>NC_142086.1:81857029-82482029 GCF_054644295.1 Miniopterus natalensis | reverse complement strand
GAACAGCAGGGGGCGCTGGACTGTACCCTCGGCCCGCCAGCCCCTTGGTGAGTGTCCCCAACACTGAGGCCGCTCTGGCCCATCCTCATCACTGTGGGGAGAGGTCGCATCAGAGCCCCGCCACACGCAAGCCCGCCCTCCCTCAAGCCCTTTGGAGTCCAGGGACACGCGAGCATTTTCCCCAGTTCCCATGGGGGCCCCACTCTGCGCACATGATTCTCTGCGCAGTGTATCATGTCCGCGAGGTGAATGAACAGGTAGTCCCATCCCTTCCTGCACAGTTCGCTCTCTGGGTAACCCAGGACCACCTTGCCTGTGGAGACACCCACATCCTTACCTTACCACCTCACAGTAAGGATCAGAGTCAGGCGCCACCCCATGGTGGGGCAGCCCTTTTAGCCGTGTACCCACCCATCAGATCACATGCTGACCCAGGGCCGAGGAGCGATCTTCCTGTGGACACTCCTGCAGAGCAGGGCTGGGGCAGGGCCTTGAAGAGAGAGGCCTCCGCACTGAGAAGAGGGCAGTGCCCTCTCAGATACTCTTGCCACACATGTCCCAAATCCTGTGGGAAGCCCACGCCCAGTTTCTGTGCTGGAGAGCAGGGGTCTGTACGAAAACTGCATGCGGAAGGAAAACTACATGTGGAAGAACAGGAGGAGTTTTTGTTAAGTTCTGGTGGCTGTCATCAAAGGGCTTTGTAACTCCCCAGTGTGCTAAGGACTGGTGTTTTGGATAAGAGAGAAAACTTGCAAGTCACAGTACTAACGATATGTTGGGCCACATGGTCTTGAACCAGGGCTTTCTAGAATGTATTCTAAAAGGCACTGGTATTGTGGCATGTTAACTGATGTTTCCCCAACAAAGGTTCAGTGGTCTAATAACTGGGAACAATCGCGTCAAACCTAGTTAATAAGATTTCTTCACAGTGGGACTTGTAGGTTCATTTTGATCTGTTAGTGGACGTCTCTGAGAGAGAGAGACAAGTATTTCCCAGGATCTGCTGTCTGCATCACACTCTAACCCAAGCCCCATATTCCCACATGGAAGGTTTGCTACATACCTTATAAACAGCCTATTATCTGCTTGCTTTACAGAACCCATTTTGACATGAGTGAATAATTGTTTTTGCTTTGCTTTTGGTTCTAGACTCAGGATTTGGGCCATAACTAGTCTTGGAGCACTCTTGGGTTCCTTGGAGTCATGATTTCTGGTTAGGAGAATGTACCTGGAATCACAGGCCATAGGTGTGAAATCTAATTTATGTTTTGTTTGGAAAAGAGATGTTTTGTTCTGGAGCTCCAGGATGGTGAGTGGCTGGCGAGGTGCTGCACTGGCAAACAGGGTGAGCCAAGAAGACACGAGGATGTCATCCTTTGACTTAATTGTTCTGCCGAGGGAGGAATTTAAGATGGCCGTGGAAATTCAACCCCCCCTAGAAAAGGCAGACCCCAAACATAATGAGCAGAGACAAGAGAAGAGTATGTTAAATTGCTAAAACGATAGATGTAACTTCCCCCCTTATGGAACTGAGTCCAGTGTCCAGGAGTGGAACGGGCAGGACTCCTCCCTCAGCCCCAAAGCACCGATGCGCACAGGTTGGGAGCCCCTTTATTCTTCTGCCCTGCCCATTGGGTCCTGATCAGTTTTCATGGCCCCTCGGTCCTCCCTCAGGCACCCGGCCCACAGAGCCTTTTTCACAGGGCTGCAGAGTGGAGCACTTTTGAACTGCGAAAGGGTATATAGTTCCAGGAATCGGTGGCACTGCCACCTGATTTCGGTGATGGTGAAGGGTTCACCAGAGATCCCCACTTAGTGTTTTCCTATAAATACATACCCATGATCCATGATAAAATTCAATTTGTACATTAGGCACAGTAAGAAATTAACAACAGCTAAGATTAAAACAGAACACTTATAACAATATGCTGTAATAAAAGTTGTGTGAATGTGGTTTCTCCTCAAAACACCTCATTGTACTGTGCTCGCTTTTTCTTCTTGTGATGGTGTGAGGTGACGCAATGCCTGCGTGATGAAATGAATGGTTGGGCTTCGTGATGTAGATTAGGCTCCTACAACGGTCACTGAACACAGGCACTGCAGTCCTGCGTTGATCTGAGAACTGAGAGGGCCGCTAAGGGACCAAGGAGCAGGCAGTGCATCCAGTGCAGATGCACTAGACAAAGGGGTGCTCCATCTCCCAGGAGGGACAGAGGAACAGCACAAGGCTGCACCAGATTCCTCAGAAGGGCATGCTTCTGGCCACTGGGACAGCGTCAACAGGCCTGCAGCTTCGGGCAGCCTGGGCTCTGTCAAGCTGACCTCGCAGCTGGGCAATTGGACGGCTACCTGGGCAACATAGCGCCTTGGGATTTTTTAATTCCCAACATCCAGGAGGGTGAGACAAGCATCTCCTTCACAGCCTCAGCCTGCCGAGGGAGGTTAATAACCCTCCAAACGCTGAATGTGGCCGTGGCCACAACCATATAGCAGACTGCTACCCTGCAATCCTTTGGCCTTCCGGTTGTAACAAACCTCTGACATTCATACTCATTAAGAATCAAAGATAGCAGCAACTGCATCTCCCAACAGGTTTCACTCGAGGCTGCAGTCTCTGCGACCCAAATGTGTCCATGGTCCAGCCCCTGTGGCCTCTAGAAAGCTGGCCTACCTTGGATTCCATGGTGTGAAATAAATCCCTCAGCCTCCCGCTGCTTCGTCGAGCAAGCATTTCCCTGCCACCCTCGCCTTTGTCTCTGCTCTCGGTAAGAGAGAGAGGAGACTGGAATGAGCCGCGTTGTTCTTTGGGGATGGCTGGTTATTGCGGCTGCGCCAGGTGTGATTCCTGGGCTCCCATCTCCCAGGGACACGAATGAGCTCTGTTTGCCTTCCCGGGGCACATGGGTTCTTCTGAGATGCAAGGATCTGATGCCCAAGGCAGGAACCCTGAGTGTATCACCAACAGCAACATTGCTTTTTCAGCACGTGGAATTGCTTCTTGCCATTATGGGAGGACAGCAAGAGCACTGAACGGGTGTCTGCAGCCCATGACCCCAGGGGAACCCCTTCCTTCTGTGGGCTTCAGGTCCCACAGCTGTTCAGTGGGCCATCAGTGATGTGGAATCTGCTGCTTTCCCGGAGCCAGCATCTGTTCCCATGCTCAAGCACCTATGTCCAGCACCTAAGCTTCCCTTTGGTAATGACGTCACCTGCTTCCAGTCCAAACAGTTCTTCAGTCCTGACCCCACGTGTAGCCATCTTCTGCTTGCTCCATTGGGTTCCAGAATGAGACTGTGACCCAAGCAAGGCCAAAGGCATTTATTTCATGGAACCCAAGGAAAGGAGAAGCCCCTCCTAGTAGAATGGACAGGGGGTGGGTGTCAGCCTGGCATTGTCGAGAGAGACTGTGCCTGTCAATGGGGCCACCCAAAGGCTCTTAGCAGGATGGAGGGTTGGAGAGGGACCCAGTCCCACTGTGGGAGTGTAAGAACCTGGACCTGCCAGGTCCAAATCCACTCTTAAACTTGCCTCTTGCAAGTGTTAATTTGTTTCTATCAACTAAAAATTGTAGGTCCAGTTTATTGCAATCAAAAATGCCCTGGCTGATACACCAGAATCAGTAATTCCTGAGGCTTCCTCTGCATGGTGTCTTCATGGCGGGGGGGGGGGGGGGGGGGGGGGAGTTTTGCAGCCAAAAGAAATACTCCTCTGGCTTCTCAGCCGCCACACCTGTGGGAGGGGGCCGTCCCTTTCCTCGTCTTCGCCCCTCTGGGCAGTCTCTATACGTGGCTCCTTCTGTGCTCCTTGGTTATGATATTTCAGATCAGCTACATGCCAGTTTGTTTTTCAAGGTGATTGCGCTGTAATTTAGCTGTAAATCCAGTTTGAATCTGGGAGCAAGTAGGTGCATCTTCCAGCTACTCTGCAGCCACCTTGGAGTCCCCACCTCTGCTTCCCTTTCTTTTTCCCTCTCCTTTTGCTTTTCTCTCCCCCCTCCCCTCTTTTCCTTTCTCTCCTCACTCTCACCTTTCTCTTCTCTCTCCCATCTTCACTTCTCTTTGTTTTCTCTCTCCTCTCTTCTCTTGTTCCTCTCTCTTCTATTATTTTTTTTTAAAATTAAAAAAAATATATATTGATTTCAGAGAGAGGAAGGGAGAGGGAGGGAGAGATAGAAACATCAATGATGCTCAGAGAGTCATTGATCAGCTGCCTCCTGCACGCCCCCGACTGGGGATCGAGCCCGCAACCCGGGCATGTGCCCTGACCGGGAATTGAACCTCGGTCCCCTGCATCCTAGGTCGATGCTCAACTGCTGAGCCACACCCGGCCGGGCTCTATTTCTCTTCTTTATTTTTTATTTCTCCTTTTATCTCCACTCTCCTCTTTCCAAGCTCAGTCATGCACTGGCTGCGGAACTCGAGACACGTTAATTTCTCGGAACCTCAGTTTCCTCTTCTGTAAGTAGGTGGGGCTAATAATAGGATCCACCCTCGGAGGGTGACCCTGCCCCCGCAGGTAGGCACCGTGTCAGCACCAGCTGTTCTGACTGTAGGGTGTGTACGTCATTTATATCCATTTGGTTTTGTTGTATATATAAAACATGACATTTAAATGTTTTTGTGACATATATATCTACATTGCTTAGAGTGTTAGCTATTTTTATAATTCTATTATTTGATAAAGTAGCAAATAACATGTGTCACAAGATGGTGAAATACCGCAGACGGAAGGCCGGGCACTCCTTTCCTAGCTGTCTCCATGGCAGTTCAGACGGGTTCCTTCCCGATGGTCCTCACCCGTCCTCCCCCCTTCCTGTTTTAAATAGCTTTTTAAAATTTATTGTAAGAAGAGTGAACATGGATCTACCCTCTTAACACATTTTCAAGTGTGTAACGCAGTACTGGTCTCCACAACTCACTCATCCTGTAGACTGAAACTTTGTCACCGTTTTGATGACGTAAACGGCAGCAGTAGAACATGATGTTAGGACAAGCGTTCTGAAGGCGGAGCAGAGGCCTGAGGTTTGGAAAGTGCCCCCGGGCTCTGGTAGACGCAATATAGGGTTTGAAGGGGCGAGGAAAGCTGTCCCAGGGGTCTATTTTTGCACTGTAAACTTCCCTCTCGTTATTGCTGTTGCTGGGAAGGGGTGTGTCATATTTCGGGAAGCTGCTCTAATGCAAATGATATCTGGGAAGCGGGAGCCAGCTATTATTCATTACAACCCCAGGCAAAATGAGAGCATTAGTGCATTAACAGGACGCAAGGAGGTGGAGCCGGCGGGAGGTGAGGCCGAGCGCGAGGAGCAGGGAGAAAAGGGCGTGGGTTTGCGCTGCATGTCCCGTGGCCCCAAGACTGCTTGACCCTCAGGGAGGGTCACGGCCAGGGAAGGTCGGAGCTGAACCCTCTAAAGAAGGAGGTGGGTGGGCGCAGAGCAGGTCCCCTCTTGTTTGGGTCGAAGGCAGTGAAGGCCAGAACGTCACCCTTAAGCTTTGGATAACAGGTAGATTCTGTGATGCTTATGTGTGCAAATCAGATTCTCTGAATCTATTACAGATCAGGGAAGTAATAAAGTGGATAAAAGGGCCCGGCCGGCATGGCTCAGAGGTTCAGTGTTGACCTAGGATCCAGGAGATCACCTTTTGATTCTGGGTCAGGGCACATGCCCGGGTTGCGGGCTCAATCCCCAGTCGGAGGCGTGCAGGAGGCAGCTGATCAATGACTCTCTTATCACTGATGTTTTTCTCTCTCTCTCCCTTCCTCTCTCTGAAGTAAAAAAAAAATATATATATATGTGTATATATATATATATATACATGTATATATATACTTTATATATACATGTATATATACATGTATATATGTACATACACACACACACATATATATATATTAAAAAAAAGAATGGGTAAAAGGAGACCCAGAACATTTTGAAGGGCTGGGAGAGACTCTCTCCAACTGATGTGAAATACTTTACATGCACCACCAGATGGCAGTGTTGCCCCACAAAAAGCCTGCACCAAAAGGTTCAATCTTGAAAGCGAAACACTACTACAATCACGTGTTTCCTATTTGCAGTAGTAATTGGAATTAAGTTTATAACAAGCACTTTCCCCCAAAATGAATAATACATTTGCTGCTGTTGTTGTTAGTAGTGGCTGCTTTAGGTCTACTTCAGTCATTGTCTTAGGAAGATGGGAGTCTAAAAGCTGTATCGTCTGTGACTGTGCATTTGATGATTCAACATTATCAGTGAAAAAACACAGAAACAAAGTAAGCAGCATGTGAGTTGATGTATAACATCCCCGCAGCCAGAATATATGAACTCTGCCCCATTGCAAGACAAAAACAACATGAAACTGTTCAGTTCATAATTTACTCTTGGATTCGCAGCCTATGGATTTTTCCTAAGAGTGTAAAACAAAGCGGTTACAAAATATGGTTTTTATAATTTACATATTTTATAACCATTTATATAAAATAGCTCTCTGTTCAGTGCATTTATGTGGTTGAAAAGTTTGCAAAGGTGATTATCAAATAAGAGAATGTACGTGAACTACACAGCACAAACCTCACGCATAGCAGGGATCGTGATAAATGGAGGCCGCTGTTCTATTTATTAAGAAGAAATAATAGGTTAGGGAGCAAATGCAACAGTTCTTTACTAGTGCGGCTCAGGAGAGGCCAGTGAACCAGGCCGTTGCTTTAGCGGAAACATCACAGGGTGAGCTGTCTTCTGTGCCTCCCTCGCTGACTATGTCAGGGCATAAAAAACAACTTCGGGTTCTACCCTTTAATAGATATGCAGACCACAGCGTTCAGCAATGAACCCTTAATACCTTTTGAAATAGCAAATTCATATTTTTTCTTTTGCTCAATTTGGATTGAATCTCCAGTGTAAATGTAAAAGGACACCTCTGGGGGCAGTTTTCTTCTGGAGTCTGCCTAGCGTATGGTTTCTTTGATAGCCTCGGAGCGCAGTAGAGAACCTGGTGGCCATAGCGACTGTGGCTTTAAAACACTATTGGACGATACAGCACAGATAGGGTGAATTCCTTAATTAAGCAAGACCTTGTTTGGACCAATTTAGGCTCTGGTCATTCATCAAGCTTCTCCCTCCCTCCGTCCCTCCCTCCCTCCTTGTTTTCTTTCTTGGCTCCAAATACCTTGCTATTTACCGTATTCCATTCATTTTGGATCCAAACATTAGAAGCAAGTACTTTATTGAATTCCTTAGTTCCTGTTATGGACTGAATTGTGCCCCACCCCCATTAAAGTCCTAACTAGCCCCAAGAACTTCAGAATGTAACAGTATGTAGAGGCTGGGTTTTTGAAAAGGTAATTTAGATGAAATGAGTTCACTGGGGGTGGGCCCTCATCTAATGACCGATGTTCTTACAAAGCAAATGAGGACACAGGTGCAGAGGAAAGACCTCGTGAGGACACAGCGAGAAGGAGGCATCTACAAGCCAAGGAGAAGACCTCAGAAGAGATTAACCCTGTCGACACCTTGATCTTGAACCTCCAGCCTCCGGAGCCGTGAGACAATCATTTTCCGTTGTTTAAACTCCACAATCCGTGGCACTTTGTTACAGCAGCCCTAGCAAACCGATACATCCCCTTAGATTATTATTTTTTTAACGGAACCCTTCAGGAATCTGTGCCGCATCTTTGCGCAGGGCCTACTTCAGTCTTACCCGTGTTGTTCCATGTTAGTGTATGTGCTGCTGAATGAGTGCTCCCCTCAGAGTCTTCAGCCCCCAAATGTACCAAAGTTTTTTAAAAATTGGCTTTCCTGGGTTTCGGGCCCCACGGAGGCTGTCGCCCGGCTCCGGGGAGCTGCCTGCCTGGGAGAGGCAGAGTCCCGGCGGCCCTGGGCAGTGCATGGCCCTCGCAGGGACAGCTCGCCCCTTCACGGCGCTCTCCACTGTCACCGTGGACATGAGCGCCATCAGGAAATGGTGGCGGGGAGGGAAGACGGTGACCTGAGAGAGCATTGGGTCTAAAACGTTCCCGTACTGTTCCGCTGGGAAAGCTTCCCTGCGCAGATGGCCACGCACCCACAGAGCTCACTGAGCTTCCCGCGTTTGGGTAGAACTAGCACAATCCTGTAGATGGCAGCGTGACATCACGAATGACTGTTTTAGAGCAAAACCACTGTGTCATTGTCCCACGTAGGTTCCCCCCCCTTTTTCTTTTTTTTTTCCTAGTGGGCAAGTTACTGGAACCTTTAAAAAAATGATTATTTATGGTGAAAACTTGGAAAAGCAATTATGCCTGTTTTTCAAGTTCACTCCCGTGGCCTGTACTATAAAGTCCCAATCAGCACCGGCCCCTCGAAAAGCCTTTAGGCAAATACTTTGTTATTCTAGCTACCCACTTGGAGAATCCCAGCTTTAGATTGAAATCTATTTTGAAATTAAACCTGAGATGTTCCCAACCTCCTTTCAAGTTCCTGAAGATAAGTTTACCAAATGTTAACAAAGAAATAATAATTCTCAGACCTCAGGGCAACAGAGTAATGAGACGGAGGACTGCCTTTCAGGCTGAGGCAAATGTGTTCCTCTTCAAGGGACGTACAGACTGCGTGCATTTCCTATCAGAGAGAGCAGTTGCTTCAGGAAACTCCATTGATGACTGTTTTCAGCAAAATCTAAAACTCCAAACTAGGGGTCAGCAAACTTTTTCTGGACAGGTCCACACAGTAAATGTTTTCAGCTTTTTGGGCCATGTGGTCTCTATGGCAACTGCTTTACTCTGTAGTTGTTTCTGGAAAGCAGCTGTAGACAATAGGGACATAGATGGGCGTGGCTATGTTCCAATAAAACTTTATTTACAAAAGCAGGCAGGCAGAGTTGGCTGTGGGCAATGGCTTGCCAACATCTGCTCTCAGGAAGACTCCCTCTGCGTTAGATTTGAATTCCTCTGTAGACATTTTGCCCACCCTCGCTTTCCCCGCCTTTTTCCTCAAATATGCTACTTTCCACATATGTTTCAAGCATGATCTTGTGTTATTTCTTTTGGAGGTAAAATGTCAGGACAGGTAGAGCAGGGAACTGACTCTTGAGCTTGATATTGCAGAGGAGTCTAACCATAATGTTGGCCTGGGCATATCTCATTTTTCCTTATTTCTTCCCATGCACCATATGGTTTGGGCTCCACCTTAGGAATCAGGGTTTAGACTTGAGATTATGCTTGGAACTGGCCAAGTAAGTAGAAGATAGTGGAGCAAATGCTTTTCAGGTACCTTGGAGGGAATGCGTGTGCTTATTAATGAACAACCAGCTTAGGGAGTAGATTACATGAGTAATTAGATGTCACGGACATACACATTTATCCATGAACAGTGCCCTGTATGTAACAAAATGCACTAAGAAATTCTCAACAAGGTGATGCATTTATTAATAGGCAGATCCTACAGGTGCTAATTACAAATGTGGTTCACTTGAGGCCACTTGCCAATGTCAGTTCTTTGGTTGAAGATGGTCCAAGTGTAGATAATGCTGATGAGCTTGTGGAAATCAGCAAATGTGAGCTCCTCAAGGCTACCTCAAGGCAGACCTGAGTGACCTCAAACTGTTTTGCTTCTTGAAGAGATTCCCTTGAGGGGATTGACCTGCTAGGTTATTTCCCACCTATCCAGACTGAGGCAGGGCCCAGGTAAATAAAGCAAATCATACCCAGGCATCGACTCTGGTAAACTTCTTCAGGGGCACATAGAGATGGAAGGATGCTTTTTGATAGCTTCTGGTCTCACTTTGAGTTTAAGTTTATAAGAACATTATAAGAGTGTAGCCCTTGGGCATGAAACTGAGGCTGGTTAAAGGTACCTCTTCTCTCACGCAAAATCCCCTCAAACTACACTTTGTATGAATATACTTGGTATGAATGAGTTTATGAATCAAGTCCATTATCTGTATGTGGACTATGATACCCACTGACTGAAACCTAGGCTAAAGTCTGTGGTTGGCCTTGACATGCTGACACGGGGTCGTCTGAATTCCTGCTTTGTGTCAGCCCTCATGGAGAAGTAAAGGCATTCCAGGGCCTTCCCGGTACAATCGAGGACTTTGTCTATTTCCATCTTTCTGGCCAGTTTGGAAATCTTGTTGCCTAGTCTGGGTTGCAGAAATAGACAAAACTAAATAGAGAAACCTGCTTCATGGAACAGCCTTGGAAAGTGTGGTTGCAGAGATATAGATAGGCTTTATGTAGGGGGAGTTTCCATGGTAAATATACTCAGAGGACCAGAGAAGTGAGTTCACATGAAACATACACTGGGTGCCTGGAAAGCGTGCTTTCTCCGGGCAGGCCGCGTAAACCCGTATCAGGGGAGTTCTCCCGGGAGGACTTGAGCGTTTGCTCAAGGCGTGGGGATGCTAACTTGGTTTACTTATTGGCTGAAGCTTGGTGGAAAGAGAAAAATATCCTTCAGGTGATACAAAGTGGACTTTTTCTCTTAGCTCCATATAGGTTTTTGGGGAAACATTTTCCATTTCCACCCTTATTTGGTGAAGTTTGAAAACGTATTTTCACCGTATACCGAAACAGCTTTCCTAGCTTTCAGAGCTGTGCTGCTCTGCACGGGAGCACTTCGCCTCGTGCTGTTAAACACTCAAAATAGGGCCACTGCGACTGAGGAACTGAATTGTTCACTTTATTGAATTTCAGTTAGTTTAAATTTAAATGACCACACGTGGCTAGTGGCTATCTTATTGGGCAGCAGATACAGAACATTTTCATTGCCCAGAACATTCTGTTAGCCAGCGCCCTGTCGAGATCAGCGCCCTGTGGCAGATCAAAGTTTTGCTCAGAGTTGTTTTTATTGATTGATTGATTGATTTTTTAAATTTATCTTATTGTTTGAAGTATGACAGATATCTCCCTTTTTCCCCCATTGATCCCCTCCACCTCACACCCGCCCCCCCAGTCCCTCCCCACACCATCGCCTGTGTCCGTGGGTTATGCATATCTGCATATCAGTTCTTTGATTAATCTCCCCCCACCCGCTCCCCACCCCCCTTCCCTCTGAGACGCATCAGTCTGTTCCACGCTTCTGTGTCTCTGGATCTGTTTTGTTCCTCGCTCTGTTTTGTTTATTAGATTCCACATATGAGTGAGACCATGTAAAACTGAATCAGGAAAAATCAGAAAACCTGAATAGGTTAATAACAACTGATGAAATGGAAGCAGCAATAAAAAAAATCCTAGCAAACATAAGCCCTGGTCCGGGTGGCTTCTCAGGGGAGCTTTCTAATTCTTTAAGTTGTAGGGTTAGAGAGTTCACTAATAATTTTTCTTGCTGTTTGAGGTAGATCTACAGTGCTACGAACTTCCCTCTCAGGACTGTTTTCGCTGTGTCCCATAGATTTTGGGTTGTTGAGAGTTCATTTTCATTTGTTTCCAGGAGGTTTTTTCTTTCTTTCTTGACCTTATTGGGAACCCATTCATTGTTTAAGAACATGCTATTTAGCCTCCATGTGTTTGAATGGTTTTTTTCTTTTTAAGTTTCTTTATCTTTATTGTTGAAAATATTACAGATGCCCCCTTTATACCCCCATTGGTCCCCTCCACCCTGCATCCACCCCACCCCCAGGCCTTCCCCAGACCAGTGTCTGTGTCCAGGGTTATGCTGATAAACATGCAAGTTCTTTGGTTAATCTCTCCCCACCCACTCCCCCTCCCTGCCTTCCCTCTGAGATCCCTCAGTCTGCTCCAGGCTTCTGAGTCTCAGAGTTGTTTGAATATTGAAGACTTAGTTTTCTTCCAATGAGACATTTTAAAAAAGAATAACATCTCTTCAGAAACCCCCGTTTCTTCAGCCCTAATTAGCACTCACTCAAAACCTCCGTGCTCCTTTTGAGTAATTCTGTTTATTTTTATGTGTATCATTTTATATTTAGTTCCTTTTAATGTAGTTAAATTTAATACACTAATTCTAGGAAACCCTTCTTTAATTACTTGTGCTTGAAATGTCCTCACTAATCCTTAGTGTGATAACTGAGTGGCTCATTCCATATTTTCCTTGGGAAAAACAGGCAAAAAAGAAAGACCTGTCTTAGTGTTTAATTAATTAATTAATTTAATTTGTGCCAAACAGGAAAACACTGTGGTTTAGCAAAAGAAAATTAAGAGGGAGGAAACTTTTTAGGTAAATAGAGTCAGAAACGTGCATGTCAATTTACCTTGTTGCTCTCGGTAATTTCTCAAGAGGATATCTGTGAATACCTAATTTAGTTGTTTTTTTTGTTTCACTTTAAGTACACATTAACTTCAGGAAAAAGTGACCTTTAATTTTTAACCATAATTTACAACCCAGTCAGTATAAGTACATTTCGGGATGTAGCTAATGATCTCAAAATGATCATATGCCATCAAAATGGTCAAAATAAGGGGGAGTGGGTGCGGGGTGGATGGGGTAAATGGGCAGAAAAGGGCACGTCTGTAATATTTTGAACAATATAAAAATAAAAAAGGTCAAAATGGTAATTTTCTGATAATTCTATCAGGACAAACAAATGGAAAGCAAAATGCATTAAAATTACTAGGAAGCAAGCTCCCCGAGGACCAGTGCTGTCTGTTTTGTTCCCATTGTTAACCCAAGAGTATCCCCAAAGTGCCTGTGTTGTTGTTGGCTCCTATTGCAGTTTAAATGTGAGAGTCAGTTCGGATATTATTACGGGGTGAGAAACGCTATAAGTTAGAAGCATTGGGGATCAGGGCCATCTCAGGATGATTTTTCTAGGTCCTAGGCCCTACTGTTTTGGGGAAACAAGGGTCAGGCTGTGCCTCAGATTAAATAGCCCAAGGATGAGGGCCCAGGCTCCTGGCCTCTCCATGTGGCTGTCTCCTGTGTCACAGATTGGTTTCTGAAAGTCTGACCCAAGGGTCCCTGCTGGGATTTACTCTTTAAAGAGATAATCGACTTTCTGGCTGATGGACAGTAGAAGGATGGCAGTGAGAGGGGAGTCACCCCCTAGCTCCACAGCAAAACCCAGTTTGCCATCCCTTGCCCTTCATCCCATCTCATCTCATCTCATCTCATCTCATCTCATCTCATCTCATCTCATCTCATCTCATCTCATCTCATCTCATCTCATCTCATCTCATCTCATCTCATCTCATCTCATCTCATCTCATCTCATCTCATCTCATCTCATCTCATCTCATCTCATCTCATCTCATCTCATCTCATCATCTCATCATCTCCTCTCATCCTGGCGTTGTAAGACCAATACATCAGCAACATCGCGCCCCACTCAAAAGGTTGCCAACACCTTTCCTAAATAATAGCGACCAACGTATTTAATAGACTTCAGCTGTCTTTTGGGGAGATCTGGCAACAAACTTAACTGGAAAAAGGTCAGGTTTTTAGAAAGAAAGACTGGTTTATTGCTTAAATGTGGAAATAGTACAGACCACCAGCGAAACTAATAGTTTTCTGAAAAAGAAAGTTAAACAGGTCTCTCGCTACCTCAATAACACATACATAAATGGAAGGTGACAAAAAGATTAATACGTAAAAAGGGGCTCAATTTGCCAGCAAGTTATTGCTATTCTGATCTCTCCACTTGCAACAATGATCCGAATGCCATCTGAAGAAGCTACAAAACAACCCTAAGCCCTCCGATAATTCTGTCTCCAAATAAATACAAATGCAGTGCAGTTCGCTCCTCGGTGTCTCTCCTTCAACCTGCTCTTGACTGCATTTCTCCCTGAGAATGATTCTTTATTTGGAGCTCCCCTCTTGCCCTTCTGGAATGTTAGGTGTATATCACTGGCTAGGCTCCAGTCAGCAATGGAAACTTCTGAGAGTTTTGGCAGGCCCGGCTTGTGAAATTGTGCAGAGCTTGGTAAGTTTAGCCCATTTGGCTGAGATGTGAAAGCACTAAAGTGATGTATGTAAAGGCATGATTCTGTACAGCTGTTGCAAGTTCTTTAAAAAAATTATATGTTCCCTACAAGCTTTCACTCTAAAGTGGGTGCCTATTTCCAAGGCAGCCCCCAAATCTTAGAGCAGCTTATCTTTTTTTCTCTTTTCTTTTTAAACATTCTGTGAACTAACTAAGCTCTGAAAAACCATTTAAACACAAGCAGGCCATGATTTCAGCACTTCCAAAATCATAAAGAAATAAAAAAGAGGCTGCTATTTCAAGTCTTGTTTTCTCTGGCCTTCCCCCAAAGCCTCAAAAATATTAACTATGACTAGATAAAACTTCACCGAGGACAGAAAATATTTTTTTTCTTTCCCTCTAAGAGTTTTGTATTAGTTGGGGCTCTTGTCTCTTTCTACTTCAGAATTGATGGGTAGCTTCTTTTACATCTCCCCAGCTCCTCAATTTTAAGTATGGCCATGAGATGAGAACTCTTAGAACTTATGATAAAGATAACACTTAAAACTCCAGGAATCTTGAAATATCAACAGGTGAAAGGAACCCCATCTGCCCGTTTTGAGTTTCCCATCTGGGCTGGTTGCGGCTTTTATTTCCTCTGCACTTGCCTCTCTCACCCCTTCCTCTGGGAGCAGAGTCAGCAGGGTTTCTAGAAAGGATATTAACATGCTCAGGTTTCCAGTTTGGGAACAGCTCGTTCCCTCACTTGGAGCCCCCTCAGGTGTGGTGTAAAAGCATCCTCACGTTTTACTGCTGATGAGAGAGCAGGAGGCAAAGGCGGGGGAGTCAGGGAGCTGGGCCTAGCGCCCCGACAGCGTGCGCCTGACGTTTACTGCCTGCCGTCCAGCCTCAGCCTCAGCCTCGTAAACAGAAACGGGCTTGCTCTCCAGGTCGCCTGGTTGCCACAGGAGCTGCTATAGGTATGGGCAAGTCTTGGGCGCACTGTTTGCGGCAGATTGCAAAAAAAAATTAAAAAAAATCGTCTCGATCCCTCACCCCTCCTGTGTCTATGCCCGCTTGCAATGTGACTGCAGTTCCTTCCATCAAAAAGGTAGCTTCTCTTTCCCCACAGGTTGTGCTCGGGCTCATCTGCTTTGGTCTTTAGAGTCTGGCAGAAATGATGATGAACCGCTGGAGTCCAGGCCCCTGCTGTAGGCAGGATTCCAAGATGACCCGCAGGGATTCTCCCCCTCTGTGAAGTCTCCTTGCCTGACCTCAAGCACCTGTGAATATGATGAGCTGTGTTACAGCAGAAGGGATTTTTCAGATATAATTAACTTTTCAAATCAGTTGACCTGAAGATAAGTTATCCAGGTGGGCCTGACCTAGTCTCGCAGAGGTCCTTAAAGCTGCATCTAGGGGTCAGAGACTGAGGAAGTCAGAGATCTGAAGCATGAGAATGACTGAGTTGCCCTTGCTGCCTTGGAGAGGGCCCTGTGGTAAGGAGTGTGGGTAGCCTCCAGTTGCTGAGAGTGAACTCTGACAGCCAGCAAGGAAACAGGGACCGCTGTCCTACAACCACAAGGAACTGAATTCTGCCAACGCCGAGAATGAGATTGGAAGCGGATTTCCCACCATCTCCCAGGCTCTAGATAAGAGTCTGACTTGGTTTTTTTGTTTTGTTTTCTTTTGTTTTTTTACATTCAATATTATTTTGTATTAGTTTCAGGTGTACAGCATAGTGTTTAGACAACCATATACTTTACAAAGTAGTCCCCCTATATTTCCAGTACCCACCTGGCATGATATATAATTATTACAATATTATTGACTATATTCCCTGTGCCCTACATTATATCCCCTTGACTATAACTACCAATCTGCACTTCTCAATCCCTTCATCTTTTTTCTTTGTTTTGTTTATTTTTGTTTAAAATATTACAGATGCCCCTTTGTCTCCCCAATGACCCATCCCACCCCATCCCACCCCCCTCCCCAGTCCCTCTTCCCACTATTGTCCGTGTCCTAGGGTTGTGCATATTTGCATATTAATTCTTTGGTTACTCTCTTCCCCTCCACCCACCTGCCCTCCTCCATCCCTCTGACATTCATCAATCTGATCCATGCTTCCATGGAGCCTGACTTGTTTTTAGCCGTGTGATGCCAGGAGCAGAGACAGTCATGATGTGCTGAAGTTCTGATTTACAGAACTGTGAGCTAATCAATGATTGTTGTGTTAAGATGCTAAGTTCATTGTATTTATGATGCAGAAATAGGAAACCAAGACAGCCTCAAATTACCTATGCAATTCCATTCTCTCCTGGAGCTTCTCCAAGGTCATGGGACCACACCCAGAGTAGCCAGCTGTAGAATGAGAAACCACATCGAGCAGAGCTGAATAATCCCGCTGACAGCCTGCTGACCTTTAGAAGCAGAGCCACAAAACCAACCACAGTTGACCCCAGATCCCTGAGGTTGCTCAGCCCAGAGAAGAAGCACCCACTTATTCTCGTCTAGGTCGCTGACCTGCAGAATCATGAGTGCTATGGTCTGAATGTTTGTATCTCCCCAGATTCTCATGTTGAATCCTAATCCCCAATATGATGGTATTGGTAGGTGGAGCCTTTGGGAGGTGATTAAGGCATGAAAGCAGAACCTTGTGAATGGGATTAATGCTCTTATGAATGAGGCTCCAGAGATATCCCTTGTCCTTTCCGCCATCTGAGGCTACAGTGAAAAGATGGCCATACAGTATGAACCGGGAAGAGGGCCCTGGCCAGATACCAAATCTGCTGGGATTATGGTCTTGGACTTCCCAGCATCCCAAACTGTGAGAAATGAATACCTGTTGTTTCTAAGCCACCCAGTCATGCCTTTACTTAATGCTAATGGGCACATTATCACATTTAGAAAGGACGGAACTGACTGTGCTGAACATGTGAAGACCTCATTTCAATGAGATATTCAGGCAGCATATTGCCTTAGCGCTGATAAAAACTATGGCATGGTTTTGATCAGGACTATTATTACACAGGCCGTGTCAGAATGCCTCCTTGCCTCTCCACTTCATGAAACATAGTGAATTTGTAAACATTTGTTATGAGCAGAAGCTCAGGGTAAATTATTTTAACAACCCAACTTTTCAAAATTATAGTGATTGCAAATATAAAAAAATAAAAGAAAGTTGTCAAATTTCCGATTATGGCCAAAAGCAGACAGGCTGTGGCAGACAACTGTGAAACATCAAGATGAAAAGCTTTCAGTGGTGTGCTCGTGTTAGAGTGGAGAGTTGTACAGACATTTATAAATAAGTGCAAGGTGTCTCCGCATGAGGGTCTGAAGTGTCTTCCGTAAACTCAGGGAGGCCGTTTTGCAAACTTGGGCCTCTCCTTCAGCGGACTACAGCCTATTTTATGTCCCCTGGATGCACAGGTAGGTCTGTGAAACAAACATGTGGGTGGCTCAATTTCATTTTGAACTCCCGATATGGATATTGGGGACCTTGGATATAGAAATTTCAATTCCTGTGCTATTTTAGCAATAGGAAGACTGCTCTCACATTTAATGTTAGTATCTCCTTCAAAGGGCTGTGATGGGGGCTTACCTCCAGCATCCCAACGAGCCAGGAAATGAGGGGACCGACGTGGGGATGAGGGTCGCTAGAAGACTAGCGTGGGCTGGGTGGGAAGAATGGCGTGGCAGAGCACTGGGCAGTGGCTTGCGAGGACAAGCAGGCCATTAAAAGGTCAGAGGAGAAAGAATCTGTGTGTGAAAAAACTGCCGGTGGGCAGTGGGTAGGGAACTTAATTCAAAACATTAGTAACCCAGAGAGAAAAGAGCAAATGTAAGGCAGGGATGGAGGACCTGAGCAATGCGAGGCCACTGCGTCGTTGGGTTCGCCGATGCCACAGCGACCTGCAGGCCTGGCCCGGGAGAAGCAGACTCCTGGATGCTCGGGGTGCTGGACCGCCCCGGCTGCGGCTGCTGCGGGAGGAATTCTGCCTTGTCCGGGAAGTGAAGGCCGAGAGCTGCCCCAGCGCCCTCGCTGCTGCTCGCTTTGCTGCTCTTTGGCGGGGAGGCGGGGAGCAGAGGGCGGACTGACCCCCAGCAGAGCCTCAGTCTGGCATAGCTGTTATTCTAGAAGAATCTGTGTATTACCAACAGCAAAGTGCGACCCGGAGGGGGAGAGCTTTCTGTGGGGCATCCCGCGGAGGGGAATAATTATCAGGACTGAGACTCGCCAAATGCCTGGGTTTTTTGCGTTCAGATGGAACCTTTCCATCGGGGGTGGGGATCTCAGAGGATGTGGGTGCACATCCCAGCCGCGCGGGTCACCCTTTACACCCGCCTCTCTGGGTAGAAAAAGTTATTTACACGAGTTCCTTTGTCCTGACCTGCGGGCCCCCATCTGGTTCCTTTCCACCCCCCCCCCCCCCCCATCCTAGGCTTTTGTTCTGGCCGAGGAAAGACCAGGCTAGTGGACCTGGTCCCAGAGGCAGACACACAGGTATGTTCATGACCCAGAGTCCCCTGCCCTTGAGTCCCCTTCACGTGTGCAGCCCTCCTTGGAGACCCCACATGGCCTGGGATGACCCTTCACAACAGCGCTCCTTGCTTTGTCCCTGGGAGTCAACGTGTTTCTCCCCCACGCCAGGCCCTGGGCTCCTGGCACACAAGTCCTCTGTTTTATTTCTCTCGGACCCTCAGCACACATCTCAGTGCCTGGCACACGTGGGCACTCAAATATCCAGTGAATAAAGGAGACGAAATATGAGAGTACACACATAGTGACACCGCGGTTAAAATAGTGTTGTCATTTTTTGGGGTCCATTTCCTTTAAAAAAGGGTGCAAAATCGTGCGAGACAGAGGTCCCCGGGCTGTCGCTGTGCAGCAGGCAGAGCCAGAAAGAGCTGCTCACAGACCCTGCACTTCAAAGGCCGGGGAGGCTGCGTGTTGCCCTCTGGGATCTACAGCCTTTATCCAGGAACAAAGGGCCGGAGACCGGCTAGGCCTTGAAAGCAGGTATCTAGTTTCGAGCTCAAGGCAGTGTTTTCGAGACCTGTTATCGGGAGGGACACGCGCCACCCGAGCACTCGGGACCAGCTCTGGCCATCAGCACCTCTCTGTGCCGCGAGCAGCTGGCAGTCCCTGGGCGGCAGCCTCCCCGCAGCTCCGGGTCCCGCAGCACCTCCAGGAGCAGCGCTCTCGGTGACCGGTGACCGGCGCCAGGTGTGCGCTTCACTTCCCCGCAGAGCTGTTGCTTCATCGCCGCCATAAAACGTAGGTTTGGGGGACATTTAAGGACACGGAAGAAATGATTTATTTAGCCCCATTCTTGAAATGAGGTATTTTCACTGGCAAGTGTAAGTGTCTTCATCAGATAGTTGTTTCCAAGCGGTTCTGAATACGGGGAAGGATAATTATAATACAGAGCAGGGCAGCTTTTCAGGGCGTGGGTACTTGCAGATTCGGGCTCCCTCACATAGTATCTGTGTGACCCTGGGTTCCCCGCTCTCTCCAAGCTTTAATTTCCCTCTCTTTAAAATGGACATTGTAGTATAAACAGGGTACTGTGAGTGTTGGGAACCGCTCCTCCCTGTATTTATAGCCTCTCTGCCCCATTCCCTCCCTCAGTCAGTTTATTTACCCACGAGTGGGTGTGCAAGAGCATGTGTAGAGCACCCCAGTCTCTGCATCTCTCCTGGAGGCAAGCTGCTCAGAGGGAGGGCTTGTCTGCCATGGTGGACTGCCTCTGAGACGGTCCCCTGTGATCCCTGTCTCCTGGTATCCAAGTCCCTGTGTCATCTCCCCTCCCCTTGAGTGTGGGCTGGGCCTGGTGACTTGCTTCTAACAAACTATGGCAGGAGTGATGGGATTTTGCTTCTGAGATTTGGTTACAAAAAGACAGTGACTGTCTTTCTGGCCCTCTCTTTTCTCTCTCTCCTGGAGCCCTTGCTCTGGACGGAAGCAAGCTGCTGTGTTAGAAGCGTCCCATGGAGAGGTTCACAGAGCAAGGGACTCACGTCTCTGGCCAACGGCCAGCAAGGGGCTGTGGCCCCAAGTCCAACAGCCTGCGAGGAGCTACTTCCAGCCAACAGTCCGCGACAGGAAGCCAGTCTTCACCCAGTTGGACCTTTAGATGACCACAGTGCAGGAGGAATTTTGGATGTAAGCAGCTGCTGAGGCCACTTCAAGAAGAGACAGGCTTTCCCATCCGACCACAGCGGCATGCAATGGAGAGAGAAGCCGAGAAGACCGTTAAATAGTTAGAGACTTTCCAGAAAGTATTAACGAGGCTACCACCATTTCAGCGTCCTCTGTTTCTCACTGTCTTTCTCAGCTTAGTGTGTTTAAATGAGTGCGCACTTGATTCCTAAGCTTTGGCCACTCCTGGGCATTTTCAAACACGGCCTAGGAGGGACACTGTGCGCTGCCTCTCTTAGGGGTCGCAGCCCCCTGGAGGGCGGGGAGTGGGCACTGCTTGACCCCCTGTGGAGGGAAGGCGGGGAGATTCGTGGCTTGGCAGCCAGAGAAGGTTAAAAGGTGCCGTCTGGATTTCTCCCCTTATATCCTATTTCAGATTCTGTTGTGTGTTTTTTTAAAGTTAAAAACAGGAAAACAGCATTTGGATTTTATAAAATACAACAGATCAATTTCTTCTTGTGGTTTTCCCCTGGGGCCTGGCATGGAGAGCAGTTCTAACAGAAAATTTTCAAAAAATCATTAGGTTCACCCAAATTCAAGCCGGCCCATGACATTTGGATTATATCCATTTTTAAAGATCTGATACGGCCCAGCCGGGCGTGGCTCAGCGGTTGAGCGTCGACCTAGGATCCAGGCGATCGGGGTCGATTCCCGGTCAGGGCACGTTCCCGGTTTCGGGCTTGATCAATGACTCTCTCATCATTGATGTTTCTGTCTCTCTCTCTCCCCCTCTCCCTTTCTCTCTCTGAAATCAATAAAGACATATTTAAAAATAAAAATAAAAAATAAAGATCTGATACCTTCCCACTCCAGTAATCTCTGGCCCTTTGATCCTGCTCTCTACATCATGAATTTAGGGAAAAAACATGTATTTGTCCACTGAAGATATACTTTATACTTAGAGTTCTTTCATATTCTTGGATTTTTGGGCAAATATATGTAATTTCTTGAGTAGAAAAGAAAAGCACAGTTGATAAATTTCCTGCCCTTTAGGGGGGCTCATGATTTTTAATAATCTTCAATTTCTGCTACCCTCCTCAATTTCCTTTGGGCCTACCCTGGTGATATATTTATTTTCATGTCTTAATTAGATTACATAGGGTAATCAAAAGTCATAGGTAATAATTATTAAAAAGGATTGCATTTTAATGTATAGTTAATATGTGCTATGTCTACATAGTTAATTTGTAAGAATACCTGTCATTTAATTAGGGTACTATGTTAATTTCCTACTGTCATGGTAACAAATTACCACAAACTGAGTGTTTAAAACAACACAATTTTTTACCCTGAAGTTCTGGGGGTCAGAAGTCTGAAATGGGTCTTTCTGGGCTGAAATTAAGGTGTCAGCAGGGCTGGTTCCTTTTGAAGATTGGGGGGGTGAGGCGTCTGTTTTCCTGCCTTTCCCAGTTTCCAGAGATTGTCTGCATCCCTTTGCTCGTGGCCCCACATCGCTCCAATCTCTGCTTCTGTCATCACATTTCCTCTGATTCTGACCTTCATGCCTCCTTCTTTTACTTCTAAGGACCCTTGTGGTTACATCAAGCTCACTCAGATAATGAAGGAAAACCTCTCGGTCTCAAGGTCCTTGACTTATCACATCCGCAGTCCCTTTCGCCGCGGAAGATAACATCGTCAGAGGTCCGGGGCGAGCGCGTGGGCCTCTTTCAGGGCAGGGGCATTACTCTGCTCACCACGGCACTGTCAGAATGCTGCCTGCAGTGTCATAATGTCAGAGTCCCGGTGTCTCTATCTGAAGGTCGGTAGTCGTGGGTATCAAGGCCGGGATGCGACCAAGTCCTTATCGTTGTTATTGTATAGAAAAGATAGAATACATTTTATTGTTGTTTTCTTTTACACTTCCAGGTAAAATGCACTATTGGAGTTGAGTGAACTCAAACCGAGACCACTTTGGTGTGCCCACTTGCCCCACGATAGAAGGAATCACTCTGAATTCAACAAAGAAACCGTCCTTGAAAGAAATCATCAGCAACCGCCTGGTTGAGGCTGCCTGAAACCACACACGTCTGGCTGTGATTAAACAGCAGCAGGCTGTTTCAGGTTATTACATGTTTGCCTGCACACACTACATGTACAGTTAAGGTACATTTAACACCCATAGAAGCCTAAACCAGTCACGGGAAAGTTTACACAGGCTGTTCTCCTGAGTTATCTTCCTGTGGCTTTTATTTAATTTCCTGACATACTTCCAATGGCACAAAATCCATATTTCTTCGGCCTTAATGAACGTTACCGATCATTAACGACGGCCACGGCGGGCACCCCGCCTGGACATCCCCGTGGATCCTGCTCTGCCCCTTGACTTCTCTGTTGCCTCGCCTTTTTCTGTTACATGAACATCACCAACACTGTTCCTTCCACTTTTTTCTGAACATCCTTGGTGATTTCCAGCGCCCCGACTTTTGCCACCGTGTTGCCCTCTGCCTTTCCTTCAACGCTGAAAGCCCAGCTCAGGTTATTTGGCCCTGGGGGACCCTGTGACACCCGGGATGCGAGCGGCTCGTGTGCTATTTTGAGGCGGCTCTTTCACGTTGTGGCAGGGAGCAACTTTGCGATGCGACTAATGCACTGTTTCTCTCTGGTAACTATCTGCCCCTGTTCCTTTCTTCCTTTCCAGGCAGCTGCCAGAGCATTAGGGTTTTATTAATTTGTCCAAAGGATGGCCAGACCAAAGAGTTCATTCTCAGTTTTTGGGTTTCAAAAGCCTGGCCTTTGAATTCCACAAGGCCAGGTTCAGAAGGACTTGGGGATCACAGTCTGCTCCGAGGCCAGTGAACTGTAAACAGCTGTGCGTGTGTTCCCTGGGCTTCAGGCTTCCCAGGGGCTTTGCCGGGACATGGGCAGTGTCAGGCAGACCAGCTCCAGGTCCTCAAATTTCCTATGCCCTCTTAAGTGGATTTGCCTGTAGACACACTCGCCATCTGTAGGGTTTCTTTTCACACTTGCCCTTTCCCCGTTCCCCCCTTACTCACCCCTGTTCTTGTTGTCCTGAGAGCCAAACCCCGGGGCTCTGTGAAATACTGACACCAAGAAAGCAAACTGCTGGGCCTGGCAAACAGGCCCTCTTACAACTTAGATGGTTTTTTAATTCTTTGCTGCAAACAACATTGAGGAGCTACTCAGATTATTCCAAATAACCTTTGACGACAGAACACTGTGCTATGTTTGGATGTAACTTTGAAAAAGTTCAAAGTATTGAAAGATATTATTATAACAGAATCTATTCCATTTCCAGCTACTTTTTTTTTTTTCTTTT
Source organism: Miniopterus natalensis (assembly GCF_054644295.1). Classification (NCBI taxonomy): domain Eukaryota; kingdom Metazoa; phylum Chordata; class Mammalia; order Chiroptera; family Miniopteridae; genus Miniopterus; species Miniopterus natalensis. The sequence continues at coordinate 82,458,718 of NC_142086.1, read as the reverse complement.
AAAACAAGTCCTTTCAGTGCTATTATTTTAAATGAGGAATAACATGAATTATGGCCTCTGTCCCATTCTAGCAACAGGTAATATTCTTTCATGAAGAGATGAACTAATAAGGAAACAAACCAGCCCTGTCCATTTCACTGATAACTGAATTTCTAGTAGAATTTGGATTTATATGTTTGTTTATCAACATTAAAAATATATTTGTAACTTTTTGATTAATTGTGTACTAACTGAGAAGTATAATGATGTCTTGTCAGAAGAAAACACTTGAACCTGTATGGTCACAGGAAATTAAAAAATAAATGTCAGTTTACACCCTTTTTTCCAGCCAATGATGAGACAGGCTTATTTAGCGAAATTCTTTCAAGTATAATATATTATTCTATTAGGATAAAATTCTATGGGGAAAATGAAATGGAAATACGAACTCAAGGAACATTATAAAGCAAGATATGTATGTACATTTATATTTATAAATGGACAATGGTATCAGTTTCCTTTGGGATTTATATTTGATTGGAAACATTTAAAAGAGTGGAGTAAAAGTTTTATTTTATTTTTTTGCTTTATTTTTATTATTGACACTATACTACTTACCTGTAAAATTATAAAATGTCTGATTAGTACAATACCATGGCCCATGCCTGAGCTTGTCGCAAACAATCAATGACAGATTAGACAAGAATTGCTGGTATTTTCATCTACTGCTTTGTCTCACCATTAATCAAGTTGACCTGATTTTCTTAATTCACTGGGACCTCACCCTTTTGCTTTCTTCAAACCACTTTTTTGGTTGTTAATCCGCACCTGAGGATATTTTTTCCATTAATTTTTTTTAGAGAGAGTGGAGGGGGGAGAGAGAGAAACATTGATGTGAGAGACACATCGATTGGTTGCCTCCCGCACTAGCTCTGACCGGGACTGGGGATCGAACCTGCAACCCAGGTACGTGCCCTTGACCAGGAATAGAACTCGAGACCCTCCGGTGCTCAGGCTGCCACTCTAACCACTGAGCCACACTGGCCGGGGCCAAATCACATTTTGTTTGAAACTAACAAAAGAATATATATATATTGTAAATGTCTCTACTTTCATTAACAAAACAGCAGCGTATTTAAAATACATAGTGATGCTGTTGTTATACAAGTTTACCCATTACACTGAACTCTCATTTGGGTGACCATCAAACGATTTATTTTCCTTTTTAAAGTAAAGATTGTCTTTAGCCTTCTGCGTATTTCTTGATCCTACTGGAGGCATTGTAGGCGTTTACTGTAGGCATGCTTCAAGCAGTTTGTTCTTTTAACTGGAAATGTTAGCTGGTTTCATTGTTTCCAACTGGAACTGGTTTTTTTCTAGTCTTTATTCGATATATAGTTCAGCCTTGTCTCACCATCTCTTCCTGCCTTATTTTAAAACACTTTCCATCCCCTACCTGTACTGGAAAATGTATTTATACTTTTGTACCACAATTGACGAGCTTTAGTGGTAGTGTATTTAACTGTAAAATTATTGCATGTTTATAAAAATTAGGGGAAAACATAGGCAAAGAGTAGGAAAGACATATCTGGAATGACATACTGTAGTAGAGGGGGAAGCCAGGTAACCAAGTTGGAAAAGCACACTAAGAAATTAGTTAGTAAATTAGAATCTGCATACCATAGAGCTTAGAAAAAGTCCCCTGTCACAGAGAAGGCCATTTTTGTTGAAGAGGGGTCAAGACAATGATATAACAGAAAATACCAAGTGGAAAAACTTTCCCACAACTCTTAATAGTCGCACGAACCCCGTCAGTGCGGCCTGTTGCTCTCCCGGGCAGGGCAGGGTGGTGGTCACGAGCGTCAGCTCAGGTCAGAGGACTTGGGAATCAAATCCAGGGTCATCATCACTGACTGAGCAAGTCATTTAAGGGTCTCTCGGCTTTAGTTTTCTTAGCTGTATATGGTCCTAAATAGATAACGCGTGTATAGCAACTAACGGGATACCTGAGGCAAGCTAACTTATTAAAATAGTTCCTTTAAGCACATCCTTCTAAGCCTCTGCTACATGCATTTCATAGAGCAGATGGGCTAGAGAAGAAGGCAGACGATCCAGTCGGCACACAGGTGGGTAATGGCAGGTGGCGAAGGAAACAGCAGGACGTCAGGAGAACATGAACCGGAGAGATCTGAGAATCCGAAGTCGTGTTCAAGGCCCCGAGCCGCTTTCCTGCCTCGCCGGCATCATTGTCCTCTCACCCCAAGGGTGCTGTGTTTTCTTGGTTTTGAATCTGTTGTCCCTCAGCCTTGGATGTCCTCTGAACACTTCTGCCCCAGATGAACTTGTAGCCATCCTCTGAGACCTCTGGAGCATGACCTCCTTGCTGAAGCTTTTCTGGATCCCTGTCAAGTGGTTTCTAAACTGCCTTGTTCTGTTGTGAGTTCATATCACAGATAGACTTGAATTAAAGTTGTTCCTAGCAGCCTTCTGTACATGAATAGTTTTTACAAGTTTTTTAAAAAAATTACTTTTCTTTCCCATCAGTGAAGCTTGTTCCGTATACCCTGATTTAAGTTGGGCTCCCCCAGGAGGAGATCCTGAGATAAGGATTGGGGTGCAAGTAATTCCTCTCTGTTGGGGGGAGTCCCAGGAAATGCCTTTCAGGGAGAGGGAGCCAGGACAGGTGCATCCTGAGCAGTGAGGCAGGTGACCAGGTAGCCTCTGCAGGCGACCATGGCTCATTCCCTCCGGGACTCCTGGGAGGCTGTGTAGAACATGCCTCAGGATGGTTGCCCTGAAGGCAAGGACGCTGGAGAGAGAGTTCTTTAACATCAGTCAGTCGGCCAGTGGTTGAGGGCTGATCAAGGGGCCTGGACTCCCCAGCACTCCTGGCCTGGCCTGCTCTGCTCCTGGGCCACACACACTCCGCAGTGAGAAGGCCCCTCAAGCAGAGCTGCAGATACTTGCAGCTGAAAGCTGTTAGTGAACAGGGGAAAACGAGAGCTGAACTCACTGATGGTATCCACAGTGCCTTTCGTACCTACAGAAAGTATTTTTTATTTCTGAGTCAGATACAGTAATGAAAGCGTCTCTGAGACAATTAAGAGAAGGTGGTATTTGAGAAGGAAAAGAGGGTCTTACCAGAGGGGAATGTGGTAGAGGCCTGGGACTTTTATTAAATGTACCTAGAGTTTTTAGCTAATATATTTTAATGGTGAACATATTAAAAATCAGGGTCTAGAATTTATAGCGACTGTAAGGAGCGTGAAAAACAACATGGCTCTGGAGTCTGGCTGTTCAGTAAGTGCCACCAGCAGAAGGAAGGGCTATAAAACCTTATCACGGAACACCAGAGGCATTAACCACGTAGTTAAAATCAGGAGAATTTCCTCCCCAACTATGCCACGCAAAGCCCGTCTAATAAAGGCCGTGGAATTTGGATGGGTTCTTACTTTAGGAATGTTACCCAAAGTCTTAAAAACCAGCAAATGTATTTCACATGAAGTACATGCACCCAAGCAGGCTCGATTCTCTCCCAATAGAGAAAACAGAAAACTGGTCCTTTTCAGTCCCTTTTCCATGTTTGGAGCACTCGCTGTCCTCCAATTCTCTCTCCACTTCTACTGCTTGCCCCCCTCCCTAGTACTGGCTGCTTTTAAAGGCGATTCCTGGATTCATTAATTTTTCAAGAAATGTGTTGGTGTTGAACTGCGGTCACAGTGCCTGAGTTATTGAGTATTTTGGCGATTTGTTGTCCACGGATGTAGAGAGAAAATATCTCTACCTGAGAAGGTGTATATAGATTCTGATTCATCTGGCAGTTCCGATCACAAAGAACATTATAAAATTAAGGGGAGGTATAGTGTTGGTAGGCTTGTGTGACTTTACCTTTAAACCACGCATTGGTTGGGTTTTCTGTTTCCAAATCCTGTTCTCAGCAGACCGCCATACACTCCAGCAGTTTAATTCATTATTAGACAAAGTCCAAGAGAGTGAAATTTTAACCTCGGCTTCTAACCACTGCATGTTGGTTTTATCTGTAATTAACTCAGTGAAAGGCATCTGATGACAGATTCTTTCTTATGCTCCAATTACCTAACTGATGAGGTCCTCCAAGGGGTTTGATTTAACCACTTTATACTGCAAAGTGTCATGTGGGAGAGCAGGAAGATTAACTAAGCATTCTAGGTGTTTTAACAAGGAATTCCAAAGGGCATTACCGGAGGAGCACACTTGGGGAATGTTTGCAAAGTCTTGACTGGTGTGGTCAGGCCCGAGGTATACTGTGGTCAAAAGACTATAGCGCCGAAACCAAAATTTGCTTCAAAGTAACTTAAATCCTTTACATCTATTGAAAGCAATGCTTTTAAAAATTCCTTTTCCCACTTCTCTCCCATCCACCGTGCATATTCTCTGCAGGTGTATCTGGGCCTTTAGTTTTCAAATGTCCGTCACCTGGGAAAACTCCTCCCCTGGCGCCAGCCCTCCTATTTCCTGTGCTTTTCTCTCCAGCCCTCCTATTTCCTGTGCTTTTCTGCCCACCTGATTCTACCTAAAAGAGCCCCAATGAGCCAGTCTGGCAGAAGTGGGAGCTTCTTGGAGGTCAGAAGACAGGACGACAGAGTAAGTAAAGCTAAAGCCCTTTTCATAGGACAGAAGAGTGGGAAAGGTAAGGGATCCTTACAAAATAATCTTTGTATTTAAACTATATAAGTAGGAGTACAGGAAAATATTTTACCAAGGGGCGCTCCGGTAATGGCAGGCGCGGTTGTCCTGAGACAGTGCCCTGACCCAGGGTCGAACCATCACCTCCTGGTTCATGGGTCGACGCTCAACCCCTGAGCCACGCCAGCCAGGCGCTCTTTCCATTTTTAAGCTCGCTCTCGTCAGCATTTTGGTTGACTTCCCTGGACTTCTTCCAGTTCAGCTATGTTTTCTTTGCGATACGGCCGTCAGAATTAGTTACAGGATTCCAGGTGCGTGAGTCAGCTTTGCATGAGGAACAACAGGCTTTACGATTTACTTTTAGCATCTTTCTTTATTTGCTCATGCCCAGTATTATTTTTGTTGTTATGCCTTCCCAAGGGATAAATATCTTTAAAGAACACATCATGATGATTTGTACCCCATTTTCTTAGGTCATAACTGATGCTATCACTATCCTCCTGGAAATGTGCTTTGAGCCCATTGCTGCCCCTGCCTAACCTGTACCCGCATGAAGGATTATTTGCTGTTTTTCTCCATTCCCTGGAGATCATAATCAGTGTTGGGGATCATAACCAGGAACACCCTGATGGAAATTCTAAGATAAGGTACAAGCATGGATAACACAATGGGTGGAAGAAGGTTCCCTTTGAGAGGAAGACAAAAATACTTTCATGAGGAGGAACCAAACCAAAGTAAAATTTGATTTTCAAAAGATCTTTAACAAAAGCTCTTTAACTCCACACATAAGTTTCATATTATGTGGTAGAACATTTTATTGGGAAGAGAGAACCTACTAAACTTTGTTTTCAAGAGAGTGATTCTGTCCTGACTTATTTTGACTTAAGGAAGGTTTACACAATGAAAGCTTGAGTTTGCTTATCAAGCAGCCAGCAGACACAGCAGTGGGTTTTAAAGGGTGGGTGGGGACCTCCAGGGGTTCCTGATATAAAGTCACATGGTCTGTGAAGTCCCAACTATTTTCATAATAGTGTTAAGATACGATTTACCTTTTTGCTTACATTCTTTCACAAGTGTACAGTCTGGAATGGTCATTGCAGCTAACTTTTGAGAACTACCATTTTTTGAGTTTTGGTGTAGTATCAAAGAAGAATATCCATACTATCTGAAAAGGTGATTAAGAGACTCCCCCCATTTCTAACCGAATATCTGAATTTTCTTTGCATATTTTAACCAAAACAACAGGTTGAACGTATTGAATGCAGCAGCAGATTTAAGAGCCTAGCTGCCTTTCTAAGCCATACAATCGAGATTTGCAAAAATGTAAAACTATGTTACTCTTCTCATGAATTATTTTTGGAAAACATAGTTATTTTTCATAAAAATATTATTTATGTTAATATTTAATAGGTTTATTATTGTTATTTAAAAGTGAATAAATAAACATTAAAAATTCTCAACTTAAATTTCCAATAAGAAATATCAATTGACGTAATCCATATAAACAAAAGCCCTTTGGGGTCTTCAGTAATTTTTGAGTGTGTAAAGGGATGCAGAAGCCAAAAAGTTTGGGAACTTTGGACTTTGGAGAATCCAAATATCATTCCCACATTCTCTGCACTTGATTATATACTTCTTCAAAGGTCCTGTCATATTCTTTCAGTCTCTAGGGTGTTTACATTTATCTTAAAGCAGAAAGCAATTTCCTACTGGCCTAGAGTTCCAAGGTAGACTAGAGGACATGTGACAAGAAGAAGATACAGTAGTAATAATATGATAAAGAGTCATGCCAATTTTACCTTTTTGTGGTTCAGAGTGAGTACCTAAAATTCAGTATTTAGCTTCCAAATAATAATTTTATAAACTGGGATTATTATTTTGAAAGTTCAGGCTTTCTTTCTCTGTGGTGATTGTGACCATGAAGAGGGGGAAATAAAAAAGAGAGTGTAAAGTCTGGGAAAGTCATCTATTTCTTAAAAAGTTTAGGAAGTTCTGTGATTTCAAAGATGAGTAAGAGAGAAGCCTTCACATTTTAGAGAGACTTGAACAATGCAAGAAAGGAACCTTTATAAAACCGGCTGGGTTATCCTGCTCTCAGGATGAGTCAAGTTGCCAGAGTGGCGCCATCTCGTACCTTAAGTGCACCCTTCCTCCAGATGCATGTGAGATAAGACGCCAGCAGCATTTGATTGAGATCTAACAAGGGTCAGCAATTTTTCAGAAAATACAACCAGATACTATGGAGTCTTCAGATGATCTTTCATCATGGAGAAAAAAATTGTGCAGCAGGTTAAATGCTATTGTAGTTGCAACCAACTGCTTTTGAATGCTCCAAGAAACACACCAAGGGGTTCTTCTAGATGAAAACAGATGGGATTTAGAGACAGATTTGATTTAAAAAAAAATTTACCTTTATTGTTGAAAATATTACAGATGTCCCTTTCCCCCCCCCCATTGACCACTTTCACTCTGCACCTACTTCCACCCCAGGCCTTCGCTACACTATTGCCTGCGTTCAAGGGTTATGCATATATGCATATAAATTCTTTGGTTAATCTCTCCCCACTCACCCAGCCACCCCCACCTTCCCTCTGAGATTCCTCAGTCTGTTCCATGCTTGAGACTTCCCATTAGAAGTTAGACTTATTTACTGCAAAGTGAAACAACAAAGCTATGACTCTTCCCACCAGGAATGAAGCTCTGACAGGTGGTGTGGTGAGCAGAGTAATGACCTTCCAAACATGTCCATGCCCTAATCCCAGGACCTGTGAATATTGTTACCTTATGTGGCAAAAGGACTTTGCAGATGTGATATTAAGGACTTTGAAATGGGGACATTTTCTTGGATTATCCAAGTGGATCCAACTTAATCACATAGGTTCTTAAAAGCAGAGAACCGTTCCTGACTGTGGTCAGAGAAAGGGAGATGTGACTACAGAAGGATGTTAGAGATGTAGCATTGCTGGCTTTGAAGGTGGAGGAAAGGACCATGAGTCATGGACCATGGGTGTCCTTTAGAACCCAGTGAAGGCAAGGAAATGGGTTTATTCCTAGAGCCTCTGGAAAGGAATGTAGCCCAGTGGACACCTTGATTGTGTCCCAGTGAGACCCTATTGGACTTCTAATTTAAGAAATGCAAGGTAATAAATGTATTGCTTTATACTACTAAATTTATGGTAATTTGTTATGGTAGAAAATAAATACAGCTGGATTGAAATTGATCACTCAACCCCCAGCTCTTCATTTTCTCTTTAAATGCACTGTTTTGGGGTTTATGCTATCTACATCAATTGACCAAATAATACGATAGGCGGTCAACACGGCACATGTTGCTTTTCTATTTCTTTCATGAGGACCCCATTGGAAACTGCTTCTAAGCCTTTGGGATCAGCAGTGAGTGAGGCAGGAAGGCAGCTTCCTGGGAAAGTCATTCCCAAAGCTTGCCTTTCTTTTCGGGGGGTAAAGGGAAGGGAAGTCACAAATTTTTAAGTTTTAAAAATTACTTAAATTAACCATATAATTCATTGTGTTTAAGGCACATAGATATGTAAGTTGTCGTTTACACATGAGAATGAGTCCAAAGGCATGTAAATAAATTTTGGGGGGTTAATTTTTAAAGCCTTGGTCCAATAATATGACAGTGAAGGGTCAAGGTGGGACATGAAAAATGGAAAAAAAAAAATCCCAAAATGTACTAAGCTGCTTGGAGTGAGAAGAGCAGTTTCTGTTTCTTCATCCTTATGCAACTGTGTTGACTTAGGGCCAAAGGTGCCCAGAGGAAAGACCAGAATGTACAAATGATAGCAGCAGCGGGAAGGGAACAAGGCAGCTACTCTGGATGTGAAATTAGAAGTGCCAAAGCCGCTCGGAGCCAGCCGGGAGCTTTGCCAGGCTGTGGAGACATCAGCGCCTGCTGCCTTTATGTGCTCCCCTGGTCTGGGGACCAGGAATTCTCAGTTACGTTTACATTCAGCATCTTTATTTTGAAACTTTGTACACTTTGTCACTGATTTTTATTTAAAGTAAATCACTTATTTTAAATGATTGGCTTTAATTACTGAAGAATAATTCTAGTACGTTTTAGGGCCAACAGTTTTCCTAGGAGACGACAGCTGGAAGTTGGGGAGAATTAGGCCAACCTGAAAGAATTTGATTTCGAGACAACGTTCCCCCACTGTGTCCATTCAAAGCCTACCTGCCTTTCATAAGCCTAGCAGAAAGGGAATAAGTATTTGCCAGAACCTCCCAGAACATGCTGAACATCATGGTAAAAAGCACATAACATCTAGTAAAATTGCTAAGCAAGAAGTTTAGAGCTACCACCGTAATCACTCGCGTCTTACCCAGATGGTGTCCCAGATCCAATATAAATTTCTATCAGGAGACAAAGAAAGCAAACCTTTAACCAGCTGCACATTTTATTTGAAGTCTCAGGGCACTTAGAAAACGCCTCATGAGTATAAGGAGGTTTAATTGCAAAAGCTATGAATTTGGAGAGCTGAAAAGGAACCAGAGTGGGAAGGAAACGAGTTTTCTTTGTGGTCTGAATTATACCCCCCAACTAGGGTTAGCTTGTAGAAAGTCAGCATTTTTAACTACCCTGGGCTTTCTTCTACTGGTCTAGGAAGATTCAATTAATTTCATTAATTTCCAAGGCTCCAGAAGTTTCCATGAACTTGATCTCCCAGCTAATGTTTGTAGGTTGAGGGTTTTATTTCTTCCATCCCTTACAGTCTCAAATAATACTTTAGACAGCACTTTCACTGTAAAGTGACATTGGCAGACACTGTGTCATAGGCACACGATATCAATTAACATTGACCATGATCAAATAAGCTGCGAGCTAATGAACACGGGGTAAAACGCTGGTGTTCTGGCCTAAGAGTAGGATGTCCAAGATACCGGGGGACGGCTGGAAAAATGTTTCACCTCATTAAATATAATGTTATTACACTGTCACTTTTTTTTCTATAACTAACTCTGTATCAGAGCATCCAATAAATTTTACACGGGGTGAACGCACTTCTATAAAAACCGTGTTCTTTCCTGGGCCAGAGAATGCTGATAAAATGCTGGGAATGGGGAACGTAAGAAGCGGGGTGGAGGGGGAGCTGCCTCAGGGAGGCGCTCCCTTGTCTGGGATCCATGGGGAGAGCACTGGAAGCGGAGTCAGGGAGGCCTGGGTTTTGGCCTTTCTTTATCTTCAGCTAAAGGATGAGCAAAATAGAGCGGTCCCTTCTTTAGCCACCAGGGATAAGTTTCAGGTCCCCTCGCGGATGCCTGAAACCGTGGATAGCACCAAACCCTATGTGTACTATGACTTTTCCTCTGCATACATACCTATGGTAAAGTTTAACTTATAAATTAGGCACAAGAAGAGATGAACAACAATAACGAATAATAAAATAGAACAGTGCTAACCATATGCTGTAGTAGAGTTATGTGAACGTGGTCCCTTTCTCTCTCACCTTACTGTCCTTGCTCACGTCTAAGGACTTATGGCTTCTTGGCACAGCCCCATCGCCAGCATCGCCGCTCCTGCACTCTGAGGCCCTATTAAGTAAAATAAGAGTTACTGGGACACAAGCACCGTGAGACTGCGACAGCGTGTGCATAACCGAGGGCTACTGAGACTCACCGGGGGGCACAGAGGGCTTGGGGACGCTGGACAGAGGGATGATTCACAGCCTGGGCGGGTGCAGCGGGACTGCCTGAGATTTCATGAAGCTCCTTAGAAAGGCACGCAATTGAAAGCCTATGGATTGTTTATTTCTGGAATTTTCCAATTAATATTTTTGGGCCACGATTGCCTGCGGATAACTGAAACCTTGGAAAGTGAAGCTGGGGGTAAGGGGTAGGGGGACTCCCGCATTTATTTACTAATCGCTCAGGCGAGTTGCTTCTTCTGAGTCGGGGTGTCAGTAACCCCTGCCCTGAGCATTACTGTAAAGCCTGTATTAGCGAAAGGAAGCTGGGCACCCAGTGTGGCACCTGCCATGCTGATGCTTAACCTGGCGGGACTTATTCTTTCCTGAGCCTTAATCTAGAGAGCTACGATGATAATGCTTACTTCCCCTTTCTTTTTTTAATTTCTCAATTATAGTTGGCATTTAATATGATATTAGTTTCAGGTGTCCTGCATAGTGGTTAGACATTTATATAACTTACAAAGTCCCCACCTGGCACCATAGATAGTCATTACAATCTTATTGACTATATTCCTATGCTGTACGTTATATCCCGGTGACTATTTTGTAGCTGCCAATTTTTACTCCTTAATCCCTTCACCTCTCCCCCCCTTTCTTAAGCACTCCCTCTCCCTAGCCAGAGATTCTTCAGGGCTATCCTCTTACCCTCCTTTTTTAAAAAAAAATCTAAAGTATAACCAATACTTCAAATACCATTGATTGTGATGAGCAGAGTTGCAACAGAGGCACCCTTGTGAGAGCAAAGTCGGTGGCAGGTGGGAGTAGAGGACGTCAGGGGACACTATGCAGTGGAGCTGACACTGGCCCCTGGTGAGGGGAGATGGGAAAGGGGTGCAGACGCCCTAGTGACAGCTTCTCCCTGGTGCTCTGCGAAGACTCGCCTGCTCTGGTGGCCAGGAGCTGCTGGCTCTGCTTTCTCGCCTTCAGGCCAGTTGCTGGTTTAGGTAGCATTTAGATGTTTGGGGGGAAAGAAAATTGACATAAGTCTATTAAACTGTATGGAAAAAGTCTAAATATAATGGAGAGAATGTTTAATATTTTAGAGATTTCACAGTAAAACTATGAGCTTAGTTTGCTTGAGGATCCTTGGCACACGAGCCCGGTGTTTACTGTTCCCGTGTCCTGGGCTCGGCAAGCCTGATCTGAGCCATCTGTCCCTGCGGTGTCCGCAACCTCAGGCTTGACAGGAAGGTGGACGTGCTTGTGCTTGAAAGCTTTCTCCTTAAATACGTTTCCGGACTCTCCATCCTTTTATTGATTATATATTCTTGGCAAACAAATTTCTCTTCAATGCGATAAGAACCCGAAACAGGACTAAAGCCCAGCCATGCAGTTTTATTTTTACCTCCCTCAAACCTCAAAATGTCAATAGGACTTTACAAAAACCATGTTTGTCCTTTCTTATTTTTGTTTGGCCCATATTAATGCCACTAAAATATATGCGAACTCAGGAGGCGGATCCACTTAGCTGTACATTTTGGCCCAGTTAACTGTCTTCAGCGTCTTTTTTGGATAATTTCAGCGCGTTTAGTTTTCCCCCTTAATGTGGTTATAGAGTCCCCTCCAGTATTTTCTCAGCCCTCATAATCTGGGCTTTACTGAGTTAGGAGCCTCTGTGGTGCACACCCGGTGACTTAACTTCCTAGGTTTCTGGGGGCGGAGAAGCCTTCTCCCCGTTAGTCGGCCTGCCCGAGCTCGGCTGCTCTGGGGCCTGCCGAGTCAGTCCCCACTGGGTGGCGAGTGTGCCATTGCGCGGTACTGCTCACCCTGACGTGCCTGGGCGCTGGTTCTTACCTTCCATGTCGCATAGCATCAGTTTGTAACAGCTGTGACATGCCCTCTGCTTCTCGTTTTTGCTACCCAGTGAGGGTACCAGTGAATAACCTACCTACAGTGCATTTTATCTGTGTAGTGTCTACACAGCAAGTATAAGTGAGGCACAGCAAGTGCACTGTAATAATGTACAGTATAACTAATAAGAATTGTTCCCTGGGGCCCAGAGAGAGGGGAGCGGTAGGAATCCTAAATGTTAAAGCCACAATGAAATCAGCTTAGCTTTCAAATTATCTACTCATTTTTGTTCTTTTTTGCCCCCTCAAAAAGTCAGTGTAGACCAAATTATGATACACTAACAAAGAACTCTAAAAATCTCAGAGGTTTACAGCGACAAAGATGTGTTTCTCCCTTGTCTAACATTGGACACGGCTTGGGCGGGTCTCTGACCCATGTCCTCACTCTGAAGGAGCGTGAAGCATAGAGCAATGGTAGAAACACTCTGGTTCTAAAAGTTTTTGTTCAGAAGCGGCCTGTGATATTTCCACTCATATTTCATCAGTCCTAGCAAGTCTCATGGCTAAGCTAGATGTTGATGGAGTGAGTACTATAATCCTCCTGCAAGGAGGGACCAGCAGGGCCCGAGCAAGTAGGAAAAACTCATATGGAGGAGCAGCTAATTATTTAAAAAATATTTCAATGTACTCTCTAATCCTCGTTAATATCTCCTTATATATGTACACAGAGGCACTTATACAAACAGGATGATGACAATTAATGAGAATATTTTTTCTTCAAATATTTTTTTCCTGATCTGCATTTTTAATCTCTGAATTACAGATGTCTCTGACAACTTTTTCAACTTCTCCAATATTGTTCAATGGCCTTAGAACACGACTTGAATGCTCTCAATCCTCTGAGGGGGCTTGAAATTTGGAAATGAGTAGTGCTCATTTGTAGTCAATCTGAGTAACTTACTTTAAGGTACTTCTAGCTCTTGTGTCATTTGGTATCTGCTGGTTAGTTAGGCTTTAACTTTTTGTGTAGTTTAACTCAGTTGAATAGAATGGATCACATATGATTTTATTAAAAATGGAACTTTAACTAAAAACTATAATTTAGATTTTCTTCTGTGGTTCATGAAGTGATACTGAAGGCCATTCCAAAAGATGAATTCCAACAACATTTTGAACAATGGTTGTATGTGTTAAAATATGTGCATAATGTTAAGAGGTGAAAACTTTAGAGGTGAAAAATGTACTCCGATGCTTGCATTTTGGTTGACTTTATAAAGAATACAGCAAAACCATGAGATAATGTGAGTTCTGATGAGTTTCGCTGTGTGCCCTCCTTGTCTACCCAAGGGGTGAGGTTTCATTGGGGTAGGTACTCATGGTTCAGTGTATGTTTTTTAAAAAATTGGTCTATTTATGATACATCTAATAGGTAAAAATATTTTTACTTAAATAGTTCCTAGAAGATAGAGTGGAAATAATTGATTTTCATTAACCTTTTAATAGTTCAATCTTAGCTTTTGTGAGCTTGCAATTTTTGGTTTGTTTCTTGTATTAGTTACAGTATTATATAAACACTCCTCATTTCCTTTTTTCAAAAGCATTTTAAGTCCCTTGAAGAGATAAAACCAAGTCTTTATATTCCTGGCATGCACCCTATAATATTAGTAATTATAATTATAATGACAATAAAAACTAACATGATTTATACTGTGCTCAGCATTATTTTAAACATTTCAAAATATCTTAACTAATTTAAAACTATGAGGTAATCAATTCATATTATTTTCAGTATAAAAATGAAAAAATTGAGTCAAAGAGTGACTCACAAGCCTGTTCCAACAGCACACAGCTAACAAGTGGTTGAGCTCAGTGGATTCTAAAGTCCATGTTCCTGTTAAAACTACATGTGCTGCCGAATATATGTTTGTTAGTTCATTATTTACTCATGTAGAAAAATACATTAAGGATTAACTGTTAGGAGGTATTTGGGCACAAGAAAGGTAAGAGAAAAGATCACAGTATTGGCCTTCATTCCTGACAGCCTAGCTTGCCAAAAGGAGAAAGTTGAATGAACTTTTACAATGTTGAATCTTGAAGAAGTAGGAATTACTCAGAGAACCAGAGAGTGGTGTCCCAGCAGAGAGAAGAAAAAGTGAAAAAAGAGAGAAACAAGATTAAACATTTAGAAAATGCAAGTACAAGTACTTTCTGGAGTGTATCAAGCAAAGTGGCAAGAGAGAGGACAGGAACGTGAGGCGGAGGCCAGCTGATGGCTGGTTTGGGACCATGCTAAGGATTGAAAACTTTCACCAGAAATGATGGAAGGAAGTTTTGGAGAATTTTAAGGAGTAGAAGTTGTAATGCTGATGACGTCTTAGTGCTCTCCTATATGATACCCTGTGCCTTCCATTTGTTGTGTTTCTTATAGTACTTAGAGCATTCGAAGATGATGCGTATGTTAGTTCAATGGGATAGTAGCTCATGGACCTATAAGACATTCCTGCAAATTAGGTCAGAGTAAGTTCTGTATGTTGAACAGACAAAAATCAAGGCAAAGATATACATTAACCGTTAAAAGAATGGAAAAAAACCAGAAAATGATCTGCAGAGTATCCATATAAATGCCCAGTGTGCCTGAGGAATGAAATTGCCCAAGAAACAGTTGGCCAGGCCAGTGATGACAGAGAGGTGCCCCTTATTTGAGGATCTGCCTTTGGACTTACCTCGTGATAGCTGAGCAGCTGTATTTGGTAATGATCCAATGTTTTGTTTATACCACCCCACTAGTCCTGGATTTATAAGTAAATCTTTAAGTGGGCATATTGCCTGAAAATATTTTGAAAAACAATTCTCTTTTGATTGTGTGAGTAAAGTGGAAAATCCATGTTGAATTTTAACTCAGCGAAACACTGGTTAAAAATGGCTAAAACGAGAGCTTTCCGTCATATTTTCTGACAGCGTGTAAAATGTGATTGATCTGTGCGCGTCTCAGATGACTGCGATTGCGACTGTGTCACTGCCGTGCCCAAGGCAGGGCACATTATGTAGATGAGCTGGCCCGCGAGGACTCCCTGTGTTGAACACGGTCAGGAAGAAGGCATGCTTCTCTGCACGTTTTGCTGATACGAAATGATGGGATTTCCAGAAGATAAGAATGTGTTTACTCTTGGCAGGCTGTGGCATGCTTCATGGGCATCATTGTAACATCACTGCAGCAATGGAAATGTTGAAGGAGAATCAGAGATTTTGCATAACAAATACATGCACAGTCTACAAAATTCCTTATTCTTTTGGGGGGCTTATCAATACCTGGTATTTGGCAGGACTTTTTATCCTCCAGTTGATCTGGCTTAAAAATGAATCCTTGTTAGGTTAAAAATGCTTCCAATCCTTTAGCCTAGCCCTTATTGCTATGAGACTATTTGCTTGGAGAATTCATTATGCTTGCTAAAATTTGGGCAGGTGTTGACATGTTTCTACATCTGAGACCCCTCACAAATGCCACCTTGTTTGTAAAGACTTTCCTGGTTCCTCCCACCTTCTCATTTGAATAGGTCTGTATAAAAACAACATATTTGTTAAATGAATGATGTTCCCTCTTCATGTTATGCATATTTTTCGTTTTTAATGGAGATATAATTCACTACCAGAAAAGCTCCCCCGCTTTAAAGGGTACGTTTCAGTGGTTTTTAGTATTTGCACAAAGTTGTTCAGTCATGACAACAGCCTAATTCGAGAACATTCCCAAGATCGCACATAGGAGCCCAGTGCCCATTAACAGTCACTCCCCATTCCTCTTTCTCCCCAGCCCCTGGCAACCACTCATCTGTTTTACCTCTGCCCATTTGCCTGTCCTGGGCCTTTCCTGTGTATAGAAGCACGCAAACTGGAGCCATCGCTCACTGTCTTCTTTCACTGAGCATACGTTTTCAAGCTCATTATGTTATAGTGCGTATCTGTATTGCTTTTAAAAAAAAATATATATATATATCTTTGTTGATTTCAGAGAGAGGAAGGGAGAGGGGGAGAGAGAGAGAAACATCAATGATGAGAGTCATTGATCGGCTGCCCCCTGCACGCCCCCTGCTGGGGATCGAGCCCGCAGCCCGGGCCTGTGCCCTGACCGGGAATTGAACCATGATCTTCTGGATCCTAGGTCGATGCTCAACCACTGAGCCATGCCAGCCGGGCTCAGTATTGCTTTTTATTATAGAATCCTATTCCCTTGTACAGATATAATGCATTTTGTTTATCCATTCATTAGTTAATAAATGCTTAAGTTGTTTGAACTTTTGGGCTGTTATGAATTATGCTGCCATAAACGTTCATGTACAAGCATTTGTGTGCAACATGCTATATATTTATATATATTTTATTAAAATTAAAAATGGAATTAACATTTATTAAAGAATTGCTACAGTATTAAAATATTTAAAACACATAAAAACATACAATGACATTTTGGTTTATCTTGTTTTAAACTTCTGTGCCTACTTTCATTATAAAAACACATTTTGTGTCAAAATATGCAAAATATGCATACTGTTCTATATTTTTACTTTCCCTATAGTAAAGTATATATGGTAAATATATTCCTAGGAAAGGATTTTTAATAATTGTATAATTTTTATTTTAAATGTTTCTGTACATTATAATTATAATTCTTGAGGGCAATTACTTTGCTTTATTTTTTTTTCTTTATGCCTTTCCTCCCACCCCACTAGTAGCTAACACATACCTGGAATAGGAATCTTAAATGTTTGCTGTAATGAACTTATAATATATAGGTAGTCATAGAATTTCAATTTAAAAAAGAATCTTCAGGGACAGCTGGTACTGTAAATAACATGAATGATACAGTATTTTAGTTAAACGTGGATTTAGTCAATGACTATAATTTTGCCTCTTAAACTTGTATACTGAACCAGTGTACTATATTCTTTGAATAAGCCATTTAGGAAGATTGAAAAAAGAGTAATAGGAAATTTGTTTCTAAGTCAGATCATGAATAATACCTAGCAGCTTTCTGGATTACTGTATAATAAAATTGGGAATTTGGAGAGGGTGAGTAAGTGATTTTTCAACCAGTTTAAAATTACTTCATTGGTGAAAACACGTATTTTTAGAAATTGCAAAATATTCAACAAAGTCATTAAAAACATCTCAGCTATCTCCAATGTCATCTTGTTAGATATTCACAGGTTGTTTCAAAAGAGTAAAATGTATTTGTTTTGCATGTTGGGTCCAAACTTTATAATCTAACATCATTGCTGACACTTCACCTGCTGCTGAATCACAGGAAAATCACTAACTGTATATTGCCAACTTGAGCTTGTTCCAATTTTTTAAAACATCATTAATCCTAGCACCTAGATTGTGGTGTTGAAATGTTATTTCCACTATAGGAATCCAGGGCTTCTTGGAGAAATGATTGATTCCAGGTTCTGGGGCAGGATGTACACAAAATTAGCCTAAAGCAACTTGTTAGCCATATTTCAAGGAAGCCATCTGAGATCACCAGGGCCAGAGACCACCAGGAGCCAACTTGATAAGGCCAACTTACTGGGCAAGGTGTGATAAAATGAGCTTTAATAAAGTGAACACCATCACATGTATTTAAATCCTTAAATCCATCATTAAAAAAAGCAATTGGTCATTTTCAGAAGATGATAGGATCAGTTCCTTGTCTTGAGACTAATTTTTAATTTTTTTTAAAAAGGAAAGAACCAACCATTTATTTTGTCATTCCTATGTGAACTGTCCCACTGGGTAACAAATGGTGAATGAGAAGCTCCTCTTTATAAAAAATAGTATCCCTATGAATAAATAGAAAGCACGAATAGAATTATAATATCACTATTTTGCAACACACGTGAAAGACAGATCTAGGCATTGAGCTGCTAATGTCACAAGAGAGAAAACAGACACAGTGCTTCCTGATGAAAGAATATGCCACCACCAAGGGGTCAGGTCTGAGATGGATCAAGGGCCCAGCTGCCAACTCGCAGGAAGCAGAGAGGGCAGAGAAACGTGGTGAACTGCGCTGTGAGCGTCAGCAAGGCCCAGCTCAGGGGAACCGCAAGTTAGCTGGCCTGGGCTCTTCCACAGATACACTGAAAAGAGAAGGGAGTGGAGGGGCACTGTAGATCGAAAGTAACTTAACAGACATGCTGATTTTTAAAAACTTGGGTAAGACTAAGCTATAGATACTGCCCGGGGCTTATCACGTCAGCAATAAGGCTGTGAAATGCAATGAGGCAATTACCTGTAAAGGCAAGAGAGTGGCTTCTTTGTGAGGAAGGGGGTGGCTGTGTTTGGGGTGGGCCATGTGGAGGGGCTCTGGGTGGCTGGCAAAGCTCTGTTTCTTGACTCAGGTGAGGGCTTCCCAAGGCATTGTATTAGCTTTCTATTGTTACCATACCATACTGAAAAATTAGTGCCTTAAAAAAACAGTCTTTCTTATCTCACAGTTCTGTAGGTCAGGAGTCCAGGTAAGCTTGACTGGATTCTCTGCTATGAGTCTCACAAGACCGAAGTCAAGTTCTTGGTCAGCTGGGCTGTTACCTGCGGGCTCCAAGCTCATTCAGGCTTTTGGCAGAATTCAGTTCCTTGTGGCTGCAGGGCTGAGGATCCTGTTTCCTTGCTGACTGTCAGCCAGGAGCCTCTCTCAGCTTCGTAAGGCCACCCATGGAAGACTTGGGCAAGGTACCATCACACTTTATTGTCTTCCACTTACAACTTGAGAGGCGCTGCTTTCCTTGACCATGCTGTGATCAGAGCTATCCCTAGTTAACCCATCAGCCAGGGGTAATTGAACACTTTGACATTTTAACTTGAGCCTCATCAATTCATCATAGCCATCAACAGATTTTCTTTGAAACTTTATTTTAACCAGTGATGCCTGTTCATTTTTGGCCTTAATGGAATTTATTCTTACCTGGGGAGAAGAAAAATTTGATAAAAAGACCCCAAGACTTACAATAACTCTATAATTAACACAAAAAGTCAAACTGTAACCAGAACGTATAATAAGTGCACAAAGTATGAGGCATTTCTGTTGCATAACTGACAGTTAGGCTGTGATGAGAGCATCCATCCTTAAGCCTTTCTTGGCATCTGAGTGCATTACATGTGTCCCAGTCATGTCCTTTCTCACGTACTTTTACATGAGTTGACATGCATAAGCCTAAATTTAAAAAAAATGTTGAACTACAATTTGTCTCCTCAAACACATGTTTACAATATATTTATATTTGCAGATATGGTAAGAGAAGCTTTATTCTAAGATCTGAATAAAAACAAGTTATTCCGGTAGCACTGGTTTCTACTTTGCTCAATTTTGGTGGGTGCTTACAGACACATAACGTTTTCTTTCTGTTTTTTTGAAAAAATACATTACAGATAGTTCAATTATATAAAAATATAAATGACAAGTTCGTAAGATTCCTGGAGCTCCTCCATAAAGCCCAAGGTTATGTAGAACAGATCTGAGACATCTGATCTAAGTCAACCCCTTTATTTTCTGAATGAGGAAAACGGAGCCCAGAGAGAAGCTGTGTCCAACAGGCCCGCCCTAGAATCCTCCCCTGGGTGCCTAGCCCCTGTGCAGTGTGCTCTCCACTTCCAGGGCCTCACTCTGTGTTCAACAGGCTTTACGATCCCTGCAACTCACTTCAGAGTGCTTACAGCCCTTGTGGCACTGGTATGTCCCAGCTAGTGAGGCTTTAACTTTTTGTGTGGTCCGACATGGTGCTGGTGTTGGCGCATGATGAGGCTGGGCCCACCGCACGCGCACCTTCTACGGGCCTATTGCTTCTACGTCCCCTCGACTAGCCATGGGCGCTTTATGGCTTAGCATGTTGATTCCGAATTTGGGTTTCCATTGCTGAGTCTTGTGGTTCATTAGCGTGATGGATGTTAGAAATAGGCTGTAGATCTCACGGATGCAACTGAACATATTTTGAACATATGGATTGGCTTCTACTCTGTTTTGAACAGGGCAGAGAGGCCTAGACTGGTCTTTTTCGGGATGATGCTCATACTTTGAGGCCCTAATTGGTTCTCAGTCCAGACATCGGCTGGGAGGACTTCTGACTGCATGGTGCTCTCAAGGCACAGGATCCTCCCTCAGAAACTTGCTGGGTCTGTTTCAGGTAAACTTTCATACCCGGACCACCAAAAGTGTATATCCAGTGTGTAGAACAAGTCGTATAAACTGTTTTAGGCTTTCTTACCTTAAAGTTTTTGCTAATAAACGTCTGACCATATGAGGGAATTTGGACTAACATTTGTTTTCATTAAAATCTCGCAGCCAGGTTGTGGGAGAGTAGGAAACTCTCCCTGTCTCAACCTCCTTTGGCCGCCTCTAAAAAGAACCTAAGTGTGCGTGTCCAAAGGGCAAGTTCTCAACCACAGGCTCTACCTCATCTGGAGAGTCAGTGGGGTCTTAAGTCTCCTGCGCACATCACACAGCTTTTCCTTCTCCCCTTTACCATGGCCTTTTGTTAAATTTACCAGGAAGAGGGAGTTGTTGCTACGGCTCTTTGTGACTTCTGTGACGTAACCGATTTGTTATCCTTCTGGCACTATTCCTTCTGCTACTACTATTTGTTCCCTTGCTGGTGCTACTGCTTTTGGAACACGAAAGGTCATCATCAGTCAGGCCCCCGGCATCATTCCTTATAAAACAGAGCCTGATCCACAGGTAGAAGGTCATGGCAGGGGAGGGAAATTGGCCATTTGATCTGGGGTTTGGAGGGAGCTCGGGGGAATTAGTGGTCCACCGGAGATTCCAGGCATTATAAATGGAATTGTGTTCTACAGAATTCATATGTTGAAGTCCTAGACCTTAGTACCCCAGAATGTGACTGTATTTGGAGATTGGATCTTTAAAGGGGAAATGAGGTCAGTTAAGGTGGGACCTCATCTAATAGGACTGGTGTCTTTATTAGAAGAGATTAGGACACAATTACAGAGGGGAGCCCATGTGAAGACACCGGGAGAAGACAGCTATCTACAGGCCAAGGAGAAAGGCCTCAGAAAAAACAACCTGCCAACACCTTGGTCACAGACCTCCAGCCTCCGGATTTGAGAGACAATAAATGTCTATTGTTTAATCCACCCAGTCTGTGGTCCTTCGTTGTGGCCGCCCTAGCAAACTGATGCACCAGGTCGGTTTGTTTCAGATTCTACCTCGTTTATCTGTTGCTGGAGCTTTGCCCCTGACTCTGAAGGCTCACCCACTGGAACTGGGGGTAAGCATTCGAGGTTCCTTAAAACATTCTGTTCTGTGTTGGGGTGAGTTCCAGAAGGCAGTGTAGTGCCCTGCTGGCCCTGCAGGAGGAGCTGGCTACGGAAAAGAAAGAACCTCAGGCTCACAAATGAGAAACTTCCTGCAGCAGCTCCAGGCCCTGCAGGGAAGAGCTAACAGAGATGTAACATTCGGGATTACTTTTATTCTCTTCTCTGCAGGTGAGGGAAACTTTCTCTCGCTCCAAGTTAAAAAGCATGCTCCAATACCACAGGAACTAAAATGAGCTCTCAGCGTTCTGTTCTCAATCCTGCAGGGTGGACAGGGCCCAAGGCTGGTGGCTTTCCCAGCTCCTAGTTAGGTCATCCATCCCTGAAAGTCTGCCTATCACTTGGAAAGCAAGCAGTTGATAAACCCCAAATTGATCCCAAAATCAGGAGAAGAAAATTACCCATATCTCTTTTAAAATACATCACCAGTCCTTATAGTTTTTTTTTTTTTTTAAATGATTTGAGAGAGAGAGACACTGATTTGTCGTTCCATGCATCTATGCATTCATTGGTTGACTCCTGAAAGGCGATCAAACCCAAAACCTTGGAGCATTGGGAGGACTCTCCAACCAACTTAGCCACCCCGCCAGATCAGTCCTTCCAGTCCTAAAGTCCAGAGCAAGGCTGGGCTGTGTCACGTCAGCCTCTATCTTATAATATTGTGTTCAACTTGCCCTCTGTCTATTGTCAGTGATGGATACCCTGTCCCCATCACTGAATCTTGCTGGCCGTCATTTTGGATATTTAATGCACATCAAAAACACATATGGGTTTTTCAAAAGAAGGACACTGGGCTGGTATGAACAGGCTGTGGTCTGCCTGACATAATTGGTACCTCTACCAAGTGGGACCTAGTTTTTAGACTTTTGGGATGGATGCATTTTTCACTGAGAACATCATATTTAAAGAAATACATTGTTTGTAGCATGTGTTAGACATAGAGGAACAAGCCAGTTGTTTTGAAGCTCTTGGTAAATGTGCTAAATCATACACAGAGTGTAAGCTTCCCATAATTCATCAATGCATTCTGGCTCCTAGGGTCCTGTGTTATTAATTGATCATTCAGAGTTACTGGGTTTAGCAAAGAATTCTGAAGTGCTAGAATCTAGAGACAAAAATGACTTAAAAAATATTCATGTGGATAAAGAAGGAGCTAGACCATGGAGCAAGTTTCTCATTCATCTCTGGAGGGGCCAGATAGTCTCACTGGGGGAATCATTCTGATCTCCCTCTGAATGAGTTAGGTACTTGACTGAGCTGTGATTCAAGCTATCTGAGCAGTTAAGTCTAATGCATATTTTCTCTTCAAGTCTTGAAAGATATTAACAATTACAGTGCAAGAGACATGTTAACATTTTCATAATTTTTTCACTTATCTAGTGTTTACATGTCATAAAACTGGTTTGCATATGAGCAAAATGTTGGTTAGGACTGTTGCTGAGGGTACCAATGTATCTTAAGTTCATTGTTTTGAATCAGAGAACCTTAACCCTAACCCCAACCCCAACCCTAACCCCAACCCTAACCCCAGCCCCAACCCTAACCCCAACCCCAACCCCAACCCTAACTCTAAACTTAACCCTAACCCCAATCCCAACCCTAACCCCAACCCTAACCCCAACCCCAACCCTAACCCCAACCCCAACCCTAACTCTAAACTTAACCCTAACCCCAACCCTAACCCCAACCCCAACCCTAACCCTAAACCCAACAAGCCAGTTGTTCCTCTATGAAGATAAATAGTTATGAAGAATATGACTTAAGTGCTTGGTGAAACACCTAGACAGTCATTCTTTTTTCTTTTTCTTTTTCCTTTTATTATATGGAAGGAGGAATAACAGAGCCAGGGGCAACTCGTTATAGAGGAGGTAGTGCTGTTTGCTCAGATGAATCAGAAATAGGAGATTAAGGGAACGGCTGAGACTTAGCTCACATCTGTGAAGGAAGCTTTGGGGTTTTAATTTCTTTAATTAAAACAAACAATGAGAAATGAGAAGAGAACAGGAAACAAAGAGAGAGAAAAAGCAGGGCATCTGGGTGCTTTGATACAGGTGCCCTGGACAGCCTATTAGTGTCACACCACTTTATGCCACTCATCTTTAAATATTTGCTCTGTATTTAGAGGAGAGGCTGGGAGCTGCTGGGGTAACAGCAGAGGAGGAGAGCTACCTGGTGGCAGAGCCCACTCTCTTCTCTTTTGTCAGGGTGATTCAGCTCCGGCCCCAAATTTATCTGTCTTCCTTTACTAAACAAGAGCCCTGCACACCCCTGGGATAGTTGAACAAGCATGTGTGTTCAATGCCAGGATCCACCTAAAGATTTTTCTTGGCCAAAAAGGACCTAACAAAGTTCTCATAAAACACACTAAGTCTTCTCCTTGAAAATCTTATGGTAAATATATGTATTTTCATCTTCTTAAATTTCCAGTGGAAATTTAGCATCCTAGTCATAGATCACACCCCTTA
The DNA here is from genome assembly GCF_054644295.1 of Miniopterus natalensis. NCBI lineage: Eukaryota > Metazoa > Chordata > Mammalia > Chiroptera > Miniopteridae > Miniopterus > Miniopterus natalensis. The sequence continues at coordinate 82,434,811 of NC_142086.1, read as the reverse complement.
TAGATTGGTACATGGGGCAGTTGTTAATCTGAGTGAGGCAGAGGGTGGGAGAGAGCCAGAGGGAGATAGGACTCAACAAATGGAAGTTCCAAATGATTTAAAATTTGTTTTAGAGTGAAAGAATAGAGAAATGTTTAAAGCATAACAGCAATGAGAACGGTAACAATGTGAGCTTATGCTCCTGTCTCGGAGTGTTTGCAAGTGGGACTACTCTAATGTTTGTGCCTACTGCTTGAAAAACAATGTGCACTTTAAAAAATGAACATGACCGCTCATATGAGTGATGGACCTAGAGTTGTTAGAGTTCACTGTAGAAGGGAGAAGTCAACTGACTTGAACAATTTTTGGCTTCCCATTGAAATGATAGAAAAGACCATATGTTGGCCTAAAGATTTTCCAAATTAAATGATAAATATTGGTTCTATGGCAGAATTTATGTGTAACATTAAAACAACATTTCCAAAGAGTGGAAATGGTTCAGAGGATTATGTTTACAATTGTGGAAGCAACCGTTAAATTAAAGAAGCCAAGTGTCCTAGTGACTAAAGGGCATAAATGAGATTTATGGAATGACTAGGACCCTGGCGTCATTTTACTGAACTCAGCTTTTTGGAAACTAGTATTAAGCACTGTGAGTCTTCGGAAGACATTGTAAACAGTAGGTAATCCACCTTTCACACCCACTGCCAGTCATCCAGCTTGTATTCATCTCCATGGCTGTCTAGTCTGGGAAATAGCTTCATCTAATCCTACAAATTGTTGATTTTACATAGAATGAATGTAGATCAGTCTTTGTTTGCCTCCAGGCCTGGATATCTGTAGGAGACTTTTCCAGTAATGAGAGGAAGAGTTTACCTGCAAAGGGAGGAAGGCTGGTAGGGTTAACCTGAAATGTCTATCTCATAATTAGGGTTCATTTTTTGCCTCAAATTTTCACAAAAGAACTATTGGACCTTTACACTTCCTTCATCCAGCCCTCCATTTGCCTCCCTCCACTGCCTGTTCTCATTTCTTTCTAAGATGTGATTAATGGTTCCCACATTTGTTGGGCACCTCAAAGGGCAAAGGTGAAGCACATGAGAAATAACAGACTCACTGGCAAGACCCAGAGCTGGTCGCAGCCTTTGAAGCCTGAGTCCCTCCACGAAGGCACCACCTTGCTCTCTAGAATGCATCGCTCTCCTCCATAGGGACATGACCCCACTAGCCCCAAAGCCCAGGATGCATCTCAGACCAACTAGGACTTGTCATGGCAATTTCTAACAGCACAGGTCTTTCGTGATACTTCTAGGCCTCACTAGCTTAGCATAAAGATCACTGCAATGCAGTGTCAGCATCCAGGAGTCTGGAGATGATAGGGACTGTATATTTGAGAAGTTCTCATGAATAGTTTTACTGAATAGAGAGAAATCATATTCTTAAGACCTCAAGACAATAGACAGCAGCAAGGAAGGAAAATACACTCTGCAGGTTTAGAAGATGCTAAAATGCTTGGTTGGGTGGGAGAATAAATGCTGTTTTAGGTTTTTATTTCATTTCAATATAATAAAACTAGGAATTCTTCTTAATCACGTGGGACAGAGTCATTTGCATCAGACCCTTTGCACATTTAGGCTATAAATTCTGTATTCAGTTTAAGAAAGTGTATTTTTGATTGAGGTTAACATAGTATTTAAGTTAATGGAAAACATGCTTCCATTGCAGAGTATTTCCACCAGAATTGCTGGCTTCTGTACAACAATCTGTTTCTATTTTGAAGAAAAAAAAAAGTGGTGCTGTTGTATGACCTAAATATTCTTCTTTTCTTTTATTTCACTCGTCTACATTCATCTGCTTTCTTTTTCAGGTATATTAAAATAAATGGCATAGTATAAATTCAGATAAAAATGTTTCTAGTGGTATATAACCTTAATGTTTCAGAAAAATTAAAAAAAATTATTTTACTTAAAGCCTGAACTTCATTTCAATGTAGGGAGGATGAGTTTCCATTACTGCTACACAAATGATACAGGAATTGGGAAGAGAGGAGAGTGTCTTAGAAAGTGACTTTTAAACCTTGTGCAAATTAGCATTTCTGAGTAACAAACCACCCCAGTGGTTTTATTGGCTCAAAATAGCAATCATATTTTCTTGCATAAATACAATTTTCAGGTGAAGGTTGGTTGATCTAACAGGTCTTGGCTAGGCAGCTCTGTTTCCAGCTGGGTCCAGCTGGCCTTGAATTCTTTCTTACACTTAGGTCTGTCAATGAGTGTTAATTCTAGGGCCCCATATGGAGAAGCAGCAGCTACTGGGGGACACTCTTCTCAAGGTGAAATTCAGGTGGGCAAGCAAGAATGTGGCTTAAACTTGAAATTGGCATGCTGTTACTTCCACTCATATATTGTTGGCCAAAGTGAGTCATATGGCTAACCTTAATGAGGTAGGACATTTTAGTAGGAGGTAGTGCAAAGTCAAGTGGCAGGGGTGTGGAAACCTGGAGAGAAAAAGAGCTGGGGGCCAATAAGTCAATCCATCAGAAATCCCAATTCTTTTTTTTTCTTTTTCTGCAGGCAGGAATGTTGTCATTGTGTGATTCTTCCTTCTCCACTGGGGTAGCAAGACAGAAGAGGGAGGCAATTGCTCTCAGCAGTGACTTGCTTTGATCTCTAGGCATAGCTTTCCCCAGTGATTTCAAACCTTGGTGTATGATGAAATTATTGGTGAGGTTGGTGACAATACAGATCTTGGGTTCTATTCTCAAATTTATTAATCATAATCACTGGGAGGGCCAAGTCATTTATATTTTTAACAGTTCATAAGATGATTTTGATGTCCTTTGGCATTTGAGATTCACATGACTAGAAAGAGATTTCATTGAAGTGGTTAGCCTAGGTCTTGAACTTAATGGGGCACTGGCAGTTGGCAAGTGTGATAGATTGCATTATTGTTCAGCAAATACTGCCCCCCTACCCCCACTACTCCTGCACCGGAGGTGTTTACTTCTTTGTTCCAAAGTTGTTGGATCTAGTTACGATATTGATTTTGGCCAATGGGATGTGAGCAAATATGACATACTTCTTGTTCAAGTAATATTTTTACTTTGTTTATGTCATTAGGTTTTATCTCTTGTGTTTTCTGCCCTTTGCTCTGAGAAGATCTTATCCTAGGTAGCTGTAGGTGTATCAGTCTGTGAGGGATGTTGTACGTCCCGGAATGACGGACATGAACCTGGAGCATTGTCAGTGTAGCTGCCTCACAAACTCAGACGTGAGAGATAAATTTTAGTTGTATAAGCCAATGAGAGTTTGGATTGCTTCTTATACAGCATTATTGTATCAAAAGCTGACAGATACAGTCAATAACTAAACAAGACAAGCAAGGCAAATGCAAATTGGGACAAAAATGGGACTCTGAATTCCTTTTCACTTACTACTCTCAGGTTTCTAGATGTCTCTTAATTGACTTATTTGAGCCTGTCTTTAGTGTTTGTTTTATTTTGACTTAACCTGTAGGAAAATGCCGGGGAAGGAGAAAATTAGCTTCTAAAAGGTTTATCCAGGACTTACAACACTCTCAGGCTTGATCTTGATTCTGAAGTTTCCCTTCTGGGGCATTTTTTCCCCCAGATAGGGTAGGAGTTTTTGCTTTTTTGGTGCTTGGTTGATCAGCAATGATAACAAGTAGTAATACACATTAGTACATGCCTGGCACCATCCCGAATACTTTCCATATATTAATTCATTTAATTCTCCCAACAGCTCTCTGAGGTAGAGACGATAATTATCCTCATTTCATGGATGAAGAGTTGGGCTCACACAAGCCATACAACTAGGAATTCATAGCTCTGGGAAGTGTGACTTCAGTAGCTGTTCTCTTACCACTCTGCTGTTGCCTCCTGGAACAATTTTCACCACACTTCACCCCTCATTACTTAAAACAACATAAATACTCCTAGGAAAGCAAGTTGCCCAATTTCCACCTAGAACAGAAAGATTCCAGATCTCTGTGGCAAGATGTGTGCACAACCGTCCTTGAAAGTGAATGACAGTCTGTTGCAATACTTGTTGCTTTATTGCCTTTCTTTCTCTATCCCCATCATTTTGGTCTAGAATACTTCTTTTTCCACTTTCTAATTCCCTCATCAGAGAAACAAAAATTAAGGCCTTTCATTTCATTTTGACCCAGAAACCTGAAGGCAGATGATACAATTTCTAGCAAAGCACTTCATTAGAATAAAAACCCAACAAAACAACACATCTTCCCATATTCCATGAGTTCATGGCAATGAGATGCAGCTCGCACAGGGTAGAGCTGTGATTTAAAAACTGTTTAAAATAATAGCATCTATTTATTCAGGACCTACTCTAAGGCATTTTACATATATTAGCTTTCCTTCTAGTAACAAACCTGCAGAGAAATTATGATTATCTTCTTTTGTGGGCAAGGAGGTTGGATCTTAACAAAATCACATGGCTTTGTTAACAACAACTGAACCTGATTTTCATGATTCCAAATTCTGTTGTCTTGGCCTTCACACCTCATCATTTCTCTTATTTGAAGAAAGGATTGTTAAAAACCCTCAAATTACTGCATAAAATGAGTTTTGTTCTGCATTTATTCACATAATATAAGAATCTCTGAAATGGATTTGGCTGTCAATCTTTTCCTGTGTAGCAAGCTTATTTCACCGGGTCAGGGATAATGCCCATAGTCTCCCCTAAGTGCACATTATTGTGAGATAAATGGTTAAACTGAGTTGACTGCAAGAGAGGTCTTATTCCTAAAAAGAAGCATCTAAGCTCTTTACTATCTTTTAATTTTTTCTCCAGCCCGGCAACAATATTCTAAACCTACAGGACCATCTTCCCTCTGCTGCTTTCAATGGATAAATAGAGGACAGATTCTCAACTGTTCCTCTGGCCAATTGTACCATTTCATGTGTCTGTTCAACATGGTGTAAAGCAGTATTTGATCTACAAATTCCCCCCAAGTCTAATTACCCAGCACACGAATTCACCGTAGGAAGAAAGACCCCTAGAAGAGGATCCGTTTTCATTTGTATGTCAGATTCTCCAAAGACATAGGTTAGCAACTCCTAGTATTAAGAGCACAGTAAAATTGCTGAAATAAACAGCTGCTTTAAAGAATCTTGAGATTATACTCTGAAAGGACTATAACAGTTAAATACAGAAAGGTCATTTTACTGTTTTCTCACCAAAGTCACACATTTTCCTAAATAGTTAAAAAAAAAAAAAAAAAAGATAAATGGGAGGCAGAATAAGAAGATATTGATTTCCAATCTCTTTCCTTTCAAAGCCCTGACAAATGGGAGCCAACCCAAAGGTCCAGGGAGGCTGGGGAACAACGGGGATCCGTCAGACAGGCTTCACCAAGAATCAGGGCAGCCAGGATGTGATACCTGGAGAAAGGTCTCTTCAACAAGGAATTGGCTCACGTGATCATGGAGGTTGGCAAGTTCAAAATCTGTAGGGAGCAGAAGGCAGGCGACCCAGGGGAGCTGACGTTCCAGTTTGAGTCCAAGAGCAGAGCAGCAGAATCGGGACGAGCTGATGCTGCAGAGGAAACGCGAAGGCAGCCTGTTGGAGAAATTCTTTCTGGGCCTCGAGAACGTAGCTCTGGCTCTTGAAGTTTTCTGACTGGAAAGTGACACATGTTGCTTCTCATATTTTATCGGCCAAAACGAGTCACATGGTTGGGCCTAACTTCAATGAACAGGGAAGCATATTTTTACCATGAATCTGGAAGGAAGAAATATGGGTTATTGGTTATTAGCCTTAATGCTTACCATCAGCCAGTACATAATATTAGCTAAAGATTCTAATGTAAAATGCACGATCTGCACCATCAATTTGGACTTGTGATTTTAAGGTCAAAGATGGAAGTTTATGAATAATATTGGAAAATTTAAGAGAACTTGATGCCCGCTATATTTATGTTTAACATATTGTATATAGAATTACTTAAACACTTGGAAAGATTTTTTTAATTGGACAATTAAATACCCAAATAACTATATAATTAAGTTTTTAAATGTTTATAAATTAACCCAAGTCTCTTTAAAAATGACCACTAACAATTTTTGGCATTATAAATGAAGTAATAAGCTTTATATGTTGAATTTAAAAGTTTAAGAAGAAGTTAGGTTTATGAATTTATTACCCTAATAAGAATTTTAAAACTAAAGTAAACTTTTGAACAGAAGCTATTTTTGTGTATCAAAACCTTGCATTTGCTACTAGTAGATGGTGTTATCATCTAAAGTCCTACTTTATTTTCCTTTCTGAGAATTTCATCCTGTGAATTGATTATCATTAGAGCCTTAAGCATGGACATACGACAAAGGTAGAGCATAATAGAGGGAGACCTGAAGATGCAGTCTGCTAGATTTCTAGCAGAGTGATTATCTTACCTCTTTAGTTTATATAAATGAAATTTTAAAAAAAGACAGTTTTAGGAGAAAATGAATTATACTTTCAATACTCCCTAATATCCCTCTTTTACAAGTATAAGCTTCAGTAAAGGTAAAGTAGATGGCAGTTTGTCTAGGTAAAGTACTTATTTGAATTGGATGGCGGCCAAAAGGAAGAGAAATATTGTATTTGATGAAACCCACTGTTTACGGCTCCTTTAAAGTGTGGGTCTGTGTAGTGAGTTAATTCTGATGAGTAAGAGAAAGTAAGATACTAAAAAACACATGATATGGTTTATACAACATGTGTACATGTATTTATTTGTGGTTTCATCTGTGCTACAGGAGAAGTTAAGATGGCTTAGGAAAGATCACAAATCTTTTGTGTACAAGTCGAAGTGTCTGTTCCATGTGGCTTAGGAATATGTGTAAAGCTTCCATATGGGAAAAAGATTTTCTGATACTGAAATAAAGAATCAAGCATCAAAGAACCTACTGAAAACTTTGACAAAAATTGACAAATATCCCCAAATTTTGAATTCAAGTTTTAATGTCTAAACATTGTATTTTGCAATATGCTTTATTGTTTTGTAAGAGAGCTATACAGAAGTTTCTGCCAAAGACCATGGGATTTAATATATGATTATGTAGTACGTGCAATGCATATATGTGTATGTATTAGCATTTATATATATGCATATATATTAGTATTTATTCCAATTTGCCTCCAGTTTACATATCTTACTAGATGTCTCAATGATTGACTATTGCTCTCACAGTGAAACTAAAGAGGTGCCAACTCTCTTGAGGCAAATTCCAAAACTTCAGAATAATGATTATGTATTTGATTTATACAGTTTATTTCACCCAAAGTTTTCTTTTTTAATTAACTCCACATTTAAGCAAGTGATCATGCTAATGGCTGACAGTGCTAGGTTAGGCTGACCTTGTCCTAACGTGATCACCAACAATAGCTGAAAACAACCAAAGAAAGAAAGGGAAACTACAAGAGGGAGAGAAAAAAAAAAACCTAACACAAGAAACCAGCATTGTGTTAAAATTCTGGTTATCACATAATTTTGATCTAGGCTCTTCTTGCCATGGGCCCTGTGATATGATCCTCGAGGTCTCTACATTACCACAGATCCCCTTTCATCTGCATGCTCCTCTGCACAAGTCCCAGCCATGGCCCACAGGCTAGATTTGGCCCATCCCAGTGTTTCATTTGGCTTATCCAATGTTTAAAAAATCACTGAGCCAACATGTTGAAACTGGAAGCTTTCACATAAAACTCCAGATTTCTGGCATCTCTCAAAAAATGAGGAGATCTGGGAACACTGGGCTCACATTACCCCCCGGCCGGCTCTGGCTGGCTGGGCAGTGCTCCCCCTCTAGACAGGCATGTGTTCTCCGTGGCCCTCACCGACTCTCAACACCGAGGGCGTCAGTTCCCACTCATTGCACTTGCTTTTTCTCTCTTCGTAGAAGATATTTCTCTCTCCCAGTGTCTTTATCAAAAGTGGGTAAAAAGTTGTCAAGGTTACATCATTAAAGTTAGCTGTCCTTTGTGGATTCTCTCCCCTCCTTTTCTCTGATACACGAAGAACCAATTTCTCTCCATGAAATTTCTCTCCACTGAAATTGAAACGAAGACCTAAGACACAGCTGAACAGTGGAAGCAATGGAAGGTTCTCAGAGGCATGCCTACTGGTTTGCTTTCCTCTCCAGAGACCAGATGAGGCTGGGCTTGGGAAAGGGAAGGGAAGAGGGAAGAATGGAGAAACAAATAAGAGAGTGTGCCTGCTGTGGCTCTGGGAGGGAGCCCGCCGGGGCCAGGAGGCTGAAGGGACTCGATCCTCTGGCTGGTTCCTGCCGGTTCCTGCTTGACGTCAGGACCCCTGGCAGCGCTCCTTCACCTTGGCGGCAGCGGAAGGGCTGCAGCTTCTCCTGCACTCACCAGCTGCCACGTGCGGCCCCTGCCCCCAGCCTGTCTCTGCTGCAGAGCCCTCGGGCCCAGCTCAGGGGGACCTCACCCCCAAGCAAAGTTTAAATGTTCTAGTCTCGCCTTTGTTCCTCAAGCTTTAGGGAAGGAAGCTGCCTCCTTTGGTTTTACTTTTGGGATGTCTTAGAGTGTTGTTTTTCTCTGATTAACAAATTTATACTTTAGTTAACAATTATTTGTTACTTTCTCTCTATTTAAATCACTCCTTCCTGACTTGGATCCTGACAGAGAGAGGAAGAGTTGATTAGGGTTGTGCTGCCCAATATGGCAGCCACTAGTCACTTTGATTATTTAGATGCATATTTAAGTAATTTAAAAGCAATACAATTTAAAACTCGGCTTCTGGATTCCATTGGCCACATTTCAAGTGCTAAGTAGCGCATGTGGCTACTGGTTGCTGTATGGGGGGTGCAGGTCTGTTGAGCAGAGCTCGACTAGAGAAATGAGGGGTCTTCAAAGTAGGGAGAAAACATGGGTGGAAGGTCTCCATTAGAATCAGGAAAGGAGGTAGAGGAGGCTCGGGATGATCGAAATACACAGAGAGGTTCTCTGATCATAGTGCAATTAATCTAAAAATCAATAAAAAATAGAAAACCATTATATATTTGAAAATGAATGCTATGATAATGAAATTATAATAAAACATTGCATATCTAAATTCTAATGAATTCTGTTAAACATTAAAACAACAACAACAACTTAGTGGCAACGATTCACAAATTCTTCCAAAAATAGTAATGGGGAACAATCCCCAGTCACATTCTATGGCACTTCTCTAACCAGACAACGGAAGAAAAATTATGGGATAATTTCACACTTTAACAAGTGTCCAAAAACCCTAACCAGTATAATTACCAACCAAATCTAACAGTATATTATGCCACGACTAAGTTTTTTTATATTCTAGAAATGCAAAGTTTGTTTAAATTTTGAAGACAAATCAATGTGATTCATCACATTAAAATATCAAAGGACAAAAATGTTATAAATATATGGGAAATAATTTGAGAAAATTTATGATTCAAAGATTCTTAGTATAGATGAATGAAAGAAGAAAGTTTCTCGAATAAAGGATACTTACCAAAGCTAAATTTGACTCAGAGGTAAAATAGAAAGAACTTTCCCTTTGTGATTACGACCAAGAAAAAGTGGCCTCTGTTAGCACTTTACATTTTAGTGGAAGTCCTAGTCAGTTCAAGCAGGCAATAAAAACAAGTAAAAGCTATAAAGATTAGACAAGAAGCGAGAAAGTTATAATTATTCTGAGGTGATATTAAGTTTTAGGTAAAAAATTCAAGAACCTAATGTTAAATTACAAGAATTAATTTGTATATTTAGCAAAGTTGTTGTGTTTTACCTCAATCATTCTTATTTTATATGCCAAGTAAAAACAAATGAAAGAGAGTTAAAAATACCATTTATAATAATATAAAATTTTTAATTATAAAAATGAATTTATCAAAAATCTATCAAATCTATCAAAAGATGTGCAAAACCTCTGTACCAGAAAACTACGGCACATTACTGAGCAAAATTTTAAAAAGATCTAAATAAATGAAAATTTAATATTTTAATTCTTCCTAAATTAATTTAGATTTACTGCCATCCCAGTAAAAAGTTCAGCACCTTTTTCAATGTTCTTGCATTGCATTTATGTGGAAGTAAGCTGATAGGATAATTCTAAAACTTCTGTGCAAATGAAAAAGGTCAAAGATAACCAAAATAATACTGAAGATTAATAACAAGTGAAAGGACTTACCTTACCAGATGTCAAGATTAGATATGAAGCTTGAGTAATTCAGGTAGTGAACTGTGGAAAACGTCGTCCTCTGAGCTGAACTTGAGGTATTTATTCCATTGCCCATTTCTGTTTTGTTAGAAATACCCCAAAAATCTCCAACCCCAATCTGCTCATTCTTCACTGTGTCGCAATGTTGAATCTGGGGGATATGGGTTTGGAAGAGATTCCTGCTCTCCAGCAATCCTCTTTGGTTTCTACATTTCCTCATGAATGGAGAACATGGCAGTGAGCTTCTCAACTTCTGGCGTTTTGAAGTGCCTTAGACAATGATAGAAGTGCTGAAAAACTAGACATGAGCCAATGCTGCCAAAATAGATATTAAAATCCAGAAATGTAAAAAAAAGAGATTTTGAACACTATGGATTGATGAGCTTTATGATCAATTTGGGAAAAAAATACTCTGACAGAGTAATAAAAAGATATCTTTTGAGTCCTTTGGAAAAGCAGAAGTCAACTAGAACAAGGCTTTTCGAATTTCCCAAATTCCTTTGTTTAGTAAAGCTTCCAGGTGGAATGATGGAGAAGATAGTACAGGCACGCAGGGTGGAGCAAAAGTGAGTTTACAGTTTGTATGGAAAATAGTGTAATAATTAATAAATAACATAAGAATAAACTCTGTACTTCACGTACTCATAACTGTAAACTTACTTTTACCCCACTCTGTATGAGCCTGTTATAGAGATAATATATTTGTGGACAAAAAAGAGACATGTGATCAGGATGATAATATTTCAGGGAATTTGTGGGTCATTGAATGCCATTGATTACTGTGGAAAGTAATCAATATCTTTGACTGCGAGGAGGTGGCTAGTTACGTGCAGCAGGTATTTGAGATCATGTCTACTCAACATCGTTGACGTGCCTAGGAAACGGAGTTAACATGGGCTTTGGAGGGTTAGCTAATATACTGAATAACAAAACTGAGATCTGGAATCAGGTTGAAATAAAAGACCAAGTTTAACAAGATAAAATGTAATAGGGATTAATATAAAGTGTTATAATGAGTTAAAAAAAGTCATCTGAAGAAATATAGAATGAAGAAGATGTGCCTTAACATTAATTTCTATGAAAATAACTAGGAGTTTTTGTCAATCATGAGCTCATGACAAGTCAATGATGTCATATGTATGCTTGAAACCTAATTCAAGCTTAGGCTTTATAAATAGACTGGTAGGCCACAGTGACAGGGAGGTGACAAGTATGGAGTAATAATGGCCTATGGGCCATATCTCACCTCATCAATCACACTTCCTTTGCATGCTGTACTTAGAAGGTGATACAGATAGAATGAAAAATTTCAAGGAAAGTCACACAGAATAAAGAAGGAATTTGAAACCTAGATAATATTAAGAACAATTAACATATTTAGCTAAGAGGAAAGAAAACATGGTATCATTTTGAGAGTTCTTATCAAATAGAAAAATATTCTTTCCAGTTTTCCAGGAGGCAACATTAGGAACAACGGAAAAGTTTTCAACCATTAGAAACATCCAAAAATTAAAGGATTACCGTAGAGGCGACTCTGGTTTCAAAGTGTTTAACTTTTGAGTGCTATGCCTCTAATGTCATTTTTCTCGTAAGTCCTGCTATTTTAGTGTTAGAGCCAAATATTACACTGGGATTCACTGAAACTTGTCTATACAACCTACATTTGGCATGTACATTTGAGTTTTGAAATCATAACATAATTTTAAGCATCTTATAATTTCTAGGATTTTTGCATATCTGGCACACATAGCAAAAAATGGCTTGTCTTAACTCAGAGGACTACCACCCATGTCCCAATTTATTAAAAATTTCTGGTATTTTAGGAGTTAATTTAGCTCGCTTCCATTTTGTGTTTGCCTCTTTCTTCTTTCAGTTTGCACATTACACAGTCAATAGCTCTACAGTAGGTGCTTTTTCAATCCAAGACTATCTAGGAAGCTTGGCCTAAGATAACGTTGTTTATGGTTAGGAAAGATCATTGTGCTAAGTAATTTTTGATGGTTGGCAGCCTCAAAGGTTGGGATTTCTGGCTGCCTTTTGGATATTATATCATAGGTATGGATGAGTTGCAGTAAAAACACTGAAAAATCTTCAGTATGCTTTGTCCAAATAAAAGAACAACCTTCCAAGTTAGGAAGAGATACATCTCAAGTATTCTGACTTCCACAGGTTTTTTTTTGTGTGTGTGTGTCTTTTCTTTCCAGTTATAATTTTTCATGGTGTTGTAGCTTGCCAGAGTCAACAAATTTGTGTTTTCTGGTAGGATAATTGAATTGAGATTTTTCTCCTCTGACATGAAGTCAGAGTATTAAGTTACACACCTATGGGTTAGATGTTTGTAGCTGGGAAAGCTGATTCCTTCCTGAAGCACTCCTGGCATAATTTAGATAAAACAGAGCTGCTGCCTTTTTGGGTAAACAGTTAATTTCCTTTTATGCAGGGCCTGATCTTGCAACTTGTACATAATTCAGAACTTCAGCCTCTCCTATTCTTAGATTTTGTTGTCAACTCCTGACTGTTTAAACACTCTTCTGTATCTTAATATTTAGACTGCCTGTGCGGGACCAAGGAGTTGATCATTTAAATTTGGGCATGTCAGCAAATGCTTTTTCTAGAAAGTTTATGCAATATGCAAACATATATACATTTGGGTACGAAAACAATTTAATATACTGTTGAACATCAGGACAGTTCATCAGCAAGAAATACTAGCTTAACCATGCCACTTAAAAGGAATAGAGATTAAAAACTAATACTTGCTGACCACTGCCTATGAGCCAGGATTCTCACATTGTTAATCCTTATAGTAGCTGCAGAAGTCAGGTTTCCTCATTTTTCAGTTGGAGAAGTTAAGGCTCAGAGTGGTATGTAATTTGTTGGAGGTCACACAATGCTCAAATACGAGCACTAGGATCTGAACCGAGGTCTTTCTTACACTGAAGCCCAGCATTACATGACCACTGGACAATAGGCTTCTCTTACTTTTTATTTTAAAGAATTAGCAGTGACTTGGACTTTTGCCTGTCTCCAGTTTCGTTGACTGGCTAGCCTGTTTTTGGTTGTATAAAGGACAGCTGCTTTAGTTGAGCTAGAAGCATGATGTCACCACGTTTATTCGGAAGTTAAAGGTGGTTGTGTGGATAGGATGGATGCTGAGTCAGTGAGTTAACAGGGGACTGTGCCGGTCGTTTTCACCTTGGTGCCATCACCAACAGCTCCTTCCAAGGCAGGGAACCACTTTTCCCTACGTCCCCTTCTCTGTGCCTTGTTGGGTTACGATTTGCCCATGAGAGGAACTTGAGTGAGGTTGGGAAGGTAGAGGTGAAGTGGATGCTTTTCTACCGGGGCAGTCCGGATGGTTAGATGCAGCCCGAGGCCAGACCTCTCCACAAGCTCCACTTAGTGGTTCTGGCACTTTCTCAGACTTCCCCAGACCATGATTTCTCTAGGTTGTGGCAGAGGAAGTGGTTTCCAGACCTCTCCGCAAGGTCCCACTTCATGGTTGTGGCAACTTTTTAGACTTCACAGGGATAAATGGCTTTTCCCTTCTCTCGTAGAGGGACACTGTAGCCACCGTCTTCCGAAACCTTCACGGCTGCCTCTCAGATTTGTGCATTCTTAATTTCTATATTCCACCAGTTTCCCCCATAATGCTGATATTGCCTTTGATTTCCTGACCAAGCCCAGACTGGTGCTTGTACATTTAAGTTGTAACCCTGGGCCTGGCTGGTGTGGCTCAGTTGGCTGAGTGTCGTGCCATGCGCCGAGCGGTGCGGGCTCTGTTCCCAGCCGGGGCACATGGCCCGGGCTGCAGGCCTGATTCCCAGGAGGGGCTGCGCAGGAGGCAGCTGATAGAGGTTTCTCTCTCTCATCAGTGTTTTTTTTTCTCTCTCTCTCCCTCTCCTTTCCTCTCTATCTCAAATCAATAAAAATACATTTTGAAAAAAAATTGTAATCATGCATGAATTTTCCATTTTTGGTTCAGGAGTGAGAGGGAAGATGGGATAAATACAAATGAGCATTTGGAAGCAATCTAAAGTTTAGAAGAATCTAAAGTTGAAAAATGTCCTACTATTTGTAATGATCTCGTATAATAGCACATATTTCATAGAATGAATATAGTATTAAAATTTATTTTGTTTAAGAAACCTTCATTAAGTATCCACTATGTGAAGCTTAAGCTGGATGTGCTGGGAAATACAAACAGAAGAAATGCTTATTGAGAGCTTCCTATGAGTCAGATACTTAGATTTTCACTTCACAACACAATTCTATCAAGTAGATATTATTATCCTTATCTTACAGATGGGAAGTGTAGGCCTAGAGTGAATCAATAAGCAAGCTGGCAGAGGTCCCAAAGTGATTTAAATACTTGGGCTACTGTTGATATGTGTGATTTCAAATCTCCACTGTTCTATCCACTGTCCTGAGATGCTTCCTGCCCCCCCAAAAGGTTTTAATTCAATTGAAATGAACTTGAAAAAGAGAACATATTCTCTACTCTTCCTGATGAATTCATATGGATTACTTTTTAAATTGTTTATGGTCAAATTCATTTTTTCTTATTTATACCAAATTTTTATGCATTTAGACACTATCATGGCTACAGCTAGTTGCAGCTAACCAAATACCTTTCATTCATTTATTTTTCTGCCTGTGTTGATTTGTCAAAAACAAATTCCAGATGAAGAACTCATTGCACTCATTGAAACTGGTGAAAACTAGAAGAGACAAATAGAGGAAGGCACGGAACTTGGGCTTCCCCCCATAGAGCATGTTGACATATTTCAATAGCAAATGTAAGATATTTTCAAGGAATATTAGGCACAAAATGTACTTTAGGAACACTTGCAATTTTTTCTCTACTGATCTGGAATTTGGGGGCAAATGTTTGAATTCAAAGTGAATTTCAACTGGAATAGACTTAAAAAGGACATTTATTTTCTTTCATTTCTGGTAGAGCAAACGGTAAAGTGGGCTTTGGGTGTAATGAACAGCAGATCGATGGAGCATTGAAAACTCAGGTTCTGCTCTGTAACTCTGCTCTGTCATTCTTGATTCTGAGACGGGTTCTCCTCAGGGAGCAAGATGGTTCATCGTGACAACTGGGACTTTATGCTCCCTGTTCATGCCCAGCAGGAGAGAGAGAGAAAGAGTATAAACCTTTTTCTCCAATTTGATTATGCCAACTTAGGCCACAGGCTCATTCTGGAACCAGTATCAGTTTCCTGGGCACTGATATGCTCAGGGTTGGTTTAGGCTAACCAGGGTTTTCCCAGGGTAGAAGAAAGAAGGCGTAGTTGTTGGATAGATAATCAGCAGTAACTGTAATTACCTAACGTCCTTTTTAATAAAATTATTAGACACGGCACATTTTAAGATCTTAGAGGACCAAAACTATGGTGTAATTCTTACAATAATAAAAAGCTTTACCTTAATAAGAAAAAATGTAGTGAAGCAACCTCAGAAACACCGTTATTCAAACCAAATGCAAACTTCTTAAATCACAGAAATGTGGTAATTTCATTTTCTACCCTAAGCTAAAGGGAAATTTACGAGACTGGTGTAATGTGGTATGTTGCAGACTGTTGGAATCTGAACAAGTTGTCTTACTTGATTTTCACATTTTGATAGTTTTTTCTAGCAATTCCCACCTACCCCTTTTCTTTAAATTTCTATTAGATTTTTCTCTTTGCAAAATAACACCATGCTAATAGCCTGGCAGACCCCATTTGCTATTTTTCTGTAACATTAGCAGAGACCCTTTGAGATGACTGACGTTAAGAGTGAGTCCAAGGGAAATGATGTGTTTGAAAGATCATGGTCTTATGTTCATGATAATGCTCTATGCAGGATATTACATCACTTTGGTAATTACACAACGCAGACAAAAATGAAGTTTATTATTTTGATAGATATTAACTTTGGGCTCAGATTGCAACTTTAATTAAAAATTCAGAGACGATCATCAATTCTAGTGACGATGGTTAGAAGCTAAATAACACTACTTTATGTCAATTGTAAACACAAGACAAGCAAGACACTTTCTATTTTGTTCCAAGTACCCTATTTTTAGCAAACTACTATTTCACTTATCTCCCTATAAGCCTTAATTCAAATCAACACAAGCAGAATACTTTTTATAGTTTTTCTTCTAAATCGCTCTTCTGGTGGATTCCTTTTATAGCTAAGTTCAAAAGTGCAGTGCATCATTAAATTGCTACATTCTTTATTCATAATTTGCATGAAATCATTGGGGGTGGGGAGGGAAAGGAATAGAAGTATGTCCTTATTTAGTTTAAAAACTACTGGTATTTGACAGCTGGCAAAGCTTACACTATAGCAGAAAACCATGTACTTTGGCATAATTTGCCTTTATTTTCAGAGCTGCAGTGTAGTCCTAACTATCACCCTGAATAGAATTTACTCAATTCACGGGAATAATAACTATGCAGCTCCCGCTGCGGTCTACGCTCTTCTTGATAGTTTTTGACACTCCTGACTTGCCTTCTCTCACTCGGTCACTGCTGCCGTGACCTCTTTGGATTTCCCTCTTGCCACTCTCTGCTCCTCTTTACTCCCCTGTCGTTCTCTCACACCTTAAATGAAATGATTCCCTACGCTTTTCTTCTCGTCGTCTTTCCTGCCCTCTTCTCCTCAACTTTCTCTTTCCCGTCTCCCTTCCTCTTCTGAGTGACCTCACCCATTCCCATGGTTTTAATTCCCATTATATGCCTAAGACTTCCAAATCTGCTTCTTTCCCCTTTTCTTTTTTGACCTTGTATCCCAATAGCTGGCCAGACAGCTCCCCTTGGCCATTCCACAGCTGTCTGACCCTCCAAACGTGGCCTGAGCTGAACTCGTCGCACAGAATCGCCCCTCCATGTGTTGACTGCTCTTCTCCCCTCCACCGCTGCCCAGTTTGGAAAACATAACCCCTCCCTAATCGGTCGCTGTGCACGCTGTGATTCCAGCCCTGAAATGTCTCTCAATTCTCTCTCCTCCTCTCGAAGACCAATGCCACTGTGCTAATTCTGCCTCCCAATATTAATTGGACCAGGGCAATCCATGTCTTTTACTTGGACTCCTGCCTCTGGTCTGATTATGCTTTCATCCATCCTCTGCATTCATCTATTCCAGCATATCCCTTTATTTCCCATGATCTGAAAAGTGAAGTCTAGACTCTCAAATGTCTTTAACTGCCTCCAATCTGGTTTTCCAGCCTCATTCCCATCCATCTCATATTTCAGCCACATCAGAATTACTTGTTTCCAAACATGCCATGTACTTTCATATTTTAAAACATTATTGTTATCATTTTGCTTTCCCTCAAGCTGTTTCCTCTGTCTCAATTTTCCTTTTTACTCTCCTTAAAATCACATTGCCTCTATGCCTTGGTATTTGCTGTTCCATTTGCCTGGAATGATATTTCTTAAGGCTTATCATGGCAAGCTCCTTCTCATTGTATAGATCCAGATGAAATGTCATCTCCTCAGAAAAGTTTTCCTGACCATCCACTTCAAAGGAGCCTCTCCCCTAGCAGTTATCCCATATCTAAGCATCATGTTTATATATACCTGGTTACCCATTCCTCTCAGAAATTCTCTGTTTTATGTCTTTGTTTCAGTCTCCCAAACTAGACTGTAATCTACTTGAATGAAAGGACTTTATCATATTTACCACTGCTCCTCAGTGCCTAAAACAGTGTCTGTCACTTAGTAGATGCTCTGTAAATATTGTTGAGTGCATAAGTGAATTATTTTTTTACTGAGATGATAAGTTTTGGTTTTTGTTTTGAAAATTTGTAACATTTATTTTGAAAGTTCATGGTCATTTTTTTTTTTAATTTTATTTATTTTTTAAATATATCTTTATTGATTTCAGAGAGAGGAAAGGAGAGGGATAGAGAGATAGAAACAACAATGATGAGAGAGTCATTGATCGGCTGCAGCCCGCAACCCAGGCATGTGCCCTGACCGGGAATTGAACCCCGATCACCTGGATCCTAGGTCGACGCTCAACCACTGAACCATGCCTGGCCGGGCTGTTTTGGTTCTTTGCTATACTATGTACTTAATGCTAAATGATGTCAGATAAGAGCTCCCACTATATCCGCATTCCCTCCCTCTAGCATTTTGTGGAAATTATATTCTATCTATGAACCTCTTCTTTTAACTTAGTCAAATTATATTCTTTGAAGAGAGAGGGAAAAGCAAGGAAATATTGTTGATTTTAATGGGGAGACACAGCCAGATACAACCTGTATGATTGTACTCAGTTCTTTTGGTGCACCACAGTGTGGAAAAAAAAATGTAGCATGGTAGAAAATTTCTGGATTCAGAGACAAGAGACTTATGTTCAGTCATTGCCCGGACTGGTATGTGCCCTGAGTGGGAATCGAAGCCAAAACCTTTCGGTGAACAGAAAAACACTCCAACCAACAGGGCCACCTGGCAGAGGCTAATTTGCATTACTCTGATGATTACTGACATTCAGCAGTTTTCATGTCTATTTGCCATCCGTGTGTTCTCTTTGGAGAAAGGTCTATTTAGATCTTTGCCCATTTTTAAATTGGATTGTTTGTTTTTTTCGATGTTGAGTTTTATAAGTTCTTTATAAATTTTGGATATTAACTACTTATTAGATGTATCATTGGCAAATATATTCTCTCAATCAGTGATTTGTCTTTTTATTTTGTTGATGGTTTCCTTTGCTGTGCAAAAACTTGTTATAGTTTGATGTAGTCCCATTTGTTTATTTTTTCTTTTGTTCTCTTGCCCAAGAAGATATATCAGAAAAAATATTGCTACAACAAACGTCCAAGATTTTACTGTCTATGTTTTCTTCTATGATTTTTATGGTTTTGAGCCTTACATTTAAGTCTTTAATTCATTTTCAGTTTATTCTTGTGCATGGTGTAAGAAGGTGGTCTAGTTTCATTTTTTTGCACATATCTGTCCAATTTCCCCAACACCATTTATTTAACAGACTGTCTTTGTCCCATTGTATATTCTTGCCCCTTTTGTCAAATATTAATTGACCATAAAGGTGTGGGTGTATTTCTGGGCTCTCTATTTTGTTCCACCGATCTCTATATCTGTTTTTATGCCAGTACGACACTGTTTTGATTAGTATGGCCTTGTAGTATATAGCTTGATATTAGGTGGCGTGATTCCTCCCACTTTGTTTTTTCCCTTCTCAAGATAGTTGTTGCTATTGGAGTCTTTTGTGGTTCATATAAATTTTTGGAATATTTATTCTAGTTCTGTGAAATATGCTGTTGGTATCTTGAAAGGAATTGCATTAAATCCGTAGATTGCTTTAGACAGTATGGATTTTAATGATGTCAATTCTTCTTATCCATGAACATGGTGTATGCTTCTGCTTATTTGTATCTTCTTCAGTTTCTTTCTTCTGTGTCTTATAATTTTCTGAGTACAGGTCTTTTACATTCTTGGTTAAATTTATTCCTAGTTGTGTGTGTGTGTTTTTTAATGCAATTGTAAATAGGATTGTTTTCTTAGTTTCCCTTTCTGATAGTTCATTAGTGGTGTATAAAAATGCAGCTGATTTCTGAATATTTATTTTGTATCCTGCTACTTTACTGAATTCATTAATCAATTCTAGTAATTTTTTGGTGGAATCTTTAAGGTCCTCTCTATATAGTATCATGACATCTGCAAATAGTGACAGCTTTCCTTTCTAATTTGGATGTCTTTTATTTCTTCTTCTTGTCTGATTGCTGTGGCTAGGACTTCCAGTACTATGTTGAATAAGAGTGGTGAAAGCAGACATCTCTGTCTTGTTCCTGATCTTAAGGGAAACACTTTCAGTTTTTGCCCATTGAGTATGATGTTGGCTGTGGGTTTGTGATATGTGACCTTTATTATGTTGAGGTATTTTCCCTTTATTCCCACTTTGCTGAGAGTTATATCATAAATGGATAGATTTTATCTACCCATATTATAATGATAATATTCAGATAGCAAACATCCATAAATACTGGGTGGGGCAAAGGTAGGTTTACAGTTGTGAATACATGAAACACAGAGTTTATTCTTGTATTATTACTTGATTATTGTATTATTTTCCATATGAACAGCTGTAAATCTACCTTACCCTATATATCCTGTATATCCTATTCTTTCTTGAGATAAATATATTTTATCAAGAGACTCAAACATCCTTTAGCTCACTGATTCTCGCTTTAATGTGAATTAAAATCACCTGGGAAATTTGTTTTAAAAATCTGAACCCTGGCTTTATGCTTTAGTGTCTGAATGTGGAGATCTGCCTGTAGTGGGGCCCAGGGATCTACACTGTAAAAAGAGCAGTGCAGGTAATTTTATGCAGAAATCAGAGGACCACACTATAAAAATGTTTTTTAATTTTCCTCCTTTGAAAGTTGTGTCAATTTTTCTGAACCCCTAAGCATTTTCAATGGTCTCTGAAACATTATAGTTATTTTTCATAGTAGGCAGCCTCTAGCTGAACAGGATCTTGGAAAAAAAATTAACAGTAAGATAAATGAAATAATTCAAATATATTTAGGGAAGCAGGCATTCTTTGGAGGCTGAGTGAAGATAGACTGAAATCCTAAACTATTAAGAGAAGTTTTATCTGAGACCTTTCCTAAACTAATTTCCCAGTGTAGACTTGTGAGCGCTTGTAGTAAATAAAAGGGCTGCACAGCATGGAATATTGGAAAAGGAATCTGGCAGGAAAGCATGCCCTGTCTCCAGCACTCCCAAGGGGAGATCATCTAGAATACCTGCTTGGCTTCAAAGAATCATTTCTCAGGTTTCCAGAGCAGGAGGAGCGGACTCATTAGCATCCTGGATAAGGACACTCCTACCCCAAGGGTATGCACATTCAATTCTGTTCCAGGAGCCTTCAGGTCTATGGTTTGGCTTCTTGAAGTGAAGTTTCCAGGGCCTACAGCAGTGACCTCAATCTGGAGAGGCTTTTGAGATCAAATGTTAATCTCTCATCACATTAATGAAATTAGGAGAGGCAGTGTTTGTACCTTTCTGAGGAACTAAAAATTGGATTTCCAGTATTTTGCATTGCCTGGTCATCATAACCCCAGAATGATTAGAGATTTACTTTGAAATAATTATTAAAATGAGGAGTTGTTCCATCTATTTATAGGACTTAACTTTCACACGAAGAATTAAGATTCTGTAAGTTGTATAGGTTACTGGAAAGTAGTCATAATTTAATATGTTCTTCTGTGATTTCCTCAGTTATTAGCTCACCTAATCCAGGAGAATGAAGAAACATAAGCAGGGAGAAAGAACTATGATTCTTGTGGCTGAGACATGAGCCTGGCTAGATGTTTACCAAATGAATCTCTACCAGTTCCTGGGTATGCATTTCACAGCTTTCTTTGTAGTGGGCATGTGCTTGACTTTGCAGCAGTGGGATTTGGAGGTAAGTGCTACATACAACTTCAAGCCTTGGCCCATGTAATCTTCTCACATGCAGTCCTTCATGCTCTTGTTCCATTGTTGACTCTCCTCCCATTACTGGCTGCAGAGAAGGATGAATCCTTGGAAGATGGCACTACCTTAAGATGACAGGAGACTGCATCCCTAAATGACTGCATGAAGCAGAGGTCCTTGCTGACCTCATTTGATTGTGATGTGAGAGAGTAATCGACTCTGAATGTGTTTGTCCACTGAGATTTTGGGGTTTTTACAACATTTAGCACTTAGTACAACTCCTGAAGATGACCTACTTACTAATATGTCAAGGGACCTGACTTTTTCAGCATCATATTTCCTATGAGCCTCAACATGAGGGCTTGAGTCCCATGTATAGCCACTTCTGGAATTCAGAGCTATCTGGATGCACATTTGGCTAACTGATGTGGCAGACATACCAGTGGTCTATTGCAGTAGACACTGTTGAATCTCCTGGGAGAGAATTTTTCCTCAGGGACAGAGATCCAGGGAGATAAGCTTGGCATGATAACAAAGCAGTGGTTGTGTGAGGAAAGTGGTTGCTCTGAATATGACTTACTGTTTGTTTTTGGATTCATCCCTGGCCCAGTTCCAACTGCCTAGATCATAGGAAGTGTGAGAGAGAGAGAGGCTTGGTAATAAAAACGGAAGAAGCTGCGTAATCTATATTTCTTTGCTTCAATATTTATTTTTTAAATGAAATAAACTTGTCTGTTTCTATTCATCAAGCTCTGTAGGATATTTAAACTTGCTCATATTTTGGTGGTTGTCCACCCTCCTCTATGGTCTTTACAGCAACCAAGGGGCTCTTGCAATCGGGAAGATTGGTGTGAAGATCCTCTGGCCTTCAGCCCATCATCGTCTCTTCTGAGATGCTCATTGCTTAAGGCCTCATCTTCCATTAGGAAGTGGGTGGCTCTGTGCCCTGGGTAGGAAGACTTCTAAGTGGTCAGGTCTCAAGCCTTTATCTAGCCCTTTCTCAGGGGTCCTGCTGCCTTTTGGGTATAGGTGGGAGGGGTGTACAATTCCCATTTCTGAGGAACCTGTCATCACTGACTTCTTTCTAACTTAAGGAAGCCACCCTAGAGATTGGGGCATTTTTCTTCAGTTCAAAGCATCACCTTCTGCTCTTTCTGATGTATCCTATCTTTGTGGGTTTGAAATAAGAGAAATTGTGTAGTCTCTCCTGGAGTTGTGGTAGAAGGAGAGGTTAGATTTTAAAGACAAAAATGCTGGCAACTTCTATCTGAGATAAAAGTGGAGAAAGGAGGAGGTTTTTATTTTCTTGTATGCGTACATCATCAAAAACAAAACAAAATGCGAAAAGCAAAAACAGACAAAAAGAAAGCAAAATAAAAACAATAACAAATAATTTTTTCTTAATAGTGCAAACAAGTCAGGTTTTCTTTTTAATAGTACATTCTATTACAACTGTTTTCACTAAAATGTCTGCTATTTGGAGGTAGAATATAAATCCTTTAGTATCCACTTGAGAGTATGAAAGAAATGGAGCTATGTTCTCCCTCAGTCTGTATCTAAAGCAGTGTTTTCAGAGATACATGAATTACATTTAGAGTGAAAATGTATCCATTCAATGGTGGCAGCCCTGTATTCCACTTTAGCCCCATTTCAATTGTTTCCAGGGTCTACATGTTGATTCAACCCGTTCTCAAACTCAATGAATCATCTCAAAGACATATCTCTTCCTTGAAATATTTAGAAATAGTCGGGTCATTGTCCACATGGTGAGCTCTGGCAGTGTTCACTCTTGCTGCCCTGGGAACCCAGAGACCACTGTGTGAATGAGCCCAAGCTGGTGGATGTGAGGCCACATAGGGGAAAACTAAGGAATGGTGGCAAAGAGCTTTCAACCATCATGTGAGGGAGGAGGTCATCTAGCTGCCAGCCAACTTCCCACCTGATCCCCAGAGACATGAGAACCAAGAAGAATTAGCTGATCTGGCTAAATAGTCCTTCTTTTCAACTTCTACATTTTGGGATGGTTTGTTATACAGCACGAACTAACTGATACACCATTAAAATCACTAAGATAGAAAATCTGTATAGACCTAGAACTATTAAGGGGGTTGAATGGGTAATCAAATACCTCCCAAGAAAGGAAAGCTCAACACTAGATGGCTTCACTGGTGGATTCTATTCAAATATTTAAAGAAGAATTAACACTAATTCTTCTTAAACACTTTCAAAAAATTGAAGAGGAGGAACCACTTCCATACTCATTTTATGAGGCCAGATTTTCCCTGATACCAAAGCCAGAAAAAAGACACTACAAAATAGAAAATTATAGGTCAATATCTCTTACAAAAATCATCAACAAAATACTAGCAAATTAATTCTACTATCCAATTAAAAGGGTCATACTTCATTACCAAGTGGGATTGATTCTTCGGGTGCAGTAATGAATCAGCATATGCAAATCAATAAATGTGAATGACCATATTAACAGCACAAAGGGGGAAACCACACAACCTTCTTGATGAAGAAAAAGCATTTCACAGAAAGTAAAATTAAACAAACTGGACATTTCCTTTCCTTTGCTTGAAACCCTAAAATGTTGTCCACCACTGCTATAAACAAGACCTTAAAGATTTTGTCCCTTCTGACCTCTTTAGGTTTGTCTCTGATCAACGTCTAGTTCATAGTTCACATTCAACCCCCCAGATAGACTAGGGGCAGGTGTACCTTATTCTGTTTGTACTACTACTGTCTAGCACTGAGCAGGTCGCCTGCCTATTGAATGAATGCATGTTCCACATTTCAGGAATGTAAAAATGAACAAAACATGGCAGAAAATAGTACCTAAAATTTGTAGTTACCTTTTACCTTGTAGAGATCAATAGTAAACATCCATTCATTTCTCTGTCTCTGAATTCTATTTCTCTCCTACCCAAGGAGTTGCCCTCTAGTTGATATGGGCATTATTGATGTAAACCAAATAAGAAGCAAAAATAGATTTTTTCCCCACTCACCACAATTGTAAATAATGTTTACATTAAAATGTTAAAAAGTGAAAGGCCTGGGGGTCTTTTTCATAATTCCAAACTCACAATTGATGAGCCTTGGCTTTCCAGACAAACTCTACACTCAGTTTTAAAGTTCATTTCTATCCACTCAGCAGGGACTTGTCAGCCTTCAACGTTTCTGAGAGGTGAATGCAAGTTTTGACTGCAAGTCTTTTGCTAAGCTCGGGCAGAACAGCGAGGCATTTGTGTGGCATGAGTGGAAGTCTGTGGAAGCCAGATGAAAAATATTAAACTGATGATGATGAAATTGTCAGGTCTCTTGAAAGCAATACACTGAGTTTCATACTTTTTTTCTTTCTGGTGAGTGCTGAGACTGGTAGGTGCCCTCTATTAATGAAAAAAAAGTATATTAAAATGATCTGATAATCCCTTTGATTCATTGTGTCTCAGAAATCACGCAAACGATAACCAATGAGCACATCAATAGGAATGAAGGTGGGGGAGAAGATACAATCCAATGAAAACAAGAGAAGCTAAAATCTCTCAAAAATCACCACCCTAATACATAAAACAATGAGTAAAATAAACACACAACACACGTACCCACTTTGCTCACAAAACTCGGCAAGGCTGAGTCAGTGGATCTACAGAAAAAGATATGAATATTCTGCTTGGAAATCCATTTTGAAAACAAAGAGAGGAAGTGACTTAACAGGAGGTTTGCACGTGAGCTACTCTGTCGTTGAGTCAAAGCTCAAAAAGTGTGGGCTGAACTACCTGGAGATGCCTCTGACTTCCATTTTAGCAGTCACTGAATAATTATTATGCCATATTTCTGAAGTTTGTTTAGGATTTCAAGTTTATCTGTGGGGCTTCTGGCATATGGCTTCTAAGCAATTATCCCAGTAGTGGTTTTAGAAATGTAGTTTTGAAAATGCTGGTTACAAGTAATGCTGTACTAAGGACTTGGGTAAAAGTGACAGTCATGCTCTTTGTCCTGTTTGTAAATGGGACAGTGATTGTTTGGATAGATAACAGAATAAAATGATGAAGCCAAAATGAGATTTATAGGATCATATATTATCATTCAAATGAAATTGTCTTCTCCACTGAAATATAGATTTAACTCAGGAGAAAATGTGCTGCTTTTTTTGATTTTTTTTTTTTTTGAGTCTCTCTGAACTTGGACAGGTCACCCTTGCCCAATTATAGCAGTGGGCGTCAGGGGTCTGGGTTGAGGAGGTGGGGACTGGCCATTTGCCATCAGGTGGCCATGCTCCAAGAAGTTGGCTTTATGAAACAGAAGCAAAAGCAAGAGTATAATTTGGTGGCTCAAAGGAAAGGCAAGTTCCATGGTATTACGCAAAAAACTGTCGTGATGTTTGTCTCTGTCCAAAGCTTTGTTGTCTGTTCAAACACCAATCAGAAAACTGCCAGTTCTGCAAGAGGGAACAAAATAGAACCTCGGCCCTGTGCAGGGAGACATGGGATGGGCACGTGTGGAGAACTGTCCGCATGTGGCCCGTGGCTAAAGAGTCCTCTCTGGCATCAAGCAAGCACAATAGGTCCTTGGAAAGAGTGCTAAAAAGTTAAACAATGATTCATTGTTAGTGGAGTATTTTGGAAGCAGAGTTTCCATTTAATGAGGATAATTAGTGTATCAGAAAAGGCAATTTCAATAAAAAGAAAAGAATACTAGAGATCCTGTGTGAAGGAACTATAACCGGTGTAGACACGGGTGGAACAAGAAAAGTGTGGATAAGGGTCTCCACTAGTTTCTTTGGTGGAACTAGCCCTTTAGTAAAGAAATGCAACATGGTGGTCTAGCTGCACTGTCTAATATGGTGGCTATTTTTAATTTAATTTAAATTAATTAAAACTAGATAATATAAAAATCCCCGTTCCTCAGGCACATTCCCCACATTTCAAGGGCTCAATCACCACATGTGCCCAGTGGCTACAGTATTGAAAAGCACAGACAGACCAGTCCCAGGACGGTGGAAAGTTCTAGTGGAGAACATTGAAGGAGCATCACCCTGGGAGCCTGAGGCTGAATCCTGAGTGTGCAGCTTGCTAATGGTGTGCCTCTGTTTCTTCAAATTTAAAACAAGGCAAGGAATAGTACCTGTCTCCTAGAGTTGTCAGGAGAACTTAGTAAATGAGTTCATTTTTTATTAATAAATTGTGTAGAGCTCTTCCTGGCACAGAGTAGGTGCAATAGCGATAATTTTTAAATGAGTGGAGGCCTGCTGCCTACACTCTATAGTTTGTATATATTTATGCTTATGTTAATTTTTAGTCAAAAGGATGGCTGACATTAATAGCACGCTTACTCCTTGTGGGCCAAGTGCTTTACCTGCTTTGTTGGGTTTAAATGCCAATAAAATCTAAGAAGGAAGAACCTGCTATTATTATTTAATAGATGAGAACACTGAGCCCAGAGGTCACTCAGCTAAGGGATTATTTTGAACTTGGTTGCCTTTGAACGGCTACAGCATTTTCCAGTCTGATGAGCTACCAGACTGCAAAGTCTATGCTATACTGTCTTTTGTCCTGTAAACTAAAAACAATACATGTTTCTTCTGGTTTGAACTTTGAGTTAAAAAGTGCTTCAGAAATAACTATGTGATACTAACAACTAGCCGTCAACAGGAGTTAATATGTGCCACACACTGATCTAGGAACCTTACATGCACTAAATTAATTTAATTATCACAATGCTTCTCTGAGACAGGTGCCAACATCACCACATTATGGCTGAGTAAACTGAGCCTCAGAGAGGCTCACTGTATTGCCTATGTTCAGGTAGCTAGTAAGTCACACAGCCCTTTGAGATTCGAATTCTATTTATGTTAATGTCTTTTTTTCCATAACCACCTGCTTACTACATAGGGGATTTGTATAGAGTACAAGAGTACAGAGCTACTTGGCCTAAAGGACGCTGCCTGACCAGTGCCAGATACTGGTGCTCAAAAGGGACAAAGCCAGTAGTTTCACTGAATAGCCCCCGAAACTACTTAAATAGGCTATTTCAGTCCTGCCTTGCGGTGCGTGCATATCCTGACTCGCCCTTTCCCTTGGGGAAAATGGGAGAAAAGCACATACATGGAAATGTACTATTAGTTGCTGCGCCAAATTGGCAGGCCCTGGGGATCCCAGCCTCTCAGGAGGCTTCCTTGCTGACGAATGTGCCCATGTTTCTCAAGCTCAGATGCACAGGAGGCCCCTGCACACGCCCCAGCTTCCCTCCGCATCAGCTGCATCCCTGGGAGAACAGGAACAGTGATGGACTTGGAAGTCTGATGTAAGCAAAGGCCAGCTCTCTGTTTGCGGTTCTTAAAATAATTTTCAATGAAATAGAGCATCTGAGTCAGAGGATGTGACATCCTCATTTGCATGATTCAGAATGGCAGTGACGCCACAGGCAGGCCTTGGGGAGGAGTTCCCGATCCGGAAACACGGACAATTGAGCGGGTGCTGGAGCTGGCACAGAATGAACTGTTAGATAATCCAGCCCGTTCCACTGGCGCAGGAACCTGGTGGCTATCAGAACTTCCCAGTGGGTGATTCCTGTCGCCTCCCCAGAGTTTTCCTGCAGTGGGGGTTGACAGCAGGCAGTCTGTGAGAGGGACAGAAGTTGCTGGGCTTCTTACTCAGAGCTCACAGTGCTGCGTGCAGAGGGCACTTGCTTTGGAAGGGCTCAGAGAATATCCATGTTCTATTAGAATGGGAGTTTGAAACTTGGTAGCCATGTAGGGGAGAAGAATCTTTAGGGCATCTTCTGAACTCCTGGGAAGTTGTATGCAGAAGGTGGTTTTGTGTCCTGGGAGAAAACAGCCCACAGAATCCATCATACTCTCAAACGGGTCTCTTGCCTCTGAAAGGTTAGAGCCTTGTTCTTGATAATTACAGTTAAGGGGTCACAACCTTTATTGCACATTATAGTAAGTAGAATTTTAAAAGCTGGACTGCTGATTCAGCAGCAGGATCCATTGCATACAGTGTCTTCGTCTCTCAACATAAAAACCCCTCAAGGTTCTTATGTGTGGATGCATTTAAACACATGGGAATATGAGCATGACTGCCATGCTACGCTTAACCAGTAACAGCCCATTGAGGAGACTTCCGGTTCCTTCACTTCTATTCCCTAAAAACCTTGCCATGATTTTGAGGACAGTTTCTCTGTGTGCTTTTAGAGTAACACTTTCCACCCAAATAGTTGAAAATCTCAGCTATGGATTTTCCAGTAGTTAGTGATATCCTCTAAAGATGAGGCATTGAGCATCCTGGCTTGTGGGGAGAGCCTTGGTATGCTCACCAGCTCTGCAAGCTTATGTACAGTGGTGCCAGGAGGCTTTTTGGTGATCAAGGGCTGAGTTTCTAACCTCTGTAGAGACCAGCTCTCCCTCCCTGCATGTGGGTTCAGACTTGCTTCCTATCGGATCACCTTGATAGCAATACCAGTCCCCATAATCCCATCCAGTGCATGAGCACATCATGATTGGTGTTAGGATATGTCGTGGATTGCCAAAAAATGGTCAAATCAAATGTCAACCATCAGAGGAGCTATACAGCGGAAGGAAATGGGACTCCAACTAAAGTTTCCTTTTGTGATGTATTGACAGTTGAAATAAACCACCTGCAGCAAGAGAAAATCTGTTAAAACTACTCATCTTCCTCATCTCACTGTCAAACTCCACTGCTGTCTTTCCTATGATGAGTCATCAAGGCGATATTTATTGCCAATAAATTACTGATTTTGGCTTTGCATTAGCTACTGTCACCAGCTAAACCCAAACTGTAGAGCAAGAATTGGAGGAGAGAGAAGATGATATCCTGATGAAGTTTTCTATAGATATAATTTCCTTTCTTCTAGTCAAAGTTACAAAGGCAAATAGTTCAATTTCTGTATCACTCTGGAGATGAGAAAGAGGATTGGTCATGTTGATGTCAATACCAAAAAATGAAATACATTCTGCTCCTGCTCACCAAAAACTTCTTTCCGCTAAACAGAAACTTTAGTCCAGAAAACGGGTGGAAAAATGAACAAACAAAAGTCTTACACTGTTAGAGAATGACTGATTAATAAACTCTTCTGCTTAAAAGAAGTTATTTAATTTTTAACAAGATTTGAAAATTAATTAGAAAGTAAGAATATCCAGTTTCAGCTGCAATTTTGCGGCCACACCGGAATTCTTTCTTTAATGATTCACCAAAAATTTCACATGACACAAAAAGACCTCACTCAGAGCCTCCCCACTCAGATGGCTGGTTAGAAATCAGATGCTTGGGCTGCGCCCCCGGCATACTGAACCAGAATCTGCATTTTAACGACTCTCAGGGGGAGTTTTCTGCTTGTTCAAGTTTGAGAAGCCCTGGTTTAGTATAATGTCTCCTAATCTTAGGTAATCATCTTAATCACCCGTGTGTGGAGCTCTTAAGAACTACTGTAGAGATTCTATTAATGAGCCTTCATTCAACTCTCTCCGGTTGACCAAACTTCCTCTTAGCTTCAGTGCTGTGAGAGGGTGATACTGTTTATTGTTGTATGTGGACAAGGGAACTGTGATTGGAAAAACTGTAAAAGTCGAAGAGCTCATGCTCAGGTTTCTTCACAAATGCCTTTAAGTCCTTGCTCTACTTCAAAGAAACTGAAACCGGAAATTGTATACCTGCCTTGAGGGTGTGAAATATGCAAGAAAGATGGCTTTATTGTTCAAGCAGGAGACGTATATGAGAAAAAAGTCTTTACATAAAAAGTGTGGCAAAGGGATATATTTCTGTGTTTTAGTTTCATATAAACTGTTCTACCTTAAAGATGTGCATAAGCCATATCTTTTTCTGATTTCTTGCTCTCTGCCACTTTTGTGTTGAACGAATAGAATGCCAGTTATAATTTGGTATTTTACTACACATATTCCTGGATGTCATCCCAGACCACTGAACTAGGGTGGGGCTCAGAATATGTATTTTAAAAAAGATCTGGCAATCAGGTTTGGAAATTATTGAATTAGAGAATTTGGACCGACCAGGCAACAATTATAGAAGTAGGAAAAATTCAACAGGTTTAGATATTTTAAAAATGTTATTAATACATTTGCTAAAGAATTTCCAGAACTTTTATGAGAACAAAAAAAAAAAAAAGCTCAGCTGATTCCACAGATAACGTTTTGGCGATTGTCTATGTTTCCTGGTATGATGTTTTTGATGTTTTCCTGGGGCTAAACCAGCTGGCCCCTCTGAAGCAGTCTATCTATAAGTGAAGAGCTAGGATTGTGGTCAAAATTTCCCCACGTCACTTTCAGAGTATTGAAATCAACTTCTGCCCTCCCATCCACTGACGCTGGTCATTTGGAGTCGCACACATATTTTCTTTGGAGAGACTTGTTATTTTCTAGCCACTTCCTGTTTCCTTAGTCACTGGTAATCTGACATAGGAAACTGAGAACAGGAGATTTTAAAGAGACTAAGCTGTGCTGATTCTCACTGGCCTGGTGGACTAAGTTTGTTCTTTGACCCCCTGATCTGGTTTATCTGTTCACTGTATGCCTCCCAGACTCCTGAGTAAACCTGGATGCCTGTAGGTCCTTGATTTATGGAAAGCTTAACAGCCTTCAAATGACAGGAGGGCTGGGAAATGAGATTATCACCTGCCTCTTAAATTAGAGATGACAGCTGCAGTTATTTCTTGTTTTTAAGGCTTGAAGAATGTAGGTTTAAAATATGATGTTTTAAATGAGCTGTCCTCTGGACCTGTCACCTGGCCTGCAGTTGACTCTCATAGCTGCTCTGTGTGGCTCAAATAGTTGGCTCTCAGGTACACACCCAATGTCTACAAGCATGTTTGCTTACACTAGGACCCTTGCTTTGGAAATTCACATTCTGGCTCTTTCAGATGAGAAATGCTATGATTTTTGACATTCAGGGCCCAGGTTGAAATATCTGCTTGACATAGAGGTAATGACTTGACAATAATGGACCTAGGTATACTTAATTATAACACAAAACAGTACCACAGTGACCTCATCCCTGGCCCCAGAATCTGGCTGTATGGTTGTAATTACCACCCACCTCCTATTCTCTGTTTACCAGCCAGACTTTAGAGAAAGAGACAATTCAAATCTGAGCATGTTCAATGTCAAATGCCTTTGAGAAGCGAACTGCTGAGACTTTGAGGTAAATTCTATGGTTCCACACATTAGGCCAATGTTTCCTAGACTTGCCTGATGTTGAAAGTCATTGTGCATGAGACGAGGTGAGGGAGTGCTCTACTTAAACATATAGATCCAAGGCCTCCTTTCCAGAGATTTCTACTCACTAGCTCTGTTAAGGGAGGGGGCAAGTGATTCTTATGAACGGGCAGATTTGGAAAACCCTGCTTTAATGTTTCAGGATTTATTTCACTCTGCTATCCCGTGAATGTCACCTGCTCAGTGAGTGATGACTAGTGATGGTGGTAAACACACTTAACATCGAAGTACAGGGTGAAGCATGTTAAATGTTCCTTGTCATTCCAAAAAGGCAATATGGTATATGATGCTCACTTGTTCTAACCAGCAGGATTGTTCAAGAAGACTGTTCTGTAGAAATATGATCTCATCTGGACTCATAAGAATACTAAAAAATCCAAACTTGGTCTTATTTTTAATAATGCAGTAACAACAAGCAATTCTTAACTAACTCACAATATCTATACAGATCAATTAACATCAGTCTTGAAACTATGAAATAAAAACACTATATTTGGGGTATTTTTAAATAGAAATACCATTAAGTTAACATGTCAAATAAAAGGAAATACGCTTCTTAAACTTCGTGTGTGTGTGTGTGTGTGTGTATAGAGTATAAATATGTATGTATCTACACATATATGTGTATATTCATGTATGTGTTACATACATAAATATGAATATATAACACATACTTATGTATGTCTAGGTATACACATAATACCAAGAACAGGAAGTTTATGGACTGTATTTGACAAGTTAATTTTAGAATTAAAAAAATTTTTTTTGCAGCCTGAAAAATATTCTTTAACATTTTTTTAGAGTGCTGATTTGATGCTGACAAATTCTTTCAGCTTTTGTTTATCTTAAAATGCATTTTTGACCCTTGCGTTTAAGGGATATTTTCAGTGGATATATTTACCCTAGTAGTAATGTTTCTGATATTCATTCCTCTGCATAAATCCATATTTTCACCTTAAATCACTTTCTATCTACCCAAAGAATGTTAACATTTTTTTAAAGTGTGAGTCCGCTGGTGATGAATTACTTAAACTTTTGTATGTCAGAACAAGTCTTTATTTAACCATCATTTTTGAAAGACATTTTTGATAGGTATAGAATTGTAGGTTGACATTTTTTCTTTGCCTTTCAGGACTGTGAAGGTATTTCTCCTTACTCTTTCGCTTCTAAAGATAAGCCTGCTATCATTCTTATGTAATATTTCTTTTTCTCTGGTTGCTTTTCTATGTTTTGGTGTGTATTGCTGATTTTGAACAATGGGATTATAATATGCCTTGGTGTTGTTTCCTTCATGTTTCTTATGCTTGAGGTTTGTTTAGCTTCTTGGATCTGTCAGCTCACAGATTTTATCAAATTTGGAAAAAATGGCCATTAATTCTTTAAATATTTTCATATCCTCCCTTCTCCCTTCTTTTCTTCTGGGTCTACAATTTCACACATACTCATCTGTTTGAAGCTGTCCCACAGCTCACTACTGTTCATTTTTAATTTGGGGGGGATTATTTTTTTCTGTGCTTTATATCAGTTTCTACGGCTTTATCTTTACTAATTTTTTTTTCCATCTATAATATCTAATTTTATGTTAATTTCATCCAATACTTTGTCCTGTGAATTAGCTGCCTTTATTTTCCATGACTCTGAGCTCTGTGTCCCTCAACTCGGGGAGTCCGCTGGTCTCCGCCTACATTCCTGCTCACTGTGCCATGATCTAGAAAAGTCTCTCAAGGCAATAATCTGGCAATTGTTTCTCATATCTTATCTCTTGTTGCCTGGTAGCCAGTTCTTAAAACCATCATTTCATGTATTTTTCATGTTTTTGGTTGTTTCAGGTGGGAAGATAAACCAATTTCCATGAATCTCTCTTGGCTGGAAGTG
Organism: Miniopterus natalensis; assembly: GCF_054644295.1. Taxonomy (NCBI): domain Eukaryota; kingdom Metazoa; phylum Chordata; class Mammalia; order Chiroptera; family Miniopteridae; genus Miniopterus; species Miniopterus natalensis. The sequence continues at coordinate 82,401,034 of NC_142086.1, read as the reverse complement.
AAAATCTCTTAATTGCTATTTCATGCTGCTTTTGACATTTGAATTGTTTAAAAATAACTCGGAGGCTGTTTACAGGTTTAATTGTAATTATAATAGTAATAACAATAATTCCTAATATCTGTATAATGTTTTAAAGTATATGTGATATTTTCAGTCTTCTAAACATTTTAACAACTATGGTATAATTCTATTACTTTGACAAATAAGGTAATAAAAAGAATCTCTTTGAACTTCAGTTTTCTCATAAGCAAAACAAATGGCTTGAACTGGAATATCTTTAGAGTTCCTACATGTTATACTCTTTTCGAAAGTCTTCCAGAAGTATGTTTTTATTCCTGGGCCTGTTTTAATATGAGCTACACAAGTATCTGTTAAGAGCCACTCTCCTTTGGAATAGCCTACTTTTGAAATGATTCTTTTCCTGAAATAAACCTTATTCTTGAAACAAGATAGCTCTGCAAAAGAACTTATTGTTTGTTGTTTTCCAGTCTAATTCCTCATTATTTTCTGCTGATGTATAATTAGAGCTCAGTGGTTATGTCCCTCTTCTTCAGTTGACTTCAATAAGTTGGGGGGAATGGCTTAGCAAGTTTAACTGTAAAAGGCCTATTTTAATAAGGAACCAAAAATATAGTAAATACAAATGTCCAGTCACCTCATGGACAAAAGTGGTTAGGCTGGTTAGGCGCTGCTTTTCCTCCCCCGTTCAGCAGAACCCTGGCGTGTATGGGTTTATTCTGCTTAGTAGAGGAAAAGCCCATACCTCCCACAGTGTTGGTCTATAGCTGGTTTCTTTGATGTTTGGTGTGGTCATACTGAATCATGGGTCAGTGTGAGTGACCAGATGTAGACAGCCCATGTATCCCCTTGTTTTTTCAGTTGGTATGTCTGACTTTCTGGCTTAGTTTCCTGGTTAGTGCTCTTAGCCCTCACCGGGACTCTAGTCCATTGAGCTGCGGGCTTGATAATTCTCTCCAGAGTCCTTTTTCTGGAGTCTCTAGATCCCAAATAATCATAGTCACTTGTTAGAAGACTGAAACAAAATAGCCACCCTCTTTTTATTAGATTGGCATTTCCCTTGGGTGTCAGCAGCAAGCAGACCCCACGCCTCTGGTTTATCTTCTTTTTATTCTAGACGGGAGTGGAAGAATGTGTCTTCTTATGTCTTGTTGAGAGGGTGATTGATTTAGAATTATGTCCAACAGGTTTTATGGGTAAGATGATGGGCCACCTCATTGGACAAAAGAAGCTACTTCACCATGGCTTCCAAAATTCCTGTAGTTATAGCTAAGATCTGGAAACAGCCCAAGTGCCCGTCAGTAGCTGATGGATAAAAAAGCTGTGGGACATTCACACCATGGAATACTACGCAGCTGTAAAGAAGGATCTCGTACCCTTTGGGACAGTATGGAAGGACCTGGAGAAAATTATGCTAAGCGAAATAAGCCAGGCAGAGAAAGACAAACATCACATGAGTCTCGCTTATACGTGGAATCTAAAGAACTTAATAAACTAATGAACAGAATAGATCCAATGACATGGAAGCATGGATGAGACTGACGAATGTCAGAGGGATGGAGGAGGGTGGGTGGGTGGAGGGGGAGAGAGTAACCAAAGAATTTATATGCATATATGCACAAGCCAAGGACACGGACAATGGTGGGGAGAGGGACTGGTGACGGGATGGGACAGGATAGAATGGGTCAATGGGGAGAAAAAGGGACATCTGTAATATTTTAAACAAAAATAAAATTAAAAAATTAAAAAATAAAATAAAAATTCCTGTAGTTTACTTTAGCATGAACTATCTCTACAATCCTGGATAAAATCCTAATGTGGCTTTTTTCTCTGTACTTTTGGTTTCATGAAGACTAACAATAAACATTTGTTATTGTTTGTTTCCTCTTGAAGGAAGGATCATGAATTTTAGTTAATACAGTTAACAAACATAAATTAAAATAGTTTTCTGATAAGACAAAACTTTTTCTGAGTTTCACAGACTTCTAGTTTTCCCTTGATCATGGGTCTGAAACTGCAGGCATTTGCTTGGCACTACAAGTTGGCGTTAGAATTTTAAGAGATTTCCTTAGATTTACTGAGTCATACGGTGTTTATCTCAGATTATGGTTTGTGGTAATTGTACTTCCTTAACGTTCTATTGATTTGTGTGTTATCCTTGGTCCTTAGCAACCCAAACCAGAATTAAAACCATATTACTTTAATAGGAACATTAATTATTGTTGACAGGGGAGAAGAAAGGGGAGCACCAAATCAGTAGTGCTAGTCAGCCCTTCTGCAATGAAGATTGTCTGTCCACCCTATGTTTTAAAGGACTCCAAGAGAAGGTGTAATTAATAAAGAAGAGAAGAGATAAAATGAAGATTTTTATGGTAACCAATGGGTAGGAAAGAGAGATCTTTTATTAGTTTATGTTAGTATCTTTGGGAGCAATGCTAGTGGGTGGTAGAATGAAACGTTCCACAAATGTAATCTGTGACCCTGTCATGTGACTTGGTAAAAGTGAACTCAGTTTACAAAATGCTAGGAAATTTGCTTTGGCTTTGATTTGTTATTTCAATTTCTTTATGCCACCTTAATGTATTTACTTTATGTGCTCTTAAAAATATGTAGTTGGAAAATGACTTCTCGTAAGACACGAAATTAGATGAGCTACCACTAATCTTGACAAACTCTTATCTGAAACTGGTTTATCAGTTTGCCAGGGCTGTCATGGTGAGATGCCTCAGCCCTGGTAGCTTCAACAACAGAAGTGTGTGTGTGAGTGTGTGTATGTGAGTGTGTGTTTCACAATACTGAAGGCTAGGAGTCTGAAATCAAGGTGTTGACAGAGTTGGTTCCTTCTGAGGGTTGTGGGAGAAGTATCTGCTCTAGTCTGCTCTTGGCTTGTTGATGGCTGTGTTTTCCCTTCGTCTTCACATCACCTTCCCTCTGTAGATGTCTATGTCCAAATTTCCCCTTCTTAGACGGCGTCAGTCATACTGTATTCGAGCTCACCTTAATGCCTTCATTTTAACTGAATCACCTCTGTTAAGTCACGATCTCTAAATAAAGCCACATCCTGAGGTACTGGGGGCTAAGACTTGACATAAATTGTTTTGAGACACAATTCGGCTCCTAACAACCACTGTACATGGTAGCACATGAAAATGTCAGCTTATTATTTCACATACTCTTAAACTCAGAAATTTTGAGACCTGAAATCTAATTTTTCACTGTTATACTAACAAGTGTTGAAAATGTCCACTAATCTTGAGTGAGATGTGTGCCAACGTGCAGTCAAAAAGTAAAAATACTCACTCGAGGGCAAGTGCTCTTACGCAAGTGTGAGCGTGAGTTACGGGACAACAATGTTTACAGGATCACCGGCAGGTTGAAAACCAGTTTTTCCAGCAATATCAGTTCACATAGCAAATTTAGGGAAAAAGGAGACCAATCCCAAATATACAGTTAAAGGAGGTTTACATGTGATTAACCAGTATTTAACCAGTGAATCGGGCTTTGTTCTAATAATCAATTCAAAACAAGATTCCAAGTTGAGTTTTGACACAAATCTTTTTTTTATACCAGAGAGTGATTTAGAAGTACAAAACAAACTATGAATTATGTGTCAACATATAAGCCATTAATCAAGGAGTAAGTACACAGTAATTATAAGAAAATAGGCCAGCAAATTCCTTTTGTAAGAAGCTCAAGCAAAAAACATTTTTGTTTTTGTGGAAGTAGGGCTGCAAGTCATGAAAACCTGAACATTTTATTTTGAAAAGTGAAATGGCTGAGAGAGAGACTTATGAGGGATTTGAAATTCTCCAATGATGGTTTAAGAGAAACAAATTTTAATATGCGTATTGCACCACTCATACCATAAAATTTAAACTCCTAATTTTGACGCCACTGGGTTTTATTCTGCCTGTAATTCCTTTTGTATTTAAGACACTCAAGAATTCCAAATAACTGAATATTAAACATTGGTTAGGTTTTTCATTTTGCCATTTCCAGGAATAGCCTACAATTTTAATTGAAGAGCTTTAGAAATATTCGTTTGTCCAGGTTTTGAATGAGAAAGTGTGATGTAATGGCCCCTTAGGGTGGCAAGAACCAACAGACTCCTTGGATCATGAAGGAATGATTGTCGCCTGCCTCCGTATGGCAATGGGGGACAGCTGTGGGGAGCAGGGAGAAAAATTGTCACTAGAGGCGGCATATCCTAGAACGCGTGTCAATGATCGGCTGATTAGGAGGAGTCCGGCTGTAAATACACGGGGTCCCCAAAAAATGAATACACACTTTAACAGCCGATAGCTCAATTTTGAAAATGGAAGGTATTTTAATAAACAGTGCCTTTATAATTATTCAGAGTGTGTGTATACATTTTGGGGGACACCCTCTAGTTCTGGAATGTGAAATGAAGGCAGTGAGCGATTCGACGCCCTTGAGGGCCTTCAGTATAAAATCAGTACAAAATTCCGTATTCTTAGCATGTCCTACGAGAGCCTTCATTATTTGGTTTCTGTTTGCTTTCCCAGCCTCGTTTCGCACTTTCCTCCCTTCTCCCTCGACTCTCGCCCCGCGCGGCTTGTTGCAGGTCCTCGGTGGCTGACTACTGCTTACCGCAGGGCCTTTGCGTGAGCTGCGCCTCCCCCGGCAGGCTTTCTCCCAGCCTTGGCATAAGCGTAACGTTTCTCAGCAAGGCTCTTGAGGACCATCCAGCTCAGAAGAGCCGCCGCCCGGCTGGTGCGCTCGCTGGAGGGAGCCTTGTCTAGCACAGCTAAGGGCTTGTTCGACCCCGGTCAGGGCAAACGGGAGGCAGCGCATCGGTGTTTCCCTCTCACATGCATGTTTCTCTCTCCCCCCTCCCTTCCTCTCTCTCTAAAATAAATTTAAAAAGCCTGTATCCTTGACTGAGGATCAAAACAATAACAACAAAACCCAAAGTAGCCACAAAGTCACTCTGCCCTCTCTGCTTGCACTTCCCTGCGTGGCTCTGATGTCAGCGTCGTATTTTTCTCGTTTATTTTTATTTCCTAGCTAGTTGTCTGAGGTCACCTCACTGAACTGTAAGCTCTGCGAGAGCAGGAGTTTATCCACCTTGTTATCACTGCACCTCCAGCGCCTTCAAAAGGGCTTGGCTCACAGGGGTTTCTTATTTAAGATTGTGGAATAAATGAGCACGGGAGACGATTCTACTGCTCCACGCGGGCTCCGCATGATCCTGTAGGCTGTGCTGAGCTCTCGGGGCTGGAGAGAGGCAAAGTGGAGTCCGTCCAGAGGTTACGCAAATAGCAAAGGGAATGAAAAAAGTGCTGTCGGAGGAACTGGTGATGTTCCACCTGGAAACACTGGAATGACTGGGAAACAGAAAAGGAAGCTCTAAAGACACAGCGTTCAACTTGTTAAAAGAAATACTTTCCTGATGATTTTGAGGTGTCGCACAGCAGGGGTACCCTGCATGGCCACGCGTGGAGGACGTTTCAGAGAGAACTTTGAAGGGGCAGAATGAAAAAACCTCCACAGTTTCTTACAAATAGGATCGTTATAAAGTAAGATAACTTTTCACACGAGACCCCCAGTTCCTTCTCAAATATGAAATGCGAGTGGAGAGCTTTATTTTACACCGAACAACCCAAAATAGAAAACCCAAATGGAAGGAACACACGAAGCTAGGAGTCAGCAAAGGTGGCTCCCTGGTGCTCTAAAATGGAATTCTGTTTACGACGGGAAAGACCTGGCTGAAAAAGCAACGCTTATGGGGCTGAAAAACATCACTCATTGTGCGAAAGTGTTTTTGAAACTCAAAAGAAAACCACTTGGTGCTCCTCAAGGCTGCCGTGTGGGCTGGCTCTCTAGGTGAGGCTGTGTCACGTGCCTTGGAAAGCACTTAGGTCCTTCTGATAACAGGCTCCCTGGGTGGGACTTATGTCAGGCGAACCCTTTTAAATTCCATGTTCTCCTGATTGATGTTGCAGTGAAGTGCGACTGCAATCTAATTTATCTGAGGACATTTTCTTCCAATAAATGTCAGTTAGTTTTACAAATTGCCTATTGCTTTTTTCTTAATAATCCCAGAACTCAAGAAAATGGTGAAGACTCAAACTGAAATCTTTGCTTCAGGTTAAGTCAGTTGATCATATTTTTCACTCTGAGAGCTTCTGGAAAACTTTTCATTTCAAGGTTTTATTAAATTACAAATGTCTGATGGGCGGATTTCAATATGTCTTCTCCGTGTGTGAAAACCAGAACAGTGCTTCTAAGCAACAATCTTAACCAGAAATATGCTCCTTCACCAAAAGTTGAAAAAACAATGAAAAGAACTATGATAGAAATGGTAAAAAATCAGGTTGTGAGAATATGAATATAGTTTAAAGGATATATATGTTTGTAGTTTATAGGCAAGAAATAGACATGTTAAAGAGTCTTGATTTTGTAAAGGGTAGAGGATTAGTCTTTTCTGAGTCAATTATGTGACTTGCTTAGAAAATTGTGGACATAGCACCATGATTGGAGAGAGACAGAGAAAGAGAGAGAGAGAGAGAGAGAGAGAGAGAGAGAGATTCAAACTTATTTCCATCAACACGCGTTGCTTCAAAAGGGCCGCACAATGTGTATGCAGGAGACAGTCATCAGCTTTCTGGTTTTTCATGAAACTGTTTCCACTGTGAAAAATACAGGGCCCTGTGCTTGGCCCTGGAGAAGAGTGAGGGGTGTCCTTCCCCCCTGAAGAGAGCGCAGCTTTGCGGCGCTTCACAACGAGAGTGTAAGGACTGGTGGGAAGCTCAGTCAGCCTGGGCGACTGCAGCTTCACCTTGAGGGCCTTGCCTACTCTGTCTGAGGACATTTCTCACTCCATCTCTTTTCATTAAAAACAGTCTTGGCCTTAAAACTAACGGGAATTTTTAGTTTATTTGAATATACAAATTGACGAGTGCAATTGATACCTACCTTACAGTGAATTTTTAATAATCAGAGAATGAGTGCATGTTATTAAACGGATCCGGTTTTCACTTGGAAGCTTCCCATGATTTTTCGTGACTGAAAGACTATAAGTTTATATTTCTAGACCCATCCTTTCACTTGAGTGTTCTATCTGCTCAACTGGATACTAAACGTTGTTTCAGCATTCTGTCTTCTTCTCAAATTCAACTTGACCACACACCTGAATCTATCATCTCTCTTAAAGAACTGAGTGCTGACACTCAATTCTTGGATTTTTTGCAATGACATCAACCTTTTATTGTGGTTTTGGGGCTAGAAACATGAGGCAGAGTCGCTCAAAACTGTAATTTGTGGAAACACTATGAAAATTCTTAAGTTCTGTCCAGATGCAAAATATTAATATTCTTGTCTCAGTCCCCCTTGCATCTTCTATATAAAATTGTGCTAATCTCATTGTCAATGTTTGCAGTATCTTTCTTTGTTTTCATATCTATAATTGCAGTTCAGACCTTCACTATGTTATGTGCCTGTCTTCAGTAGTAGCTTCATTAATTCATTCAATTATTCAAAGCTGTGGGTTGGGCAACTACTATGTACCAGACAATATGCTAGATAGCAAAGTAGTTATGGTGATAAGACAGAAATAGTTCCCACCTCCATGAAGTTTACATTTTCACGGCAAAGGTAGACATAGAAGTTTAAGCCTGATAAATATATTAAAGAGCAGAGTTCCACACCTGCATGTATCAGATGAATGTAACCTAGTCTCGGGTGTCAGAAAAACTTCTAGCTGATCTCTTCCTGACCTATAATGATGACATCAGTTTTCCTCAGACACCATTAATACCATATCATTCATACTAAAAAATGGACTAGCCCTCAATCCCATGTCCAATCTGAATACCTTTACAAAGTCTCCATAATCTCTCCCCATCAGGAAGATTTATTCACTGTTCCATGGATATATTACACTTTTCTCAGTCACTATGGCTCCCTTTATGACATCATTACCTTTGTTCGTGACCCACACACAGTTTCTCCATTGTTAAAAGTCATGGAGAAAATGAATTCCTGATGTTTTGGGCTTTACTGGCTAACCACGTTGTGATACCATCTCTTGTAATCTGTTACAACTCCAAGTTTACCTTGTAGATTTGTAAAGTTTTGGATATTTCAACTGGGACTTCCAATACTACTTTCTAAAGCGATAAGCAATTTCTTTTTCTTCTCCTAGAACAAGTGTGTGAGTGTGTGTGCCTCAACAAGTAGGCCACAGATAATTTATTACACTTGAAAAGTTACTAATAGGTCAAGTTGGCAATTTTCTTCATCCAAGATATTGTAAATATCTTTAATTGAACATAATGATCATAATTTTATTGCTTCTTTATTTTGTCATTGAAACAGAAACATCCTAGTTATGGCACTTACTAATAAAGTTTTTGGAACTGCAAAACTGACCTCGGGATTATCATTTCCCATACTTGATACTGATGTACATACATAAACATTTACATTACATACATTAACTCACATCCATACACATATGCACATATACTGACTACATATTTACATATGCATGTGTATTAAAATATTTAAACATGAGGAAATTTGGATTAGGCATTCATGAGGATAGAAAAATGTGGTTTTCATAATTGAACAAAAGCTTCCAGATGCATTCAATTGTGTTTAAAGAGCTCAAACACTGGCTTAGTTAAAAAAACCCCAAAACTTGCCATGGCCTTTATTCTTGATTAGAGCAAGTGTCTTTGACATATTTGAAGACATTTGACTTAAAAATAGCCAAGTTGAAAATATTTAAGGGTGACACATGAGCACCATTCTCGACTGGACTTTGCTCTCTGTATCTGTTGCAGGCATCCATCTCCTTGACTTCAAAGAGAATTTCCCGGAATGAAACCACTGCACAGCGAAACAATCTGTCCGTCTTCTGCTCCCATTGTATTTGAAACTCAGCATCAATATCTGGGCAGTGAAGTGTTGAATCTGACAAAAACTCCAGCACTGTACCACACGCCAACGGAGTTCCTTTGCAAAACTCCTGGTTCCAAAATGGAAATCCTGCCTTGGCCCTTTGAAGGTGCTGAGGAGTTTTGAGTGAGAGCAGACCAAGACCTGGATGTTTACAATTATGTGTGCTTTTTGTTGACATCAGTGCTTTAACATGTGGATTGCGCCTATGTGGTCCATGCCTAAAATCAGGGGGAAGGTAATATTCAAGGATTTATACTGTGGTCAGCATAGATTTAGAATAGTCCTTTTCCATAAACAGTTACATGGACAGACCTATATAAGAAAATATACTCAAGAACAATAGTCCTGGCCCTGACCGGTGTGGCTCAGTTGATTGGGTGTCATCCCAATCCACTGAAAAGTTGCCAGTTCCATTCCTGGTCTGGGCATATTCACAAGTTGTGGGCTTGATCCCCAGTAGGGAGTGTGCAGGAGGCAGCCAAGCGATATTTCTCTCTCACATAGATGTTTCTCTCTCTCTCTAAAAAAAAATCAATAAAAATATAAAACAACAACAACAGTCTTGAGACACAGCACACCAAAGAAGGCTTCAACTCTGACACTCCACTGTACTACCAAAGCAGGAGAGCAGACAAAGACATTTTAGGATGCTCTGTGCAAGCTGAAAAGAAAATGGTGTGAGCCTTTGGGGAGGCAGGGTGATATGTATGTAGAGTTTAGGCTTTCACAGCAGGCAGACCTGAGTGCGAATCCTGGAAATATTCTTTACTATGTTGTCATTAAAACTTACATAGTTTCTGCTTTCTCATGTGCAAAATGGGGAGAGTAATATGTATCCCATTGCTTTGTGGTAAAATGAACAATAATGCCTGGTACATAGTAGGTGCTTGTATTAGGATTCTCCAAAAAAACAGAAACAATAGATTATATTCATATTTTGTATATGTATATGAAGATATTTATTGTAAAGAATTGGCTCCTATGATTATGAAGGCTGACAAAGCCCAAGATCTGTCATCTGCAAGCTGGAGACCAAGGAGAGCCAATGGTGTGATTTGAGCCTGAAGATCGGCAGGCTCCAGACCCAGGAAAAATTGATTTTCAGTTGGAGTCCGAAGGCAGGAAAAACTGCCCTTTATTTGGGGAATAGTCAGCTGTTTTGTTCTCTTTAGGCCTTCAATTGATTGGGGGTCCAACCACATTGGAGAGGGCAACCTGCTTTACTCTGTCTACCAATTTAATTGCTAAACTCATCCAAAAGCACCCTCAGAGAAATACCCACAATAGTATTTGGCGAAATACCTGGGCACTCCATGGCCCAGTCAAGTTGGTACATAAAATTAACAATTGTAGTGTTTTATAAATGAAAACCTCCATTAATAATAAAGATCAGAAATGTAGTTTGTATCCTTTCCTACTTCTGTTTAAAATCCTGCTGAAATTTTATTTGCAACTCAACCTATTAAGTAAAAAATATAAAATATTAGTTATTTTATAACTATTAATAATAACTGGTTTTTGTTACTAATAAAAATAGCTGCCTAAAGTCAAGAAAGCACTGGAACTTGAAATAATGAAAATCATCACAGTGGTCCACTATTTCTAAGTTTACATTTTACTGATATACTCAATAGTTAAGAAAAAATATAACATTGCGATTAATACCCATCATGGGAGTGTAATTGGCCGTGTAGCCGTAATGCCTGAGAGTCTAGGCATTTCCATTTTCTAACTTCAGGTAGCAGTGCCTTCCAACTTCCCCCTCCTTGCTGGGCGTCTTGCACACCAGGTCATTTGCTGGTCAATGTGGTACAATGTGGACATGTCTAACTTCACCCACCGTAGACATTCGCTGAATGAAAAGCTAAAGCTGTGACTCATTTGGAAGACTTCCATCTGTCTTTCCCATACAGGGAGTGGTAAAAACCACCACCACTGTCACAGGCAGACACTTGAAGGGGACTCTTTTAATTGAAAGAGACAAAATCTAGTTTTGTATGAAACAGCTTAGACTGGGAGAATGGACACCCTGGTTCTAATTACAGACCTGGCACCAAAATCTGTTGGGACCTTGAGCAGCTTCACTTTCCTCATCAGAAAGTGAGTGAGTGGACAGGACTGCTTGCATGACTTCCCGCCACAGACTCCTTAATTCTGAGGGCCATGTTTGCGTCTCCCCTTGGTAACTGGCTTGCCCAGGCCAGGCGAGTGAACAGGGCTTGCTGTGTGGACGAGCTCAGACAGGCCTCCGCAGGGCTCACCTCCGGCCTCTGGGCACACTCGCACTTTGAAGTGAACCAAGTGGAACCTGAGCCCTGCCATGAAGACAACCCTGCCGTCACCCCATTTATGAGCCAAGAGGGAAAGCACATTTTTGCAAGTGCAGGCTCCAACTAAGCTGCTGGAACTAAGCACCACAGAGAGAGTGATATCATGGCAGGATGAGCTCATTCAAGAACAAAAGAGGAGAAAAATAAAGCTTCCCTTGGGCTGCAGACTCATATAAGCATGAAGAAGGAATCACTTCTCAATAAAAACAATATTCCAGAGCCTTGAAAGATTTTACCTAATTTTCCCCTTGCAATTTAAAACATGTACATGCTCATATATGTTTCCTAAGAAAAACTATTTTGGAAGAGAAAAACTTTATGGGGTGCCTTCCGGAAAGCAATACTGTCATTTGCTAAGTGTCACGAAGGGATTGCCTAGGAATTCCCTAGGATACTATAGAATAAGAAACGGGGGTCTATGTGGAATGCCTAAAAGTGGGCTTAAGAAAAGTGGCTTAGATTTGGTTTCCTAGAAGTGGACTTTGAGATAAGTATTGGGGGCAAATAACTTATGAGGGAAGTGTTCTTAGGGAAATCTATGAAAGGGCAGGAGAAGGTGGACGACGATAGAAATACAACTAATCAATTGTGGAGGATTGCAGGGTAGCCCCCCAGTTCTAAAGGGGAACTCCGGTGTGTGGGTTAAATCGCAGTTTGTCTACAGGCAGTCATTGGCTGAGGGAAGTCCCTGGGCAAGGGAAGAAAACAGGCACCAAGGATGGGGGTGGGGCTCATAGAAACAACAGAAATTTATTTCTTGAAGTTCTGGAGGTTGGAAGTTCAAGAGCAGGGGCCAGTGTGATTGGGCTCCTGTGAGGGCCCTCTTCTGGGTTGCAGATGGACAGTCACTCATTGTATCCTCAAATGGCAGAAAGCAGACGAAGCAAACTCTCTCGGTACTCTTAACAGGGCACTAATCCCACTCACGAGTGCGCTGCTCTCATGACGTCATTGAATTCTAATTCCATCCCAAAGTCCCTCCTCCTATTACCATCATATTGGGGGGTAGAATATCAATATATGAATTTTAGGGAGACAGAATACTTGTCTACCATTATACAGACACATATTTGACTTTGCAATTGTGGAGTGATAGTTTAATACTGTGTCTCATGAACTTTTCATCTAATGATTGTAGCATCCATAATGATACTTAACGAATCAACAATTTCACTATCTCATTTCTCCCTACATTTCTTTTTTAGAATATTTCCTTGATTAAAAATGTAAGTGCTTTTATTGCCCCATCTCTTTTTCTCTCTCTTTTGTTACGTGTGAGTACTCCTGGATCTTTTAAAAAGCCAATGTATTATGATCAATTACTGTCTTTTTGGTGCTTTATTTTTTTCCAAAATTGGTTAGTGGTTGCCTTTCCAATATGGCTCCCTTTGACATGACTCCACTAGTCTTCAAGCTTTTGCTTGTTTTCTGACACACTAAGATGACTCAGGCTTACCTTGCACTTGGTCCCAGACCAAAATCAATAACTTCTCCATGGTTATTTTCTGTTTAACTTTAAAAACAATATTACTAATTCCATAATACCGCTTTGGATTTTTTACTAACCACCTGGAAGCAAAAACATTTGGAGCATTTTAGAAGTAACCACTAAATGCTAGGAGGTTTTCCCATAGTATTTCATATAATCCTTGCAGGAGAGATAAGTAATATTTTATTCAATTTTAGAAACAAGAAAATTAGGGTTTAGTGACATTAAGGAACTTCTTTAAGGTCATAGAAGTATGTCCAAATCTAAAGCCCATATTTTCTTTCTTACTTTTGCAAGATGTTTCTTGTAGACTTACAAAGAGGGACTCAACCTTGGGCCTGGTCTGAAAGCCCATTTGTGTGAACATTAAATGCTCAATTATTGAAGTAAGTGAGCTACTAAAACAATCAGACTTAACTTTTAATATTAACGTCCTAAAGTCCATGATAAATTATTTGTTCAAAGAGATAAAGGTTCAGAATGTTTCCCTTAATAACATATATTCCTACTTGGAAACTTTAATGCCTTATAACTATAAAAAAAATTCCTTTCAAAAGCGTCTAGCATTTAATTTATATCGGGGTAAATCTGTATTGGTGAGAAAAGAGCTTCACGCCTCATCTAAATAGAATAATTGATACCTTTGACCATAATTAAATAGAAGAGTTAAAAAATTATAGTATAAATTACACTACATAATTTTCTAAAAGTATTTCAGAAAACATAATCAATGACCACATCATGTTGATTAAATGACTGGAATATCATTTCTCAACCATGAAAAACCACCTAATTCATATTGGCTTTAACCGCCAAAGCCTGTTCTTTTGAGAGCTATGACCACAGTCACCACCTCTGGTCAGCTGCTGCATGTAGAGACTGATGTGCCCATTCCAGAAATGCAGACACCAAAAACTTCGCCATGGCCATTATCACATGATTTCTCCCTGTATAATTACTGATATCCTCCCACAATATTGTGTCTTTCATGTTATATTCCTTCATGTAACAGTGCTTTGCACTTAATAGGTGCTTTAAGAACATTTATTAAATGATTAGAAAGCAGCAATTTAAATACTGATCATTGTAGTTCGAACATTCATATGGTATTATTTGATCAAGCCATTAATTGTTTATCAAAGTACTGTGGGAAATACATAGCAAATAAGATCAATTTATAGCTATAAAAACCTTATGATTTGAAAATTAAACCAACAGTAGGACACCTCTACACACCTATTAGAATGGCCAAAGTCCAGAACACTGACCACACCAAAGGCGAGGATGTGGCGTGACAGGAACTCCCATCCATTGCTTGTGGTGATGCAAAATGGAAGACAGTTCAGGGGTTTCTTACAAAACTAAACATACTCTTACCATACAACCCAGCAATTGCAATCTTTGGTATTTATCCAAAGGAGTTCAAAACTTGCACACACACAAAAATTTATATAGCGAGGTTTATAACAATGCTCTCTTACCACCTACAGCTTTTATTGAATAGTCATTAAAATAGCTCTTTTATATTTAGAGGTTTATTTTTATCACACATCATTCTGAAGCACATATAAAAAGAATATATGCCAAATATGTTGTTTAAAGTATTTTTATAATGCTTTCACATTCAGATAGCAACTTTTCAGAAATACCTTTTGACGTGGAATCACTGATGTTAGTGTTTTCCTAACAGTATCATTATTTGTGCTCTCAAGGATGTTAGTAGCACAGCATTTGTCGAGAATGTTCCTCTACTGTCTGAAATTCTCTTCCAATGACGCCCATTCTGTAAACTTCGATGCTGGTACTCTCTTGATCTTATGAACAAATATCAAAGGAAGGTTTTCAGGTAAAGACTGGAATTTAAATTTCTCCCTCAAACTGACGTTTAGTGGTTGGCTGTGAAACATGTATACCACCGGGGAAAACAAGAAAATGGGTTCATATGCAGGCCATGGCAACTGCGTTATGACGACAGCCTGGCTACTAGTGATTAGGAGGGGCCATTAATTGTGTATCTCAGAATGAATGGAATAAAGTGTTTTGTATTGATGGAGCTACCGATTATAATATTTCCTCTTAACACTTCCTAATTTATTTTCTACTATATAATCTTGATTTTCTCAGCTTTCTGGGAGGGCTTCACCCTTGTTTAAATATTTAGCTCCGGGACCCTGGCAGAACCCCTGCAGAGCCTTGGACAGCTAGCCCTTTTTCTTATGAAAGTCTCCCCCTGAAGGCCATACTGCACAATTTGCAGGATGGTATTTTACTGGTAAAACATACTTGATTCTTGGGTGGTTTAAGAGGAAGTTTCAATTCCAAGCTACAACATGACATCAAATCAAGAAACTGACCTTGGAAAGCTCACCATTTGAAAAAGGGAAGTGATACTAATATGTCCCCTCTGGATTAATTTATATAACCCCCAAGGTGTCCGTGTGTGTGAGCGGGACTACCATCTGGTCCTGGCACGAAGTGAGACTAATAAATTCATTTAAAATGTCAGTCTCAGTTTAAAATACATGAGCTAAGTGGTCTCCAAACAGAAAACCCAACAGTTCAGTCCTTTGCTATTCAAGTTTCTATTACACTCAGCAATAAACTAATCCCCAACTGCTGGAGTGACCTCAGTGGTTGTGACTCCTCAGTGAATTTGGATAAGCTGCAGGTTGTAATATTATAAGGAAAAGCATAAAACAAGACCAAGGCAGTTTACATATTTTGGAAATATATTCTCTAGTCTTTAAGGACATGGTAAAGAATTGTATCTACTATGCACTTTAAAGGTATTAAATATATTTCTCTTTCTTAATGTATCAGCCATTCCAATCTTCTATAAAGCTTTTTTTTTTAAAATTTGTGTGCAATAACAAAAGGCCTTTTTTTTTTTTTTTTTTTTTTTTTTTAGTAAGACAGGCAAGATATTTATTGTGTGTTCTTCTTCTGAAATTAACTTAATAAGATTCACTGGTTCCGGGGCAGAGGTCCTTATCTACCCTGGGTATTAAGGTGTGGGAAAGTCATCGTTAATAAACTCTCATCTACTTCGGGCTCCTGATCAAGGCAATACTAATACAGAGGGCACAGCCCATGGCTTTCCATGGTTCCTTTCTCCGTTTACTTTCTTGTTGAGGAAGGAAAAGACACTCAACTCATGAATAACACTGGGAGCAGTGTGTGCACATAGCAGAACTAGGGGCAACAGCCATAAATGCTTACAGACATTGGCGGTGCGGGGTGACTGTTGACTGTTGAGTTGGAGGGAGTTTCCGGCAGGAGGCAGAATTTGTGGTGAGTTTCACTGACGATTTCTTTTTGCTGGTTTTACGGGGAACAGGGAAAGCATTTCCATTTTGCATGCTGAGGCTTTCTTCAGTTCATTAGAGGTTTCTCACTGTGGCAGAGCCAGTGGGGCTTGGGAAAATGGTGGGATGGTGTACCAGAAGCCAGGGAAGGCTGGCATTTTTGCTCCAATAGGTGGGGAGCAGGATGGGAGTCTAAGCAGGATTCAGCAAGCAGCTTAATGTGGAGCTCTGCCCAGCCCATCCTAGCTCTTCCCCCAGGTTACATTCTTTTTCTGAACCATCCGACCTTGCAGGGCTCTGTGCAGAACTGCTCCCTGCCTTGAGGTGCAAAAGTACAACTCACTAGGCTCCATCGTGATGGGAACAGGTCCAAGAGAAAGTGAAATGAGTACCATTCCAGGGTCTTCCTTCCTCTATTTGTTCTGGGGGTGGGGGAATCACCTGTTTCTCTTAAAAGAAACTTCTCTGCCCACCTATTTCCTGCAGCCACTGCTTCTCAGCAAGCTCATTGACATAAGAAGTGCACAAAGTGGTAAAAGCCAAGTCCCATGTAAACTATATGACATCATATAAATCGATGATGTCCCCTTTTGGCAACAAAATCTCCATTTATGCTTACTGTCAGGTTTCTGGATGATCTCTTAGAGATTCAGAACTGTGATCTAGCAACTGTTTGTGTAAGAGAACTTGCTGCCAAGCTTCTTTTATGCTTTGTCAGTCAAATTGACATTTGAAGTTTTTGGGCATGACCTAAGCTTCTCTCAGGGTAAGGAGAGCTTTGGAATGAAGCTTTTTCAAGGAAAGTTTAGTCACCAGGGTGCGCAGCCAAGTTTTGAATGTGAAGGAAAGCAAAACTGGGGCCTTCTGTGTTCCCTGGGGTAACATACTTCAATGTTACTGAGCAAAAAATTAAACCTGGGCTTAGTGTTAAAGTGGACTAGCAAATACGCATAATTTGGAATAAATAAATATTGCCACGCTTTCTTAACTGACATATATGTCTGATCTGCCCCATTTTATTTTAGTGTATGTTTACTTAGCTTTCTTAAATATTTATCATTTTAAAGTTACAACTGTAATACAATGTACAAATTTAATAAAAGCCTATTATTGAAAAAACTAAGATTAAAAAACACAGCTTCACTGCCTCATTCAAGACAACATTTACATTTAAGTGTGCTCGTATTTCCTTTTCTAAGATAATTTAAAAAATTTTAAATCATGGCTATCTTTATTGTTAAACTATAATTTTCAAAAAGATAAAATGAAAATGTAAACATGTGTCAAAAATGATATTAAAATCCTTGATAAATGAGAGACCCAGTGTGTGTTTAAACATGTTCAAATGAGAATTTGAAGGATATATAAATATTATATATTATAAATATATATACACACATGCATATATATATATATATATATACACACACACATATATACACATGCATATACACACACAAAATCAGGGATGCTGAAGTGAATTTACCAATTGATCGAATAAAACTGATTAATATCTTATAGGGTGATACAATATCATGTAATGATGTATGTTTAAGGGTCATCTCCAGGCTGGGAATGAATATTTTTACCACCAAAATTCATTTGCATTGATATAGACAAGAATCATTTGTGTTAATACACACTGGGTTTCTCACTTATTAAGGATTTTTCTACAACTTGATTTCTACCCCTATTGAGTTTCAAAATGGCCTAATCACTAGAAATAGAGTCAAAGTTACATAGTTCAATAGAAACAAACAACCCCTGGGGCCCATAACTCCCCTGAAAGGGCACCTGGCAGTCTCTTTTGCGCATTTCTAACTGTTGGGCAATTTTCTTGACATCACATTTAATTGTATTTCTGAAATTTGAGAGAGGTAAATCTAATCCTTTTTTGGATGCCATTATGGAAGGAGGCATGAACTGTTCTACATTCTCACAGGTTCATTAGTTATTGTGGAAGGCCTAAAATCAAGGCCCAGTGTTATGTCCTGCCTTGACAGCTGGTGAAACTGGAAGGGCCTTCAGTGGTCCGACTGCATATTCTCTTCACTCTGCTTCCACAGATATTGACGCCCAGCCAAACAGCTCTTACGATCAAGGGGATCATACATAGTTCCTGCTTATCCCTGAATATAGGGGACATTCTCTGTCAGCCCACACAATTCAAACAAGCCAACAACACCTACTATGTAACCAGGGAGCACCTCACCCTTTTGATACTACAAAGCCTGCCTCTCACAACCCCTGGTTGTTCACTCTGGTCCTAAGTGCAACCCTTGTGTGGCTCTGCGCGGTGTCCTTGGTCCCTCTGTGAGTATATGTGACTATGCAACTGTCAATCTCATCTGTTCTGTTTCAGGAGTCAGGTGTTCAGCCATCCTCATAGTTGGAGGGTGGGAATCCCTCCTTCACTAATGGGGTAAATAGGAGGTGATGAAACCATTCCTGTAGAGAGCTGCATAAGAACAGAGCAGGAGAAAAGAAAGGAAAGTATCTGAGGTCAAATAGACTAAGGTCCAGCAGAAAAGGGTAAGACTTATCTTACGGGTTGGAAGAATGTCCTATAAGGAAGAAAAATGTATGTGGAAATATTAGAACTCAAGAGTCAAGGGGACTAAGCATTATTCCAAAATGGCTGGAGTATGGAAAGTACAAGAACGTGATTATTTAGAGGTTAGCTGGACAGATACAATGCAGCGGTGAAAGCCAAGGTTAGGAGCCTATTTATTTATTTCTAAATATTTATCTTTATTGATTTCAGAGAGAGGAAGGGAGAGGGAGAGAGAGAGAAACATCAATGATGAGAGAGTCACTGATTGGCTGCCTCCTGCACGCCCCCGACTGGGGATGGAGCCCGCAACCCCAGGCATGTGCCCTGACCGGGAATCGAACCCTGATCTCCTGGATCCTAGGTTGATGCTCAACCACTGAGCCACTCCCAGCTGGACAAAGAGTTTAGACTTTATCTTAAAAGCAGTGGGTACAGTTGAAGGGGTGTGATATGATCAGGCTTGTGTCTTAAAGATTCATTATGACTATAACAAAGAGTGAAGAGAATTTAGACTAGAGGTTGGGAGCCATTTAGAAAGTTGCGAAAGCAATCTGGGTATAAACGTGGTGTGTTTTTTAAGAGTAGGAGTAGTAGAAGTAGAAAGAAATGGACTTCCTTCAGGAAATATTGAGGATGTAGGATTTAGAGGATTTGGTGATGAATTGGATATGGGTAGGGTTGCCAGATTTAGCAAATAAAAATACAGGACATCCAGTTACATTTGACTTTCAGATAACAAACAAATCCTTTTTTAGTAGTATAAGTATGTTCCAAGCAATAGTGAGGTCACACACTAAAAAATTTACTGTTTAATTGAAATTCGAATGTAACTGGGTGACCTGTATTTCACTTGGCAATCCTAAACGTGTGGTTGAGGAACAGAGAAGAGTTAGGGTGACTCTGGGTTTTGGAACGAAGCAGTTGTCAGAAGAGTGGAGCAAGGGTTTTCTACTTACCCAGAGAGTGAGTGCTGATCACAAAGCAAACATTCTAGGAAGAAAACCCACATCCAATGCACACCTTTCTGAAGGTGACCTTACGTTGTTATTTTCTTCATAAAACATGGTATGTTTTGAATTTTTTTCCCCTTGGGAAAAGGAGAAATGGAGAAACTTTCAGAGATAGTATAAAATAAAAGGTGGAAGGGTCAAGTCCCAGCACAAGTAGCAGTCTGTTGTGGAAGCAAGTTCTGCTGAGAGGCAGTGAGCAGTGTCTAAGGTGCGAAGACCCTGGACCTTGGGCTGTTTTGATGTGAAGTGACTACAGTTCTGCCGTCTCTGCTTCTCATTATGGTTACATATGAGTTTTACTTTATACTATGGAAAGTTGCTCTACTCAACAATGTGGCAGGGTTTCTTCATTTTCAAGGGCAAAGGAGTGAGATTTTGGGTATTAAATCTCAGCATCTAAAGGCAATGGATCACATGTCACATTCTATGAATGAGGCAATCTTTTAATTTCCAGTTTGCAGAGAAGTAAACTGAGGCTCAGAGACACTTCATTCATAAGTTATATGCGTAGTAAGTGAGAAGCCGGGCTGTAAATTCACATTTGTCTGCTTTGACCCCATGCTCTCTTACAGTATACAACATAATGTGATCATTTCCTTTAAGTTATACAAATGTTTTAAAACCTTCTCTTTGGGTCTCATTTCATCACCCCAGTTCCTTCTCCGTATTTTATTGCTCCTTCAAAAAACAACTGAACATACACTGCTTCAGGAAGCTGACTCCAGTTTTTCCAGAGTCTTCAGCTTTTATCACTCTGTAAGTTTCATCTTACCTACTTCTAGAACCATGTAAAACCAAATTTTGTGCGTATCACATAAACAGCTCTGTTGTTTTTTTTTTTTTTTTTTTGAGTAATCACTAATAATATTCTGGATGCTTTTTAAAACTAATTTTTATTTCTTAAAAATTTTTTGCCCTACTTGGTTTTGCTCAGTGGTTAGAGCATTGGCTGGTGGACTGAAGGGTCCTGGGTTCTATTCTGGCCAAGAACATGTACTTTGGTTGCAGGCGGGACAGGCAACCAATGGATGTGTCACTCTCACATCAGTGTTTCTCTCTCTCCCTTCCACTCTTTCTGCAAAACAATGGAAAAAATATCCTCTGGTGAGAATAAAAAAGAAAAAGAAAAAAAAAAAAAGAAAAATTTTTTTAACAACCTGATAGATAATAAGGAGAAATGACAGTAAGAACTATTAGCATGTTCAAAATAATAACCACATGTAAGACATTTCAGTTATTTGATAAAACAGTCATAAATCTATGTTGCCATCATTTCCTTTTATAAATTTCTGGAGCAGCAAATGATCTTCTCCAATATGTTAGTGTAGTTTCATAACTATTTCTCTTGTTTACAGCCACTTTCTGACTTTCTGCAAGCACTCCTGGGCATTTTAAGCTAGGAGTCTTCCCAAGAACCAAGTACATTAAGGGTCACACTGACCCCGACTTATCCAAACATTTCCAAGTCTTCTGGCTCATCCAACAGGGCTCTAGATAACCCAGTGACTACTTAGCACAGATAGGTCCTGCCAAAGGCATGTCCTGCCACAATTTAGGATGGGTTTGCATTTTTAATTTTCTAGAGTGATTTCTGTCCATATAAGACAAAGAAACCTTTCAATTCTTTGAGACTGAAATTTCATTTTCTATAGAACCTAACTTATTGATCTAACTCACTTTTTTCATTGGTTATGACCTCTGGGACTATAGTAAATAAAAGTGGTGAAAGTTGACATCTTTGATCTTGAAAAAGTGTTCAATATTTTACTATTAAGTACTATGTTTTTTTTATAGATGCCAATAATAAGATTGAGTTAGTTCTCTTGTAGTTCTAATTTGCTGAGAAATTTTTAAAAGTTATGCATTGATGTTAAATTTTGTCAAGAATACTTCTGCATGGCTCTAGCTGGTTTTCTCAGTGGTTAGAGCACTGGCCCTCGGACTGAAGGGTCTGGGGTTTGATTCCGGCCAAGGGCACATAACTCAGCTGCAGGCTCAATCCCAGGCCCCAGTCGGGCGCATGTGGGAGGCAAGCAATCGATCTCTCTCTCTCTCTCCCCCCACCCCTTCCACTCTCTCTGAACAGCAATGGAAAAAACATTCTCAGGTGAGGATTTAAAAAAAAAGATTATTTTTGCATGTATTGAGATATCCATATAAATTTTTTACTCTGTTGTGTTACTCAATGATATTGACAGATTTACAAGTGTAAATTCAATCTTGAATACTCTGTCATGATGTATTATCCATTTATATATTGCTGGATTTGATTTACTAATATTTTGATAAGAATATTTGCATCAGTGTTTATGAAGGACATTGCTCTGTAATTCCTTTTTTGCAGTGTCCTCATTAGGTTTTGGTATGTGGGTTATGTTAACCTCATAAGATCAGTTGAAAAGTATTCTCTACTTTCAAACCAGCATGTATTGGGTTTTATAATCTGCATACAAGCGATCTAGTTAAAGGTATGAACAGTAACGTTTCTGGAGGAACTAATCACACAGCGGGAGTACAAGAACTTTTATCTTTCTTTCCTCCATGGCTGTTGCTCCCTCTTTAGCACAAGATGCTCTCCCTCTGCTGTCCCCTTTTGGAAGATCAAGTTTTTGGAATTTGCTCTAATGAAAGATTTTCTACTGGACCCAATCTACAGTGTTGGCCTAGGATGATGCCAGGGAGATTGGATTGTAAAAATGCCCAAGTCTTTACTCCTCAGAGACTAGTGGACCATATTAGGCACCCATTTACAGATCTTTACTTCTACCCTAAAGGAGTGTGTGTGTCAGGGTGAGATGTATAAGTGTCAATAAGAATATTTGGTTTATAAAGATTAAATAATTTGATTTTGGAGGTTTCTTTGTTACGTTGGAATAATTCTATGATAAATATAAGTAATTTGGAAAGTCTGCCTCAGGTTAGTTTTTTGCTTATTACATCAAAGTTGGCATGGTAAATGCAACTATGGCTTACTGAAGGTCCTAGACCCCTGCAGCTTTGGTAAGAGTAATTAGATATGATGACCAGAATGGCCTATTTTCCTTTGGCCATTTCATCTGTTCAGGAAATTCTAGGCACTCGTATAGCCCTCTGAATGCCTAGATCCCTCTCCTTTAGTATCTATAGTAAGAAGCATTGATTCCCGAACTTTTCTTAACTTTTTCTTCCTCTCCTTCCAATTGAAATTTTTTTATATAGATTTATGGGGGTGACATTGGTTAATAAAATTATATAGGTTTCAAGTGCATGATTCTGCAACACATCATCTGTGTATTGCATTGCGTGTTTACCACCCAAAGCCAAATTTTTAAGAAAATGTGCTTATCTGGTTTCCCATTCATTTGAGTCTTGGTAAGATGTGATAATGAAATTCACTTTACTGATGGCCAGTAAAGTCTTAACATAGGTCTTTGATACACTAACCCAAATGCTAGAAAAGGTAATAATGCAAATATCATAAACTCTAGGTGGTGGCTAATTCCTGCAAATGTACGAATACATATATAAATTCTATGGAATGTTCAAAACAGGTTGATAGAATTCAAATTTGCCTAATGTTAGTTGAACTCCCTCATGTGTGAAACGAATGTAACGATCATCTCTCTCTCTTAGGTTTGCCACAACGGTAAAAGTAAGATGACATATAAAAAGTTCTTAGTTTGGTGCTTGTGCCATATTAAATATTCAATAAACATTAGCTATATTATAATTATTACTTCTACAAATGTAGTATTTAGGAATATGTAGATGGAGGTAAAGGGGTGAGAGTTTAATCTCTTTTTGAGCATAACACCTTACCTAGAAGAGAAATGAATTCTTAAAAGTAAACTTGTAGAGCAGTGGTTTTCCATCCTTTGTAATCAGTACTGCCCCTTTGGGCAGTGTATACCATGTCGATTTACACATTTCAAGAGTACTTTATAGAATCCATTGGTCATATTTTATTAATAAGAATTATTATTACCAAAAAAAGAAAAAAAAAGCTTTGACTTGAGAAAACATGAGAGGCAAGGTCATAAAGAAGAGCAGGGAACCTCCAGAAATCAAATAAGCATGACTGTTGGGCAAGTGGGAGCCAGAAGAAGAAGAGAGGCGGCCTCTACAATACAGACCAAAACATTTCCAAATACTGAGTCGTCTACATTTTAATTCACTCAAGTAGCACACTCTAATTTTTCTAAATGTCATGTTTATGAATGCCTTTAGTATAAAACAAAACTTTCTAGACTATCACCATGATGGTACAAAACACACAAGAAATTAATAAAGTCCCAAGTCTACATGGGATACACAATGTAATGTGGTTAAAATGCTGTGACAGCCTGGAGAAAGAAGCTAAGCTTCCCCTGGGGTCATTGACAAGGACTGTAGAGATGACATTACATCAGGCTTGGAAAGCATAAGTAGGAGTCATTGAGTAGGGAATTAGGGGTTCTGTGGATTATCCTGTACTGAACTTGCCCCACATGTTATCCTGTAATATTGTGGTAAATGCTTCATGAGTGTTGTCTTTCTTGAACCATATAACGACCATATGGGTCGATATTTTATCCCCATTTTGCAGGTCTTGAAATTGATGGTCAAAAATAACAAAGGCTCAAGTTTACACAGAGAGAGGCAGTTATGACCTCCAAATACAGGACTGCATGGCTTGATAATTTTTCCATTTCAAAACCCTACCCTGAGGACATTTCAGGACAAGACTCCCAGAGTGGCAAAGTGATGAAGTTATGACATTTTGGGACAGAATGGCAAGTTGGAGGAAGAGAAAGTAGGTCAGTGTCACTGAAGTGTTTCGTTTTGGGAAATGATTCCATTCCCTTTAAGGCTTATTCTTTAATTTCATTGTTTATATTCACGCACATCTACTTACACAAGCATCACCCTTACTTCTCATACTTGTATACACACATCATCACATCAAACTACAATCCCATGTTTCTAGGGCTATTCTCTCATTTTACTTTCACTCTCAGTATCATCTCCATCCTCAGGGGAGAATTATCACAAACACAGGGGTCTTCTTTCCAAATATTCAGATCAAAAGTGTACACATTCTGTTTCCCCGAGCCCCAGACTCCATCTTATTATCTTGAACTTAAGAATTAACCTTAAATGAACCAATTTTAACTGACCTGTTGCTATTTATGTCTTTGAGGAGCCAACTTTTAAAATCTGATTTACGATTCTTTTGAAAAACACTTTGTCCAAAATAAATTAAAGGCCAAACTCTTTAGTTCAAAATTCACTAGCCTATTAGTTTTCAGTGGTGTTCCATTTCATAGAAAAATGGTTGGGCAGTTCTAATCTTGATCTAGACTGGTCATCCGAAGTCCCATGACACTGTTTTTGAAAGAGAAGTGTCAAGCCCAGACTTTTGTCAAATTTCAGGTTAGGTCATTGGGTTCTCTGCCTCTTAAATCTTCTCTGTGGCTTTTGATAGTATTTTTGGCTATTTTATCTTCCCTCTCTTTGAATTGTTGTGAAGCTCTCTTCAGTAGTCAGCTGCATGCACATACTTTTGCATGAAGCTATGGTCCAAGTCAGCAGGTCAATAGGTTTGAAATTCTTACCGTGATAACTGGGGAGTCTCTGGGCACCTTATATTCCAGTAATGTATTTCTGTGTTACAACTCACCTCAAACTTAGCAGCTTAAAACAAGGACAACATTTAGTTTACTTAACTTTATGCAATTTAGATGAGGCTTGTGGAGAAGAATGTTTCTGTGTACTTGGCTTCAACTGGACCAGCCCATAGGCTGGGGACTAGAATGATGGCTGGCTTATTTGTATGTCTGGCAGATGATGCTGGCTGTGGTCTGGGGCCTCTCCTGGAGCTATGGCCAGAACACCTATATATGACCTTCCCATTTGGCCACTCATCTTTCTCACAGCTTGGTGGTTGGGTTTTAAGACTGAATAGCTCGAGAGAGAATCAGGTTGAAGCTGAATAATTTTTTTCTAACTTAGCTTTGTAAATTATGTAAATGCCACTTTTGCAACATTCTGTCCATTAGTAATAAGTCACTATGTTTCATCCATGTTCAGGGGAAAGCAAATCAGATGCCACAATTTGAAAGGAGGCATGCCAAAGAATTTGTGGACATATTTTACAACACTGCACTTGCCTTATTGTTTCCACTTAAAATGAGGGAATGAAGCATCAGAGAGAGGTAAGAGCTGTGATTAGATCACAGGCTGTCTGACCCTGACTTTAATTTTTCTCAATGTTAAATGCATTGATGATTTTTCTAAGTACACCTTTATGATAAAGAACTTATATTATTTTGTATAAATCAGGTGTCAAAACACGGGCCATGGGCCAAATCCAATACATTGTCTGTTTTTGTAAGTTAAATTTCATTTGGACCCAGCCTCATTCTTTCGTTGATGTGTTGTGTATGGCAGGTTTTGCTCGACAATGGGAGCCGAGTAGTGGTAAGGCCAAACCTTATGGTAGAGAACTTATGGATTGCAAATCCTAAATATTTACTATCTGGCCCTTACAGAAATGTTTGCCAACCTCTGCTTTAAATTGTCCATCTATTGTATAAATCATTTCTCAGCTTGAGGAGGTTTGCCACTAGTTTAATGCTAAAATAAACAGTGGTACCCTAGGCTGGTAAATCCTAAAACTTCTGACCTTTGTCCCAGGGGTGAAAGTGTCTGGAGAGTTGGACTATGTATTCAAAGTTGTGAAAAGTGACTGAGGGGTCTATAAAAACTTCACTCAATGTGTCTATTACGGTTTAACCAGAGAAGCAGTGCCATGAAGGACTTTCTATAGAGATTTGACCTTATGCAGTTTTAGGAGTTGGTTCAATAGTATATGGGAGGCTCTTTTTTCTATATTTGATGCTGCAGCCTGAAGTCATCAGAGCAGGTTTCTAGGAAGGAAGCATAGACAAGCTGGAGCCTGAAAGGTAGAGCCAGAACCTCTGAGGAACTCTGGGTCCTGTGAGATGAGTGGACTCATGAAGATGGACTGGAACCTGTGTCAGTCTCTTACTGCCTCAAGCCTCCTACTTTGATAACGGCGGTGTCTTGTAGAAGAAGCTGGTGCCCTTTGACATTCACTTGGCCCAGGGGTTAGAGACCTGATGCTGAAGAAGGAGCTATGGTAGGGTCACATCACCCAGGCTCAAATGCTGAATGCTGTCACTAAGATGGGTCAACAGATAGAATGTGGGTGTGTAGCTGCAGAATCTTGTGTCCAGCCCCAACCTCTGGAGAGTAAAAATAATCTGGTTGCTACTTCACTTCTGTCTTATAAATCTCAAGATGCCTCTTGCGGCCCATGCTCACAAGAATAATACAGGGAGTATAACCTGGGAAATGGAGGTTCAGCCCAGTTGACACAATGCATATTTACCATATCATGAAAATAAAATTTCACACAGTGTGTTCCAGGGCTTACTGAAAGAATGTTTCACGGGCATCTCAGAGTCCACACACCTCACCAAACTGACCTTCAGCTTCTCCATTCCATCCTTGGTAATAACACCACATAAACAGAGTTGTCTGAGCCAGGAACCTGGTACTTTTAATAGGTTATTTCCAGCCAATGTCTCAAGAGCCCATTCTATACTCTAGACGTAGAGCTCATCTTTCCCCTTCTTGCCACTGCCATAGTTCAGCCATTACCACTCACCATGAGATTACTGCGTGACATGATGGGGGGCTCCTGGTTGTCAATCTTAAACTCCTTTAATCATCTTCCTCACAGCCCTATAAGTAGGGTGTCTGAAACACATAAATATCATGAGACTTTTCCCCACCAAAGTTATTAGACCTCTCCTCATATTACTGAGGATTAAGTCACAGCAGTCGAGCTTATTC
Source organism: Miniopterus natalensis (assembly GCF_054644295.1). NCBI lineage: Eukaryota > Metazoa > Chordata > Mammalia > Chiroptera > Miniopteridae > Miniopterus > Miniopterus natalensis. Next base: position 82,373,561 of record NC_142086.1, on the reverse strand, counting down.
ATAATTTGAATAAACTCTTCTCTCTCTGTTCTCCCACTTTAGGTTGTGCCTCTTATTTACTAGCTGTAAGAGCTTGAGGGGAACCCTTTCTCTTTAAGCACTGGCTTTCTCATTTATAAAATGGGGATAGCAACATCTCTTTGTCTCCTGCCTCCCATTGTCCACTATGGGGAAGCTCCCCATGGCTTTCAGCGATCCCTCAGTGAAGAGATGAACCACTGAGGGGTAAAGGAATTGGTACTGTGACCTTTTCATGCTCCCGCGTTAGCCATAATATCACAGCAAATCGCCTTGCTGGCTGGAACACCAACTCTCTGAACACAGGCAGCGGCCTTCTTCTCTAGGCTGGCCTTGGAATAAAGCAGAGGAGTTAGCAAATGAACATGCCTGCAGTCTGAGCTGAAAAGAAGCACACAAGACTGCCATTCCTTGTGCCGGCAATTTTCTCCATTTGTCATATGTCCATGAAGGGCAGAGAAGTGTCTTTATTCTTGTCCCTGTCTGCCATATCTTATTTAGTTCAGGGATTTGATTTAATTTATAAGTACTAATTTCATGAACACAATTTTTAATCCACCCTACCTATGTCTAAAATATTTACCCAGTAGCGTGTGTATTTGTTTGCTAGGATTTCATAACACAATACCACCAACTGAGTGACTTGAACAACATAAACTTATTGATTCACAGTTCTAGGAGCCTGAGCTTAAGGTATCAGTGGGGTTGCTTCCTTCTGAGGGCTCGGAGGAAGACTATGCTCTGTGCCTCTTTTCTAGTTTCTTGTGGTTTGTTGATAGTCTTTGGTGTTCCTTGGCTTGTACTCATCCCCCAATCTCTGCTTTCATGTTCATTTGGCATCCTCCCTGTATACATGTCTGTGTCCAAGTTTCCCATTTTCACAGGACACCAATAGTTTTGGATTAGGGGCCCACTTCACTGCAGTATAAGTTTATCTTAACTAATTACATCTGCAAAAACTCTTAACTGCAGACAAGGTCACATTTTGAGGTACTGGGAGCCAAGACTCCAACATGTGGATTTTAGGGGGACACAATTCTACCCACAACAATGTGTTAAAAAGTAATTTATTTCTCCATTGACCTTTTATTCACAACACTGGAGAAGAACATACAAGACACTCTGACACATGAGTAACCACAATGGAAAAAAAAGGTTCTGTTTAAAATTATGATTGTAAACAAAATATTCATTTATAAGAGCAATCAAAAGTGGTATTTCTGTTGGAAGTGATTTTCTGTGAAATTATAACCACTTTCTCCACCACTAATCTTTTCCATTCGAAATTAGTCAACTGGACCACACTATAAATCTAACTTTTGATTTTCTTTTACTTAACTTTTCTTCATCTCCCTTTTCAGTCCTGAGTCATCATTGTTGGTGACAAAATCCTTAACATGAGGAATTCAATTAACTCGAGAAAATGGATTAGCTATGAACCAGCGTGCACTTAATTTGCTATGCTATTGCTTCCCAACCAATCAGTTCACGAAAGCAGCTGACATAACAGGAAGTTGCAATTAGCAAATCATTGCGGTTCCGCTCCTAGTAGGTGAGCATATGTTGGTTTAATAGACAGTGAGTCTTAGGCAACTCCTTGCTCACAGTTCCTAACCTTTTCTACTCTAAGAACTTTCCTTCATTCTACATCAGCGACTAATTTGTTACCAACCTCGGAAATTCTAACGTAATGAAACTGGGTCTCCTGTGAAATTGAAAACTGGAATTTCCTTATTTTAACACAAATAAGGAAATTTGTGTTGTTTCCCTTTTCTCATTCTTCTTGCCTGTCCTTTAGGTCTTTCCATGACTGTCAATTTCTTGGCTCTGTTTTGTTCTCCAGATCTAACATGCTTCTTTTGGTTTAATTTTTTTTCTACCATTCATAGAACTTCCAGCAACTTTATCATGACCCCTGGACAATCTTCAACTTTGGACCAATAAAAATGATATGTTTTTCTTATTCCTTGGCTTCTTAGTAAGGCAGAGAAGAATCTAAAATAAACAAAGCTTTTAAAAATATATATGTTTTTATTGATTTTAAAGAGTGTAAGGGAAAGGGAGAGAGAGAAACGTCGGCTGGCTGCCTCCCTACTGGGGATTGAAACTGCAACCCAGGCATGTGCCCAGAATGGGGAATTGAACCAGCAACCTTTTGATGTATGGGATGACACTCAACCAACTGAGCCACACTGGCCAGGACAGCAACACGTTTTTGATTCACTATAAAGAGTTACTAGAAAGCAAACAGCTTAAATTCTGGGTTTAATAGTCATTATTCTGCAGGTGCTTAATTGACATTATAAATGGGAGCTGTGGTAATTTGTAAGTCCTGTTCACAACATTTTCCATATTAAAATACTCGTGCCATAGTCTGTAATAGAGAACTTTGGGGACGTAGTTACTCATTTGCCCATGTTTGTAGTAGCTCCAGAAGTGAGTAAAATGTTGGGTTTGCCCAGAGTCACTTCCTTGGATCAACTTCCCACAGTAGTCGATGAGAGTCTATTCAAGCCTGAGTCTTGGTTGCGCTTCTCATTTTAATAAGGGGATATCAGTCTCTCCATGGGCCCATGAGAGCATAATGGTCTGCTAGCTATTTCCTACATGCCTACATGCTATACGACTTTCAGGCTAGCCAGAGAATATAATTAAAATTCCCTGCTATGCAATTTTTATTAAAAAAAAGTTTAGGTTAATAATATTCATGAAGAACTGAGTAAAGAATTTGTAACCTATATGTTTCTGGAAATATTCTAAATTCCATCCCTAGATGACGCTGAATTAAGCCATAAAAATCTTCCCCAACAATTATTTTTATGGTATTTTTGCATTGGAAATGCGCCATTGGACTTATTTAGGGAAGCCGACTGGGACATTGCTTAGTGCAACACACAGTGTCCTTTTAGAGAGCACCCATGGGAGAAATTTCTCTTAGATTTCTCTATCAGAAAGAAGTTTTCCCAAGGGAACATCTGTTTCATTCCCTGCTTTGTTAGCTAGGAAACTTAGAGCATACTTGTAGACCAGCTATGTCAGTAGGATTTCACATTATGCCCTTTGGGGTATAGCTTTAACCTTAGCCATTTGTGATGGTTAATTTTATTTGTCAACTTGGCTGGGCCCAGATATGTGGTCAAACATTACTTGGGATGTTTCTGTGATAGTATTTTTTGGATAAGATTCATGTTTAAATTGGTAAACTTTGAATAAAGGGGATTGCCCTTCATAATGTGGGTGGGCCTCATTCAATTGGTTGAAGACCGGAATTGATTGAAAGCCCGATCTCGCCTGAACAAGAGGGAATTCTGCCGGCAGATGGCCTTTGGACTTAAACTGCCACGTTAACTCCTCCTGAGTTTCCAGCCTGCCAGCCCACTCTGCAGGTTTTGGACTTGCCAGTGCCCATAATCCTGTGAGCCAATTTCTTAAAATGAAGCTCTTTCTACTTATATACACATCCTATTGGTTCTCTTTCTCTGAAGAACCTTGGCTAATATACCATTATTACCTCTATACTTACTTTCTCTTTGCCTCAATTTTCTCTCCCTATTTCTTATACTGCATATTTTTTTTAGGCTATTACAAATACTTCTTGAAATTAAACATGGAAAAAATGTATAACTCAACAAGTAATACAAAGAAAGAGTAACTTCTAAAAATATTCAGGAAAAATAAACATGTTTATAGTGGTTTTTAAAACAAGGCTATTCTGTTGGCCTTGAAGGAGCAAACTTCCATGTAGTGGAGAGGGACACATGGCTGGGAACTGCAATTGTGTCCTGGAGCTGAGAGTGCCCCCAACTGACAGCCAGCCAGAAAGGAGAGATCTCAGTCCTTTGCCTGTGCAGAACTGAATTCTGCCAACAACCAGGGAGCTTGAAAGAAGACCTCAGAAGAGATCATAGTCACTGATGACTTGATGCCATCCTGGTGAGACCCTGAACAGAGGATCCTGCTCACCTGTGCCAGGCTCCTGAGCCATGAACACTGTGAGAGAATACATTTTGTTGTTTTAATCTGTTGAGTTTGTGGTAATTTGTTATCCAGAAACAGAAAACTGATACAGAGAAAATCAACCCAGATTTACCAACATCAAGATAAATTATTGTAAAACAAAAATTAATAATGCAAACAAAATCAGATTGTCATCAGTTTTGCTTATGGTAATGCTTTATGCCAGAAGGCAGTGGAGTAACAGAATTATGTAACCAACTAGAGAGGTATAAAAACAAAACTAATTGTGAGCTTAAAATACGTATTTACCAGTAGAATTCAAAATATATAATGACTAAACCAGGGAAACAAATATATGTAATAGCTAGATCCTTTGGCAATATAGATACAGTACAAATACAAAAAAATGAAGGCAGAGTGGGAAACCACATAAAATATGAAGTGAAATTTATTTATCTCATTGTTAATAATTGAAAGCAAATGATAATGCTTCAACCACATGATGGAGTAGGAAGAGAAGTCAGGGAAGAAGAATGTATTAGTTAATTTAAATATTGCTTCTAGTAGGAAATTCATGAGCAAAATGTACCTGGGTTATATACATTGTGTTTGCACTGCTCACAGTAGATAATCAATCGACTCTGATATCTACTATCAATTACCAAATATGAAGCCTAATGAAATTATATAAAGACATTTTCTCAGGAAAATAAGAGAAACCTTTTTATATACTCTCCATATACTACTATGGAGCAGTTGCCTGGACATATTATGAAGTGGACAAAGCAAGATGGAACCACGTTTGTAGCATATATTACAGCTTATCCACTAATGCATTTTGCCCCTGTATATCTACTTTGATTAAAAAATTAAAGGATAAATCATAACATTGAAAAAATTTACACTGGAGATTGGAGGAGACATAGAAATTAGGCTTCTTTCAAAACATGTTATTTTCCATATATGATTTTGACCTCATGTAAGTAGTTTATATAACTGTAAAACAAAATTAAATTAAAAAATTGATTCCTAATTAATTAAAATTCTAAAAATTAAAAAATAATTTTTTTTCATTCAAATGAAAACAATAAAAATAAAAAAAATAAAATGAAACAAATGAACATAAAAATTATGCACCTAGTTGGTGCATAATTCTACAGAGGAGAACTTTTCCAGTTGGGTTTTAAACATCCCAGTGGTTCTACAACCCAGTTGGGTTTCTACATCCCCCATGAGACATACGTGAGATATAGCCCGAGGGCAAAATAACTGAAAAATAAATTTTCTCTGACTTTTTTCTGCCACCCTCCTGTGGTAGCGTTGGCAGTGCTATTTAGTGCCTGCTGGGTGTGGCCTCAGACCTGAGCTGGCTTCCTTCATTGCTTGACTTACTAAAGTGCTAGATTCCAATGAATAAAAATTCTTATAATAAGTTTCTTCAACAAAGAGAGTAAAGGAAAAAAGTAAATGTAATGGGAGAGGAATTATTTTTACTTATCTATCCATTATTTCTCCTTTCTCCTTTTTTGGCCAACTTTGAATTTCTCTTGTTTGGTTTGAGAAAAACCTAGTCAAGCCCTGTGACTTAGGAGGGGCCTTCTCCTGGCCTGGCTGGGAGAGTTCTGGAGTGCGAGGGGAGAGAGGCTATAAAGTGCAGCAACAAGCTATTTAGAGAGATTCTCAAAAAGTTCCCTGTGGCTTTCCTTGAAAGTTTCTGTGAGCTTGTTTTTCCTTTCTCCGACATAGTTCCTTTTCTTCCTACATTACCACATTGGGCAAAGGGGAAAAATGAAAGGTGTCTCTTTTTTGGTGTCTTCTCACTGAAAGAAAAGGTGTCTCTTTTTCGGTGTCTTCTCATCTTCCTCTTTCCCCCTTGATTCCATCAGCCTTTGAAGGGTTTGGAGACTCAGCCTGCCTTGGAAATCAACTGATGACACCTTCTCATGCCAATCTTGCTGTGTTTTCGTTCCTTTATAAGTTGTTTGAAGGTGCATGTCATTTGGGTATGGAAACCTTGCTCACCGCGTTGTCTTTGCATGATATGTATCAAGTGTGAGTGATTTATATACTTTGATAAAATAGTGAAGTTCCTGGTCCAATGGAACAAAAATTGCTAGAAGCTATAATTTCATGTCCTGAGTAGTCGTAAAATGCAGGTGCTAGAGGCGCTGCAAGCATCTGAAAGTGTAATTGCAGTTTGTGTAGTGCCTTTTTGAGAGGCACATGCTGAACTTCGTCTCCTTCATTTATTTGTTTCAAGCAGAGCTTGCAGAAAATGACTCTACCAGAAACTGTTACTCCCTTGGATTAGGACCAAGGCCCAGCGATATAATTGAAGGGGGTAAAATAAGGAAGGTGGCCCTTCCTCAAATATTTCCCCACTTAAGAGTTGGTTTATCTCATCAAATGGGATAAATATAAAAGTCTATCAGTTCTTTCTTCCCCTCACAGCCTTCGTTACTCATCCTGAACTCACCCCGTGTTCTCTCACGTGAACTATTTCAAGGTTGCCCCAAGCAATCTTGCTTTTAGCTCTTTCCTGCTGAAGCGTTTCTACAAACTCTTAACTTAGATCGATCCTATTTTTCCCCTCCTCTGAGTATAGGATTCTCCCATGAGCACTCAAAAACATTTTGTGATCAAGATACAGAGAGTTCTCAGGCACTGAGAGTGGGGCAAGAGGATTTTGTACGTGGAAATGATGTGAATTGTTAAGGTAAGGTGCCTAAATTCTCCCCTGTGTGTGATAATATGCAACTCTATCTTCAGGAGGGGAGCTTGTTCCCCCTCCTACTGAATCTGGGCTGACCCTGTGACTTGCTTTGACCAACTGAATACAGGGATAAGTCTGTGTGATCCCAGAATTAAGCTTTGAGGAGTATTTTTGACTTAGGATCCATCACCATGAAAAGAAGCTTGAGTTCAGTCAGCCCTAAGATGCTTCGGTCATAATAGATAAGACACCAGATATGAGCATAAAGCCGTCTTATAAATACCAACCCCAATCAAGCACCCTATTCAGTGCAGCTATAGCAGTGACCATAGCCAATACCAGAAAGATATGGTTCTAGATTCTTTAGTGAAAGAACTGTTGCTTGATTTTTGCTTACCAATCCTTTACCAAAGGGATTAGGGGGAGCATGGAACATTTTGAAAGGAGAACATAGTAGGTGCTTTAGTTATTCAGAAAAGGCATGAAGGCCTCAAGTTTCTCGGGAATTGAGGAGAGAGGTGACCAGAAAGAAGAAATGGATACAGAAGAGGAAATGTGAGAATCTGGAAGACAAGTTTCATTCACATCTTTGTCCTGGGCTGCTTATAGCACAAGGTTTCAGGGGACTTCAGGCAATTATGAGCAGGCATTTAGGGAGTGTCTTGGAGAGGCATCATAGTGAGGCTACCACAGAGCAGGATGCGATCTCTCTTTAGGCGGTGACTCACTTTTCTTTTGAACAGTTTCCAAAATAATAGTAATAACAAAAGTGATGAAGAAAGCAGATTACAGAATTCTAGAATTTCAATGATAGGCATGTGAAAGCTATTAAATTGAAAATGCTTTCTTCTGGCAGATCAAGCTCCAGTGGTATGGTTGCAAGTTCTCTATGCTCATTGAGTCTTGGGGTTCATTGAGGTTGAGTGTGAGAGAAAAAAGCATGGGAAAGATAAGCTGATTCCTCAAAAGGGAAGTTTCTTTTTTCTTTCTTCTTCTTCTTTTTTTTTTTTTAACATTCAGGGGGAAAAAGAGAGCTGAGTAAGGAATAAGCAATTTTAAAGAATTCTTCTTTGCCTAGAAATTTCAGGTTTTCCATTGGTCCATGAACTATTGAACCAAAAAAGAAAAGCTAAGATACACTTTATTTCCTTAAGTACTTTAGAAACATCAGTTTACAATATGACAATACATAATGAAGCCTAAATGTATGGTACTCATTGTAAATATAAGGTAAATTCTCTGGAGAAATTAGAGGAAGGAGAAATCAGTTTTCACCAAAATGATGCTGACCAGCAAACCACCACAAAACTTAGCAGCTTACATAAAAATTATTTACTATTTCTCAGAAGTTGGTTCTTTTCATCTAAGCCAGACATATCTGCCCTTGGCTGAGCTTATTCATGCATCTGTGGTCAAATGGTGAACGAATGGGGGTGGATGATGGAAGATGGCCTCAAGTGGGATAAGATGGCTCTACTCCATGTGGTCTCTCATCCTCCAGCAGCCCTTCTGTAACTTGTTCTAGAAGAGATTTCCCTTTTCAGCAGATCTCAACATTTTTTATAGCATAATCCATTCTCATTCTTAAAACTTACTGAAGATTCCAAAGAGCTTTGGTTTGGGTTGGTTATAAGTATTGATATTTACTGTATAAAAATTAAAATTAAGGAATTTAAAAATGTGCACTTATTACTACATTACAAACAATAAAAATAAAAGTAATTAATAAAAAGCACTAATAACTTTTTACATAAATGGTATATTTCTGTGAAATACAACAATATTTTTCAAAACAGAAACGTGAAAAAAATCATTATTTTACATTTTTTGAAAATATTTTTACTGTCTTGCCTATTAGAAGATAAATTCTTTTAGCTACTTCTGCATTTAGGTTATTACAATAGTTTTGTTGTTGTTGAAACATATAAAGAAATTTTGTCTTTATATAGGTTTTTAGATGGAAGAGGGAGACAATTGTAGACTCACTGAAAGGGTCTCGGGGACCCCTAGGGTTCCTTGGATTATACTTGGATAATTGCTCTAGTCAAGTGCTTGGTAAAATTTATCATGACAACCTTTGGGAAAAAGTGTTAAGAATGCACAAAGAACATGTAAGAAATTTATCCCCTCTCCCCAAAGTGGGTTAGTTGTAGTGAGTTTTAGAAAAACTATTTCCTCTAATTTATTAATTTGTTGCAGTACAACAAAAAAACCCTGAGTTTTGGGCCAGTGGCCCAAATCACGTAGCCGTCACGCCAAAAAATGCAACACAGGAGAGTTTTAACCATGGGAAAAAGTTTCAAAGGATCTGACTAAATGCCTAGGTTGAATTTGATAAAACTGTGACCTTAACTCCCAAATACCTTGCTTTATTCAAGGGCTATTTTATTTTTCCTCACTCAAAAAGTTCCAGCCAATTTCATCAAGATTCTCCTTGTTCCAGAAACTTCCTCAAAACTGACCTTTCATCCCCTGGTCACCAGAGCAGAATTTCTCAGAAATCATAAGCCTGGCTGCTCAGTTGGTTTGGGAGTGGCACTTCCTAACGTTTTGATTGGAAAAGAAACGTTGAGTTCTAACAAATTCAGTTCTAGAAGAATGAGCTGAAGTTTCTTCGCCAAATGCCATATACAGAGCTCATTACAAACCCTTAATACAAGCTGAGCAGTTGATGAAGAATGCGAGGGTCTGTGAATTGTTCTGTTTTCAAAATCCCATTAGGTTACCCAAATATTTCTGCTCTATTTTAAAAAGTAGATAATAATAGTAGTAGGCATCCCAACTCTTATTTTAGATTACATATTATGAAGTAAATAAATTCAAATAGCAAGTGCCTTTAATTCAATAGGAAATCACAGAAAATTTAAAAATTAAGAAAATTAATCACTTACAATCTTCTCCAAAAAGCTACCACTCTTAGCAGTTGATCTTTTTCAATACATTTATTTTTGTTGCAATTATTAATAAAAAGATATCTTATACTGATTTTACAGCTTTCCTTTCACTTAAGTTATATGATGACTCCCCCCACCCCCTTGAGATTAACCACAGAGATAGTTTAAAAAAAAAATAGAGCATACTTACCAAGAGGGGTTTTATCTTTCTACAAAAACAATGACTTGTAAAAAGCATTAAGAGTGACCTCAGAGGGAGAGAGAGGGAACAAATCCCCGGGAAGCCTTGGCTCCTCCCGGGCAGCTATGGCCAGTTCCTTCCTCCTGCCCTTGAGAGGACGTGTGGTTTTGCGGCCCTCCGGGTTTACCCCTCCTGGGAGAATAATTCTGTCATTTCCATTAGGAAGATGATTTATTGGGGGCTGTTTCTTTTAAAATTGGACAGGAAAATCAACCTTGCAACCCGGCGGTGCTTATTTGCTCTGTAAAGCCCTTCAGCGTTGAGGTTGTAGCATTGACATTGGCCTTAAACTGAATCACAGGTACCTCTCTAATTCCTTCTGTAACCTTTTCGGGTAACTCACAAAGGTAACCACTGTCCTCCTGGTTAGAGGCAGATGGAAAAGGCAGGGAGTGTAGCTCCCAGATTTCTCACAAGAGAGCATTTAGCCCAGGAACAGATATGCCCTCGGGCCGTGCTGGAGAAGCCCGATGCTGTGCAGGGTCACAGCTGCACATGCCCTTGTAAAAGTGACTAGGGCTGCAGCTGGGAAATAATTTTCTACGAAGGCATAGGGCCAAACATTTTGCTTCCATCTACCAATCTCTCTGAGCGCCCCTTTATTCCTCATTGAACCTCAGGGAACTCTGAATGATTGGTTCAGCTCCCCTTTTGAAGCTAGGGTTAGAGGGCGCACCTCTGCAAGGCGGCAGACCCAGCACAGCTCCGCAGGGCTCCCGCACGCTTCTCGGATGTGGTTGTTCACACCTTGTCCTGGAGAAAAGTCAACTTGTAGTCAGGGCCCTGGTTACACAGCAGCTTCCATTGTGCTCAACCAGGCGGCGGCGGGGCAGACACTTGCTTTAAAAAACAGAAGTGAGTGCCGTTGTGGTTGAGAGGAAGGAGCTGGGAGCTGATCTTAGGTTTGTCACTAAATAGCCAGTGATGTTAAACATGTCACTTGGACTCAATTTTGCATCCGCAGTAAGGAGTCTTGGATGGTACGACCTAAAGATTCTAGATCCTGTAAATTTTTCATGTATCTCTATAGCCCTGACAAAAATATATATTCAAGGCTGAAGGTTTCAGGTTAGGAAATCATATCTCTTTAAAGTAACATGAATTCAAACTTTGATTCACAACATAAACTTTGTAGGCTGTCACTCCTCTATGAGAGTCAAACTCTCTCTCTCTTTTTAGGAACACTCCACTGGGCATGACGCTGTGGGAGTGAGACTTGGTGTCTGTCTGGTCCTGCTTTGGCTTCTCTCTTGCTATCTGACTTTGGGCGAATCACTTTAACCTTCTGATCCCCAGTTTTCTCATTAGCAAAATGAGTTGGGTGAACCAGGTCAATGTTTGCTGCAAAAGGACCAGTGATTGAATAAGTCTCGGGAAAGGAGAGGTAACAATAAACAGGGTTGAACCCTCGCCACAGAGTCATTCAACACTTATTTATTGGGGGCCTTTTCCCAGAGTGACATTCAAGACATTGAGCACCTGGTCATTGACCAATCAAAACTAATGCTAGCTGCAGCTGACTGCTCTGGAGATGCCCAGCAGCATCAGCCAACTTCTGCTGGGTGCTGGAGGTGTGGGGGGTGTGTCCAGAGGAGCTGGATGACTGGGGAGAATGAGCACCCACCCAGTGACTGTGTTTTAGTCTATGGAAACATCAGTATTTTCACAGCTGGCATAGCCCTACAGTAAGAACCTGCACACTCTCACCTCTGCTCTGCTCTCGGGTACAGTGGCCCCTATAACCTTGTCTCTCAAACTATTATCACTGGACTCCCAGCAGCACCAGCAGCACCAGGAACTCAGTAAAAATGCAGATTCTTGGGTTTCATTCAAAACCCCTGAATCAGAATCTGCATTTTGACAAGATCCTGGGTGATTAGTGTCACCTTTCAATCTGGGCAGTGCTAATGCACAAAACAGGTCTGGTTTACTTAAAATGCACAGGGATTTGGGCTGGTTGCCCATAGGCGATTGCCAAGGAGTGCAGGTTTTCACTGAGAAGAAAGACAGAACAATAGTTTCTGCTAAGTCTGAGGACTCATTTTCTTGTTGCATGCCGGTTTCCTATGCTGGGCCTGGTGGCTGTGTACCCTTGGTTGCTTCTCTGTTTCCCTGCTGTCATCATTAACCAGTGAAGCTAGGCCCGGGGAGCACACAGAGTCTTCCCTTCTCATAATTAGATGGGTTCTAGGAGGGTTTTTGATGGACTCAAGGCTCTACCCTCTCAAATTCTAAGTCTAGGATCAAACTCTCCTTAGCTAGTTTGGGACTGTGGCCAAGCCACTGACCCCTCAGAGAGTTCAGTCCTCTCAATTATAAAATGGTACTAAAGTCCTTTGCATCTCGGGCAGGGATGGCTACAGAATTTGCAGAAGACAATGCAAAATGAAAATGCAGGGCCCTTTGTTCAAAAAGCAAATTTAGCCTGGCTGGGTGTGGCTCAGTGGTTAAGCATCAACCTAGGATCCAGGAGATCTCGGTTCAATTCCCGGTCAGCGCACATGCCCAGGTTTTGGGCTTGATCCCCAGCAGGGGGCATGCAGGAGGCAGTCAATCAATGACTCTCATCATTGATGTTTCTCTCTCTCTCCCTCTCCCTTCCTCTCTTTGAAATCAATTAAGACATATATATATATATATATATAATTTTTTAAAAAAAGCAAATTTAAGAAGTACAGTTAGAAAGATTAAAATAGAAAGTTTTTTTCCTATAAAATATTTTATTACTAATAAAATGAAATAGGGGTAATAGTGATAAATGTATAACAGTAAAAACTTACAAATGCAAAGTGTGATATTTTTGTGCCAGAAAGGAATAATAATACATCTTTTCCATCAAGCATGCTGATCTTTAAATTTAATTTCTCTTCCTAAGCCTGTGGATATTCACTTTGCCATGTAGCAGCAGTTTTCAAAACCAGAGGTTCTGAACTCTTTGAAAACTTCTAATAGCTCCCCGATATGTCTTCTTGCAACGTCCATGCGCCCGCTTCATCCTGTAATAATTTACTGGCAAGGTTTATTGCTTGTGTACTGGAACTTCCTGTCCCTGTGCTTAGATCAGAGTTCAGACTTGTGCAAATGCTGCAAGAATGAGCTCCAGGCCTGGTCAGGCCAGCTGGTCTCCCACTGAGTGTCCTTTCCGTGGGAGGTCTTCCCGTCCTCCAGGGCCGCTGCCGCCATCCAATGCCAGTCTGGGTTCTGGTGTTACCAGAGCTGCTCCTGGAGGCCCGGAGGGGCCCAGGGCTACCCCAGGTGTGCACCAGCTGTGGTAACACCACATTTACTTTGGAAGCTCGTGAAAAAGGCAAATACCCATACTCTTCCCCTCTCCATAGGGTTGTGACAACAGATCTGGGGTGAGACCCAGGGATTTTTATATTGAATAAGAATGCCAGGCGATCCTGATTTAGGTGGTGGGTGTACCAGCAAATTTAGTGTTTTGGTTCAACGTAAGGGTTCTGGGTTTTATCCCTTATTAAAACTAGATAAAAAAATGAATGTGATTAGGTAGACCGTGATGAACAGACCAGTCAATTTTCTACCTACCAGCTTCTGGCTCTGAACTAGAAGAGTGCCCCTTAGTCCTTTGTATCTCCAGGTGTGGATATTCCTGTGGTCTTGCACATTTTTACAGGAGCATGAATTCATCTAGAGAGGGGGTCATGGCAGTGGGTCAAGCTTCCGAAAGACATTCTTACACGGGGCAGTGGTAAGAGAAGGAAGCGAAGGGAAGGCAGAATGGGAAGAAATGGAACTCAAAGAGTGGCAAGCTTGGAAGAAAACAGTAAGTCTGTTACATGTATTTATTATGCATCTATTTTGTCCCAAGGGCATTAGGCCTTGGGGAATTACAAATCAAAAAGACTCAGTTCCTAGAAGAGAGTGCCTATGGAGGGAGTAAATAGGATGGCTTCCTATGCTATTTGTTTTTGTAAATAATTTGTCACCGTTGTTTTCTGAGTAAAGTTGTTGGATTTGGTGGTTTAAGAATCATCTTGACTGACACGTGTCTCTGAGTTTCCAACTAGTAGCTCCCAAATGGCCAGTTTCAGGATCAAATGGACAACCGCTAAAATGCAAATGTCTGCGCCCTACCCCAAGATGTCTGGGAATCTGCATTTTCAGCCTCAGGTATTCCGGTGCAGCTAGCCTGCATTTGAGGACCATAGTAGTGAGGGTCTGGACTTAGCTTTGTACCTCAAGCATTAGAATGGAATCAAACCGAAGCTGATCTGAGGAGCACAGACGTGCTTCTTGACCCTGACTTTTATTCCAAGAGTACCTCAATAAACATGATTAAAATATTTTGGGGGGAAAAAATCAATCTCATAAAATGGCAGCCTGAGGTTGAAGGATCCTGCTTGAATGGCAGTTTCCTCTCCTCTCACAGTGGTTCTGCCTACTCACCCCTACCTCTCATCACATCACTTCCTTCCCCTTCCTCATCTTAAGAGAATCAAGATTCATGAAAGAGAGAGGAAGATGAAACAGGGAAAATGACAAGTCACGCACAGGTACATGTGTTGTGTCTTGCCTGTGTTGTGTCTGGGCCAAATTCAGGCACTTTGTATCTCCATTATTATTTTCAGTAACCAGGAAAGAGGCGAATTTTTACTTCTCTGCCTTCATTTGTACTCTACTTAGTTGCCTCAAGTTAATATTTTCTGATTTGAATAAAACACAAATAACTATTGTTATAAGTTCAAAATTTTAGTTTCAACTTCTTGTTTAGTTTACTCTTTCTTGCCAGTTAAATATATTTGATTTTCTGAGCTTTTGCCTCTGTTGAAATGATTTGTAATCTGGATAATTATTTTAGTGTGTTCTAGTGGCTAAAAAGAAAAAAAAAAGATTGAGGAATGAAACATTGCTGTTTTTATAATAGGATGGCTTTTCTTGAACACGTCAAGAACTTTGGATTTCACCAAGTTTCCATTGCTAATGAGATGTTTGAACACTAATGATTCTCAGCTTTTTAGGCAGGCCACTGGTTAATTATATTGCCATATTTACCTAAAATTGATTTTTTAACTGTGTAATTTAAGAAATAATACTTGAAATCAATTTTATTTAGTAGGTTATATATATGCCTTGACATAAAAACTTTATAAAAATATCATTTATTCTACACTCAAATTTATTAGTCAATATAACACGCTATTTAAAGGAGTTTTAGAACTAATGTTTACCTTATTTGCAAAATTTCTTTAGAAGAAGGTATGCAAGTACCTTACTGAAGGATTCAGCTGAGGCTACTGGATATGTGTACATATATGTTAAGGTAGGAGTCAGAGAGATTGAGAATGGGCTGTTGGGCCACAGGATCTCATTATTGGTGATGTTTATCTTTATGGCTCCAACTCCTAGCACAAGATGCCCCAACATGTTTATTAAATAAACTTTTATGTCTCTTTGATTTAATATTGAGTGTACTTTAAATTTGATACTAAAATTTGTCTGAGAGGTGGTTCCAGGCCTCCCAGGCAAAAGTTTTGATGTTGCCAAAGTTCTTTAGAACACGTTCTGAGTGTTAGTGTTGTGTTGACAGCACACTCAGGGTGTTTCCAGAATGGCAAAGATATAGAGCTTTGAGGAAGTTATTTGGGTAATTCATGGTAGAGCGACAAGGTAGAACGCTGATGCCAAGGAAATAAAGGGTTAGGTCTGAGCTAACTTGGCCACGTGTAATCTGTTTAGCTAGGTGATTACCAAGTTTATTCTTAATAACTAATAAATTACTTGGGTAATCACTTAATTAAAAACTTTATTTGACACAGCTTTATCTATCCACAGATAAATGTAATACCCCAGCATCAGGGATCTTATCAGTTTGGTTAAGCTCAAGCCATACAAATGATCTATTTATTTATTTTTTGCAGGCAAAGAGCTAGTCGCAGGGCAAAGCAACACCATTAGATAACACATCTTTCTCTTTGTGCCTCTCCTCCCGGCCCTCTTTTCCAGCCTTTTACATATTGCTTATTTTCTCTTTAATTTGGAGATGACAAAGGTAGAAATGTTGCCCCGATCAAAGAACCTTATAGCTCTGTGAAGTCCATGCTTCGGATAGTTTTTGACACACAAAGAATATTGAAAATCACAATGTAATAATAATAATGGCTACCTGTTTACACTTCTAAAAAAACCTAAAATTTTAATTTTCAGGTGTTTTAATGTTTAATCGGGTGTATACATTTTAGCCGTTCCTCTTTATTAAGCTGGCAAATGATAAGGCAAGAATGTGAAACAAGGCAACAATGTCACTTGCCCAGTGATCTTCAAGAAATATGTGCTGGCTGGGTATTTACACTGCTAGAAATATTTCTAGACTTAAGTTTAAAAATCGACCTATACCATGTCCTTACATAAAATGATCTCTCTTTGCTGTATTGCTATATAGCCTCGATTCGCGCCGCCTCTTTTTCTGCATGAGGAGTTTTAGAGATTTTGCTAGTGAGCTCATGTGTTTCCAGTCACTTGCACATGATGAAACAGAGCAAGAATACCGTTGGTCGCTTTCTAAATAGGAGGTATGCTTTCTCATGGGAAAAATACCACCCGAGGGTCCAGTTTCATTTCGTACATTCTTTCTTCTCAATGTTACTTTTCAAGCAGCAGTGAACTCAGGAGGAAACCCTACCCTTTCCTCTAAATGACTCATGATGTAACGGCGCTACAGATTAAAAGCACGATTTAACTAATGGGTCTTATTCTAACTTGAAAGGTTTTATACATTTCATCACACTCGCCCTGTTGGACACACCGCAGGCTACAGAACTTGTTCTAAAAATAGAATGTATGGAAAGCGTTGCTTCAAAAATCAGAGGTCTCATGCTAATCGAGTTCTCCAGCTTGGAACTTAACCATTAATAATCCTAAATTATAATGTGTATTACAGTTGGGTAGAGTGTGAAAAAATACAAGCCATTGACAGCATTGTGGAACTGTTTAAAGATGATCACTATGAACTGCTAGGTTAGAAATAGTGATCACAAACCAGGTGGCAAAATAGGCCCCCCTGCACAACGCTTATTTTCTGATATAGTGCTTATTTTGATTTTTAAATTGCTAACTATCCACGTTTGTTTTTGATAATAAAGAAGTTTGTTTAGATAGCTGATCATATCTGTTAAATCAACTGAGCCTTAAAGATGCTAAATAATAAAGTAATTAAAATGAACGACAAAAGGTAAGCAAATAAGAATGGAAAGAAGGAAGACAAATGGGAGTTGTAGGGGGAAATGGTAAAATAGGGACAGATTTTGATTACAATAAAGGCACTTAACATCATTAATATTTTACTTAACATTACTTATGCCTTCAGGAAGATCAAAGAACCAAGCAAACACTGGAATAATATTAATGAAACTATTAATATTCCCACTCCCATGTAGTTAATTTAGTTATTTTTAAGTAACATGTTCTATTTTTGTATCCACTTGTTAAACATTTTTTTCATTAGTCTTAAAATATGTCATATTTAGGAATTCCAGGTGCTTTTTCCATTTTGCTTAGGTTACTGAAGAAATGCTTCAATTTGGACAGATGAGGCTGAGATACCTCTGAAACATTCGAGTAGAAACGTCAGACAGGCTTTTGGATATGGGGGAGGCAAAGGAAGAGGCCTCTATTGGTGGTAGTCATGGGACAAAGTGAGATTGCCTAAACAGTAACAGACACGGTCTTTTAAAATCTCAAAGGACCTTTATAGAAACGACAATTCATACCATATTTACATATTCATCTGAGAACAACTCCAGATTGAGGGCTTTTTGCCAAGCCTCCAGGGCTGAAGGGGAGCCAGATCTATAGCTGCAATAATTTTACTTCTGCACTGAGACGGGTGGTAAGTGTAGGCCTTCTTTCACATTCTCTGTCCCTCCTCTCTCTTTCCTCTCTTCCTTATACTAATAATTTTTCTGTAGAAAATTTGTTTTTCTAATAGTTGTATTTAGTCTAATTCATCTACACATAAGTTCCCATAAATAAGCAACAGCAAAGGAATATGAATAAATATCTAGTTAATAAAATGCAACACTAACAATATTTTGTCCCACAATGTTCCTAGTCATAGCTAATATTAAGCAGTTGCTCTTAATACTGGGTGAAAATTTTTGTATCAGGATTAGGAGAGTTGATGATCAAATGTCCCAGTCCTAGGGGACTCGTGGGTAGGGATGTTCCTGCTTCCCCTGAACACATTTGGAAAATGATTTCTATTTATCAGAAAGGATTTGGAAATTTCTGCGCAAAGATGATAATTTCAGAATATTAATTGCTAATTAATAGGCTACTCCCTGTTGAAACAATAGAGAACTCCAGGAAACCTGATTCAAAAAAGGAAAAATCCAACCTGTCCCCTCCCTTTTTATAGGTCCTTGGGCAGGGTGGGGCCAGGAAGAGGAATGCTGTGTGTTCACCGTACTCGTTAGAGGGGAATAGAAAGTTGCGCACGCTGTTTGCCTCTGAGCTTGAGCAGCAATGATTCCAGGATGTTCTGACCTTCAGAAGGAGAGGGGAGAGGAGCTGGAACAGTCAGCACCTGGGCTCTAAGGCGAAGCAGCTCCCACTCCAGGACACAGACTGCGTGCATGGTGAGGCTTGTTCCAGAGACGACAGCAGAAAAAACAATAGAGAAGAAGGGCATCAGGCCAGGAACCTGGTGTCTACAGGAAAATAGATGGGTTGTTGAGAGCCGACCACACGCTTTCATGACATCGGGGCTCTCGGTGCTGTGTGTGCCCTGCAGTGAGTGCTGTTGTGCGTGTGTTCCGGCCAGTGCAGAACAAACAGTGAAAGGTGGTCCTCTGCTTCAGCTGTTTTATAAGCTAAGACACTTACCAAACTATTTCCTGTCAACCAAAAGACACTTTGGAATGTTGAACTACGAGGCCACATCGCACAGGACACTGTGCTCGGGATCAGCAGCTCTAGGGTTAGCCTGAGAGTTGTCATTTAGTAACTCTGAGCAAGTTACTTTATCTTCCTTTCATTCTTATTTATAACGTGGGGATGATTACTTGGATAATGTATAAGAAAGCATTTTGTGAATGCAAAAGTTTTATATTGTATTACCCATTTGGGGGGACAAAAAAATCTTTATAAAATGATCATAGAGCCAAGTTTGCTTATCCACTGAAGGGGAAATGGAAATACGGTGGCTCAGGCAGAAGTGGGAAGATCACCTGGGGGGTTCAGAGGCATCTGTCCATAGTGAAAATACGTAGGGCTTGTCACTAAAAAGTTACAAATTCTCACCTACAGAAATGTGATTTAACTTGTCTATACCCAAGCTTAACTGTAACAACCTCCTTGCTGTTTGTTAAGGAAACCTCAGTTTTCAAAGTTAACGTAATTACTCTGCATTTACATTTATCAATTTAGTATTTAAATTTCATCAATTCATGATTCTCTCTTTCCCATTTTCCTTCTTATTTCTTGGAAGTAATTCGAGTCCCAGGATGGGCTTAATTATCATCTTGGCTTTTGTGATATTTGCTTCTGCCATCAATTTACAAAATCTACCCAGCGCTTCAAGTAACTGATCCCAACTACGCCTGTCCAGTATTGCGTAAAGAAGGCCCTCGCTGTTATTTCAGTGACTGGGAGAAGAATATGACAAAAGACATGAAAAATTACAATGATAAATAATTAAACATACAAATTTTATTATGCCTCAGAGGGAAGACAATTTACCCTTTCTCTGGGTCCATCGAATCACTGTGTCAAGGTCACAGCAAAACCTGAAGTCTGGAGCCTCTGGCAGTTGATTCCCCTAGTTGGGCGCGACTTGGAGGGGATGGCTTCACAGGAGAGACCAGCGGAAGGAGAAAAGCCTCTGTTATTGCCTTAGAGATGGTAGAACAGAGCGGTGGTTAGTAGTTACCTCCCCCTGGTGAGACAGCAAAGAGAGTGAGACTACAAGTGGCAGCTGCTGGGCACAGCAACGTGGCGGGAGCAGTGAGCAGAGCTCGCGCCCCTTGGAGCTGGAGCAGCTCACGGTTTCCCTCAGTGACGCGAGAGACTCAAGCCCAGGAGAGCTTGATGGGTGAGAAATACTCAGTGCAATTCAGCTGCTGCATGCTTTTGCCTTTCATACAAAGCCGTGGATCTGCTCTCGGGCTGATCTGCCTGCTAGTGCGCGCTTGGCAATGATCGGAGGCGTTTCTGGTTGTGTGCTTTTGGCATCTAGTGGGTACAGGCTAGAGATGCAGCTGAACATGCTAACATGCACAGGACAGCCCTTCACAACAGAGAAGTATTTGACTCAAAATGCCAGTAATGCCAAGGGTGAGACGCCTTGACGCAGAAGAAGATATTTTCCAGGGCGGAGGTTCTACGTACTGTCCACCTGAGGGGGTGAAAGGGATTTGAAACACAGAATAGCTTTTTTGGACATTGTTGGGCAGGAAAGTACCTATTATAAATATTTAACATAAACTCAGGTGCTTAATTCAGACTGTGTCTACTTAATGTTTTAAAAATGAGCGAGAATAAAATAGCAGTCGGTGATTAGAATGTTCTTTATAAGTCCCCAAAGAATCAGAACCCTTCAGGCCTAACTAAATATTTTCCAGTTTTGGCTGCTTACCAGGATTACCTGTGGAGATTTAAGAGTAGCCCAGGAATTTCGATTCAGTAGTTTAAGCAGGAAACCCAAACATTTATATTTTTAAAAAGATCTAGAAAACACTCGGATGCATGGTCAGGGTTGAAAACCCACTGTTTCATAGTCACCGTAACAAGGCTAAACTGACTTAAATAACATTCTTACTTTTGCTCCTTTGCTTCCAACCTTATGGTTTAGTGGTTTTAATTGGGGAGAAAGGGTCATAGGTATGTAGAAATGTATCACTCCCCCTTCATTTTATATAGTATTCAGAGCCTAAGTTTAAGAAAAATTACAATGGTTTTGGGATATATAGAGAGATGTACCTACAAAACCTTTCTCTTTCTTGCTTTTAAGAATGAATTCTCAAAAAAAAAAAAGAATAATTCCTCCCAGCAAAAATGTGTGGCCCATTTAGATTTAATGAGATATTCAGGCAGTCTACATAGTACTCTTAATAAAGAATCATCCCCCTGTCTATCCCCCTTTACCCTCTTGACCTTTGCATGACTTCCCCACTCCCCACATTTGAATAAAGTTACTGATGAGGAAACAGGGTACAGAGACTAAGGTCTCCGGGTTACACAGGAAATCAGGGGGCAGACTGGGATCACATTTCCAGCAACCCATCCAGAAATCCCACCTAAGTAGTTTATCTGGAGTTCTGTACGGGCAAACCGTGCCAAAGCAGGTTTCAGAGGAAAGGGAAAGGACAAGCTGGTTTGCCCATTTGAAGAAAACACACACAGACACATATCCACACACATGCAAGGAATTAACTTTTAATATTGGCTCTTTATTATCTTTTAATATTTAATTAACTTCTAATACTGGTTTGTTATCTATCTCTTGGTTTCAATAGTTCAATATTCAAGGCACTGTTGACCAGATTCAAATGAGCACAGTGTAAATTGTTAAACCTAAATTATATCTTTTCCTGAGTTTGGTAAGGAACAGAACAAGTCACTGTGGTTTTTTCCCGCCTTCTTTTTTCCTGCTTTAAGCAGGAGATGCCTCTCTCTTTCCTTCCTTCTTTAGGAAAGTCGGATCCCCTAGTGTTAGCAATACCCAGGAATTACGGAGGGACATCCTCAATTCTCTGAAAAATAATTCAGTGTTATTTTATATTTTGCCATTGAGTCCACTGCAAGCACAACTGAAGTCATCGCAAGGCCTCCTCATTTGCAAGGAAGAAATGACTAAAAGGGATTAATGGGAGCTCTTTGAGAATTTTTGATGACAAGTTTATTGGGAAATGCGAATGAGGAAACTGCTATCATTTCTGTTTCTATAAACCATTGCCACGGAAAGGATGAAAAACATTATTGTGCCCAGAAGAGCTTTGCTTTTACACCAAAAACTGAAAATGGGATAAAAAGGCAAGTCAATGTGAACATTACGTGTTCCAGATGAATCTTACCACACGGCCGCAGAAAGAGTGAGATGGGGTTCTGAGAAGTAAATGATAGAGACTGAAGAAGTTCCAACTGCAAACGTCTAAAAAGAATGTTACATTTTGTCTTGTGACTTTGGGAAAATGGTAACTGATAAATATAATGTGTTGTCAAATGCCACAGGCAAATGGGAACATCAAGATGCTTCTCTTGTGTTATTTACTCTGGGATTTATGGGCAAGCAGGATAGTCTGGTGGGTGAAAGATTGCTTACTCACTCTGTAGGTCTATAAGTGGGCATAATCTAAATTTTTATCACTCTTTATAAAAATTCCAGTCAGATTTGAAAATGCAGGAAATTTAGATTACCTAGAACAAGAGGCGTCGCCAAAAACCTGTTTAATACTGTAGTTTATTGCTTTATTTGTCAACAGAGAATGAAGGGAGACCACAATTATGAGCTGCCCTCTAGAGTTATTAGGTAGAGGTAGCTCAGAGCTACTAACCGAGAGTAGAGAATTTTTAAACCTGGAGATGTTCTTGGAGACAATGCAGCCAAACAAGTAGGAAGTGTCTAACAAGAGAGGAGGACCTTTGGAATGTCTAGTATCAGGAGCATGTTTCAGAGCTTCTGGACACGATGTTCCACTTTTGAATGCCTTGTCATGCAAAGCCTCTCTTGATTCATCTTAGAGTGTTATGTTTGAGAGTACTCATGTTGAGACACTGTGGGAGCTTTCTTTGTATATATGCTTGAGTGGAAAGGCTAGAGGTTCTTCCAGAGGCCAGAAAACAGTAATTCATCGCCAGATAGTCTGATGGAATTGGAGTTCCAGAAATGCAAATTAGAGCCTGGAGCCAGCTATTGAGACTCTGAAGTGTAACCTTAGCTTGGTGAAATTCTTGGTGGAGACTATGGCATCAGAAAAAGGGTTGTGGTCATATAACAATGATTATCTTTGGTTTCAAAACATTTACTTTCAAAATTATCTTCGGGGGCATGTAATCCCTGTGAAATTACAGTATAACTTTCCAATCAAACTTTATATGATCATCAAAGCAAAGAAAGGAGCAAAGTCAGTTCAGTTTAGATCTGTGAGCCAAGCTGGTATGAAAACACTGGATTCTAGTAGTAGCTTATCTTCTACTAACTCCATGTTGACAGTCAAATCACTAAGCTTCTATGTGTCCCAGCGTTTTTAGCTGCAAAATCAACATAATAACATGCACAGCTAGCTCAGAAGACCTTTTCAGGGAAAGACTAAGTGTTTTCTTGTTTTTACAGGACAAGTTCTTATTAAAACACATAAAAGTATTTAAGGGTTGCTGCGGGGCTAGACATTAAGGCACATTATTTTCATTGATACTGCTAGTGATTTTTATATTACATTACTTTATAAACCAACTATATGTTGTATGAAGTACTTGACTTAGAATGTGCCTTGTTAAAATATTTTAATAAGAAAATAACAGGAACAGTAATTGTTATTTGTAAATTTTAAAACATGGTGTCAGATACTGTGATAGTATTTTATGTGATCTCATTTACTTCTACAAGCAATTGTGAGGCAATCTGAGGAGGTACTATGTTCTCCAGTTTTAGATGCTGGAAAATTGGAGCTGGGAGAATTTGGAAAGTTGGTCATCCAGTTTATAAGTAGTAAATGCAGAATTCAAACCCAGCTCTGATTGATTCCAAAGCATAGGCTAACTCCTACAAATTCTAATCCCTACTACCTCAGAATGTAACTGTATTTGGAAATATGATCTTTAAAGAGGTAATTACGTTTAAATGAGGTCGAGTGGACCCCAATTCAATATGACTGGTGTCCTTATAAGAAGAGGGAATTTGGACACAGACACACAGAGAGGGAAAGCCATGTAAAGACATAGGGAGAAGGCAAGCCAAGGAGAGAGGCCTCAGAATAAACCAACCCTGTCAACACCTTGCTGTTGGACTTCTAGCCTCCAAAATTGTGAGACAATAAATTTCTGTTGATTAAGCCACCCAGTCTGTGGTATTTGTTATGGCTGCCCTGGCACCGCTGTGTCTTGTCAGTGGAATAGAAAGCTGTTCAGCCTGGAAATCCTCAGCTGATCTGAGAAAACCATCAGGTCAGAGACAAATAACCCGAGCTCTCTTCCTCTCTGCTCTCTACCCCATGTTGTCTAACTACAGAACCTATCTAACAACAGATTACCTTATTGTTCAGCAAATATTCACTCCCTTCACCTCCAAGGAAGGAATATATCTCCCTGCCCCACTTACGTTTACTTGATGACTTACTCTATTTAGTCAATTAGTTGTTGAAATGTGTGCAGTGAGCAGAAGCTTGAAATGTGTTTACTCACTACCTTGCCTTTCTTGCCCTTGAAATTTGGGCCCCAAAACAAACACATGTAGAGCCCTCTTGAACCCATCCTGTGGCTTGGATCGGGAGTCCAGCCCAGTTTAGCCAAGTCGTAGCCGACACTCAGACCTGTGAGAAGAAATGGTTGTTGTAAGCTGCTGATATCTGAAGTGGTTGTTTTTCGGTGCGGCATCACTGTGGCAGTGGCCTCTGCATGTATTGCCGCTTCATCCTGTGATCTCTAGTGACATGCTATATCTGGGTCATATTTGTGTAATAAAAGCCTCCGTGGGTTTTCCTGTGTGATTTGGGAACAACTCATGCCAAGCTTCCTCCAGATATTTCCCACATCCTGGAGTTAGAGTCTAGAGACTTATTTAATTAAGTTTAAGTGCTTTCTGGCCTGCTGGAATCTCCTTCTACAGGGAATCTTGGGCAGAAGAGTAACTTCCGAAGACCAAATCGGCAGATGTCTTATTGTTCTTAGTGTGAGCAGCTTGAACAAGATAGAAACTGCCAGGGAAGAAAGGCATTCAAATATGCATTGGGAAGCCTAGAGCAGGGAAATGAGGAACATCAGAGACGCACCTCATGTTCTTTGTTATTTCGTCAAGGATCAAGCCTGGTCCTATCATAGCAGAGCCCAATCCAGGAATTACCAAATATCCATCAAAGTAGAATAAATGAATAAATTGTGATATATTTGTGCAATGGAATACTTTATAGCATTTGTTATGGCTTTAATTGTGTTTTCCTCCAAATTTATATGTTGTAGTCCTAACCCCCAGAACCTCAGAATGTGACCTTATTTGAAAATATGGTCATTGTTGGTGTAATTAGTAAGAGGAAGTCACACTGGGGTAGATTGGGCCCCCAACCCAATATAACTGATGTCCTTATAGAAAAAAAGCCTTGTAAGGACACACATACAGGGAGAATGGCATGTGAACATGAAGGCAGAGAAACAATGATATAAGAGCAAAGACTGCCAACAAACCACCAGAAGCTGGGAGAGAAGCACGGAGTAGATCTTCCCCCACAAGGAACTGACCCTGCTGACACCTTGATCTTGGAGTTCTAACCTTTAAAATTGTGAGACAATACATTTCTGTTAAGCCACCCAGTTTGTGGTTACAGTAGCCTTAAGAAATTAATAGAACAATCAAATGAACATAATTTTACTGCATACAACACAAATAATTCTATTGACTAATTTTGAGTGGCCGAATCTAGACATTAAGAGTACATACTATCAAAGTCAATTTTATATATTTCAAACATGAGAAAAATTTATTTATAGTGGTTTCCTTTAGGGCAGGAGGAATAGTATATGGCCTAGGGCATGCGGAGACTTTCTGGGTACTGTTTCATCCTATTTCTTGACCTCGTAGTGGATACATAGGTGTGTTCATTTTGAAATAGCTTTTTGAACTGTATTCTTGTGACTATGGTTTGCATACATACTGAATGTCAATACAAATGGTTATTTAAAAAATACGAATGGGAAGAAGCAGTGCGGGAAGGGATTGAAGCCAGAGGATTTAGGATCAATATTTGATGCGTAAATTAGTACATGAGAAGGGGGCATGAGATGGCAACTGGAGCACTGGGGAGGTGTTGGCTCAGGTAGGAGGAGAGGCTCTTGTGTATTTGCTGAGAAGGCACTAGATTCAGAGTAACAAGAATAGGGTTTGTGAAGTTTCCACTTTCCGAGAGTTCTCTTCCTTCCTTTGTCTCAAGTAAAAATTGAGTTTAGTATTTAAAAAATATTTTTTGGCAAGTCTGTTTGCATTTTCTAAAATTCATTTAAAACGCCATTCATTTTTTTGGCCAAGCCAGGGAACCCTTATGTCCATATGACATGATTCCTGTTGCTATGGTAATTGAATGTTTACTAGAGAAAATATTACCAGTTAATAATAGCCTGGATGGAAATAATAGCTACTGCTAGGCCTTCAGAGTTACACACCATCAATTTCCAATTTGCTGAAATAGGTGCAGTTTGCTTTTTGAGTTTCAAAGTATTACTTTTTCCAGGCCTCCAGGATCCACGCACCACAGGCCCACACCCACACACCCATGTGCTTCTAAAGAATGTTCTACTTGTCCAAAATGATGATAGAGGGAAGCTGTTGTGTCGGGGCCTTGTCGTAATTTCAACAGTAGAAATAATGAATAAATTGACAGGGTACTATTTATTGGCTTTGGTTAACAGTGAAATCACAGAGGGAATAATCACAGGACAATATAATTCATACTATTTCTTACACTTACTCTTTTCCAGAATCTCCTTTTCAAAGAACAAACCAACAAGCAGATGTGTTGAATTACTCTGTTAGAAACCATGCCCGTGACTCTGGCTGGTGTGGCTCAGTTGGTTGGAGCGTCATCCTGTACACCAGGAGATGGTGGGCTCGACTCCTGGTCAGGGCACAAGCCCAAGCTGTGGGTTTGAACTCCAGTCAGGGCATGTGTGGGAGGCAAATGATCAATGTTTCTCTCTCACACCGGTGTTTCTCTCTCTCTCTCTTCCTCTCTCTAAAATAAATAATAATAAAAAAATCATGCCTGTGAATAACAAAAATGCCTTTCAAGGTATTAAACTCAGTTTCTCCCTGAGTCTCGGCTTTTTATCCCCCCCCTCCCTCCAGCAAATCTTTATTGAGCCAATCATTAACCTAGTTCTTGGGGATATAGACCCTGTCCCTGTCCCTGTCCCCAGGGGAGCTTAAGATATAGTGAATGCAATGTTTTGATGAAGTCATCCCTCCTACCATTAGCCTTCCCACTGAATGCCAACAAAGAGTACAGCTGGAAGAACACAGCTCATGTCTCAGGTTCCATGTCCTCCCACAGTTGGCCACCCTTCATCCACATGTTGGAAGCTGTATGAGCGTACGGGGGTGGGGGTTGTAGTTTGGTGCCTAGGCTTCTGGGAGGGAAACTCCCTTCTCCAAAAGTCAAAAACAAATAGGACCCCTGAGAGTCTAAGTGCATGTTTCCAGAAAAAATCTGGAGAAACATTCAGCTACCATGGCAACCAGTTCTATCACATTTCCACAAGGTCGATGAGGGTAGGAAAATCAGTGAGTGGACCAGTTGGACACTCTGTGGCCATGAAATAAGAATTGGAGGTCATCTTTAGAGGTTGGATCTTTTCCTCTAAGCCAGTGGTTCTCAACACACTCAGTATACAACAGAATTGCTGGGTGGGAGGAGAGGGGTTAAGAAATGAAGAAATGTGAATATCTAGGCCCCATTCTTGGATTGTGGCTCAGTATTGAGCTCAAGAATATGCATTTTAACTAGTCCTTCCATTTGCTATGATGATGATGGTCCCTGGACATATACCTGCCAAAGAGACAGATCAGTGTTTTAAATAAAACATTCTAATGTTGGAGGGCACATGAAATGGAGGAAACTGGGAAGCAAGAGAGATCAGTTAGAAAAATAATGTTCCAGGTGATAGATAACAAGCCTGTATAGCAGTAGTAGGTTTGGAGAAGAGGGATGGGCTCTGGAAAGACGTAGGACTTAGAATCAATGAAACTTCAAGAAAGATTAGGTCAGGAGGTATCAGAGTGACAAGCCTGATTGCCTGGGAAGAGAAGTCACAGCACAAGGATCTCACCTTTACATTTACTTGTCTCAGTCTGTCTGGACTGCCTTCCATCTCAACACCTATCCACTGCCATCAGATTCTTAAACAGAGTTAGAGTGAAAGAAAAGCACATACCATCTGAATCTGAGGGACATGCATACAAGGTAATACTGCATGTGGACTCTTAAAGACTGCAACACAAATAGAGGCAGAGCGATTTTTAAATTTCATTTTTGTTTGTGTGTTTTTCTTTGTGAGCATGGTTGCTCGAGGAAGGATCGAGGAGGACAGGGTGGAGGCCAGAAGGTGGGAGACACCCTGGCCATTGTTTGAGTGGCTGAGGTAGACACACTGAATTAGACAACTTATTCCAGAGGACCTAAAAATAACTTGGGTTATACTTTATCCTGCTCTTTAAGAGTTCCTGGTGGATCCTTTCCCTGCTGGTTAGAGCAAAGACAATATAGCAATTCTGTAATGGTGGGTCCAGGGCAAGGTATAAGAGTAAGGGCAGCAAGTAGCCAAAGGGATAGTCATGAACACCAAGCAGTGGTACTTTTGGCAGGGTTGTAAAACAGGATGTGATGATGGGGATGGAGGAGAGCCACAGTCTGGAAGTCTCTGCACCAGAAACCCTATGCCACCAGCTCTTCTTTGCCTCCTCAGAGACATCATCCACTATCACTCGACTTGAGAGAGAAAGTGAGGACAGTTGGATGGCAGTTTGGTGTCAGTTGGACCTGCCTGCAAATATGTGGAACCACAGAGTGGAGAATATATTGCACTTATTTAGGAATGTACATCATTTCCATGGTTTGCTTTATAAGCTGCTTGTTAGACAGTTTATGTAGTAGCAGGATGAAAGTCAAGGAAATGGGTACTGTCAAGTATATTGTTTGTTCTAAGAGGTGGAAGAATGAATGGTTAGTTTCAAAATAGATTCCTTGGATCCTTCATATTTGTAATGAACATATATGTCCCTATGCTGGTACTTTGTCTTTAGAAGATGGGTTGGCAAACTACAACCTGTGGGCCAAATCCAGCCGTGTCCATTTGTTCACATATCATCTACGGTTGCTTTCTCCTTATGATAGCAGAGGTCTGTACCTGATGGGATTGCATGGTCTGCAAAGTCAAAATTATTTACTATCTGGCTTTTTACAGACAAAGTTTGCCAACCTTTACTTTAAGAGTCTTTTTAAAAAAGCTAGAGCCACTAGGATGCATTTCTCTGATGAGTTATGTCAATGAGAAAAATAATAAATTTTGATAATTAAGGTGACTGACGTTTGTCAAATGCTTTACATACATATCAGCCTCATGAAAGGGCTTTGGGTTAGGTATTCTGAAAACTATTTCATGAATGAGTGAATGGAGGAGAGTTCAAGCCCTTTGCTTGACTCACTTTGGGGAACCAGAATCAGTACCCCAGTGTCCTCAATCTAAATTCCTGTGATTTCCATTATTCTAGTTCCACCCTAGAGCTGAATGTATCAGCTTATAGAGGAAACTCATCTAGTGTAATTTCCAAAGTGCTGAGAAACCTTTGAGCCCCTAGATATCTCTGCCCCAGTCCCAGCATTAGAAATTCATTCCTATGGGTCAACAAGTTCCTCTTTGGAGATGCAA
The DNA here is from genome assembly GCF_054644295.1 of Miniopterus natalensis. Classification (NCBI taxonomy): domain Eukaryota; kingdom Metazoa; phylum Chordata; class Mammalia; order Chiroptera; family Miniopteridae; genus Miniopterus; species Miniopterus natalensis. The sequence goes on along the minus strand of NC_142086.1, from coordinate 82,344,151 downwards.
AATGCCCTTAGGAGGTGAGCATGTTAAGTTTGGCTGCAAGTGACTTGCAATTTCAGACAGATGCTTTTAAGTGAATGCTTTTCTCCTAACAAGAAGATATGATGCCCAGTGGAGAAAGGGAGCTGAGGGTGCAAAAAGAAATGGTCACAGGGGAACATCAGGGAGGGGACATCAGGCTGGCAGGAGACATGAAAAGGGCAAGTTCTTCAGAAGGTGCTAAGTTGACTCGTCTCCTGATTCACAATTCTTCTGGTTCTAATAGGTGCTGTAGTGAAAGTTATGCTCAGGCAAATGGATCGTAGGTCTGACTTATTTTAGTGATTCTCCCATTCTTATCATCTTTCCTGTTGCCTTATGACCAACCTTGTGTTTCATTTCGCAGTTGCCTGGATGCTTGCAGGCTGAGTGCTGACAAGCTTTCCTATGTTGAGAAGTTGGTTTTGTGAGAACTCTAGAAATTATAAATCCCTAAGGAGGTTTCTTGCCACCAGTGTCCCTGGAGCAAATTTGTGCATTAAATAACCTCCAGCAGGCTGTAAATTTTGGAGATGGCACTAGCAAAGGGAAGAAGGGACAGCAACAAATGTCAGGACCACATGGTTTCTGGTTAAATTGTAGTCAATGTGACATTTTGTATGATACACAGTGTTCTCTGCTCAAGGATGTTCTTGGGAGAGAGAGGAAACATTACCTGTTTCTTTTGTGCCAAGTAATGAATAATCAAGGGGGAAACTGAGATGAAAATCTGGTTTAGATTTGAATATTTTTAGAAAGAAGCTAGAATTTTGATCCTTTATGTTGGTAGCATCATCTTAACAAAGTGTAAAGAACATATTTTTCTATCTCACTTTGCAGTCGATGACAGAAAATGATGTTCGAGTCCAATGTGTATGTGATATGGAGATTTCCATCCATGTCTTTTAAAATGAAAGTTTTGTAAATAATAGTTGAAATACATGCCCTGGAAATATATAATTAACTTGGTGAGTAGATTAACTTATCTAATTTAGGACATTACTAAGTAAGTATAGAGAAAGATGCAGCTTTCATGAAAGAAACCCAATAACCATTAGATTTCTATAATAGTGCCATGTGTCCCAGCTCTTTAGAAAATTTCATTCATGTGTGGAGATCTTCCTTCATATGGTAGAGAGAGAACTGAACTGGGTGTGGTGTTCTTTGGGTTCCATCTCTGTTCTTGCTCATAACCAGATGGCTTTCGGTAGATCATTGTGTGTTTTTTACTCAATTCTCTTATCTGCACAATGAAGAGATTGAATTAGACAACTTGTAAGTTTTCTTTTTCTCTTCAGGATGTAATTCTCAGCTTCATTTGGGCCATGGACTCTGGTCAACATCCCTCTTTTTTCCTTTTGACCTCCTAAAATGCAATTTTCCCCTGACTTGACTCTTTAAAATGAAATTATTTTATTTCAGATTCATCAGCTCTCATTCTTTTTCTTTGTAGTCATTTGACTTCCTGTGCTAGAATCTTGGCTTCATGGAATTTGAAGATGGGTAGGTGAGAGTCTCACCTCTTACCCAAACTTCCCTGATAGATTGTCACCGATTCTTCTTGCTCGCCTCTAGGAACAAAGAGCCTGTTACTTCCAAAGCTCAATGCATTTATGCTGGCTTAATTTTTATTGTGTCAAATATGACTAAAATCTTGTGTGAGTCTCAGACATGTTATATTTAGTTCATAGTGCAGCTATTTTATTATTTTTAAACCCATTTGTTTGGGTAATATAATAGGCTTATTGCCCCTGCAAGGATGTATCACACAATCGTTTTGATCAGAGTTTATGAATCATTATGATTTCATCAGGTTTGCAGAGAAGGAATGACTGCCTGGTGGTATGAAGCAATGTCAAAAAATTCACAAAACACAGAGCTCTGTTTTTAACATTTGTGAAAGTGTTACATGTGCACTTTTGCTTTAGAGGAAGGGAGGGTGAGTGGGAGAGACAGAGAGAGAGAGAAAGAGAGAGAAGGAGCTGGCATAGCAATAATGATGTGCTTCCTCTTATAATGGAGGGGAAGGTGATGGTGATCCAGGCTGCTTTGAAGAGCCCATTTGGAGTGGAATGTCTACTAATAGCATTATAACTGTGTCCATATGAAACAAATACATCATATGATTTTGCCCGACATACTTTTCCCTGCTTCATTCCAGTCGTCTGGACACCACGGAGTGAGATGGTGCCGTCACAAGCCCACAGTTATGTAGGAGCATTGAGTCAAGGCAAGGTTGGCAGCCTGGGGGCCTGTTGTATGACATGCACTGGGCTCATCTCTGCCTTTCTGAGAAAAGTGTCTTCAACACTGAATGATCCCAGGTTTCCCTGGCAGATGAAAGCTCAGCAGTGGCACATACACATGAGCAGTGGTCAAACTCTGGATAATTAAACATTTGAAAAAACAAGTGGCCATCCTGAGACTGTTTTTAGTACTGTACCAGGAGTTATAAGGAATAAAATTTCCTCGTGTGCGAAGAGTTACCTTGTGAGCTGGCTGCAAGAAGACAGGACCTGGCTGACGTTTGCAGACCATGTCAGCTGTAGTCTTTCTACTTAAAAAGCACCATTTAATCCGCAGCCCTCTCATACTCTTTGAATCAGGCTGTTTCAAACGCTAAGTGTACCACCAATAGTCTAGTTTGTTTCTGAATAAAAGGATAGATAGCCCTGTTTATTGAAACCGCACGTACAATTGATCTTTTTTTAAGTTGAGGCATAATTGATGCATAATATTATGTTAGTTTCACGTATACAACACAACGATTTGATATTTGTATACTAAAAGTCTGGTTTTAATGTTAAGATTCCAGGCCCAAGGCCTGAACACATTCATCTTCTTTTCTCCAGAACATATCTATGTAAACATCAAAATGCATATCAATGAAAGGAAACAGACAATTGGTTCAGACAATTAACAAAATTGAAATTCAGCGGGAGGGGTCATGGAAAACTACAGTTTTTAAACTTTTAAACTGGGCCTTGAAAACTGACAAGCAGAGAGGAAGAAACAGGACAAGGGTATGAGTGACCTTAACTTCTGATTTATTTCAAATTTAGCTGACTTGAGAGCATGATACAATTCTTCCCAGTCTACATTTGTCTCACAAAATGTTTCCTGTGTTTAAAAAAATGAGAGGCACCTTGGCTGTGTGTGGGGGGGAGAGTGGCGGAAGATAGCATTTCCAGAGGGTTTTTCCTTTCCATCTTTCTGTTATTTGCAATTGTGTTATAGTGATTAAGTGTTGATATGCCAATCTCATTTGCTCTCAAAGTGGGCTGTTTAGAATGTTCATCATAACAGTCAAACAGATTTTTCTGACCACCCCACCTACATATTCCCCAAAATAAGAATCCCAAATCAGCTCATACGCAATAACTGTTGACAACTGTTTTCGGCAATCACTCTAATCTATAAAACAGACATTATTTCTGTAACAACTTTTCTATTGGAGTGCATTAAAAATTTTTTTAAATTTCAAGTGAATGTTTTAATTGGTACAAAGTTAAAAAGTGAAGACTGAAAAATACACGAATGATTCTATTTTGTTAGAGTTAAATAAAGGGTTGTGTAGGACTCTGGTTTGTCTCATTCTTGGAGAGATTTAAAATTAAGAATTTGGAGAAAAACTGGAGAATTAGATTATTTCCAAGCAAAGGTTCGCATTTTCTTTTATTATTGCATTATACTGGTTTTTGGCCTGTGACATCTATACATGGGAAAAGACAAGGGTGAAGAATCTCTAGCTCTCAATTTGAACTGTGTTGACCACTTACTGCGCCGTGTAGAATTTTGCCACTAGAGTGGGATATAGACTTGCTGAACAGAAGGTAGCTGCTAAGATTTACCGATCTCAGCCTTTCAGCAACCTGGTTTCAGTCTCGGGGCATTTAATTCCAGTTTTCTCCTTTTCAAAGGTCTCTCTAAGCAGAGCCTCAGGTTCAAAACGTTCTTCTTTGTAACTTTTGCCATCTGGAACAGATTCTTTGCATTTTTCACCCCTCGTTCCAAATCTCAGCTGGGATCAATCATTTCTCCTTTATTTTATGTCACAGATCTTCCTGTGTGTGTTGAACAAGTGCCCACAACCCAGCAAATGACTGGGTCCAATCTGAGTCAGGCCTGTGTGCTTTGGAGGGAACCAGTCCATCTCCAGCTCTGACTGGGGGCACCTGGGCAAATCCTGAAGCCAGGTTAGGGCTTCCCCTTTGGTAAGCACTCCTCACTCAATACTCTTGGAGAAAAGTTAATTAATAGGACAAAGTTTACTTTAGAGGAATTAATGAAAAGGCTTTGTAACTGGCATGTGATAACTGAGAGTTGCCCCAATTCTTCAGCCCCCACCCAGCCCTCCCTTCCTCTGGGCCAGCTCACAGCTCTGTCTGTTGCCACACACTTGCCTCTTAGATTTCCTCTGGTTTTGAACTCACTTTTAGCTTTTCCTTCTCAAGGTCATCCTGGCTCTGCTCCTACTGTCTTTTTCTTGGCCAAGGCAGGTCTCTGTGTATTTCTTAGGCATACTCTTAGCCTTTGCTGGTGAAGATCTACCCAGCTGCACACATTATTTTCTTACTCCATGTTCCTCCTGGAGCCTCCAGTTTTCTTAAAATAGCATTTCTAAAGTGCCCTCTGGTAATATTTTTATCTCTTGTTTTTTCTAGCTACAAATCAAGGTTTGCTGTTCATCCATTTGCAATCCCTCTTCTCTATTGAAGTGCTTCTCAAAGTTGAATGTGCATGTGAATCACCTGGAGAGGCGGGTGAAGAGCAATTTCTGAGTCAGTAGGTCTGGCCTGAACTGCACAATATTCCTGGGTTGTGCAGGTGCTGCTGGTTCCAGGATCACACTGTAAGCAGCAAGGCTTTATAGTTCTTGTTTTCATTTCTTGGAGGCCATATAGGTTCCCAGGGCTGCCATAACAAAGTGCCACAACTTGGGTGAGTCAAAATAATAGAAATTTATTGTCCCACAGATCTGGAGGCTAGAAGTCCAAAATTAACTTACCTACAGGGCTGTACTGACTCTGAAAACTGTAAGTGGATCCTTCCTTGTCTCTTTCCGGCTTCTGGTGGTTTGCTGGCAATTTTTGTCATTCCTTGACTTGTAGATGCACCTCTCCAGTCACACAGTGGTCTTCTCCCTGTGTGTCTGTCTTTTCTCTCTGTGTGTCTGTCTCTGTATCCAAATTTCCCCTCTTTTTAAGGACACCAATCATATTGGATTAAAGTTTACCTTAACAACCTCATCTTGATTTGATGATCTCTATAAAGACCCAATTTGCAAATGATGTCACATTCTGAGGTACTTGGGATTAGAATATCAATATGTCTTTTTTTAGGAGTCACCATTCAATTTATAACAGAGACCTATTCCCCTCACCCCTGCTCTTTTTAAGAAAAGTGTAAGACTTTTTTATTCTTCTCTAGGGATTTTTTTTTTTCTTAGGTAGAATTTATTACTTTGATCAACAGCTGAAACATGAGAAATTAAGGATCTTTACTTTAGACTACCAGATCTGGAATCACCAATAAAGAAGCAACAGAATAGAAATATATATTTTAAAAGGAGCACAGGCGCTCTGTTCTTCTAGGGTTTTATAGTAGTAAAAACATGAACTTTCACGTAAGCTCATTCCAAAATTCAAAACTTGAGCTGTCATTTATTAGTTCTATGATTTTGGGGGGCAACCTACTTGCCTCTCTGCTGAATGTCTGTTTCCTCATGAGAAAAATGAGTATAATGATACCTGGTAAATAAAGGATGGTTGAGAGGACCAACAGGTTCCCCAAACACCCGCTGTGTAGTAGACACTGAGTACATATATGATCGTTAGTTTTGTAACATCAGTCTGTATCTGAATATCCCAGTAGGACTGTCAGTGATGTAGCCAGACCACCCAGCGGACCCCCCAGGGCTTCCAAGTCAGCCTGCAGTGAGTCTCTGTCCCTCTGTCTCTCTGTCCTTCTGCCCTCTTCCCTAAACTACAACGGTGATTCAGAGGAGCCAAAAGGACAAAAGGACTGCATTTTATTGTTTTTCTGTATGACTTCACATCATGGATCTAAATGAAAAGAACTGTTTTCTCTTATGCATTTTATTTTAATATATATCATCATTTTCCTTGCTGTACTCACATTTTTATAGGTAATTTCTCCTATGTGGATGCCATACAGAGATATTTCCATCGTTTGATTGTGGTTTTCATATAAAGGTGTGCATTTGAAATGTTGGTGCTTGTGAACTGAAGGTAGCAGGACTCTAGCGGGGTCATTCACTTTGGTGTTTGAATGAAAAATGACATTATCTGTCACTCGTCCAGCATCTGGACACTCATTGCTTGGTCATTTATATTAGAGGTAAGATTTCCAAAGTAGAGTATGAATGAGAAATCAGAAGAGTTGAGGAGAATATAGTATAGCTGCATATCCATTTATTTTCTAGGTCTGTGTGAATCTGACGTAGTAAAAGTAAACAAATAGTGCTTAGGCTAGGTTGGGTTACAAGCTGAGTTTGGAACAAGTATCACTTGCCTCTCATATGCCAACCACATTGGAAGCCTACATACCTAAGCAGTAGTGTATTTGACAGTGGAAAACTCTGTCCTCACGTTTCTGTTAATGTTAAGGCAGACATCATTCCCGAACTGGCCTATTATTATATGTCCATATAAACTGCAGTGAACTAAGAGGATATTGGGTGCGTGTGGCTGAGTTGAGTATGTGAACAATGCATCCACGTGTAAAGTGCATACTCATCTACTTCTGTCTTAGTTTATAATTGGCAAAGGAAAAAACCTTGTTTTTGAGGAATAAAAGCAAAACTTTTTTTGAAGATTATTTGATCCCCCCCCCAAATATCCAGTAAGGGTAGAGGGGTTTGAAAGACTGTCAGACGAGAAGGGCACTCCCGGGTGAGTAGTTGAAGTGGAGAGTTTGCTCGAGTCGTTTCTTAAGCGCAACAGACCGAGAGAAGCTAGCAGGGCACTCTGAATGCTTGCATCTGGTTTGATTCAAATGGTTTTACATTCGTGGAGTTTCAAATGAAAATAAAGTTCATGGCGAAGTGAAATGCTATTTAAACCATGTGAAGTGGAGCCAGTGAAAAAATTTATCCACATAACCGCAATGTGTGAAGTTGTGCTTGGTAAGTCATTTTTCAGAGAAGGTATGCAAAATTAAACCAGATACACCTGCATGCGTGGGTTAGTGCTTGGGGTTAGATTGGGTCAGCCTTTCCCATCCAGTGTCTCAGTGTGCAATGTGCTCAACTTTTTCTCCTCTAACAGCTACTTATGATAAATATGGTCATAGGGGTGTCGGTGCTACAAGGATGGTCTGTGTAACACGTGGTTCATGCCCTTAAGGAGTTTACACTCTAGTGGTAAAGACAAAAAGACATGTTTTTATGTGGTAGAATAATTTATTGAATAGAATTAATGCTGATAAAAGAGGAAAAAAGAAATAGAATTGGTTGTTCACCTCCTTAGGGCAGAGAGCTAGAAACAGCTAAGCCACGTGACAGTGGCTCCGCCTGGGACTTCAGTGCTGGGGAAAGGGGATTATCACTGCTACGAAAAGCCTTAGATTGCTACTTTGCCGGATGTTAACATAGTCAATCACAAATGTTACTTGGATCAGGCACCTCAAATAGACATTATCTACTTGTAGTCATCGGGGTTCTCCAGGGAAGCAACCAATAGGAAGTACGTTTGTGTGTGTGTGTGTGGGGGGGGGGGTACAGGGGAGAGAGATATTTTAAGGGGTTAGTTCACATGACTGTGGAGGCTTGACAAATCCAAAATCTGCAGAGGGGCTGGCAGACAGGAGACCCATGGAAGAGCTGCAGTCCAACTCAGGAGAAGTCAGTCTTTGTTCAACTAATTGGATGAGGTCTATCCACATTATGGAGCGCAATCTGCTTTAATCAATATCCACCAACTTAAATGTTAATCTCCTCCAAAACACCCTCACAGAAGGTGCCCACATACATATCAGGGCACAGTGGCCCAACCAAACTGACACAATATTAATCATCTCACTGCCATTGATGGGCTAGAGTATATGTGGGGATATGTTGTCTCAGCAAAGAGCAGACCCCATAACCCACGTAGAGAGAGTCCTGCTTAGTTTCAGAAGAATACTAAGAGATTAGGACTTACAGTTGCTGGAAGATGGCACCTGTAAAGTTTAACCAGAGACAGTAACATAGAAGGACAATATTGGAGGGGTGCCTCAGGAAACCAGAAAGTGATCAGAGTGGAGCTTCTCGGGTTCCAAAAGAGTTCCTGCTTATTTGACACTCTGCTTGTTTCGGGGACCCAAGAAGGGGTGGGTGGGGGTAGAGGCTGGGTTCCCAACCTGGTGACCTCACCTGTGGCCAAGATCAGCACGACAAGCCATTGTCTCTTATGCTACTTAGCAGAGCATGGCCTTCAAATTTTGTGATACAAGAAATCAGAGAAAAGGTCTTGACTTAGTGGTAAAGAGCTAGGGCTGGAGTTGGAGTCTGTGAAGGACCAACCCACCATTTGTTAGAGTTGACTCAACACCTGCTACCTTTAAGCTTCAAAGTGTTGTTTACTGTCACTCTCCACCCCTCACCCTCTACTTTCTGTAATTATGCAAAAACACCAATGACATCTGGCCTATGAGGCTGAGATCTTTTCTGGCTACTTGTTGACTTATTGATAATAGTCCTTTACAGACCCTGCCAGATGCTAATTCAAAGGAATATTCTTTCTGATTAAATTTTCTCCTCAGAATTTATCCCCATCTGATATACTATATATAGTTTACTATTTAAATTTTTTTTTGCTCCTTTTCTGTCCCCATCTTTAGCATGTAAACCCCATGAAGTTAGGAATTTTGTTTGTTTTGATTGCTGCTTTTTTCTCAGTGCTTAGAGCAGTACCTAGCACATAGCAGGCACTCAATAAATATTTACTGAATTAATAACTAAATAAGTCCCCTGGTTGGAATGTAGCTAGTGTGGGTTGGAAAGAATTTCTCCAGGGGGAGATAGTGCCTCTTGGGAGGCAGAAAATTTGGCTAGTACCAAAGTTTACCTACCCAGTGCTTAGAGAGATGAGGGCAAACAGACCTAGGCGGCCTCTGAATGAGTGCTGGGTGACTATTCTTAATTTAGGACAGAAACCTGGTTCCATGTTGTTTTGAATGAGCTCTGGATGGGGACTGCATTTTCTTTGTGGAATGAAAATAGTTGTTTAGTGATAGAATTGATCAGACTAAAAAGCTAAAATACCTAATTGGTACTTCAGGTACTTCCTTTTTCTCCTCTCAGATAGGTAGGCGGATCTTTTGTGCCAAGGGGAGGTGCATATTTTGTAAGAGCCAAAGTCCATCTAAGAGATTGTGATCGGTATCCAGTGGGAAGGAGAATGGGGAGGGATAGAGAAGTGGGGAGAACTTTGAGAATCAAGGGGGTTAGAGGAAAGGGAGAATGATAAAGAATTAAAAGAAAATGGGAAGTAAATAGTGGGTCTCAAAGAGAGCATGGATCCAAGTCCTTGGGGTTGGCGTTGCCCTTAGCTAGCATGTCCTGGAGGCCGGATCTCAACAAGGGCCTGTAATCAGGCAGCCACCAAACAACCATGGAGTAGAAACCACAAATCTTAGTCATGTCCATGATGGACAGATGGATGGTAAGAGGCTCTTTTCCCATTTTAGGAAACCTATTAACATCCTGGATTCTGAAGCTGCCCTGAAATAGTAGGGGCTCCAGGGCTGTTTGGGATTAACTTTTTTTTATCATCTCTGTGAATTAGGAACTCTGGGGCAGATTAAATTAGATATAAAGTTTTAAAAAATGCTGGATTTAAAGTTAAAAAATAGCTCTGTGGCTAGACAGGGCGTGGCTCAGTGCTTGAGCATCGACCTGGGATCCTGGAGATCTTGATTCGATTCCCAGTCAGGGCACATGCCCGGGTTTCAGGCTTGATCCCCAGTAGGGGGCGTGCAGGAGGCAGCCAATCAATGACTCTCTCTCATCATTGATGTTTCTATCTTTCTCTCCCTCTCCCTTCCTCTCTCTGAAATCAATAAAGATATATGTATTTTTAAAAAAGGTTCTGTGGACTTTCATAGCTATTATATTTATAAAGTTAGGCAGAGGACAGTGCTGGAGGGAAAGGAAAGAGCAAAAGAGGACTTTGATCATCAAGAAAAACTGTACTAAGAAATTAGCATCTGAGTTTATCTGATGACTTGGCAAAATGAGGGCAATTTGTTATTGCCCGTCTTTTCTGGGTGGAAAAATCTGGTCTTTTTCGGTAGCCCCAGCTTATCGTCTGCTCTCCTCTGACTTCTTCCAAGGCCCAGTGGCCCACAGCCCATGCGCCCTGCACCGGCCTCCTTGCCCTCTGTGTCTCAGGGTGCTCCCAGCTGTGCTCAGGGTGCTCAGGTGTATGCTTCGTAGCTCCTGCTTCAAGCCCCAGTGACAGCTGACACATACAATCTTTGAATTTCTAGAAACACACACTCTCTTTTCTCTTTTTAGTCCTTCCCCCACTTCCATCTCCTTCTCGTTTTCATTTTATCAGTTTGGCATGCCTCTATTTAAAAAATATCTCTTCTCCAACCTCAACATCAATTTTCATCAGTCCAAACAACTAGAACCCTACAAGCAACTCAGGGAATAATATTTAAATCTTGCCATGGAAATGCAGTAATAGATGTATGCACATTTTAAAAAATATAAACTATATTATTACATATCCAAATTAAAAAAAATAAATAATATTTTTCATATCACTACAAAGACAATTTAATAAAGGAAACAATATCAGGTGGTAAGGGGTTCAAATGAAACAGGAATTTAATGGTCACTGCTGTATTGGAGACTTTGAACCATACACCTTAAAGCAGCAATAATACACAGTTTTATTTTAAAGTTCTGATGGTAGAAACTTTATTGATCACAACTCCTCCAACTTCTTTAGAGCCTGTATAGGCTCCCTTGTCTTCTTCAATCACTCAGTTTCTTATTCAGTGTTAGGTACAGAACAATTTTTCTCTTTATATAAGTTAAAAAAGACTTTAAGATAAAAATTAAAGAGATTGTTCTTTGTGTTTTTGTGGTTTTTTTTTTAACTGGAAAACTTTATTCTATTTTTTTAACCAGTCTAAACCTTAAAAAATAACTAATGCCAATGCTTCTCCAACCCAACACTTCCAAAACATTAAACAGGGGAGAACACCCCACATTTTATGAGGTCAACAAAAAACCCAAACAATCTGATTAAAAATGGGCAGATGACATGAATAGACATTTCTCCAAAGAGGACATAGAGATGGCCAACAGACAAATAAAAAGATGCTCAACATCACTGATCATCAGGGAAATACAACTTAAAACCACAATGAGATATCACCTCACACCTGTCAGAATGGCTATTATCAATAAATCAACAAACAGCAAGTGTTGGCAAAGATGTAGAGAAAAGGGAACCCTCATGTACTATTTGCAGGATTGTAAATTGGTGCAGCCACAATGGAAAACAATATGAAGTTTCCTAAAAAAAATAAAAGCAGACCTGCTATATGGTTCAACAATTCCACTTCTGGATTTATATCTAAGGGAACTGAAGTCACTATCTCAACCCCCATCTCACTGAAGCATTATTCACAATAGCCAAGCCATGGAAACAACCTAACTGTTCATTAACAGATGAATGGATAAAGAAATATATTAATACTTATATTAATATATAATATTTCTATTTCTATATATAGAAATAAGGTATATATATAAATAATGGAATATTATTCAGGCATAAAAAGGAAAAAATCCTGCAGGTTGTGACAACATAAATGGATCTTGATGGCATTAAGCCAAGTGAAATAAGTCAAACAGAGGAAGAAAAATACTGTATGATCTCACTTATATGTGGAATATTTAAAAAAAGTTTGGCTTCTTAGTCTTTTGGCTTCACTCAAGATCTGGCAAATGTCTATTGGCGGGTAGAACACCAGATTGTTGTCTTTAAATTCTTCTCCTTCCCTTTTTTTTAGATCCTGATGCCTCAAGGCTTGTCTGTCTCTGTAGCTCTTCAAATATTTCTATATATATTTACATATATTTATTACATATATAATATGTATCTATGATCTATAATAGATAATCTTTTCTATATTTTCTAGTTGTTTTTAGTGGCATGGTTAGTATAATATGAGCCAGTGCAATTGCCAGAGGTAAATTAAACCAGAAAATTTCTGTGTTAAATTCTGGATATTTAAGGATATTAAATCATAAATGAAAACTTTCAATATAGCAATACTTGTAATATACTTTCAGCCCAAGGAATAGCTAACTAATTCACAATACTGGACTCTTAAAGTGTGGTTGGAAACAGTGTCTTTGATGAGTTAAGACACAGATGTATTGATACAGTTTTCATCTGAGTGCCTTAGGCTTTCCATTAGGAGAGCAAAGCAGAGGGCTCAAACAATTATTTAGAAATTTTAGAGCCAAATGTTTAAATGGTATTTGTAATACACTTTGTTACCAAAGTAACATATTTTTTGTTGCTTAACTTTATTTAACACATAACATGAGGAGAGAAAAAAAATACACAGTTAATGCAAATCTTCCAAAAATTATCCAAGAACACATATAGTTTCATTTCATTTTTTTATGTTGTCTTGCAGTTAATTTCTTTCCTATTTGAATGGAATGTTCTAAAAGATAAACATCCTATTGCATAAGACCAACATTCGATATGGTCGTGGTAGTCAAGATAATTAAAAATGGCAGGCTTTCTGGGAACACATCGCCACAGAGGTCCAAAGGTCAAAATGAGGACCTAATTTGCAAGGTGAAGATTCAAAATCTGATTTTCTTGAATTCTGTCTCTTAACTTCAGTAAAGATTCCTTTTCTACAACATAAATATTGCTCTTCAGTCAACTGGAAGAGGCTTTTACAGAATCTTCTTTTTTATTGAGGGAGTAACTTAAATTGGGATGGTAAAAGGAGGGAAGGCAGCGTGAGCAAAGCATATCCTGTTTATCTGCTTTTTTTATAATGTTACTTTTTTTCCTAGAATATCTGTGAATACTGGGGTGAAGTGCTATGTGATACTGAGGACAGAGCATAGAAGACTGTCCATGTTTGGGGAAACGGCCCAATAATTACACACCATTTTTAGCTCCAAAGATTTGAATTTACTTTTGTTTTACTTTTGCACTTAGATTAGGAAAAAGGCACTCCTCTAATTTCACATATTGGAAGAATTAATCTCCAGATTCTGTCATAGATCGAATAGGATCAGATGATTAGGGCCCTAAATTTCTGACCTAGTTTGTCTTCTTTCTGCTTAGTTTCCTTATAATTACGAACTGCCTGTGACTTCAAAAAGCAATGTTTATGATTCTGTAAAATGGAATTTTAAGCTTCACATGGGCATGTGATCGTAGGATTGTATTATTTTTCAACAAACATTTCCTATTTGGGTGGAAAGTTTTATATTGCCAACTTTTATTGAGAAATTTTATGTAATTGGTTTAGAAAATAATCTGTTGAAAAATAGTTTTATTTTGTGAAGGGTCACGGGTAACTTTGTCATGGTCCCTTAGCCACTGTTCTTCGTCTGTTCTGTGCCACAGCTGTGGACCTTCCAGCCAGCGCTGGACACTCTGGGTTTGCTCAGTCAGGCCTGACTTTGCCCTTGCAGCTTCTCCAATGTGAACGCTCCCCCCGCCTTCCCTCATTCTTTAAGACTAAGCTCAAATGGTATCTTTAATGAGAACTCCAAAGCTTCATGTAAAAAGCTATCCTTATATTGTGACAATTAACACACACTGTGTCATAATTATTTGGTAACGTATTTACTTCTCCCTGCTGAATTTGAATTTATGTGGCGGCAAGGACAATATTATATTACTGTTCTTTCAATTCCTGATATTTAATGTGGTGCTAGGCATGAGTAAATGATTAATAAATCTTTATTGAATAAAAAAGAATGAATCTAAATTAAAATCCCAAAGGCCTGCCTTTTTTTCCAACATAATGTGCCTTAAATTCAGGTTTTCACTCTTCTTGTTATTGCTTAATTGAGCATCATCTGGAAAGAGCAAAAGTACATTTTTATTAGTGTGTGGGTCAGTGAAATATCTGATACTTGGTATTAAGATATACAGATTTTAATGAAATGCCATCACATATGCTTTCCAAAGAATGTCTATATGGGTGTGCCTAGAGAGACTCATTTAATCTCTCATTCCTTGAGAGGTTTTTGGCACATTTGAAATGAGTGATGGCAATAACCCATTTACTGATTCAGTCTTAGCAGACTGTCATACCAGCTCATTTGGAATGGAGATCTTTGGGGTGTCAGGAGATGATGGGTGGACATCAAGTGTCCCTTTGATGGCAGACTCTCTCTGGAATCTTAGCATCCAATCATATATAGGAAAATGAAGAACTGACTGCCTTGTCCCCCTAATGAGACCCAACTTCTAGTCTAAAGATTGCATTTGGAGATTATCACCACCACCTTGTTTAATTACAATGCAAACTAATATGCTATTCAGAGCAGGGCAGTATTCTCAATTATCATATGAAGTGTTTACCCAGAGGAATTTCACCACAGAATGAAAATGACCCAGATCAAGAAATAAATGTGATTTTTGCTAGTAAATAAATTGTCTTTATAGGAAAATAATGGCTTGTTTGTGAAGAAAAATGTTCTGAGGTTACTTAGAAATTTTCTTACTCATGAAGTAAATATTATCTGTTTATTATTATATTTATTGGTACCACTGTGCATAGGGCATTGCTCACCAATGTATTACTTCTGGATGCTACTCAAATGCAACCTATAGCTAGATTCTTCAGCTTTGACAGAATTCTTCAGAATCATTAATATTTCTCTTATGTTCTCCAGTATTTCAGGTAATCATGCATATCCACCACACAGGCCAATAAATCTATTAAGGTTCTATAGACTTCCAACTGTGTTTGCTACCACAAGAACATTCAGTTCCTGGAAGTTAAAAACATATCTCTAAGCAGCTCATAAATTCTGGCTTTAAGTTTAAAATGATGTCAGATGCCAGAGTGAATAACCCCCTAAGTTGGTGTGATCTCAAATCCATATGGTCCCATTAACTCATTTAATCTTAGAGTGCAAATCTGCTACAGAGATGATTATCTGAGGAAGGCTCATTCTTGTGTGGAAGCAAGGGGTCTTCAGTTCCAATATATATAGAAAGGTTCATTACTTTGAAGTTTGAAGGTTATTTTCTTTAAAATACTTGGAAATACTGGAAGTAGTCAAGCTTGTAGATCTCAACATTGACAGTGCATGGTAATCATGTGGTGGGGTTAAGAATGACATTGTGGGCCTCACCCTGAGGTAATCTGGTTTACTGCATCGAGTTGTTCATGCAGACCCTGGTGATTAGGATCCAGGTGGTCCAAAGATCATGCCTCTTGTTTTCTGCTGTTGGGATTCTTAGTTGTTTCTGTGAGAATCCGTTTGGCCTTCACATATGTGCAACCTGGAAATTCAGGAGAGATAATGCCCATGGCATCACCTTGAATCAATTGGGAGGAAGAGACTAGGGACCAATGTTTTCTCCTAGTTCTAAGATGCATTTCCTAAGGCTCATCAGAAGTCTTGTTGGCTTGAGTCGAGTCAGTTGTAGCAGTTGTCCATCTCGATGGCTCAGCCTTGTACTGGCTTTCCTTCATTTCCTGATTCACTCTTCCTGGACTTCACTCCTCCCCTGTGGGATCACATTTACATATACACTCCTGGCATGCAAACCTTTGTCTCAAACCCTGCTTTGCTCTCCTTTGGAGGAACATTGCTAAGAACACAGAACAAGAGACTGAATTCGGACATGGCCCAAATGTCCATGTGGTTTGGAAAGTAATCATGGTAGAATATGTAAAGTCAGTTGACCTTGATTATCAAGGGAAAGGTAGGTTGCTGTTTCAAATTGGGGGAAGTTTGGAACCGCTAGTATGTTTCTGGATATTTTCATGTCCAAGTGTGATGGGTGGTGATGGAGAAGTGCAGCAGCAATGACCCAGTGGTTACATGATGACTAGGACCTCCTATTCCTCAGGGATAAGAGTTTGTGTCACCCCAAGAAGTAAGCAGCCTAGACCAATAGAGGTGCAAGCTGAGGCTGTGGATATTCTCGAATGGGCACTTATAGACTTGAGATTAGCTGTGATGGACAGAGCTGTAGTTCATTCCATTAACCTTCTTCTTATAAATTCCATTGGAAAATGAGACCAATTAGAATCCTGAAGATGTTCCTAAATGGGGAGAACCTATTACCAGAAGCAAGTAGATTCAAGTTCTTAAATTAGGGTGAACTGTAGTGAATACTATTATGTGCCATTCAGATTACCCTCTTAAGAGCCAAGGTGCTCTTTCTCCAACCCTGAATATATTGGCTGCTGATGACTCTAAACTATGTCCCTCCCTGGGAATTGCCCTTGGTTGAAGAACACTCCTTCACTCAAGGTTTGCTCCCCTGCTGGGGGCAGCCAGCATCCAATGACTGGTCAATTGGGGGTTCAAAAGCCTGACCCCCTTGACTCAGCTTGGAGCATCTCTGAAGGACCATCCTAGGTTCAGATCCCTCTGTGTTCTCCATGAAAAGGCTGAAGCCTTTTGTAACTGCACAGTTCACGTCTTCCTTCTGCAAAATCCTGCTTTCATCACTCTCCTACATGCATTATTTCTTAGAGGACATGTCAACAAACCTCCTGTACATGAATCTCCGTGTCCATATCCAGGATATCCAAAGGAAGACAGTCGGCACATCTATTTCCCTGGACAGTTTGGGTGATTTAAATTAATAACGCCATACTACCTTTGGTCTAGTAGTTACTTAGTTTGGAATGATAGAGAGAGATTTCAGATAAGAAAGATTACAGACATTGTGTAACCCAATATTTTCCCATGGTAGATGACCAAATAAAGGAAAAGAAAGACACACCTTCCCCTTTGTAACAATCATAAAAGGGGAAATATTGGAGGGTGGCCTGTCTTTTCTGAGGCTCTAATACATGCAGAAACTTGAAAGTCATTTTAACTTGGGTATGAACTTTGTCTTCAGCATATAAAGGGCAAAGTGAGGACTGCAAGAGTGAAAGTGAAAGACTGAAAGCTTCCTTCTTGATTCCCTTGCTGTTGGATTTCATTCCGGGCGTCTCACCCAGGACTGGGAAGCCAATGAGCTGTGTTCTCTGACTCAGAGTGGGCCGCACACTTCTCAGGACATTTTAG
Organism: Miniopterus natalensis; assembly: GCF_054644295.1. Taxonomy (NCBI): domain Eukaryota; kingdom Metazoa; phylum Chordata; class Mammalia; order Chiroptera; family Miniopteridae; genus Miniopterus; species Miniopterus natalensis. The sequence continues at coordinate 82,326,867 of NC_142086.1, read as the reverse complement.
TGTGACAGTGATGAGAGAAAAAGTGTTATTAGTAATCACCTGCTTTGTGTTCTTGCAAATTAAGAAATGTTGGCTAAAACTCCTCTTTTTACTCTCTTCAAGTGGAAGCATATTGTTAGCATCCTGAGGAGCAGGCTAGACACCCTGATACTCGACACCCTGAATTTCTTTATTATTAGATATCCCCTCACTACGGTGATGTAGTAAAGTGGCTGGCAGCCCAGGACTACTCATTTCCCCCCACTCCCAGGAAGCAGCACAGTGATGGTTAACAGACATGGCTGTAGAAAGCTTTTTGTTTTAAAATTCTGGTGACTACATTGAACTGCATGCCAAATATGTACATGTGTAGAACTAAAAATGTGAGAAGCATGTATTTTTCTAGTCACATTTAATTGCATCAACATGGAGCGCATACTGGCTTTTGCAGCAATAGCTAATGAGCCATATGTGGAAGAATCCAGATGTGTAGAGTACGTGCTCCTCCAATCAATTATCCAGATGTCCGTTCATGACGATGTCTCCCATTGTGTGGCAAGGAGGACTGCATCACCAGTCAGGAAATACAACTGAAGGCTAATTGCACTGTTGCTATCTGCAAGTGTGGGAGGGATTTTCCTGCTGGAAGTGTTATTTTCAATATTAAGTGATGGGGTGAGGTGAAGGATTATGGCTTCTGTTTTTGTGAAAACCTCCTTATTGTTATTATTTACATGGCCATGTATCTGTTTCATTAACTCAGATTATAGTCTCTCTCTTTCTCTCTCTCTCTCTGTCACATACACACACACACACCACTAAAATATGCAAGAACACAAGGAATACTTTAACACATGTAAGGTGCTAAGGGGCACAGAATGATTGACAATTCCTTCAGAGACAGAGCAGGGACAGCTTCCTAAAGAGGTTTTAGATCTAGATATTGAAAGGTGGGGTTTTAACAGTTGCAGACTGGGAGAATTTAACAAACCAAAGACAGGTAATGAGGAAAAAGCCAAGTGTTTTTAAATATGTAAATATTATATCTGAGATATTTATATATATAAAAAACATATAACAGATATTTACATATATATTTACATATGTATATGTAACTATATGTAAATCTATAAATATAAAGGCAAAATGTTCTCAACATCTAAATATTTAGGTTCTTCTTTTTGGGACAAAGCAGGGATGGGACACTTCAACGTATGAGGCTGAACTCATTTAATGTTATCAACCTGTAAAGCCCAGAGTCCTTCAGTGGGAAGTCACTATTTTATCTGCCCCAACAACACTAAGACATGCACACCTCCCTCTCCAAGTCCCCACCGGATTTGACATATAGTCTCAGAAATTGATACAAGTCAGGCCCAGAGCATGAGCATAGGATAATATGAACCTGGATCTCCGAGGAGTAGGAGAGAATAAAGCTTAGGAACGGTTGTATTGTGAGGGTCTTAGAAAGGAAGCAAGTCTCAAGTCATGGTCTTTCTTCCTGGTCCCCTAAGAACAAAAATCAGCACAAACAGAATTGATTTTCTTATTGGAATTGCTCATGTGTGAGCAGAAAGCAGATAGCATGGACTCAAGGATATGTTCTGTGGGTCTTTTTTCGTCACAGCTGTCAGTAGGTATTCTAATTTGTTCCCTTCTCTCTTTACCATCTTATTTACTCTTAGGAATTTGACTTTCACTTAGTCATCTAAAATTTATGCAAGTCGTATCAATGTATGTCCTTGGACACCTTTCATGGCAAACCTCCAGATCCCCACTTAAGCTCCCTGGGGGTGCCGCAAACTCAGCAGTGCAGTCTTAGCTCTCCCTTTCACTGCTCACCCCTCCCTCACCCCTGCATCCTCTAGCCCTCCCATTGGTCCATCTCTTGGTGGCAGTAGTTTGCTATTCTCCATGGTTAGAGCTTGGGCCTCAAATTAAATTCCTCTTTCCTTTACACTTTAAAATTCAGTTGGTCGCATTAGTCTTTTTCAGTTCTACCACTGAAATCACTCATTAGTCATCCCTTCCTTTCAATTCTAAGCACTAACGACTTAGTATGAAGCCTGAATATCTCCTAGTGTACACTAGCAGCAAGTCTTAACTGGTTCTTCTTAATCTATCCCCTCCTTCCTTGTATCTGTACACTTTCTAAAACCCAAATCCGATGGCGTGATGGTGATGGTAACAATAGCTAAATGACGGGGAAACCAGAACCTCATTGATTTGTCATGAAAATTAATCAAGATAATGTCTGTAAAGAATTTAGCCTCCAAATATAAGTGAAATCATATGGTGTTTATCTTTCTCTGTCTGGCTTGTTTCACTTAGCGTAACATCCTTTAGGCCCATCCATGTTGTAACAAATGGTAAGATTTCATTCTTTTTTATGACTGAGATATTCTATTACAGATAAGTACCACATCTTCTTTATCCATTGGAGGTTACCAGATGGGAGGGAGTTTAGGGGGTGAGTGAGAAATATGAAAAGGATTGAGAAGTACAAATTGTCAGTTATTAAAGTAATCATGGGGATGTTCAGTGCAGCATAAAGAACATAGTCAATAACATTGCAATAATTATGTATGGTGTCGGGCTTACTGGGTTGATCACTTTGTAAGACATATAAATGTCTATTCACTATGCTGTACACCTGAAGCTAATTTAATGTTGTATGTCAACTGTAATTGAAAAATAAATTTAAAAAGAATTTAGCATAGAGCCTGGAATAGAATTCATCCTGAATATAATACATCCTGAATGAAGAGCAGAATGAGAAAGGACGTGTCCAGGAGTGGGAGGGAGTCCCAGCTTATTGCACGCTCACTGCTTGCCGGCCACTCTATGACTTTTGACCCTCAAATAACCCCAAAGGGGTCCCTGAGAGAAGATATTTATTCTTCATTTTAAAGATAAGAAGAGTGAAACACAAAGAAGTGTATTCACTCGCTCAAAACCACACAAGTGACACCTTGTATAATTCGAGCTTGAATTGCGATATATGGAAAAATTTTGTTCCACCAACTTGCTGCCTTCTCGTAAGTAAATACAGAGTCTAGTGGTTTTCTATCCAGGTTGCATATTACAATCACTTGAGAAGCTTTTTAAAGAACACTGATGCCCTAGTTCTACCCCAAGAATGTCTGATATAATTTGTCTGACGATGAAAGCCTAGAAATCAGTTTTTATTCATGTTCCCCAAGTGATTCTAAATTGTTACAAATGTTTAGAACCACTGACCAAGGACCCAACACTTGTTTTATCCTTTGTATCCAAGCAAGTCTATTTATTTTGGACTTTTTTGTAGAGTTTTTACATGAAATTCACAAAGAATTAAATATGCCGTAATTTGAGTGACAAGAGAAACTTCTGTATTATTTTCCATAATAAGGCAAGATGTTTCTTATTAAACCAGCTCTATTAAGTGGAGTTTATAGTTTAAGATCATAGAATTAATCATTAGTAAGAAAACCAAAGGTTAGCAGTGAAATATTTTCAATTTACTCTACCGTGTCTTTGGAACCAGTTACCAGTGGCCTGGCTCATCAGTGAATTCTTGAGGCAGCTGCAAAACCACACACAGTTGACCAAGGCCATGAGCTAGTTAGTTTTGGGTCTAGGCCATGTAACCCTTAGATCAGAGACAACTCTTCAGCCTATTGTATTTAAAAAATGTATTTCTTATGTTGGAATGCCGTTGTCTGTATTTTTCTCTCTAGGTTAAAGTGGTTGAAAGCCATACTGTGTTGATTTCCATTTCAAGTATAGATCCAATGACAATATTTTCTTTTATGAGAAATGGGTCCCATGACTATATCTGACTGTACATAAATATCTTTTCTTCAAATGACTTCTTACCATCATTCTTAGCACATGCTCTTCTTTATTTTTTTAAGTTTCTACTCTCAGCTTTTCTCTTTTTTTCTTTTCGTGCATCTCTTTCGCTTTCTCCCTACTTGTATATTTTAGGTCCACCGGGGATTTGTGAGATCACCTATGAGCTTTATTCATCCTCGGTGTGGCCTGTAGGACTAAAGAGGTAGGTTGTCCCTGGACTGACACATCAAATTCTTTATGTTTTACACTTAGTACTTTTGTTTATTACAGGAGACACACATCTGACAGTGAGAAATAAATTGCACAATACCAAAATTTAATGAAGTGTAAAGTTATGCCTCAAAACAATGTGCTATAAATGATAACTTTTGAAAAAAAGTAAAATTAGTGTGTTGATTTAAAAACCAATACCCTAAACCAAATGTGTCTATTAAATACTAAATAATTAAGATATTAACAAGGGGTTGTGAAATAAAATGAAATATGATAAGTCTAACCCGTGCACTTATTGAAATGGGCATATTAATGTTCTCAAGAGCTTTATTTTTGTAATAAAAATAATATGGTTGTTCAGTATGAAAACTCACAATGAGTTTTAATTATAAAGTTCTTTGCATGCAGCACCCCATTTAATATCCACATTGAATTTATTGTCCTTACTTTGCCTTCAGACCTTTGAAACTTTGCTAAAAGATAGGAGAGTTGTGCTGTGAACTCAAGGCTTCTGTTCAGAGTTTTCCTATAATATTATATGCCTTGTGATGACACTAACTCAGACCTCAGGTCAGATAAGGAGCTGCAACTGAAATCAGATTATAGCTCTTTCATCCTACTGTGCTGGCACTCCTACAAATATATGATCTATATAATAAAGATCAGAGGTTGTATGATTATAATTTAGATAACTCTAAGACACATCTCTATTGCAGATCCCCTACAAATAAAAATAGTTTATATAAGTATACCCAGATTTTAAAAAAAGAGAGAACAAGCTGTCCACATTGGCCTCTGTGAAGAAAATGCTATCCTATATTTTTTATTCTTTTCTAAAGGAAGGAAAAATCTAGATGAAAATTTTAAAGTCTTCCAGGCTGGCTGAGCCAACTGAAGGCCCAACCTTCAAGGAGGCTGAGAGCATAGTTGTGAGACAATTATATACTTTACAAATGTTCCCCCCAACACCTGAAACTAATATAAAATAATATTGAATGTAAACTGTAATTGAAAAATAAAATTTAAATTAAAAAATGAATGCTGAGAGCAGAGAGCCTGAGTCTAGGACATGTAAGCTGCGCTTTCTTATAATTGTCCATTGACTCACTGATCCTTCCCCCCAGCTTTCTTCCTCCTCTGTGTGTATATCAGTCATGAGCTCCCCTACTTCCTTAATCTTTATTTGATTTCTACACCCTCGGTCTGGAGTTTCCAGATACAGTTTTATGTGTTATGACATATGACAGATTTCATATATTATTTGATTAAAGTTTATATATTGTAAAATCTCATTTCATGATTGTCATTATTGTTATTATTATTACTTTTTGAACCGAGATCAATGGTGCTGAGATAGCTTTGACTACTGGTTGTAAAGTTCCTGTCGAAGGAACTGTTATTGAAATGCATTGTCAAAGACTATAAAGTACCACAAGTACTAGAAGTATGGCTGTAACAAGGCCCCAAAATGGTCACATACACATATCTTTGGGTTATGTTTCAGAATTTTTAGACCAAACTATTTTCTAGTGGCATTTTTTCTGAAATTGCTTTTTTTTTTATTTGTATAAGGATTCATAGTTTTTATAAATTAGGTTATACTTTATTATTATTTTTTAATCTTTAGGAGCAATTGCAGATAAGCAGTTCTTTGTGATTTTATTGGCTGTACTTGACTCAGATTAATGTGGAGGTCAGTAGGGATAGGGGTCACAAGAAAATAAGCTACCTCTACAGTAGAAGCACATAGGTGTTAGACAATTTTGTGCATTTTCAATGTGTGTCCCCTACACGTGTGGTTTATAGGGAAGGAGAAGGCTGGACATCTCACAGGACATATGTGGCTGGTTATTGAAAACAGTACACAGAGCAGATGTCATGTGATGAAAAAACTTTGTAGAGAAAGTGCCATTTAGTCTGGAAATCATAGTCAAGTTTGGATTTTGATAGGTATGGGTACAAGAAGAGAGATGATAGTGAGAATAGGAAAATAGGACAGTCAGGGAGGTGAAAAGCCTTCAGAAATTGTTCACTTGGAGCATGAGACTCAGTTCACTTGAAACATGGGATATGTATAAACAGGTGCTTTGAGAAATGAGATTGGAAAAGTTGCTGTTGATGACTGCGTTCCCATGTGTTGGGGGAGAGGATATGTTATTTCCCTGCTAGTAGAGACTTGAGGATGGTATTTGGTATGAAATCCAAAGCTCAAAAGAGTTCACCTGGAATTTACAGATCATCTGGTCCAACTTCCACTCTGCAGAGTGTTGGAATTAAGGAGTGGGGGGAAAGCAGACTCCTAATATTGGCTCCATAATTTACTAGCTCTGTGAACTTGGATGAATTGCTTTACTTTCCTAAGCTTCATTTTCCACATCTGTAAAACAGAAATGAAAGCATTGTTGTGAGAGTGGGGAAACAATGTATGTAGTGCTTAGCTTAGTGGCTGGAATACGGTAAATGTCTAAAACATGTTTGCTATTCTTATTCCTGGTGGTGGTATTGTTGTTACTCACGAAGTCAATGCTATAGTTTCTTCCTCTTCCTTGCTGTGACATTATATAAGTTGACTAGAGTCAATGGTGAACTGTCCTGACCTCAGGACAATTTGGTAAATGCCAGGTCTGTGTCACTCTGCCTTCCAGGTATGGGAATAGTAGAAATAACATAGAGGCAGAGTTCATCCCCAAACTTTCTCCCTTTTGAATGTTGCTGACATCAGTCTTTTCTAGAAATCTTAAGCAGCTTCAAGTCTGACAGAAGAAGATAAACTCTTCTTTTCTCTTTCCAATCATTAAAGTACTTTTATTAAGTCACCAGATGAGAACTTTCTAAGGAAAAAATAGTTTATGTGTGGTTTGGATGATGAGCGTTGACTCACCGTCAGAACTGTGAAGGAGAAGGCCAACCTGCGCCTGCTGACACACAAGTAATAATAATAGAAAAAAATCAGGACTGTCCCAAGTTTGCTAAATAAAGCCATAAGTTTGGAAAAGCACAATACACCCAACTCTTATATGCTCCTTCCTTCCCCCCTCCCAAATTGTTCTCTTTGGTGACCACCAGCATTATATTTTCCCTTCCAATACACATATTTTTCCAAGTTCCATGGTTGCCATAGCCTTCTCCCATGTGTTCCATATTTTTGTGCAGTGCTAGTCATAGGTAATATTAAGCAATCCTTAGGAAAGCAAGCCATTTGAAATGATTGTTCAGGCTAGGAATTTCATAGAGACTGTATGTAGTTGTTCTTCTTACGTTAGGGATTAATTATTTTTATAAAACAAATAATGACTGCAACATAAGCTTTGAGAGACTGACTCACTAAGGAAACAAGACAGGTTTGGAAAACGGATCCTTTGCCATTGACGCACATGGGATAGCATTTAAAAAAACGATATTCTGAGAAATTTAATTGCCACGTAACAGTTCACATAAAACTGATACTAGTAGTAAGTGGGCCACAATTAAATAATCTGTGATTCTAGGTCAGTGTCAAAATGATTGCATTGCACAACCAGGTGTTTTAGTTTCTTGTAATGAAAGAAAAATAGTGAATCAGTTTTCAACTATTTGGTGTAGTTTTCCTCTGGAAAGTCATTCTTCAGACCTTCAAAACACATTAAGAATGAGAAGACAAACTTAAGAGATGGAAAAGCAAGGAAGAAATGTTTATCTGCTGTTTATCACTTCCATGATGTTGTATTCCTCCATCTTTATGTGCCTCATTGTTTTCCATTTCTAACCTGGAATGGTTCTAGACTGCTTTGCAGGGAATTGCCCAGAATTCCTCCAGGAACCACTGCAGGTGGAGACTGGAAGAAGAAAGGAACCCAAGTGAGCTTCATCCAGGACAAAGGCATGCTTTATGTTGAACTTTTATTGATTTGGAACAAAGAGCTCTTCGAATAAAAGATTCTTAAACCAGTGCACTGCTGGATGATTTCTAGGTTCTTTGCAGCGTTAACTTCATTTAGATCTATGTCTTTAGTGACTAGAGGGAAGTACCTAAGCGAGTGAAAAGAAAGAACACCTGCCAGAATGGCCGCCATCAGCAAATCAACAGACGACAAGTACTGGTGAGAGTGTGGAGAAAAGGGAACCCTAGTGCGCTGCCGGTGGGAATGCAGACTGGTGCCACCATGGAAAACAGCATGGAGTTTCCTCGAAAAATTAAAAATGGAACTGCCATTCAACCCAGTGATCCCACTTCTAGGAATATATCCTAAGAACCCTAAAACAACAATCAGAAAAAATATATGAATCCCTATGGCCATAGCAGTGCTATTTACAATTGCTAAGATCTGGAAACAACCCAAGTGCCCATCAACAGATGATGGATAAAAAAGCTGTGGGACATTCACACCATGGAATACTACGCAGCTGTAAAAATGAAGGGTCCCTTACCCCATAAGACAGCACGGTGGGACCTGGAGAGTGTTATGCTAAGCAAAATAAGCCAGTCAGAGAAAGACAAGTGTCACATGATCTTACTCATATGTGGAATCTAATGAACAAAATAAACCGATGAACAAAATAGATCCAGAGACATAGAAGCATGGCACAGACTGAGGGATCTCAGAGGGAAGGTAGGTGGCGGTGGGTGGTTGGTGGTGGGTGGGGGATGGGAAGAGATTAACCAAAGAACTTATGTGCATATCTGCATAACCCATGGACATTCTCTTTCTAGCCTCAGGACATAGTTATGTTTGATGGGCAATTGGTGTGTTTGTGTGTGTCATGGGAAGAACAGTAGAGGAAATGAGAGACAATTTATTGTCCTGGAAAGTCATGGAATTCCATGTTATGTGTTGCGTAGATGATGCATTGCAGACCGAGTGACATTATTGTGAAACTTTCCTCAGTCACAATTTTCCTTGAAGTGAATCTGTGCAGCTTTTCCATTTCAGTGTTAAGGGCATGACAATGTGTCCTTCATAACCTTGTCTAAGAGGAAACTCTGACTGATTCTGATGACTAAAACCAAATCCACTCACCTAATATAAACACTCAGAAGGCTTCTCAGGGGGAGCCTATGCCGTCAGAGTCTGTTTCCTTGTACCCCAGCTGCCACAGGAGAATTGACCACAAGCATTTCAACAAGGGTGACTTTGCTCTTATTTTCAGAAAATCTACCTTTTTACAGTATTCATACTATGCTCACTACCTTACTTTATATACGCCTATAAGGATGACTGTTCTCATTTCCTGGTGCTACATAGGTCTCACTGTAGACTCAGCCAATTTTTAACCTTGGGAACATACTCTTTCTCTGAGATTCAAGCACCTCTATGCTATAGGCTAGCTGCTTTTGCTTTACAGTTGGTCTCACTCTGATCTTGTTTCCCGGGCTCTAAAGTAAGCTGTTTTTGCTTTGTGTCTTTTGTCCAAACTTTCATCTTATACTTGGAGAGGCAATATAATATATAGAAGAAAAATCCTGGACTTGAATCTGAAGACCTGGATTGGAGTCTTGACTGTTCTTGTCCTTGGTTGTATGACCTGGAGCAAGTCGTAACATTCTTTGCCTAAATTTCCTTATCTGTAAAATAGTGTAACATCTATGATTTTCACCCCAGCATACAATCTACTTTTGGGATCCTACATAGCACCCACATGGTATTAGGTATTATAAGTAATTTAGAGATGATTTAAAGTATACCGAAGAATGTGCCAAGACTATAAAAATACTACACCATTTTATGTAAGGGACTTAAGCATCTGTGAATTTTGATGTCCGCCGGGGTCCTGGAACCAATCTCCTAGAGATACCAACCATATAGAATTCTATCCCCCATCTCCATTTTCAAGGACTTTCTGATTTTATGACTTGAAATTACCTTTCATCACTTTGGTTCCACCTTATTTCCACAGACATTCATGTGCTTGCCTGAGTTGGAAAGCAAGCCTGAGGTAGTCTTTCTCAACCTCCATTTCCCAATCCAGGCCTGAGTGGTGTTAGTTCTTAACGTGATAACCACATAACAAAGCCCATCCCCACTTATAACCCCAGGGATGCTTCCACCCATAAACTAAAATGTTCAGCTGTAAGGCTTGGGAGAGCACTCCCTCGGCTCCCCTTCTCTCTCCTGCAGATTCATCACATTGCCTCTACTTTCTCTCAACCTTATGATTTACTGCTGCTTCCTTTTCCCAGCTTCTAGTTTCTATGTCTCTAAGTATCTGAAGCAGGAAGAACCTTAAATTCATGTGTACGGAAACCAACATTCCCCCGAGGACACAGTATACATAGAAAATCCACCTGTACTAGAATCTTACACAAGGAAAACCTGAGACTGGGCATGAGCGATTACACAGTTTTACACGATCTCCTTGCCTTTGCTCATGAACTTGCCTCTTCCCAGAACAGACTTTTTACTCTTTGCCATCTGGAAAATGTGTATTCATCCCTTAAAACCCAATTCAGATGCCACTTCCTCTAGGGAAACTTTTCCAGCTCCTTCAGGCAGAATTAGTCAACTCCTCTTTGGCCACGTAGCCCTTTGGCCTCTTCTGTCACAACAGGCACATGTTTTCTGTTCAGTATCTACTATGCGCTAGGTACTTACCACTCTGCATTAGTTCACATTTACTTGTCTGTCTCACTTAGTTGACTTTGAACTTTTCCAAAGCAATGTTCTTTTGGCCTCTTTATATCTACCACAGGGTTGAAGATGCGGGCATCTGGCATGGAGTAAGAGTAAATGTTTGTGCAATAAATGTGTGACTAGTTGAGTGAGTACATTAAATGAATTAGTAAGACTAATTCAGTAGATGGATGTCAAAACTAATTTGCTCAATATATATTAATACATATTAATTTTTATTTTACCTCTATTGAATATATATATTTAATACTCAACCAAGGATTTTTTTTTATTGATTTTTCTTTAGAGAGAGCGGCAGGAAGAGAGAGAGAAAAACATCTGTGTTAGAGAGAAACGTCGATTTGTTGCCTCTCGTGGCCCTGACAGGGGATGGAACCCACAACCTAGCTATGTGCCCTGACTGGAAATCGAACAGCCTTTTGGTGTGTGAGATGATGCTCCAACCAACCCAGCCGCCCAGCCAGGGCTGAATATATTTTGATCTTTAGGTTTTATTAGCTAGATTGCAAATCCTGTGAAAATACAAATTGTGTCTCTCAGTCTCATCATGTTGCTCTCAGTTCCATCCACATGGTGCCCAATAGGCACTTACTGCGTATTTTTAGAATTTATGAGTAGAGAATAAAAATACAACAATGTAGGATGGAAATAACTCAATCTTTGACCTCATTGGTTTTTTAAAAATGGAAACACATTCAATCTGATTTTTTTTTCCAACCCAAGCTGAATTTCTCTCAGTTCTAGATCAGTTTGATAAGTGACAACATGGAAAAGGTGAAATATGGACAGAGGGTAGAGGTGTAGCCTATTCAAAGTCGATCCAAAGACTCTTGTTTGGAAAATTTTCCTCAACACACCAGAGACAAACAACTTGAAACCAAGGTGAACCCATGGATGGAACTGATTTGCACATTTAAAAACTGCCTCACAATCGCACGCATCACTTGACTCTTTGGCAAACCATGGCATTGCCTTTTCTTACCCATAATTTGTTTGTTTTTGAAGGAAAAGGGGTATTTTGCTGAAAAGAAAAGCATATTTTCTCACCATGGGTACCTGCCTTCTTTACTTCTGTTAAAATTATAGTTATTGAGAAGATCCAAGACTGTCGTGATGGTGATTTTTGTTATAATCTACAGATACAAATATTGCACGTGTTAAGGAAACACATCCACAAACAAAACAGCACATGCTGTACTCACAGCCAGTTATACAAAACGCTCAAGTGCGCATCTGTTGCCTATTAACTTTCTTCCTGCTCTTTGCATCACTCTTTTGAAGAAGCTCCAGCAGCCTAATGCTTTGCCCAATTGTTTATAATGTCTATAAATCAGGGACGTGAACCAAATAAAACGTCTAGGTTGTGTTTGCAAAATATTTGGATATTCTGGTTTTGCTTTATTTTCCAAGCTTTAGAAAACATAAGATTAAACTCTGATTGAAGCTTATTTTCTAATTACTCATTTTTTTGGGGGGGGGGCATTGGTTACTTTTTCAGCCAGTTAGTAGGTTCAAAACACGTTTTGATGTATTGCTCAGTTTGTTTTTGTTTCTGCTGTAAATGTTGACGGTTTTTCTTTCTTAAGAGTCTTATAAGTAGGTCAAACAAAACAAAATATAACCCTATCAACTGCATGGTTTAAAATCAGATAAAAGTACCTGGTGATTGGGGCTACCTTCTAGCACCATCTCTTAACATTCGACTGTGACATTTCTAACAACATGACAGTTTGTTAATTACACTATGTGCAGATCTGAGGTCTCAATGAACCAAATTTGAAATGCAAGAATTTCTATTAGAAACCTCGGTGAAGTGAAAAACTGGGAAAGGACTCCAAGATTTCATGTTTGATTTAATGACTGTGTGTCAATAGTATGCTTTCGATTTGCAGAATAACAGAAAAATACTCAGAATCTGTGCTTGGGTGAATTATGAGCCTATATTTTGTGTCACAGACATTGTACCCAATCTTTCCCCTTTATTTCCTAGTCACTGTTTTATAGAGGGATTTGGTAGACGAGAAATTAGAGCTGACAGCCTCAGCGAATCAGTTACGTAAACGTTTATGAGATGCAGTGAGTAATGACACAGCCTTAGGGGGGATGTGTTTTTTTGATTGAGATTAAAGGTAAATGGACTACTTGTCTCAATTTGATACCGAGGCAGGTCTACACGATGCAACCACAAGTTCAGCAATAATCTACAACTTTGACTGATATCTTTCTTATTCATGTGATCTTACGTGGTTTTAATATAAATATGTACCCAAAGAGTATGTGTTTTTAGGTGAATAAACTACTTCCATGATTAAGCTACTCAGTTAAACAACGATGTTAAAAGTATTGTTTACACCTAAAGTTACTGATTAATACACTTGTGTGTGCACACAACTAAACAGTTTACAAAATATTTTCACTACTTGACTCACGTTAGTGGGAAAGTAGGGATAAATAGACTCATTTTGTGAATCAAGGCTCCAAGGGTCAACACAACTTATTGGTTCATGACCAAGGTTGAAAGAAAACCGAGACACATTCTAGGACTTATATCACAATCTTTTCCTTTTTCTAAGTGTCTGAAAATATACTCATTGCATAAGATAAATACACTTAAGTTATGTGGCCACCTGCTAAAAAGTAGATTTTAAAACTTGGCTTCTCTGTCTCACCAGCAAAAAATATGAAAGAAAGTAACAGAAGAGCTTCATGCCTTTAGAATCTTGGAAGCAGGACATCATTCTCTGTAAGATATTCTGTGCGGGATGCATGAAACATTTTCCTAGGGACCATACCAAGGACGAGGCAATCGGAGGTGGTGGGTTCTTCCCCTGAAGAGCTGCTTCATTGAAAAACATCCCATTCAGTGAAAATAATCAGTGAAACTGCCTGGTTTCTTAGGAACAAACTAGCAAACTAAAACAGAGTCTCCCAAACTGATAGTCCAATGAATACTAGCCCCAGGAATGATGTCAATAGGTGCTTCAAAAGCAAACTGTGCAAGATCAAGAAATTTGGGAGGAGACACATAGATCCCATTCCTGGAGATTCTAATGACATTAGTTCCAAAGTAAAGAAACCTGTTAAATGCTTTCTTAGTGTTTCTCAAATGTATTGGAATACACACACATAAATATAGGTACACACACATATATAAGAATGCATATTAATTAGTCATTATATATTAATTAATACATATTAATAACCTGAGGAACTGAGTTTGGGAAATGTTGGAAAAAGAATTCAGTTTCTTACTGATTGTTTTAACTTTGCATTATAATATCATTTTATAAGATTTATGAATTCTGCTGTTACATGATTTTTAAATATTACAGTGCAGCAATTAAATCAGACTTATTTAAAATATAAATGAAACAGAAGTTCAAAGTACAAGCATAAAATTTCTTTATGCACACAATTCTGCTTATATTATAGTCTACTCTTCCAAAGAAACTTCGGGTCTGAACTTACTGACTTAAAACCTCAACCTGGAAGTCTAGTGTCCTCTGCCATCTGGACCCATCTGTCCTCTCAACTTCCCTCCCTCCCTCCCTCCCTCCCTCCCTCCCTCCCTCCCTCCCTCCCTCCCTCCCCCTTTCCCTCCCTCCCTCCCCTCTTTCTCTCTCTTTTTCTTTTTTAATAAATGGACTCAACTCATCACTACCAATCAACTGCTTATAATGGACATCTATAGACTACTTCATCCAAAAACAGCAAAATACATCTATTTCTCAAATTCACATAGATCATTCACCAAGATAGACCACATTCTGGGCCATAAGACGTACCTTAAATTTCAAAGAAAAGAAATCATACAGTGTCTGCTCTCAGATCAACTTGTTTGTTTCTTACATGATCACATTTAGGCATAATATCCTTCCTTTTTGTTTAGTGAGATCTGAATTCTTTTAAGGCTACTTCCACTGAGGTCTTTGTGTCCACCAGACCCTCAAGTATCATATGACAGGCCACAGAGCAGGCCAGGTTGCTGTTGAGACTCAGAGGCACAGCCATCAGCACCTTTCACCGGCAGCTCTTCCATGGAAAGGCCGCCCTTGCTGGTTATCCAGAGGATGGCTGACTCATGGTGTTCCAGGCTTTGTGCCCTCTTTGTTCCTTGGCTTGTGACTCAGCTCCTTCCTGCTTTCTCCACCTTTTAGCTTCACTTCTCCCAGCTGTAACTTGTGTTCTGCATTTTATCCCTGGCTTCCAAGTCAAGTTATTGTTTTTTTTTTAATTTCCATATTTCTGCTTCTGACGTATTGCTGATATGTCTTTCATGTTTTGCCCCTTGCCCTTGGCCATGATTCTGTCTAACTGGAAATTGCTGATCAAGCGCTGGTGGCTACCACCTTGAGCACTCTGACTCTTATGGCATTGGCACAAGGATGACCTCATTTGGGCTGTCACAACAGTGATATTTCCCTTTTCTGAGTTATTAGTGCACATGTGCCCTGTATTTCTTACTTACTTGAAATTTACAAACAGTTCTTGCTCTGGTGACAAGATCTTTATAGTCCAAAAAATTAGAGTAGGTTTAAGGGGTTCCAAAGAGTGTGGATTATACTGAAATAGAATTCAGATCTGTACAAACGCTGTTAGTTTCAGTGAATACTGGGTTCCTTCAAGGTGTTCTTGGGTTTTGTTAAGTTACATCACAAGTTGTTCATAGTCTCTGCTCTAGGTCAGCCTGGTCCCAAGGGAGCAGATTATAAGAGATCAGAGGATAGGAGGTGAATATTTATCATTAGGAATTAGGAAATGCTGGCATTACAAAATGATTATGTAAACCAAAGCTCAGTGGTGGTAAAAGGATGACAAGAGAGCCAAAAAAGCAAATGAGAAAGGAGTTGCCTACCCTCATTCTTTCTTTTCCTTTTTTCTTTACTCTCAGTATTGTGCATTTTTAATGAGTAACAATGGGATAATACACTTAGGTGAGAGAGAAAGTTGAAACGGTCAAGTATGGCTCCAGGAATTTTCTATGTTGCTTCATGCGCTGCATGTATTGTGTAATGATGGAAAGGGAAAGCTAAGACTTGTTATTTACTAATGAGCTAATTCACATTAAACACTGTCTAAGGAAATCATGAGCACAATTGTGTTTTATCCAGCGTGAGTAGCAGAGGAGATGGATCTAAGTAGGGAAGGAAAGCAGAAAACTAAGTGGAAAGTTATGATTGCTCTAACCTCTGTCACCACCAGTCCTTTCAGTTGACCACCTTTCATCCCACCTCCACCTCCCAGTCCTCTGGCAGGAAAGAAACTGTGGCGTGCAGGGATGTACTCCAAACAGGGCTCCTTCAGCGTAGTGTACAGAGCTTTTGATCGGGGGGAAAATCCTGAAGGCATCTGTAATTGCTGATCTCTCAACGTCTAAGGCAATAAAAAGAGACCAGGGCCTCTGCTTCACAAAATATGAGGCAGGCATAGTTTATATGCCAGATTGTAGTGGAAACAGACGAACAAAAACATATATAATTCTTCTTATAGAAGTGATTTTAACGAGAACAGAAACAGATCATGCAATCCTACTTAGTACATTCTATCCTTGAAATAGGTTTTCAATCTTTCTATTTTCTACCACTTTCCAGATTTTTGTCTAGTGGACAAAATGTGAGTCATAATGGACTAATGAATAACATTTCATTTCACAAAACATTTATATAGCATAATGACTTTCAGACCTTGAGTGATTCTAATGGGCTGTGTTCTCAGAACATCTTTTCTCCCTTCTGGTCATGTAACCTGACAAGCCCACTCTTCCTTGCCTCTCAACCTCCTGGGGGTCTCCTGTCCAAATATCACATGGACCTTACCAGAAGACATAATAGTCCAGGGGTTAC
Source organism: Miniopterus natalensis (assembly GCF_054644295.1). NCBI lineage: Eukaryota > Metazoa > Chordata > Mammalia > Chiroptera > Miniopteridae > Miniopterus > Miniopterus natalensis. The sequence goes on along the minus strand of NC_142086.1, from coordinate 82,310,387 downwards.
CATATGTCCCAAGTAGGGCTAACTAGAGTAATCTTTTTCACTTAACATCTCAACATGTGGGGAGGAAACTCTTTCATTTTGGAGAATATGAAACTGCATTGCTGGCAAACATGTTTCCTGCTAGATGGGAAGAGCTGTCTGCAGAAAGAAGCCAAGACAGTGTAGGGAGATTGGTGGTGAAAGGGATCTTGGTGCCTGTAGTTCTTTCTTTCTTATGAGTTACGCCATTGGCATTTCCACCTACATGAGCAATGAATTCCTCTGTTAAACTTGGGATAATTTGAATAGGATTTCCATTACTTGCAACAGAAGAGTCCTAAGGTAATGCGTGATGATAAAGTTTAAAAAATGTTTGCATTTAATTCACCTAATTTCATTTGTGTTTGAGAGTGAGGAGGTGGGACGTACGGAATACGCTCAGAGAACGTCTAAACACTGAATTAAATGGCATGTTTGGGAACGTGTGTTCATTCAGGCCTGAGCCTCCCTGTAGACAAGACATGAGACCTGTTTATCTTCTGCCTGGGGGCCTAGCACCATCTGAACAGGATGAAAGCTCAGTTAATGCTCCATGAGGAAAAGAAATTGTCAAATGAAAAAAGAGGTATTTCTGCAACTAAAGTCTAGTTTGATGACATTGGCTTTGTGGAAAGAGTAGGTTTGAGGTGCATTTTGCAATGGAGCTCACTGTCTTTTTGGTTAAAATTCCAGAAATCAATCCTTTGTGGGGAAGCAGACAATTTACTTGTACAAGACTTTACTCAACCCAACAACCTCAAAGTGAAGAACATGGCTTTAGAGGAAATCAAGTGATTTTTATTTGGAAATTGAGTCTTAATTTTACCTAATACAGTCCTTATAAGGATTAAGAGAAAAATAATATAGATCATTATTTCCTGCTCCATATTAAGTACTCAATAAACATAAGCTATAATTGGAAAAACAAATGTACATTAAAAAACAACACACAGAAAGTCATGGAGTTTGCTCTATTGACAAGTTGCTTATCAGTCATCAAAGTTTAGAATTGTTCAGTTCTTGCCTCCTAAAAGTACAGGATCACATCCAAGGAAGAATGGACCCTACCATACACTTCTCCACCTCCTCCCCTTCTCTCAGTTTGCATACAGCTTTGCCTTTGTTTCTAAACTCCTGATTTTGAAATGTGTTCGTGGGCAAAACAAGGTGTCTAGCTGTGTTGGGGACACAATGACTGCCATACTGTTATGGCCTACCAGCTTTCCTTCATATAGTTGATGGCTCTGCTCCTGAGAGTATCTGTGGGCAACAAAATTTCTTTAAAATTGAGTCAATAGTTACAAGTTACTTCCCCTTCTCCTCTTGTTGCATCTATGAAAGGGTATACACGGAGCTCCTTTGCTCTCTGACTGCTGGTTGGGGGTTTCCAGGGGAAGATCTGAAGACAGAAGAAGAGATGATTGGATACTGATTTCCCTGGCTGTCTCTCTGCTGGGCTGCAGGATAGGACTACACCTACCCCTAATGTCACAACTTGCTGAGTTCTGGAAACTGAGCCCTTATTTCCTTCTTAGCTCTATCCCCTCATTTTCCTTGCTTGGGGTGTTTCAGTGTTCTTTTTTGACTTCTTTGGACTGTGCCCACTGTTTATCATTTAACTTTTCTCAATTACTCTGCTGTAGTGTACCATCTACTTCCTGCTGGAGCTTTGAATGATACAGAGCCTATTAACTGCCAACACCTCTTACTTAGGTCAATAATTTAAGCTTCACTTCAATAACTTTTAGCAGTACATGCTATTTGGATACATAAACTAGAACTCAGAGGATTTTATTAACTTGTGTAAAGATACCTATATAACAGGCAGAAGAGCCTGAATTCAAAGCCAAGTCTTCAGGACTAGTCCACAACTGTATCCACCATCCCATGCTGTCTTCTCCTCAGCTACAAATTATTCCACCAGTTTAGGAAAATTAAGGGGATGTATGTGCTTCTGTTCAATGTCTCTTAAAGAAGATCCAATTTAGTACAATGGCTTTGTCTATTTATAAAAATCTTAAGAAGTGTATATATTCAAGATTTTGAACACACACATCCAGCATTACCTAAGTGTTCACTTTATTATGTCTTACATTTGATTACTAGAGTCTTAAACTCACTTTTTTCTCCCAGAGCTGGAATAATTGTTAGAAGAAATTGAAATGACCCACATTGAAGTGTCCTTATTCACAAATCTCTACAAGTATTCATTTGTTCTGTAAATGTAATTCCATATTTTTTTATTTCTAAAAATTTGAATCAACCTTGACCCAAAATTATTTTACTTGCATGCTTGACTATCTAAATGCCCACAAAATCACATTTGTCGATCTCAATTCTAAATTTAATAAAAATTTATTATTTTTCCAGTCCCCTTTCAGTTCAATTGGCACTGGTCAAAAACAAAATTTATATAGTTAGTCCTTTGGCCTTTTTTTGATAAAGCCAAACATTATAAATTTGACATTTTCCCCTCAAATACCATTATTTTATTCCACATAACAGATTCTTGAAATTATCCCCCATAATTTTCTTGGCTTTCTTTCTGAAGCTGTTTTATAGGTTAATCAATCTTCACTTTCTCTCATTTCCTTGTGGTCTTGAACTATGCAGCCCATCAATGAGCATTTTCGTCACTGTCTCCACCCCCTCTGCCATGAGTTGTACTATGCTAAATTCCTGAAAGGAAAAATCCACCTTTTTATTAGATTATCTACCATCCCAGTAATTATTTAAATGGAGCAGATTGCTCTGATAGTGATGGTTTCAGTCAGGAAGGTCCTGGTGATATTCCCAGTTTGAACTCCCAAAGACAAAGATGATTTCCACTCTTCAGTCACTAATAAAGTAATGTGCAGTTTCCAAATCAATAAAGACACAGTTCTATGAGCAAGCCCTTCTTTCACCAGAGGGGAAAACTTTGGAGTTTGGAAGGTGTGAACTTGTATATGTTATCCTTTCCAGGAAATTAAATCAATTATAAAGACTAAAGATAGCAGCTGTTTTTTGTTTTTTGTTTTTTTTTAAATTAGGATGCTAATGGTTTGTCCTCAATTTCCTTGAGAGGGCAAAGAAGCATAACTGACACCAGGGGAAGGCTTTTGAAGACAACAGATACTCTTGTCTAACTTGCTTCTCTGTTGACTGTCATGATTTCCACAGCTGGGTCTTTTACTTGGAATAAGAAAGCATTCATCTCCAAGGCATGTCACTTTCCTGGTGTCATGAACTCCAATCAGTCTCTTTATTCAACCTATGTTAGGTACTACTAGCACTGGCTGGTGCTGTTCTCTAGAATATTCTTGCTACTTTTTTTTTTTTAGCAAATTGGCTTTTAGCATATGTTATAATCACTCTGTTTCAAGAAGGAGACCACTGTCCAAATAGATTAATCTTAGAAAAGTGTTAACTATGAATTATTAAAATTGTATCACACATAACACTACCCACAAACTATAGATACAGACAGACTGTTGATAAAAAGAAGATGGGATTCTCCTCACTTTTATTGTTATTACTCTGTATGGTACTTTTTTTCTATTGCTGCATAGCAATGGTCACAAATTTAGTGATTTACAACACCACAAACTTATCATCTGACTGTTTCTGTAGGTTAGAAATCTGGGCATGGCATGGATAGATTCTCTGCTCAGGGCTGCAATCACACTGTTGGCTGAGGTTGGGATCCTCATTAAGCTCACTAGTTGTTGGCAGGATTCATTTTCTTGTGGTTGTACTACTGAGTTCCCTATTTTCCTTCTAGATGTCGGTCAGAAACTACTCTCAGTGCCTCACTGCTGTCTGAAGTTCCTTGACAGAGGGCCCCTCCATGTAAAGTCAGCAGTGATACATCCAATCTTTTTCATGCTTTGAATCTCTGATGTGCCCTTCTGTAGTTAGGAAACTCTGCTTTTTAAGAGATTATGTGATTAAATCAGGCCATCTGGATTATCCCCTATTTTAAGGTCTAAGGATTTGTGACCTTAATTACATCTTCAAAATCCCATCCCACTAGCCCTTAGATTAAGCTTAATTGAATAACTAGGAGACTGTGTGTCTACACCAGGGTCCTGGAACTTTGTGGGGGCATCTTAGGGTTCTGCCTACCACATGTCCTAACTGTGCACATGCATGTAAGCTTACATAATAAGTGATATTTAGACACAGGAAAGAAATTGAGGGACTCCGAAGAGTGTTATAAAATATAAAAAACAAAAAACAGAAAAGAACTTTCTTCTTTAGTCCTTGGATGGGTAAGTGAAGGGAAACTTTCAGTGATAAACTCTTTGGAAAAAAGCCTGACTTGGAGGAGAATGTTTGCTTCAAGAATGTTGGGCTAAGTAGAAAAGTTCCATCTATAACTTTAATAACATTGTGATCCAACGTAATCGAGACTCTTGTCTAGTTCTTCAACCTTGATAGGGTTCTTTTTCTTTAAACTTTTGTTTGTTTATTTATTTATTTAAAAAAATAGCAGACAACTGTTGGAGCAAACAGAGATTTCTGACCCAAACAGCTGGCTGTCATTAATGATTTCCACAAACAGCGTATTTTTTTTTTTGTTCCAACAAACAGCATTATGTTAGGGGATAGGTTGTAAGTATTTAGCGTTGGTGGAGGACACCTGAGGACCACGAGCTCAGGGTCCTTGCGACATCCTGCATATATGCCTGAGCCTCTTTTCTGACTTTGCTTGAGATTGCTATTCCATTCTTATACTTAGTTTTCTTCTTAAACATCTCTTCCAAGAGAACCTTCCCTTCTTCCCCTATTTCGGACCATTTACATTTCTTGCTATTTGTGTTTACTTTTTTGGTCACCTTTATCTGAAATGTGCCTACAAAGCCTGCTTCTCTCTCTGTATCTCAATCTCACTTAAAGGAACCACTGTTCCCCCGGTTTGCCACGGATGTGGCTGTCAACCATCCTAGACCTATTTCAAATGACACTTCCAAGTCCATTGTCAAAATCTGTCAACTACTGGCTTCAAATTACCTTCAGAATAAAGTCCAATATTCTCGGCTTATAAAGTGCCGCCCCTGCCTGCCTCTCCAAGATTGACTCTTCTTGCTACTCTTCCCACCTGTGTGGACGGCTGGCAGTTCCTCAGACACGCTTCTTATTTCCCGTGCTTTGTCCACGCCAATGTCGCTGCAGGTGAGGATGGCTCTCTCCCACGGGCCCAGCTCGCTCCCGCTCGTTCTGCTTATCCTTCAAAGTCAAAGTCAAGGGTTACCTCTCCCCACCCCCACCCGCTAATATGTGAGCTACCCTTTCCTATCCATTTTTTACTAGACAACACCACAGGATTATGTTAAATATGTGACCTATGTCTTCTGATTTTGATAATAGCAGTTTTGAATGAAAAAAAACATATATTTTCATGATGAGTCATAAGAAAAAATATAGATTGATTGTTTCCCACCTGGGTTTCTTCATAGGAAAAAAAAAAAAAAAAAAAAAAGACCATGTACAAACTATTATGTCACAGGAGGCTTTTTTTTTTTTTTTTTTTTTGGCTAATACACATAGATTTGGAAAGTCATAAATGTTTTGATGGACTTAAGACTTCTTGGTAGCCCCAGACTCTTCTTTTGACAATTTAAAATTAAATTTTAGGTTGGGATTAAAGAGGCCCAATAAGTAGAATCCTGTTAACCTGCCTAAGTCTTGAACCAATTGAGAAGACAAAAGATTCAAAAGATGATCCTTTGAAACATAGAACAAAAAGGCTCAGATGAAAACTCATGCTTCTTGCAGGCCTCACACTTCCAAAAGGGAGGGACCGGGAAGAGGCTGGAGACTCGTATCTAGTTTCACCTCCCAAACCCAGCACTCACATGAAGCCTGCAGCTCCTTGAGGACTGGAGGAGGGCATAGCAGAGAAGCCTGGTTGACCTGCACATTAATGGTGCTCCCTTCACATGGAAGAAGTGGAGAAGCAATCATCCACCCTGTGATGTTATATGTTTAGTTAAATTTACTCACTAATTATATCATGATACATAAAATAAAATTAGTTGTCTTAAGACTTTATTTTTGGCTATATTAAATTTCTCTGTGCTCTGTTTGCAATGAAGAACTGATGAATTTTGAAAGGTACTTCCCAAATCTTCTTCAGAAACATACTCAATTGTAACAGACTAAACACATTTCCCCAAGTTCCTACCCTGAGAAGTGAATGAAAAGAGTTGCAGACTGCATTTCAAAAGGAAGCGCTTGTGTTTAATTCCTTTCTTTCTTTGCCACTACCCACATAACTTTTATTATTTAAAGGGCCCAGAAAAAATACTGCTTATACAAATTAACAGTAAACTTTTTTGTCTTACTCGCCATCGCTGGAAGCAACACAAGTTTAATCAAAAACAGAGGCTAATTCTTTTTCAGACTTGTGTTGTGGTCTCTTTACTTCCCGAAGAAGCACGCATAAAACCCCGAAGCCACATCATAAAATACTTTATTAGCTTTGAGGTATCAGTTATTATTATCATGAGTGAAATACATTCAGAAGAATGGACATGTTAAAAGGTAACTTCATCTTGTGTTCCTTAACTGAGTGTGAACTTCTGGTCGTTCTACAGAACAATATACTTCTAGAGACTGAGCTTATGTAGCTTACTGGGAAAAATGAGACATCTAGGTCAAGCTGAATTGTAGAAAAGTCAAATAGTTGGAGACTTGGGGGTACTAGTCAAGGGTGATCTTTGCCTGTCTTCTTGAAGACATGGAAGTTGAAACTTTAACTAATATTTGCACTTAAAACCATAGTCTGAATGTATGGTATCTAAGATTGAAGTAGTATAGTGCATACCCTTGATTTTCCTCTAATGCTGATGCAACAGGGGACTCTGGTTCATCAGAATTTGCAATCTTCTACCTATATCCAATTTCAATGTGTAAACAAAGTAATGGATAGTGCCTATTCTGTGTTGTTTATATCGTGTCATATATTTTCTCAACCTCTACCTTTCCTTTGTTGAAAAGGTTGGAAAGCTATTAACTGTATTTCCCAGACCTCCTTGCAGCTGGGGTTTAGAAGCAATGAGGATCTGCCAATCTGCCCGATTGCCATGAGACTTAGAAAGTGGCTGTGAAGCTTAATCCATATCTGCTGCAGCTTTTAGCTATTGCAGTTGGCCAGCAAGGTCACAGAAACAGGAAGTCTTCTTAATTTGGCTTCTTACTGTCCATTTTCTAGCTCCCAGGGTTTCAAGAAGCAGAGACAGAAGTGGTACCATCTTGATCAATGATTCCAGCTTGGTAATCACAGCTGGTAAGGTTTATTCATTCTTCAGCTTCTTGGATGTGGAGAGGCCACTGGAACCAGTCATTTGGGCTTCTTCCTTCCAGTATAGCTCCAGTGGCTGCCTTATTGGGGTCAGTTTTGATTGTTTTTGAAGTCATTCTATGAGCCAACCCTAGAAGCCATTCCTTGAACTTTTTCAATGATTTTGTAAGCATCATATCCCATTTTAAATCTGTCCCTACTTAAAACACATAGAGTGGTTTCTCTGTCCTGCACTGTATTTCATCCTAATAGGCAAGCAAATAAAGATGATGTGATTGTTTAGAAGAAAAACTTCCGTTCTACTTTTAATAGTGATCAATATTATTTCTTTGAAGTTATACCTGGCCTTCCACCTCCATTAAATAATGAAAGCCTTGATGTGCCCAAATCCAAATTTATACTCAGATAAGTTAGAGAGTAAATTTTCACAGTAAAAAAGATATCTTTTCATTTTGTAACACTCTGACTGCTAAGAAACACAAGGATTAATTTATATTTAAATAAAATATAAATCACTGATGTCTTTAAGATAGTCATAAAAATCACATATAAAATTTCAAGGTCCAGATATATTGTGGTCAATGAAGAGTGCAGCTGTACTTAAATAATAGAGTAATACTCAATAAATTTAATAATAACAGTGCAGTGTAGTGTTATGTGTGTGTGTGTGTGTGTGTGTTTTCCTGTCTGGAGAGACAAAGAGTTTATAAAGTCTGGGTAAGCAGACAGTTCTACAGACATAAGTTCTCTCACAGAAAACTCCTTGGAGCCAGTTCAAGGCAAGTGCTATCTGGTCTTGGTTAAAATAATGGCTCATAGTGATAGCCAGCCACAGAGAAAAGCCCTGGCTTGGACACCAAGAACCCAGGCTAGTTCAAGAAAAGTCTCATGAGGTTTACTGGACCTAACATTAAGTGAATATACTCTGTCTCCTGGTTTGGTTTCCATGGGAATTTGTGTTTATGGGGGAAGCCTGAGATTGTTGCTTCCCAGCCAGAATATCTGGACAGTTCAATCAGTTCAGCTCCTCACAGAAGTCAGCTGACTGGATGGTTTGTCTTTAAGGCTGGCATGAAGTGCTGATAGAATTGGCTGGGTGAAAAGCATTGTCTAGTCGAAGAGTTGGTGTACTTTCTGCAGGCCAGTGTTCAGCAAATTTGACTCATGTGTGGTCAATGGGAAGAGATGTCATGAGCAATGAGAACTGAGTGAACTAGATAGGCCATGGGTGAATTTGAATATTTCTTAATCCCAACTCCTTGTAGTTATTTAATGATAAGCTCGTAATCTTTCTTGCCTCCCAAGAGAGCGATAAAATGATTCTCCAGATGGGTATTGATGTCTTTATCCATATGTTGCTCTCAGGGAAGTGAAAGAAGGACATAGACTGGTATGAGTTTCTTTATCTAAGAAGTGGTCTGGAATGCATTTCTTGGGCTTCTCAAATCAATTCCGTCCAACTTACACATATTTGTTGTTCACTGAGCCTGTGCAGCTTACAGTGCCTGACATTGGGCATAAACAGATGTTGCTATCCTAGAGTGGTGGTTCTCGACCACGGATGTGTGCTGGAACCACTTGGGAGGCTTTAAAAAATATTCTTGCCTGAGCCTGCCTCCCTGCAAACTACTTAAATCAGAATGTCTGTGGACTTGGACCTAAATGCTAGGGTGCTTTAAAAGATCTCCAAATGTTTCTGATCTGTAACCAGAGTTAAGAACTACATTTAGTGGAGTAGAAATGCATACACATAGAATGCAAAGAATGCTGAAATTTATGGCTAAAATTAGGGTGGTATAGAGCTTTTTAGTACACTAACATATTTTTGAAATCATCGTTTTGTTTTCTTTTAAATTCTCACCTGAGGATATTTTTTCCATTGCTTTTCAGAGAGTGGAAGGGAGAGAGCGAGAGCGAGAGCAAGAGCAAGAGAGAGAGATTGATGTGAGAGAGACACATCGATTGCCTCCCGCATGTGCTGCAACTGGGGCGGGGATTGAGCCTGCAACTGAGGCACATGCCCTTGGCCAGAATTGAACTCGGGACCCTTCAGTCTGAAGGCTGACACTCTAACCACTAAGCAAAACTGGCTAGGGCTGAAATCATCTTTAAAAGCACAGAGAGCCTGACCGGGCGTGGCTCAGCAGTTGAGCATCGACCTAGGATCCAGGCGATCGGGGTTTGATTCCCGGTCAGCACACATGCCTGGGTTGTGGGCTGCAGCTAATCAATGACTCTCTCATCATTGATGTTTCCATCTCTCTCTCTCCCTCTCTTTTCCTCTCTCTGAAATCAATAAAGATATATTAAAAAAAAAAAAAAAAGCACAGAGAGTCTTGTTATATACCCCAAAACTAATTCCCCCTTAGTATTAGCTACTTGGCAATTTGTAGTTAGCTCTTTACAATACATGTAATTATATTTGAAATTGCATGTTAATATTATCTTCCTTGGTACATTGGAAATTCAGTGGGAGTAAAGATCATGTTCCTCTGTTACCTAACACAGTGCCAGGCACATAGTAGATGTTCAACAAATAAATTTCAATGAATGATTTACCAAAAATAAATTACTGCATTCATATAAACCTTATTCATTCTAATGAGGTTCTCTCCTATATTCTAGGTCATGAATCTTTCCTGGAAAAATGGCACCAAGAGCATAAATAACAGATCTGGTATGAAAACTAGAACTCAGAACTACCTAGAGTTGTCCATTATATTTCAGGCAGGCTGGCCTCTCTCCTGAATGAGGAAACTCAAAGTTTTTACATCTGGGGTTTTATATTTTATACTTGACTCTTCAGGTTTCATTTAAAATTTTGAAATTGCTCCTTTATATTTTTTCAATATCATGTAGAAGATATCTCAATTATATGCCAAGTCAATATGCCTTATTTTTAATGAAACTTTAATTGCTTTATTATCAAACTGCTATTCTCATTTTTCTTTTGACACCATTCTAAAATTTGATTTGTGTTAAAAATCCATCTTTTCTTTCTTGTTGGTTACCAAGAGACAGCAATTTTGTGAGCTGTGTCTCTTTGTAGAAAACAGCAAAAAAGTAGCTAAATCAGAAGCAGGAAATAATTAGTACATTCATACATTATCCTTATGTTTAGAATTAAAATCCAATGGCTACAGGTTAACATGATACTTTATCTTTTGATCGAAGGTGTTTTCACTTTAAAAATGTGGTCAGGGTTTGGCTCAATAACCAAAATATAAATCTTCCCAAGTCCCACGACCTTCCCTTTAAAAACCAAGCAAACATCTCTGTTGAAGACAGAGTAGGTTATTAGCTAAAGAAACAATGTGTTTGAATTTTAAACAGAGACTAATCATTTCCAGACACAAATACACATATGTATGACAATGAAGAAATCAGATCCATAACAATTAATGCAAATACAGATGTGTAGCTGGCTAAGAATGTGGAAAGTCCAATTTACTAGAGACACATATAGCTAAGCAGGCTTGATATGTGCATGACTTTGCCAAGTAGAATACTGGCTAACAGTAGACTCTCTTCTATTAATTCCAAAACTTGTCCAAAACAAACAGAGGTCACTATGACCGACTATATAGACACCTGCTCTGGAAACAGAGGGAGTTGAAATAGGGCTGACAGCCAGGGATCCCATGAGTGTCCCATGACTCACTGTGAAATCAAAGAGGTGGATGCTATTGCAGAGAAGGAGATAACATTTTCCGACGTGAAAAATAGCCACTTTTATGCTGCACAACTTCCCAGTATTTAATCTTTAAGGAAGACAGCAAAATTGAAATCATTAGTTGCCAACCTAACTAAAATGTTACAATATGATAAAAAAATTGGATTATCTAGAAAATTCCCCCACAGATCACCATGATTTCTTAAGTACTCAGTGTGAGATAGCCTGACGTAGGGGGTAAGAACCCACACTTTAGAGATCAACTTGCCAGGTTCAAGTCTCCCCACTGCCTCTTATTGGCTTTGGGCCTGTAAACAGACCTCACTACTTCAGGCTTCAGCTTCCCCACCTTTAAAGTTGGGGGTGATGATAGAACTTATCTTCGGTGGTTGTTCTCAAAATATAATTAATATTTTAAAAGTGCTCTAAGTGAAGACCCAGAAGGGTAAGGACACAAACATAGTAAGAGCAGTATGTATACCTTATTAGGTAGATAAGCTATTGGAGATTTGACCTACATATCTCCCTGCTTCAGACAAACACCAGAAAATCCTCTTGATTTTGGATGCAGCCAGCATGTAGCCGAGCCAGAATGGCCCAGAGAGCACAGATGCCTTTCATACTTTCCCAGAAGAAATATTTCCTGGAAGCAAGAACTACGTGGCTTGCTCTCTAGTGCGACATCAAATAAAAGCTAAGCCTTGATAAGGAGCTTCCCATAGTTGTGGCAGAAGTAAAGACATAAAAAATAAAGCACTTTCAGAAATGCTTTAGAACCTCCCAATCCTGGGCTCTTTCTTCTGTCCATAGTGTTGCCCACGCCTTACCTGCTTAGGCGCACCCTGTGAGAACTTTCCCGCCTGCCCCCCTTTACAGATGGAGCCAGCCCCTGTCCTCCTCTGTCCCCACCACACACTGCATTTCTTACCCCTTGAGGCCAGACCCTTCACACTGCTTCAGGGTCATCTAGGGTCAGGAGCTGTGAACTCAAAACAGCCCTCTTCCAAACCCAGGTTGTCTCCCCCTCCCCCCAACTTGGGGTATTCCAAGCCTCCACCAACCCAGTTCCCCACTATCTTTGTTTCTGCTTTCACCAGAAAATAAAGGCTTTTGGAAGTGGATGCTTTTAACTTAACTTTCTAGCTCCTCTTCTTTTTTTAAATGTCTTTATGGATTTCAGAGAGAGGAAGGGAGAGAGAGATAGAAACATCAATGATGAGAGAGTCATTGATCGGTTCCTCCTGCAGGCCCCCAACTGGGGATTGAGCCCGCACCCCGGGCATGTGCCCTGACCAGGAATGGAACTGCTATCTCCTGGATCATAGGTTGATGCTCAACCACTGAGCCACGCCGGCCGGGCTGTCATCTACAGTCTTGACAGTTTTCTCTTTTCACTGTTAAGATGAAACTCTTCCTAGGCTCAGTGTCTCCATGAAGCTACTGTTTAGATGGCTCCCTTTCTTCTCTTCTGTGGACATTACGAACCATTGCACGTTGGCCTCGCACCTCACCACTCTGTTGAAAATGTTCTAGCAACTCTCATCAATGCCCCCCAAGTTGTTAGAGCCAGTGGGAAACCTTCAGGTCTCTTCTTACCCGACTGGCTTTATGGCATTAGTATTGTGCACCACTCCCTCCTCCAACTTCCGTTTTTACATGACTTCTTTTCTGTTTCTCTGGCCGCTTCTCAGTGTTCTTTGTGGCTCTTCCTCCTCTGTCCTCAGCTCAAACACTGGGGTTCACCAGAGCTCCATTCTCAGCCCTCTTTTCTTGTCGCTCCACAAGGCTGATTTCACCTTTACTGTATCTTCATCTGCACTCAGTTGCTGATGAGTTTCAAATTTGTTTCTTCAGCCGGATCCCTCACTTGAGCTCCTAAGAAAAACATTTCTGTTTCTACCTAGTTGTCTCCACCTATTGTCGAATTACTAACCTCATCTCAAACTTACTCTTCCAGCATCTTCCCTGCAATCCTTGACATTACCTCAATTGGCCCCCTTACCTTATACCCAGCATCCATTCAGTCCTTCATCAACTCCTGCTTAACGTTCCTCCTAAACACTTCTTCCCACCGACTGTGTTGTAACACCAACTCATCAATTCATGCCATCTCTTACCTCAACTGTTGCGGCATTCTCTCTGCTTTTAGTTCTGTTTTACAGTGATCAGTTCTTCACTTTACGTCAAAAATCTTCTTACTACTAAATGCAAAAAGGCCTTTGATCACCCACAGGATAGAATAGAACTTATTTAGCTGAACTCTGCTAACCTTTGTATACTCATCTTTCAATATTTAATCCCCTAACACCTCCACTAAAGCTCCTTCGCATGCGTAGACACACACACACACACACACACACACACACACACACACAACTGAATTAGTCATGTTAGCTGAGTAGACCCTCCTCTCTATGCTTATACACTGCTTTCTCTGGCCAGGACATCCTTTCTCCTCTGCCCAACAAATGCATACTTAGCACTCAAGTCAACATTTTTCAAGGGCCCCACCCGGTGACTTTTCCCCTGTTATTTTTAAAAAAATATATGTTTTTATTGATTTTTTTTTTTTTCTTTAGAGAGAGAGGAAGGGAGAGGGAGAGAGAAACATTGATCCATTGCCTCCTGCACACCCCTGCTGGGGATCAAAACCTGGGCACGTGCCCTGCCTGGGAATGGAACCAGTGACCTTTTGGTGCGTGAGACGATGCTCAGCCAATTGAGTGACAGCAGCCAGGTTCCCCTAGGTTCATGCGGCAGATCTGGGTGTCCCCTCCTATATCTCGCAGTACTCTGCACATAACTGCATGAGAACAATCACTGTCTCACTCCATTGCAAACTTTGCTCACACGTGTCATCCCTGCTCTGCTTTAAGCTACTTGAGGGTCCATCAACCTTATTCAGTATTTGCTCAGCTTTGGCCAGAAACAACCAGAGACGAGGAAGGTCGACAGAGTCATTTGCTATATTTTGGAAATGGCATAACTTTCCTTTTTGGAAAAGAAAAAACAACCCTGAAAATTTAATTATGTAGGTCAAAGAGTGACTTCTCCCACATAGTTTCTCCCAAAGCACAGGGTTGGTGTAGGGAAGAAAGCCTAAAACGTAAGAAAAATTCAACCCATGTGGCAGAAGAAAAGGTGGAAGGGATGGGGTTTCTTTATCAAAAAGACCAGGACTTTGGCAGGTGTAGTACTGGAGGCAGTTGCTGTGGGTGGGGGTGTGCTGATAAATCCAGTTTGCAGAAATATGTTACACCCAGCAAAATCATTTCTTCTGTAAGGCACAGGGATCTGAAAAAGAAAAACAGGATCAAATGAATATTGTGATAGTGTCACCTCTGAAACCCTAAGAGAACATTAAAACTTGATTAATTAATTAAACGCACTTTTAAACACTTACCATGTTCTAGGGCAGTGTTAGGGATAGTAAGGATATAATGTGAGCCAACCTAACAGGCAAATATAACACAAAACCAATCAACCAACCAACCAACCAAAAAAACAAACACAAAAACTCAATAACAACAACAAAGAAACATTACCTCTACCTTCATGGTACTTGAAATCTAAGGGGGAAGACTGAAACCAACAAAAAAATTATATCAAGACACAAAACATTACTTGGATAAATGTTAGGAAAAAAGGGTTATGTGGAATTGGGAAAGCACAGGCGAGAAGGTCTCTATCTGGAGCTGATTAACACAAAACTCCATTACAAACACAGGTTCCCATGTAAACCAAAGCAAAAGGAACCTGAAGAGGCCGAGAATATTATATCTCTTGTTTGGAATGTAATTTCCATCAGGCCCACCCTGAATTCTTTTGGCCCCTGGGCATATGAGATGGGGGAGTTTATTTCTTGGCCAATGTTGCTAGGGGTTACAAGTGATTTGTTAAGGGAAGAAAATGTTTTCTGGATTATTTATTGTGTATCTGCTGCAGTGGGTGCTGCTATAACACTAGGTAGAACTAGATATCATCAGAACAAACAGTCATTGGAGCAATTAAAAAATATTTACTTAAGTCAAGGCCTACAGCTTCTGAGAAAGAAACGATAATGCCACCAGAAACTGGTAAAATCTTGTGTAACCCCCTTTTCCCAGCTGATAAAAGCATTTCATACATTACTATTAATTTTAACATTAATAAGATACTGATATTGATTAGCAGTACACACAAATATTCTTATTAGATTGAAGTTGGAAATATAAGATGAATAAGCCCTGGAGCTCTAATATTGGTGACTATAGTTAATAATAACATATTGTATACTTGAAATTTGCTAAGAGAGTAGGTCTTGTTCCTCACCATATACAAAAAATGGTAACTGTATAAGGTGATGGATGTGTTAATTAGCTTAACTGTGGTAATTATTTCACAATGCATATAAAACATCACGTTGTACACCTTAAATGCATATAATTTTTCTTTGTCAATCATACATCTCAATAAAGCTGAAAGTCAAATCAATCAATAAAAATACTGGCAAACTGGAAGATTCTATGCATATTGGTCAGTATGAAGGAAGGTTACTTTATTCAAATACCACAAGTGGTCATTAGAAGAAAGAACCAGCAGTACAATTCCTCAACATTGCAAGTGTTTGTGAGATCCAGCATGGCAAAAGATAAAGAATTCACACCGCTTCACTTTGTGTTGGAATAGTCATTATTTTCTGTGAAGGATGCTAGGTTAATCAAACACAGAAATCCTGGTTGCCTGTGGGCACAAGAGGAAAGTCAGTGCACATGATCTTTAAATTTCCATTCTCTCTTCAGGATGAAATGTGGAATTGGTATTTTCCTTCCATTTGAAGTCACTTGTGACATAACACTCACGCTCTCCCCACCTCCACTCTTTTTTTTTTTTTAAACTCTATTCTTGTTAATGTGTTTCTCAGCCAGGAAAAATGACATTAGGAAAAACACATTGTACAGGTTATGGAGAGGACAAATATGGAAGTCTCAAAGTGAAATATTCTTCACGAAAAAAATTGTTGTTTCATATCTTTTTGATGATAAAAATACCACCCAATTCGGCAAATTTTTATATTTAATTTTTCTCCCCACCACCTTTTAGGAGAGTTGGGAATACAGATTTTCTTGATGGATAGACTTTACACATTACCGCTCCCCAGATCTCAGAAATTTGCTTCCTATTTTATGAAGGCATTTTTAGATATTGAACAAAAAGAGAAACAGGTTAATTTTCTCCCCCCGCCCCCCGCAGTGAATATATTTTTCTTTGCTTCTAAAATGAAAAAGTACTTTAAAACATTTATAATCATTTATCACCTATGATATCTGAATTGTGCCCACATATTTGCACACTAAGAGTATCTAACATATGTTCATACATAGACTTCATCTCAGTTACCTCCTCCAAATAATTATGGGATACTTCAGGAGGAATTCCATCTGTATTCTTAAAATTTATCTGCTCTGACATGAACACCCCCCCCCAAGAAAAGTCTTTTCAAAGGACAGTGGTAGCTAAAGCATTTGGTATTAGTTATCCTAGTGCTTGTTAAAGTGAAGCGTAGTTTCCAAGTTACTCTTAAGTATTTTAAAACCCAGATCGAAGTTGGGGACATATTTCTAATGATTTGTTTAGTCTGGTAATTATCATGAAACTTTAACATGGGCTGAGCCAGCTTTCCCTGTGATTGGTGCTCTTATCACATCTGTTACATTGTTACTAAGCAGACATGTTCTCATAGGAAACGCTAGGGCAAGTTACCCGGGCCTTTGAATTTGAACGTCTGTTCGACAGTTTAGTTATGTTACTGGATTGAAGGTTGCCAGCTTTTCGTCTGGTTCTTCCTTTTTGGAATGGATGATGGAACATGGTTTCTGTACAGAAAAAGGGACACTGAGACGCCCAGAAGCCATCTCCTTTTCTGAAGAAAGCAAGGCCCTGTGGGATAAACAGTCAGTTCTTTGGGCTTCTCTGTTGCTACATAGCTCTCTGTGTATCCAGTCACTTCTCCTGAACTTCAACCTGACATCTGTGATGAACTCTGTGGGTCCCAGCCCTTGGTGTTTTAATTCACCAAAACAGCCATAAATATCTACTCGGGACAAGGTGATCTTCTAACAGCACTAGAAAGATGTGACTGTGACCTCCACGAGGGGTGGGGTGGGAAAAGCACATTCAAAACAATGCTCATGACAGATCTCACCCAGAAGTGCCATCCACCAAGTAGAACTTCAGGGTTTTAATGGAGGAATCAGACACTAGAAGGATTTTGACAGAAACCGAGTAGAAGGCCTTCTAGGCAGAGCAAACATTTGGTTTCAGTTCTGTACCAACTGGCCCCAAGTTACATTTTCGGTTTTGGTGTTTACTATTTACCAAGTCATTTAGTTAGACAGTTAATCAAATGTATGTGCCTGTGTGGGTTAATCATTACTGAATGCTGGGGTAAACGGGCCTGACATTCAAGAAGTTTATAGCTTGTCGGGGCAGAAAATTCTGGCCTTAATGGGAGACTTTCAGAGAATGAGCTTTAAGGTGGGGTCCCCATTGTGAGGTGAGGTACTGTTTCAAGTATTGAAAGCACTGGACTTGAGATTAGTAGAAGTGGGCATGCCAAGGAAACAGTCACACAAGCACCATTAGAAAACTCATAAGGGAAGTAGTCTGGGCTACTGACTTGTTTGTTTAATTTCTTTTTTTCCCCCATTGAATAAAGAGGTTTTGATTATGTATGATGGGTCAGAAGCTATGCCAGGCTTTGGAGGCAGAGGAACTAGGCAAACCATGATTGTCCTCTGAAAGTATCCTCAGCTGGAAAGAGGACACTAGATCTCCCAAATCAACTCTTAACATAGGGGAAAGGGGAGCATTTGCCTTCAGATGGCGAAGTGCGAATCCATATTAAGAAGCTTGAGCTGAGTCCTGAAGAATTAGCAGGTACTAAGGCCAAGTTGCACAGAATGAGGAAGGCCATTCCGGAGGGGGGGGGAGGGCATGCAACAACAACAAAAATCCGTGTAATATGAGAGAAAATGGATCATCCAGCAGACATGAATTTTTTATTTTATTTTTATTTTTTAATTTAAGAACTGTACATAGAGCAGCAGGCAAGTGTGAGAATGTTATCAGATAGGTCGACAGAAGAGATAGTGGGGCTAGCGCAAGAAGGGCTAAAGTAAGGCCACAAAACATCAGTGCGGGAATGAGCCATAGCAAGGTCTTAGGACCTGGGTAGCATAGAGGCAGTGTTTGATAAGGTATGGTTAAAATTAAGATTTGTTATTTGATAAGGTAGGGTTAAGGCGTGGAGAGTGGCTGCAGAATTCTAAGGCACAAAGTACATGCAGGCAAGATCTGAGGGACAGACCTTCAATGTTAAGTTATGCACAGACGTTCCTGGGGAAGAAAACCAGGAAAAATAACTAGGAACAGTCAGAAAGCAGAAAGAAGCCAAGACAGAAGATTGTTAAGTCTGTGTCATAGAAGGCAAGGCAAAGACTGTAATGAGAAAGTGTAAAACACACCAAAGGAGTCACCTGATGTGGCGATAATAAAGTTGTTGGTGACCTTTATAAGTACAAACTTGGTGCATTGTTGGAAACAGAAAGCAAATCACAGGGGGGAAGAGGGAAGTAGGTGGAGAGGAAATAGATGTAATGGGCGTAGAAAGTTCATTTGAGAAATCTGGCAGATCTCTTGGCTGGCAATGAATGGCCACAAGGAGAATGGAGTTGATAGCTAGCTGAGGAAGCATGCTGTCATTTTCTCTTAAACATAAACCAAGTATTTCAGCCTGAATGGCCTAATCTCCATCTCTGAATATGTATTTGGCATTTCCGCTTCTGCACTACTGCTCAGCTCCCTAAATTACTTTCACTCCTCTTTTTATCCAAAATGCATCTCTCATTCAATTTAATACCATGTTGTGCTGGTAGTGACTGTCTACACACATTTAGTTGATTGAAAAGTTTCTTCTTTGCTACATTGTCTTTGGAGATTCTTCTAATATAAGTCAGTTCTAAAAGAAAGAAGAATAAAAAGATTATTGGCAACTTGGAACAAATAGGCATTTAAGATTTCTTAAAAAGGAGACATCAAATCTCAGCATATGGAAGACATAAATGAATTTTTTTTCTGCTAGTTTCTGTGGAAGACACACAACTAAAAACTGTAATTTTAGGCCAAATCATTCACTGAACAAAGAAACAAAGGGAAGCAACTCACTGGCCCTCTCTCCCAACCTACCCAATGGGACAAAATTCACATTTTGAGTTACTCAGTTTTCTTAGGATAATAGTTTGAAGAATAAGACATGCAAAGACCTAAAAATTTCCCCTCTGATCCTTGCAAAGAAACATCTAGAACTAAAAAATTAATAATATGTCCAATAAAGGAAACAACTACTAATTTTGTATTTGTTATGTAACAGACATTATGCTAGGAGCTTTCGTGTATGTTATTTCATTTCAATAATACAGAGAGAAGGGTAATATTAGTAGGAATTCAAAGATGTGTGAATTGAAGCTCAGAGATACCTGAAAACAGGTCTCATGTGATCTTCAAGGCATATTGCCTCAACAGTGACATCATTGTTATATTGTATAATCATTTTGTCCCAAACTTTATATAAGGAGTTACTAAAAACTTGGATTTTCCCAAAAGACTGTTTACTGTAAGCACTCAAGGACTAAAAAAAGAAAATAAAAAAGGAAAACTCAAAAAAACCAGACTCAGCTATTTGTGAGACAACATGTCATACAAAATATTCAAAATATCAACACCAGAGACAATAGAAATGCTAACGATGATGCCACTACATTTTATTCTATCACGTAGTACTTCAGCTACTTTATAAATCAATTTCCCCACATGTGTTCTTATTCAGTTGTATGAAACTGAGTGCTGGAAAATCCAGAATCTTACTGGGCTGTTTTTAATAAGAACCTTCTGGTTTGGAAAATGCACTGAACAACGTATGCTAGAAAAGGTTGAACCTAACAAAAGCTGTTTCTTTCTATTACAACGGGCCAGCCCTGAACATGCAAACATACCAGAAGATGACTGAAAATGGAAAATGGGAGCTCCATCTTATAGTGAGAGTTGGCCCTGTGGGTTTGGAATGTGGCTTGAGGGTTCCCGGCTCAGGAACACAGATGTCTAGCATAGCTGGCCAGCTCTGGATATTTTCAGAGATTTCTGGCTGGTTTGCTGGGGCCTGGCAGCTGGCTTAGGAGAAGCTGTGCTCTGGGTTCTCCTTGGTTCAGAGAACAGTGAGCATAGCCAGCTGGCTCTCACATCTGGCCAAGTTGGCAGATGAACTGATTCTACATTTGGGGGATCAAGAGTCAGAGAGGTCCATGATCAGCAAATTCAGGAGCGAGGAAGAAGGTCATAAATTAGCTGATGGACTTCAGTCCAGGGGAAAACTGAGTAACATAAAAAATAAGGATGTTCTGTTTTCACCAGTACTGACTCAGGTACATTGAAAATGTGTATTAATGATCTTGGTAATTGCACCTTTATAAAGAATAAGTGGGTTTACAATCTTGTAATATAAAAGTGATAAAGATTCTCTCCTTGACCAAACTCTAGCCAGGCTCCTCTGAGCCCTCTTCTGGACTAGGCCTCAACCTTGGTTTATAAAAACTATGGACTGTGAACACAGTCTTGTCTCTTGGATTGGTCGATCTGGTGGAAGTCAACACTCAACATGCGGAAGCCTGTTCTGAAGCTCAGGAGAAGCTCAGGAGAGAGAGCTCATGAGCAAATCTCAAGCCCTCCCATCTGCTGCATGAGTGAGCTTGGGAGTGGATTCTTCTTCAGCTGAGCCTAGACATGACTGCAGCTCCAGACAGCACCTTGATTAGAGACTCAAGAGAGGCCACCTAACTAAGTTGCTTCCAAATTCTTAACCTATAGAAACTGTGAGATAATAAGTATTGGTTGATTTAAGCCACTCAATTTGGGGGCAACTTGTTATGTAGCAATGAATAGCAAATAAAGTGACCCACTTTTACCCACGTGGTTCACCCAAGATTAGAGTAAAATAACCCCCCTACCCATGCATGCAGATCTCACATTAATGCATTGTTTCTATAGACTATTATCATGTCTAAAGGAGAAATTTTCAGGGCTTTGTTTAGAGAAGTTCCTTCACTGGCTGCTGTGGTAATAGGGGAAACACATATTTCTAGTTTTTTTTAAAATTTTTTTATTTCTTCTAGAGTTACCATCTGTTTGGATGTGTGCCGTAGATATCTGTCTTCAAATAAAATTCAGAATTCATACACTGGGGTTGGAAACTTTGAGATTTCTCTCGCCCACAGTGCAAAATTATTCCATAAAACCATTTAACTTTTGAGTAAATCATTGCCTTGCATGATTTATAGTAATTCTTCTGTTTCACCTGAAGGGACAGGCCCAGATGAGAACTACCACTTTTGTGGGGATTTTCATTCTTCATTTAATCTGTGTGTGGATTGTTTGACCACCAGGCCAGCTGGCTCACTGTGGCTGAGAGTACATCTTTTTCTGTAGAGGATCCCCCTATGTTTGTCCCATCTCACCCTTCTGACCACATCTTAGCCCCAGGCTGGATATTACCACAATTTAATTTCATTCTGACTGTGACAAAATGTCTAAAATAAAATACATTATCTGCATGAGCCCTTTCCACGTAATTAAAAGCTATTTTGCCTAAAGGTCAATTATTATTCATTTTAGTGGCGACAAGCTCCATAGCCCCAAATTGGGAGAATATTTTAAAACTAAGATTCCCCCCATGACCACCTGGGAACAAATGCCATTAAATGGCAATCACAACCCTATTAAATCCAGTAGCCTTAAAGTCAAGGGCATGTTAAAGAACCCACTGATCAGGCAATATTAGAAAATAAGAAAGACAACAGTAACAAAATATCTTATACTGAGCTCATTGTCTGTGTCATATACTCTACCTATAATAATGCAATAACTTTTTGAATAGGTGCTATTATTGTTAGCATTTTACAGATGAGAAAACGGAGGCACAGAGATGTTAAGTAGCTCTCCCAAAGTCACCTAACTAGCAAGTGGTTGAACTGGGGTTTAAATGCAAAGAAGGCTGCCTCCACAGCCTGTATTCTCAGCTCCTGAGTGAAACTGCCTCTCAAAAGCAACTGTGACTGTGCTCTAGAGAAAAAAATTAGAACCAAAGTTGCTCAGAGTAAGCAACACTTACTTTCTTTTATGTTTAAATCCTTGTGTTGACTGCAAGCAAGACCCTCAGAAACTGCCTGTGGTCCTTGACTATAATTTTAGAACACTTCCCTAAGCCATGCTTTCCTGCAGGACAAAATTTCTTGTTACTATTAGGTCAAACCCTAGATTGGTGCTTGCAAAATAAATAAGAATACTTTATGTGGATGTACATATGTGGGTGAGTAGGTTTGTGTATAAGTGTATCTATGTGTACATACTTGTGTATATATACGTGTGTAAGTCCTCGATTTCTTTAACCAAACCAAAAAGCAAATCCACAATTGCAGTAGGAGTACAATGTCCCTGACCCCAAAGATGTTCACATCTTTACCCCCAACACATATAAATATTTTACATAGCAAAAGGGAATTTACAGATGTAAGTAAATTAAGAATCCTGAGATAAGGGGATTATCTTGGATTCTGTAGGTGGGCCAAATGTAATCACTAGGGTCCTGGTAAGAGGGAGACAGGACGTCAGAGTCAGATTGGAAGATGTTACTATGCTGATGCTGGGTTTGAAGATGGAAGGGACTGATATCCCAGGAATGCAGATAACTTCCAGAAGCTGCAATAAGAAAGGGAACATTCTCTCTTAGAGCCTTCTGAAGGAATCAGCCCTAGTAACATTTTGTTTTAATTCCAGTGAAACCTGTTTTGGACCTTTGACCTCTAGAACTACATACAAAATAATAAATTTGGGCTGTTATAAGCCATTAAGTTTATAGTGATTTCTTACAGCAGAAATAGGAAACCAATAGAACCATTTAAGCAGGACAACTTTCCCATGTTGAAAAATGAAGAAACCCAGATCTGTCTTTGGTGGCATCCTTGGCACTTCTTATCGCCTTTATCTTGAACTGTTAAGCATCATGTTTCTCACTTATTTCTCTTCCTCTGAATTAAACTTTAAATTAAATTGTTACCTGTGGGAAGTTGCCCTTCTGTAATATTCTGTAATTCTCTAGTGCACCACACCCACGAAGAGTCTAGTAGCCGGTGGAAGCTGGATACATACTTGATTTGTAGATCTCATTTGCTTATCACTATTTTCTAAATTGAGCATCTTGTTAATAATTTTACTGGAAAAATAATAACGACAATATAAACTAGAATGAAGTTCGACAAGTAATTGCTCTTTCTTCCCCTATACTTTCCTGTTTTTTGAAACATTAAATTTATTTTAATTTGTGTAAGGATGACTCTCATACCAGACCTATTACAGAAAGTATAAAATAGATTTTTGGGAGGAAAATAACATAAAATGGATACTTCTTTTCTCTCAATATTTAAGAAAGACAAATGATTTTGTTTCTGTCCAAAATTTTTGTGTTCATAAAAAATGTTCTTGAGGCCCTCAGTGCCTGTTCCCACCTCTCCACCAGCCTGTGCTTTTCTGCATATCTCTGTACCCTAACATCATCCTCTCGCTATGTGCTGTTTATGCTGACAGCCTGAACAATGATGTTATCTAAGTTATATGCAAACATGGTCTGCTACAGGGATATGTCTTAAATAAGAACTTTAATTTTCCATTGAAATGTAAACTTTCAAAAGATGCATTCTGATTTCCCAACATAGTTATTACAGAAGCAGTGTTTGTCTCTGAAAAATGAGCTTGGTTGTTATAGTTTGTTTAGAGACAGTTCGAACCTGCACAAAAATTTGCTGATATTGAAAATGAATTGGCATTTTCCTTCACAAAAGTTGAATCACTCATGATATTCTCTACTGCACAAATCATGCTTGTCTACATGTTTTACACTGAGAGTGAGGGCTTGTCTAAAAATGAGAACTCTTTTTTTTGAGCTTTAACTAGCTGTGACTTGACAAAATAATCTCAATAACCGACTCACTATATATATTGTTTTGATAAGCAACTTAGATGCTAATAATCAATTTTTTAATGTTAATTTGTCAACCTGTGATTGCAATCTTCATCTAGGAAAAAGGCCAGGTAGGGCTCTTTGGGGGGCTCATCTGGTCACCTTGCTTGACCTCTCTGCACTATTTTCCTTTTCTCAGAGGCTGTGGATATGTCAGGCTTGGTCTGCTCTGCAGCTGAGCTATTCATGAGAAGCAGGTAGATAGACAAGCCTAGCATTAGACCTAACGGTACAAATTACAATCCTTGACTGAGAACCTGTTGGGAGGCAGGTGAGTTTTAGGCATTGACCACCAAACCCTACCTCATGTTCCCTACAGCTATTCCAGGATACACAGATGCTATGATTAAAAGTAATCATATGTAATTTGAGAGATCTAAAATATTACAGTGCAGATGCATGGTGAAACAGTTTAACCAACTAGAAATAAAAATACTGTTTAGCATTTGTGAAAAATTGTGCAAAAATAACATGATGGCCTTTTGTGGATGTCATTATAGACTTTGTG
Organism: Miniopterus natalensis; assembly: GCF_054644295.1. NCBI lineage: Eukaryota > Metazoa > Chordata > Mammalia > Chiroptera > Miniopteridae > Miniopterus > Miniopterus natalensis. Next base: position 82,285,795 of record NC_142086.1, on the reverse strand, counting down.
CATTGGATATTGCCAATGTGTTCTATTTTGTGGATAGCTAGGAGTGCAGCCTGCCTAGAAATGCAAGGAATATTTTGGTTACACAAACAAGAACTGTTTAGGCATTTAGAAAAGACATATGGAAGAGAGGTACAGTGTAAGGAACTGAAGGAGAATGGCTGGGGCTCCTTCTTCTGAGACTGTGGTTAAAGTCGTTAGTCCTCTTAGAGACACAAGAGGCAGAAAGTGAAGCCTGAGGGTCACTTCCTTTAAGGAACAGCAACTCCCAACACTGAACCTCTTCTCTCCCAGTGAAAAAGGGTCCAGTGATTATCCTGGTTTCTCTAATCTGACTAATAACTGCTCTTCCAATGGGAATGAGCAGTGAAGTCTTAAGTGACTGGGATTTTCCTTGCCCCTCCAGGCTAAGAGAGAAACAAGAGGAAGGGGCACCCCAGTCTTGCTTTTTTTTTAAACTTATGACCACTGTATGTGCCATGCATGTGTTTAGAAGGCTGAGGAGAAAGACCTCAGGGATCTCAGATGAATTATTCTGGATTAAACAATAGAAGTCAACTCACACTTTAGTTGAGCAGTTACAAGAAGACAAGAAGTATTTAGATTGAACCATTAAAGTGAGGGCTCTAAACCACTCAGAGTGGGTCATATAAACCCAGATTTCTGTTTTGGAGGCATAGATGATATAACTTACTGGTTTGTAGCTACTGAGTTTGCGGCATTTATCAAGTTTTACTTTAATATGTTTTATATCTATCATCTATCTGCATATCTATCACCTATCTATTATCATCTATCTCTCCTCTATCATCTATCTATCTATCTATCTATCTATCTATCTATCTATCTATCATCATCTATCTATCTATCTATCTATCATCATCTATCTATCATCTATCTATCATCATCATCTATCTATCATCTATCTATCTATCATCTATCTATCTATCTATCTATCTATCTATCTATCTATCTATCATCTATCTATCTATCATCATCATCTATCTATCATCTATCTATCATCATCTATCTATCTATCTATCTATCTATCATCCATCTATCTATCTATCTATCTATCTATCTATCTATCTATCTATCTATCTATCTATCTATCTATCTATCTATCTATCATCTATCTATCTATCTAATCTATCTATCTATCTATCTATCTATCTATCTATCTATCTATCTATCTATCTATCTATCTATCTATCTATCATCTATCTATCTATCTATCTATCATCTATCTATCATCTATCTATCATCTATCATCTATCTAATCTATCATCTATGTCTATCATCTATGTACCATCTATCATCTATCTTTCATCTATCATCTGTGCACCTGCCTACTATCGACCTATCTTACTAATCAAACAGCTATACAGCCAGAATTTAAATCTTAAATATATAGAGAGATGGTTTAGACTTTTTTCTTATTACTTGGTTACACAATCAAAAACTATTTAGGGAGTACCATTAGAGGCAGCTACGATCGTGAGAGCCAGGCAGCATCGCGAGAGCCAGGCAGCATCGCGAGAGCCAGGCAGCATCGCGAGAGCCAGGCAGTATCCCGAGAGCCAGGCAGTCTCGCCAGAGGCAGCCTATATCCGGAGAGGCCTCCCGTGTGGGGAGTGGCAGCGAGCACGGCCAGAGGCAGCTACGACAGCGAGAGGCGGGTCTGTCCTGGGCGGCTGGCCTATGTTGTGACAGGCATCTACACGGCCATTTCCATGATAGAAGCAGCGTCTGAAAAAAGGAGAGTCTCCTGGGCTACCTAGGCCCTTCCGGAGGAAGGAGGGTCTGGCGGGGAAAGGTGAGAACCACTGCGTCCTAAATCCTTCCCTCGGTGCCAAGTGGAGAAATTCTGTCCCGACACAGGTGGCCGAGTCCTGGATGTGGGCCCTGGGGACAGCAGGCATCCGAGGCAGCTCCGAGGTTTGGGCCTGGGGACCAGGAGAAATAAATAGTCTTCAAAGCCCCAGCCCCGTGCGGGAGGGTGGGGAGTCACAGTGACCGTCTCAGGTGTCGAGGCTGCAGCAGGGCTCGGGTGTGTGACCGGTTCCTGAGACGGTGACTCAGAGCTGGCCCTGTGCGCACTGACATGCCGCTGAGGACGCGGGTGGTGAAGTGCGGCCTCCTCTCCCCGGGAGCTCTCTGGCCCGGGAGGGAAATCAGCAAACCGCTCGCTGGGTCCTTAGGCCTGTTGGGGCCACACCGATGGCAGCACGGCTCCAACCACGCGCCGTGGGAGGCCCCTGCGTCCTCTGTCTTCCTGCCGGCGTTCCTCCCTTTCCATGAGCTCCCCACGCGTCCCCATCTCTCCCAGGCCCTTGGGAAACTCCAGATTCCAGGCCTAACTCAACCCACTCTCGGCTTTCCCATCTCCTTCCCGGCCATGCCCTGCGGTGGGGCCTCGATTTCACCGGGTTTTTTCCCTTCTCTCAGCGAAGGCACCTCCAGATAGGCCGGCTTTACATAGATTCTACTTTCCGCTCTGCCAGGTGGCTGAGTTGGATTCAAAAGGTGGTTGTGCAGATACTAAAAGTGGTAACTGGGATGCCCGGGGCAACATGGAAAGTGCTTATAGGTCAGGGGCGAAGAGCCTGCATTGTCGTTTCTGGGAATCGATTCTACAGAAACATTCGCAGAGACCTACGAATGCACATGTGCCGTGGCACTGAGCACGGCTTGCGACAAGCATTGGAAATACCATAATTGCCTGGCAGTGGAGGGATGAGTTAAATAAGCCATGAGCTTCGATGGCTGATAGAAAGGCAGATGCGAGTCTATAGACACTGACGTGGAAATGTGTCCACAACACTGTGAAGTGGAAAAGTTGCAAAAGAGGAGCTCTCTGTATTTTTTGTAAAGAGGTTAGAAAGTGTACATATATATGTGTTTGTCAACATAGGAAAATATCAGAAAGGACAAACCTTAGATTGTTAGTAGCACCCATTTTAGGGGATGGGTGTCTAGGCTTGCAGGTAATGGTCCCTTTTAATGTCATGTATCTGTATTTGAATTTCTTACTGTGTGTATTGCTTATATAATTAAAAAAATTTTTTTGGAAAGAGAGAGAAAAAGAACTATTTAGGCATTTAGAAAAGTATATCACTCCCTAGGAAATTTCAAATAGTTTACTGATTTAAAAATTTGAAGGTCACTATTGGCTTTCTTTCCCCCTGTGCTTCTCACATAGGCAAATTGAAATAGAAGATGTGACATCTATAATGTAATTTTAACCCATTCCAAATAAATCAGGTAATTATTTTACCTTTAATATTAGCTTCTAATTATTTTTTTTTAAATTTAGAAAATCATCCAGTCTTCTCTCATTTTGTGTACGTATACTCAAATATGAATATTTACTGGGTTTAATATACCAATTAAATTCAACTTATAGCTTATAAAAATTCATTTGTACATTCTATCATTCTATAAATGAGGTCAAGAAATATTTATCTAACAATAGGGAGATGAATTATGTAATGGTCAGCTTGCAACCCAGATTTTGCCTCTTTTTCTTTAGATTACTTAATTCTGGAGAAATAATTTTGGAGAATTTTATTAAGGCATATTATTAACCACAAAGGTATTAAGCAAAACATGTTCGTACCCAGACCTCTGCTCCAATGAAAGTTTTTTGACTTTGTTGGGCGACCCCACAGAAACTTGAATTGCCTGGGATTGTTTTATTTGACTGCTGTGTGTCAGTGGTTTAAGTTTTTTAGAGGGCTTCAATTTTACTGCAGAGAGAGGAAGAAATCATTAAGGAGATAATGTTTTGTAGCTCATCCCATATATATTCTTCAGTATTCTCAAGCAAATTTTCAAATAGGCTTCTTAGATAACATCTCATTATTGTATCTGGGATAATTTAGTGCCTCCGTCAGGAATTACATGTGCTTATCTGAAGCAAGTTAGGGAAAAAATTGGAGTAAAATTTTAGTTTCCTTTTTAGTACCTAGCAGTGGAATTCTCTTAACTGAGTAAGGAACAGAAGGGCTCCAAACAGACAAGGAAGCTATTTAAAAATCTTAAAGTTATTTTATTTTTTTGTTCAACAAGGCAAAATTATCTTAAAGTTTTTGTTTTGACTTGTATGGTCATAGATACATCCCTATTTAAAGAAATGGTAATATTTTTTAAAGAGGATACAGAAATTCTGTGAATAAAATGTATTTTATGAGATTATTAACATGAGAATTTTCACAAAATTAATAATGATACAAATTCTAATCTCAAGGTAGTTGTGTACAAGATCAGTAAGATAAGAACTATATTTTAGTTGAATCTAGTATGATCTAATTATAAATTTTTCTAAATTATACTTTTTGTTTTGTGGTGGACCTAAGCATGCCCCTCTATGTATGAAATATGATGTTCTATTTTAGAAAGTTCTATAATAACATTTTTTTAATAATTTTTTTTTAGATATAAAGTCCTTGTTTAATATTTAAAGTGTTATTTGCCATGGAAAAGCTAAGAGATCAAGTAAATTAAATCTGTCATGGCATACAGCTATCTTTATACATTTTTCAAATACAATATAAGACTTTGAGTTTATATCTTAGATTATATAGCTTTGATGAACTTTATTTGGAGATAATATGTCAAGCATTTTGTGTCTAAAATTCACAAAGCCTTCTGAAGTTGAGAAATGGTATATGTTCATGTATATCACTCATGGCCTGATTTTTAAGGCAGAAAACCAGAGAGTGAGCTGGATGGATTATGTCTCATCTTTAACAGATGGCAGAGAGGACTCTAAAATAGCAATGGATACACCCTGGGGTAGCTCGACTCAGTCCCGCAATCCTGCACCTTGTGTAGTGAGTAACGGTCTGGCACGTCAGAGGAAGAGATTACCTGGGGACTTGGGAACAGGAAGCTTCATGCTGTACTATTCATAGCTGTAATAGTCCCATGGCTAAAATACATCCATAGCCGAAAAGATAATTGGCAAGTAAAAGAATTTTAAGTTTACTAAACTGATCTATTCCTCAAACAAGATGGCTTCTTCCCTAAATGGCTAAACATTTGACTTACATTTTGATTTTACCATATATCTGATACATCTCTGCAGTATTTACCCTCAACTGTTTAAGAAAATCTAGTTTTCAGTAATTTATTCATGGTGATGATGGGATGAAGGCAACTGAGTCTCACACTGGTGTTCTGTAAACTCAGTCACGTGCAATGCCCATCTCCATGGCTTTGAGCATTCTTCTCGCTAGTGATCTGCGTACAACATGCTCATCCCTTTCCTTTCCCTCCTCCAGTCAGGCCCTTGCATTACTGAATCTCTGGACATCCCTCCCTCTTTGCCTTCATTCCTATTTTCTCGCTTTAACCCATCGTGCTTTTTGCACCTATCTTTTTATTTTTGGATCTCTTCTATCTATACACCTTTCTCCTCCCCACTGACTCCAGTTTCCCAGAAATCTATTACCAGCCCATGCTGCTGTTAGTTCAGAAATCCTTCACCAAGGTGCCAGAAATGAAGCCTCCTTGGATTTCCTTCATAGTCCCCCCAGCTCACCCCTGCTAGTCCTACTTTTATCTGAATGACCTGAATACTTCAGCCAAATAGGCTGGCCTTTTGTTATACAAGTCTCAGAGGCAATTAGTTTGCATCCGTTTCATATGCCAGAGTTTTGTTTTGTTTAGTCTTCCTTCTCTGCAGCCTGTGTTTTCAATGAGCAATTGTCGAAGCATGACAATCTGGTGCCTTGGATTTTTGGCCTTCATGAAAAATTTCAGAAGTAGAAGTAGAGTTGGCTACTTATTTTAATTTGTGAAAAGGCTTCCATATTCAGGGGAAACTAGATATTACAGGAATTTATACTTATAGTGTCATTTTGCTTCTGCCTATTTATTTTTTTTGAAATACAAAATTGAGAGGAACAATCTGCCCTCACTTAAACTCAGCAGACGAATCTTGTTTGTCAACTAGTTGTTGCTGTTACTGGAAGGAACAGTGATTATTCTAATCCCTCTAGCTAAGAAAGATCCCTCTAGATTAAAGCTTGGTGTGGTGACACCACATGTTTCTACTAATTGATTGGGGTCAAAGGGTAGACAGTATTTGCAATGGTTTCATGGGTCAGGTCTGTGATAGAATGGAGGCTGACAAAGTTTAGGGGCTAGGAAGCAGAGTGGGTGTAGCAAGTGAGGTCAATCTGTGGAAACAGGCAATTAGTCATTAGTCTTACTTAGACACTCACTTGAGCCTGGGTGGCTGCTAGGCATATTTGTATGCAAGTCAAAATACCCAGGCCCTCTCCTCTCTAAGGACAGAAAAGACTGCCACAACTTTTTAAAAATATATATATTTTTATTGATTTCAGAAAGAGGAGGGAGAAGGAGAGAGAGAAACATCAGTGATGAGAGATTCATTGATCGGCTGCCTCTTGCATGCCCTGCGCTAGGGATCAAGCCCAAAACCCAGGCATGTGCCCTGACCTCGATCTCCTGGATCATAGGTCCAGGTTGAGCGATGCTCAACTTTTAATAAAATGGGAGATAGAATGTCAAGTAAATCATGATCACAAAACAAGAAGGATTACGTAGGAACCTGTATATAGTGTGTAATGGAGAATTCAAGAATTGGTAGTTAGAAATGGGCTTGTATCAGCTGTTTATGCTCAGTAACCACATGACTGCCATGGTGTATAACAATGAACATTTACTTTTGTCCATGAATTTAGGATTGCCTGGGTAGTTCTGCTGGTCTGGGCCAAGCCCAGCTGATCTTGGCGGGGCTGTCTCATGCATTTGCTGCCAGCTGGTGGGTCAGATGGGGGCTAGTTGGTTAAAGACATCTTCAGCTGAGATTACGGCTCTCTGCTCACATGGTCTACCATCCTCCAGCAGGCCTGGCGTATTCTCTTGGCAAAGACAAAGTTCAAAGAGAGTGAAAGTACACAAGGCCTCTTGAGGTCTGGGCTCAGAAGTGACCCACTGTCACCTTCGTCATATGCTATTGGCCAAAGCAAGTTACAAGGCCAGCTCTGTTTTAAGTACAGGGGAATGGATGGATACCACATTTTGAGGGAGCAACTGCAAAGTCACGTTGTAAAGGGTGTAGATAGAGAGGGGTCATTACTTGAGGTCAACAACACAATCTACCACAGTACTCATGTCATAATCCACAGCAAAAGAAAAGTCACTGTGGAAAAATGTTTCCTCTGAATAAAATAGGATTAAAGTAAATTAGAAAATAGAGAAAAGCAAACTATCTCCAGAAGGTAAGGAAGAGAGGCTGTGAGCTGAGTGAGTCATTTGGAGTTCAGAATCCCTCCACTAGAGCAGGTTCCTTTAACACACTGCTTAACTTTGATGTGTGACAAGTAGTTTCTGTTAAGTCGGGTGTTACTCATTGGTCACAGCTGGGTTGGGTGCCATCCTTCCCCGTACTGGTGGGAAATTGGTGTTACCCTTGAGTTCACACTGCCAGTCAGGCATTCCAGATATGAGTCAAACTAAGGTACTAACCAGAAGGATTTGGATTTAAAACAAACAAACGGTGATTCAAATTATTAGGAATGTGTTCTTTAAAACTTAAAAAATAGGCCTATGTTTCTTTCTGCTGTTCCTTTTCCTAAGGAGAAAGATAGGCAATACATAAAATTTTTGTTAAAGAAAAAAACATTAAAAAAACTAAGACAAATTTAAAATGATAAGACAAGGAGGCATCTTTGGGCATGAAGAACGAATGGGTTTATTCCAGAAAAGTGAACAAAGGGCATGTGAATCAAATATGTAAAGGAAGTTTGAAAAAAAGACAAGCACTCATTTCATCATTAGGTAAGAATTAAAAGAGATAGGTTTAACCTGCAATTTAAAAAGTATGGAGTAATGGAAAACTATATAATTAAAACCAACTGGTCGATGGAACATGTAGCTAAAGGTAGATTTGCAATCTCTGCTACTAGAGAATTAAAGACCAGATTTAAACTACCTGCAGAGACTTTGTTTAGAAGAGTGCAAATTGTATGTCAGTTTGCAAGATGACCTCATCTTAAGCACTTTAGTGATTTTTGTGTGTGTCTATACAGAGTGCATATTTCTTACCTTTTAGACTTACCTTAAAAGTTTCTCTTTCCCCTAAAATATTCTCATGGCCAACTTTATGTTTCTTTAGACAGTTCTTTGATTCTAGTTATCTAGAATATCCAGTAACGTTCTAACATTTGCCTCTTTAAATTTTCTACAAGAGGCTTTTATAAAAGGCAAATGAAGGATTTGCTATCAGAGGAGAATATTATTACATCAGAGACTTATTGTTTATGGTCAGTCATGCAGGAGTTAGATGCCTGAATCTAAATTCTAGCATTCGGTCTTACAGGTTGCATTTCTCTGATGATTAGTGACACTGAGCATCTTTTCATATGTCTTATTGGGCCATCTGTATGTCCTCATTGGAGAAGTGTCTATTCAGGTCCTTTGCCTATTTTTTAATTGAATTGTTTGTTTTTTTTGGTGTTGAGTTGTATAAGTTCTTAATAAATTTTGGATATTAATTCCTTATCAGATGTGTCATTGGCGAATATGTTCTTTCATTCGGTGGTGTATTTTCATTTTGATGATGGTTTCTTTTGCTGTGCAAAAACTTTTTAGTTTGATGTAGTCCCATTTGTTTATTTTTTCTTTTGTTTCCCTTGCTTGCAGAGATATAGCAAAAGAAAATATTGCTGTGAGAAATACCTGAGATTCTTATTCTTTGAAAATGACCACAAAATATAACATTAACTTTGTTTTACATTTTATTATTTATGACTATCTACAAGATAGACATGATGTAAGTGACTCACAAGAAAATCAACCCAACATCATTTTTCATCTTCCTTGGTTTTGGGTAGTTCTTTTGATGCATGTTTCTGTAACATGAGATCCCAGCCTTAGTTAAGTGTGCTTACACTTTCTGTTGTATTTTATATTTCCTTTCTAAAAATTGCTGCCTCTACAATATCAACTTTCTCTTTTGTTAGTGTTAAATGTCTTTTGTGCTCTGCATTTGTAAACCTGTGTCAATTATCTGGAATGATGTAAGTTCTCAGCCATATAAGGTTATTTTATACATATTTTGGACATGCTAACAAACTTCCTCTGTTTATTTTGAATGCTACTGTGCATTACAAAGAGATCAATGTGCATCGGCTTTATGGATTTTAAGGAGGAAGTCACTCTTAATTGTATATGTGTTAATTGGAAGATAGGGATCTTTAACTTTTTGTTATATGCCATGTGACATGTTTACAATACACTTAAAATTACCCTTTCTATGTGGTCTCATTTACCATTTGTTTATTAAGCAACTAATATTGTTGTGCATGGAGCAATGAGAGGTACAAAGGAAATGTGACCCACGGTTATAGTTATTTGGGTGCTTGCGTCTTGTAGCGTAGAAAATGTACTCAAACAAGCCCAAGTCATAGAAGGCTTAAAAGTTGAATAAAATGAGGTAGCCCATAAAGAAAAGCCCATGGCATAGAAAGGCACAGTGAAATGATTTCAAGATTATCTCTTTTAAAATTATGGCCACAGAATTCTTTTGGAATCACAGATACCCTCTCAATTTGTTGCGAATTTGAAAATAGTTATTTTTACTCTAACAAAGTCAAATTGTGAAATTAATAAGATTCAGTAAAAGAACCAGAAATGGGAAGAGATTTAAAAAGTAATGTATTACTTTCTCTCTGTATAACAAAGTATAAATTATCAATACATTGAAGCCTTTGGATCTTTCAATGTCTTTATAAATATCATCATTGATGATTGTATGATTTTTATAATTTGGACAGTGGATTTAATTCCTGAAATAGCCAAAAAATATTTTACTCCAAATAGTCAATAAGGTGAGGTTGGTGACAAAAGGTAGTGTAATTATAAGGCTCTGAATTTAGGGTGGTTTAGTTCAAAAAGTATCTCACTTCTATAATTATGAAATCTATTTATTTATGCTTTTTATAAGCCAGAGTCTGTGTATTATCTAATCTAATTCTTGTAACAAATTTTTGAGGCATTATTTTCTTCTTACAAGTGAAAAAATTAACAGAATAAATAGCTGGTAAGAGGAGTAAGTAGATACCAACTCAAGTCTGTCCTGCTTCTAAAGTTTTAGTTTTTATGACTTAGTGCCTCAAAGTTGCAGTTAGGAAACCTAAAAGAATATCCTTATTTATATTATTTTATGAGTTTTGTGATCTTGGGTAAGTCACTTAAATTCTTGAATCCTTAATTTCTTAGGTTTTCAAAAAAATTTTCACCTGTTCTGAATTTACTTGAAGAGATTCTGGTGAGAATTAAGAGAGATAATTACTAAAAAATTTTAAAAAGACTAAAAATTCAAGAAAAATGACACAAATGTAAGATAATGTGAGGAAAACTAGAAATAAAACATTTATTAACAATATTTTGAGTAATGGCATCACTCATGGCACACAATGATATAGCTTTTGATAATACTTTCTTTGAAAGAATGCTATTTGAACTTGTATATACTTGTTTAGAAAAAAAGAAAAAAACTAAGCCTTATTATGTAGCCTAGAGTTACCACCTAGGCTACATATATTCACCAAAAGAACTGCAAATTTAATGCAAAATATAGTCAATTTGATTATTTGTCCTCAAACAGACTAAACGTACAGGTAGCAGAAGTTTTCACTCTCCAAACAACTGTATTAGCATCATGTAGAATTATAGATAAGTACACACAGTACACACACACATGTAGACATATACACATATATATTAATGGATATATAGACAAATCACCAATAATTATGGAAAGAATACGTTTTAAACTGTTTTAAGACTATGATTATGTCATTTGTGGTTGGCTCATAAAAAGAGATTCATTTGGAAGACTGTAAGAAAGAGATGGTGAAAAGCATACTGGACTTAATTCCAATGCTGAGGTGTTGATTCTAAGACCCTAGCTTGTGACTTGGACTATTGATTTAATCACATTTAACCTCCTTTCAACGCTGTGAAAACATCTTAATGCTTGATATTTCTGCATACAGGGTTTAGATTTAAGATAGTTCATAGAAATGAGGTACTCTATCTTATCCATGTTGGCATCTTCAAAACCTAATTCATTATTTGGCAAAGAGAGATGCTTTAGAAATGGAAATGAAAGCAGCTTATAAACTATGTATATTAATATTTTCCCTTATTCATTCAAAAAACATTTTTCAGGCAACTTTTATCTTGACTGTTTTTATATGACTCTGGAGTAGTGGATAATATTAAATTATTTCAACTCCTGAATACAACCCAAGTAGTCATCTTGATGTGATGCATTTAGATCATATACACGTCATCTTCTTGTGATCAGGGTGGATAAAATGTCAGCACCATCAATTAATGGGTGAGATTAAATTACTACAATGCAAATAATATAGCAGGAATGCACGTGGTTTTCACTAAGTTATTACTCTTTTTAAATGAGGCCTATCATGATGTAATCTATTGATGTAAAAATCGTCTGAATAGTGGGCTTGTCTGGAGCATGATTATGTTTATTCCCTGATGATGTTACAACTGGTCTGGCCAAATGCAATATTCTCAGGCTTATCCTTGAGCTAATTGCTCTGATAACCACTGAATTGCATTTCCTCAAAGACGGAAATTGTCTAAAACTAGATTGTGATTATTAAATAACTTCGTTTCAACTAGGGAATTATGTTACATATGCAAATGTGTCCTCTGTTTCTTTTATGTGAAATACTATTTGCCATAGGAAAGAAAAGCTTCCCAGATCTCCTAATTTTGAAAGGACAGACTGAAAAATGATCAGAAAGTTCAAAGTGCCTAACTCAATGAAGTTTCTCTTGTTCTCTGAATAACTGCCAGTTAACTCCACACAACACTCTTTAAAATATTTTTTACTACAGAGTTCACCTAGAGCCTCTTAAGGAGATTTAGCAGCTTCTGAAAACTTATTCTGATGTCCAAGGTCCAGAGAAGACATGGAACCAGACCTTCATCATAGGCCTGTTGGAAAACTGTATTTTGGTTAGGACACAAGGTAAAGGGTTGGAACACAGATGTCTTTTAAGCAACCCCCCCCCCACCATAGGTCATTGGTTAGTAGGCATCATAATTGTCTTTCTCCTAAATTCCAGAGGTTATAAGTCAACACCCAATAATCGTGTTTCCAACCAAAGTTCAAATATGTTATTTCAGTCTGTAAATGTTTAGAAAGGAAATGCCTGTTGCAGATTGGAAAGGTGATGGAAAATGAGAAAAAGTCTTAATTTGGACAAAAATTAATTTTTCAATGAGGATTTGTTGCCATTCAATGAAATATGATACAAATGCCTTGGTTACTTTTATGGACATTTATTAATTAAAGATAACCATGGCAACACAAAACTCAGTCACAAGAATACTAGCTAGTATGTTCCTGATTGCTTTGATCATCTCAGGTACATCAGAGCCAGGACTCTGTTTGGATTATAAGGCTCCATTGGGGTTTTAAGGCCTCTTCCCTCATAGCTACATAATTGCTTTAGGTGATACTCAAATGAATACTTATGCCAAGGTGCAGTGTGACTTTAGCATTCTCATATACTCTGTGGGAATAAAAAATTTCTACTTTTCTGGAAAAAAATTTGGTACTATTTAGTAAGATTTCTTAAAAAGTTAATGTCCCTTACCCAGGTAAATTCATATCTTAAAATTTACCCTAAAAAAAAAAAATAGAGGTTTGGAAATATATGATCATGTGTAAATGTTCATACAAATATTTAAATAGAAATAAAAATGTGGTAAAGATTTGAAAATTTAAATAAAAGGAATTATAATGTGTGGTATCAGAGTGTTTGCCACCATTAAACCATCATGTAGTTGATTGAAAATAAAGTTAATGTCCATCAATGGGGGAATAAATTAATTATGACAAATCTATGTCTGGAATATTATGCAACCATTAAAAAGAACAGAGTTGAACAATTCCAGTTTACTCATGGTTTCCATGAGATATAGGTGGGTAAAAAGCAAGATTCAGAAAGTATTTATAATATGACTCCATCTAGGTAAAGCAATGCAAAGACAAAGAAAATAACTGTATATTTCTGTGTACAATTATATGTCTATGTGCATAGGTGGGATTATGTAGGCATAGAAAACATATGGGAAGAGACCTACTGGGATGCAGTGGGATTACTTTATAACAGAGGAGAGCTGCTATTGAGTAAAAGATAGGAAAGCAAAAATAAAACTCCTTAAAGTAGCACATGAACATGATCACATTTTTAAAATGAAGCAAAAATTATAAGTTTAATATTATAAATAAATGCAGTATATTTTTAAAAAATATATCTTTATCAATTTCAAAGAGAGGAAAGGAGAGGGAGAGAGAGAGATAGAAACATCAATGATGAGACAGTCATTGATCAGCTGCCTCCTGCACACCCCCAACTGGGAATCAAGCCCGCAACCCCGGGCATGTGCCCTGACTGGGAATTAAAGCCCGATCACCTGGATCCTAGGTCGACACTCAACTGCTGAGCCGCGCCCGGCCAGACTAAATGCAGTATTTTAAGTTACCCTTTTGATGACACTTAATGCAGTGGGGGAATGCTTATGATGCTATTGTTTGAAGGAAATCTATTTCAAGATTCTTGAGTTCATTACATCTGCAAAGTCCCTTTTGCCACATAAAGTAACATTAACAGTTTCTAGGGATTGGGCCTGGGTACCTTCGGGAACCTACCACACCAGACACACTCATTTGTGAGTGTATTGTCCATGGCTGCTTTTTCGCTACAACAGCAGAATTCAGTATTTTTCACAAGAGGATCTATGGTCTAAAATATTTATATGTGGCCCTTTTCAGAAACAGCATGCAGTCCCTTTCTCTAAAAAGGAAGCTCCTGCCTTGAGGGAGAGGAAGTTTCTGATATTAGAAACCACAGTTCCCTGGGAAGGAAATTAAGTCAAAATTCAATCACATCAAAGTTAAATTAAATCAAGTTCTCTTCACCTTAGGCTACAAAATAATAGTCTTCAAGCAGCAGGAAGATTTTCTCCTGCTGCCTCACAAGACTGAAATCTTTATTCCCACCCCCTGAAGAAAATGTCCCTTCAGGATTAAAAGCAAAACATTAATTTAGAGTCGTGGAGTATAAATGGCTGAGCCGTGTTGATGGTATGCACCAACATAGTTTCATAATGATATTTTGTCAAGCAATGAAGTAAGTAACTAGCTAAGCAAAGCCTATGCATACACTAGAGGCTTTTTTTTTTTTTTTAATTTTTTTAATTTTTGAACTAGCACTTTGGGCACCACATCATGTCAGTCCTGTTATTGTACAAATGGAAACTTAAATTTGGGGTTTATGTAATGTTTACACTGTAAATATCACCATAACTTCCAGAGAAGTACACAAGACATCTGGGAATACAGCACTGTTTTGAAAACTATAGTTTTCATAGTATCTCAACAATGCCATCAGTAAACATATAATTATAACGGACCCCAAATTTGCAAGTAGTAGCAAAAAACATGCAGCCTTTACCATGAAAAAATTGTTCATGTGGCTGAGTTCTGTGTAGAACTCCAAGTTTGTAAAGAACATTGAATGGTAGACCTACAGTAGAGAAAACAAAAGCCAACTCTTTATGTTTAGAAACTTATTCATGCATTAACTACTTCGGGCTTGGATTTTATGTATCGTTATTGTTCAGTTAATGACAGCTTAGGGGTAGTAATAACTAATACTTTGGTAGAGCTTCCTATGTAGGCACCAAGGCAAGTGTTTCATCCATCCTGAGGCATTTAATCCTTTCAACTGGAGCTTTTATTACCACTTTACCGAAGGAAAAGTTGAAGAATAGAGGGACTAAGTAGCTTGACGAAGATTGTACCACTAAATAACATTAGAGTAAGGATTCCAACCCAAGAATTTAAAAGCCATCTCCTTAACTTCTATACTGGGCTGCCTTTCACATACACATTTATACTGAGGAGCTCCTGATCTCTGAGATATGTAGGAGGCAGTAAGTAATGAGGCCTCAGTCCTGCTATGCCAGAGGAATTTTCTTTTAGAAGTGTCTGAAAGTCTTCTAGCAAAGACACAATATACCAATACCTATAATTCATTTCAGATTCAGCTTGTTGACTTTAGTCTTTTGCTCATCAACTTTTAACTTTGGCTGTATATTAGAATTTTCTGGGGAGCTGTAAAAAAGTACTAATGCCTGGCTCCATCCAAAGCCAATTAAGTCAGAATCTTTGGAGATGAGGTCCTGAGTGTAGGTGTTTAGTGAGTGCTTTCTGGGTGATGCTAGCATGCAGCCAGGGTTGAGAACACACTACGGGCCCTAACATACCTTATAGATGCAGCTCTGAGGTCGCAAATGCTAAACCATAAATCACAGCATTAGGTGTTAGAGATGAGCACACTTTCAACTGCCAAATTGTTAATCAAGTCTGAGAAACAGGGTTCATGTAGATAAATGCTTACGTATTTTGGATGCACTAAGAAATTCCAAGTACTTGAAAAATAAAATAATAATAATTACAGCGGACATACAAAATTATGTTAGTTTTAAGTGTGCAACATAGTGATTAGACATTTATATAACTTATAGAGTGGTCACCCTGATAAGTCTAGTACCCATTGGACACCATACATAATTATCACAATATTATTGACTATATTCCTTATGCTGTACTTTACATCCCCAGGACTGGCAACTTGTACATCTTAATCTCTTCCCCTTTTTCACCCATCTCTCCAACCCCCTTCCTATCTGACAACCATCAAAATGTCCTCTGTATCTATGACTTTGTTCCTGTGCTTTTTAGATTCCACATATAAGTGAAATCATATGTTCATTGCAGCATTATTTAGTATAGCCAAGATATGGAAGCAACCTAAGTGCCTGTCAATAGATGAATGGGTAAAGAAGATGTGGTACATATATATGACAGAATATTACTCAGCCATAAAAAAGAGAATGAAATCTTGCCATTTGAAACAACATGAGTGAATCCAGTGGGTATTATGCTGAGTGAAATAACTCTGAGTGCTCTTTGATAACTTCAGCATTTTTCAGAGCCAGCATTCTGAGAATTTTAACATAGTTTCACCATCAGTGAATTAGCTCCATAGAAAGAGATGGGAGGAACTTTTTCTGGGGTACATTCAAATCTTACAATGCCTGCCAACCAAGAAATAAAGGAAATATGTGAGGCTACCCCATAGGACTCTCTTGTTATGCACCAGCCTGTTGCTATTCAACATGCTGCACGATCTGTTTCATTTCTATTAGAGAAAGAAAAGGCTTCTAACTCATAAGAAAAGCACATGGATTTGGCCAAACATTTCCAGAGTTCTGGTTATGATACTGAAGAGGTTGACGGACTCTATTTCACTAGAAGCAGACCTAACATCCAGCTCTGGCATAAACTTGAACCTCTTTTTTTTTTTGTCCATGATAGAACAGCCAGTCATGGAGGATATATGTTAAACCAGTTTGGACTCATTAGCATAGTATAGATGATCCTGAGATTTCAGTCCAACCAAGCGTACACACACATACACACACACACACACACAGTGAGGCAATTCAGCTGGATGAATCTTATAGCTTATAAATAGCAATGAAAGAAATCATTGCATATAAATGTGTAAAAGAAAAAAGAAACAAATATTTGTTTCCCCCTGAAATCTGTGTCATTGTGTGTATTAATTCTAGGAGAAAAAGACGCTGGGAGGTGACATGTGATGATAAAGGAATTTACATTTTTTCATCATTTCTCATAATGAATCATAGAGCCTTGTTGTGGCTGGCTGGGCACCTATCTCAGTTCCAAAGGCATTCCTTTCCTTGGTCTTTGGAGATGTCCTAAAGTGGACAGTTTCATTTGACAGCCTCCCGGGCTGTTAAGTGAACCAAGAGAAAAAGTTGGCAAGATGATCTAACAGACCTTTTATGTTCCCTACTTCTTTTATTGGCTGGAAATGGTAAACATGCATTCAGAAATGGACACCATTCTTTAATGGCTGAAGAGAAGTGCCCATATTTGTGCACATTTACTCTAAATATCCTTTTATGTGTGAATTTCCATCATTGTGGACAAGTAAAAAAAAAACCTGTAAAAAAATGACAGAAATGCTGGGACTCTGGCCAGAAGTTAAATGTGGCCAGTGCTTGGGAATGAGACCACTGGCCACTGGAAAATTCTTTGAATGGGAAGCTGGGTTGGGGACAGAAAGTTTGTCTTCTAGGCTTTCTCCTCTCTCAGTCTTCTTTTTTTAACTGGCCTCCTTTGGAATGGAACACTCACCCCCACCTCCTTCCTCCATGGTCATCAGAGACTAGCGTTTTTCAGAATACAAGGGCCACTGCTGTAATTGGGATGATGTTAACTTTAAATTAGGCTGTAAACATAGGGCCACGCCTTGATGTTTGGATGCGGGCATCGTTGGATTCTGTTTGAGTCTTTCCCTGTGACTGAGTCTAGGATGGGGACAGGATGGTTTCTCAGAGAGGTTTCTGTTTTTTACAATGATAGAGTTTGTGTGACAAGAATGATGTGATGCATAACTGGGCTTTGACCGGACTGTGGTTTCAGAGACTGGTCAGTGCAACCAAGCTGCCTTGTGTGATAACCCTCAGCACGAGGGGCAGCTGGCATGGTTCTATTTCTCTTTAGCGTGATGTTCTCACGTTTTAGCCTTCTTTTAACAAGCTTATAGCAGTTTTTGATTATGGTTTGACTTCTGCCCAAGTGTCCTAATTTCTTTCTCTATTCCTTTGCTGAGGTCATTCCTTCCACCTAAAACCTGCCCCTTCCGCTGCCCATTTGTCCTTCCCCATGACAATTAAGATAATTTCCAAATCCACTGCTTCAGCTGTCATTCACATCTGATCATTCTTTACATTTGTTGGGATGCGCAGTTTAAGACTTTGATACACCATTTCGGAAATAATAAGTCATTTTTTGCATATTTCTTCAGTGTCCTTACTTTCAACCCCTCTCTCTCCTCAGTACACAGTGAATGGCACCTAATTCAAGATGACAGACTAATTGCTTGGTGAATGCATCTGCTCTGCTTAGTAGAGTTTTCAGTATTTTATAGAGAATGATAGCAAAAGGAGCAGAATATGGAAATGCACATGAATTTATACAAGTTATTTATATATCCATTGCTTACAATTTAAAAGAATAAGAAAACATTCTGAAGAAAATTATGCTGTGAGCCCAAATAAGCCTTGTTACAGTTCACAATTGCTTGCTCTGGAGGAAGTCTGAGTATATTTATTCAATGATTATACATCGTTGAATGAGAACCTAAGAGAAGTCACTAATCCAGAGATGATTATTACAAAATAATAATAATAAAAAAGTTAGGCATGAATTTATTGTTTCCAACTTTTTAATAAAATCATTTTTGAGGACTGAAAAATTGATCAAATTACCTTAAGGACACTTTTAGACTTTAATTTTTAAAGGTAATTTTGGAAAGATACCATTAATGAGGAAAAGTTGTGATTGAAGAAAGATATTTTTCTAAAGTTCATTTTTTAAAGTACATGTAAAAAAAGTATCCCCAATGAAGAACCAGTTCCCTTTTTTCTTAGTATTCAAGAATGGTTAATGCCTAAGATGCCACATCTGAGAAAATTAGACAAATTATCAAACAAAGTACTAAAACTTAAGGACTTGATAGAGGCAAGAGGTTGGGAGGGATTCCAGTCTATAAACATCAATTTCATGGCCAAAGAGAATTACCATTTCTTCCAAAAAGTCACACTTACTTTCCCAGAAAGTACCTTTGATGAATTTAGTCCCCAAATGAATAGCTGCTTAATAGGTTTCTATAAAACTTTCTTAGAGGGAATTGAAAATCTTTCAATTCAAATATATTCTATTCTTTTTTTGTAATTAAAGTGAATATTTTGTGTATTTACTGTCCAAAATTATTTTTAAAGTTTTTTGTTTCATTTGTTTCTAATTTCAATAGTTTGAAAAAAAATGGAGGAAACTCATTTTAAAATTAGATACTTTGAGAAGGGAGAATTGGTTATTGTGGAACTAATGAGCTCATTCATTCTTGATATTTTACCTAGAAAAGAATCTGAGAACTATACTGGATTATCTTACCATATGTGTTTATGTAGTTTAATTTTATTGGGTACTTGAAACCCATATTTGTACATGCAAATAGAGCCCTGAAGATGCAAATATATTTGACTTCACCATGAAAATATTTACTTGTACATACAAACAAGGTTTCCTACTCATAAGCTACACTGCTACATACTTTCAGTTTTAAGTTAGTATACAAATCTCTCTATATTACATAGAATAAATTAATTTTCCATATAATAACAAACATTTTAAGAAATAATCCTTTAAATTAGACTTCTAATTTCTGCAAAGTGCAAAACAAAACAAAACAGCATGGACAATATGCCTAAGAATGATATAAACTACAATTTTCAAAATAGGAAAATGTAGCATATTACAAAATGGGTCAGACTAAGAAAATAAAATATCTACTATATTAAAAAATACTATTATGATTTTAGGAAAGATTTTGTGGTTAGAGTAAAACAGTTATCAAAACTGTAATTCTTATAATTCTTCCTATATTCTACCATTTGGGGATGATGTCCAGTACTTCAAAATGTTCCAGAAGGTAGTCTCTTTAAAGTAACAGATGTGGGTGGTCTTGCTAATCTGAAAGGTAAGGTAATGTAAGTTTGTAGACCTTGTTTAGATTATTGTACTAGTGGCTAATACTCCTTATGAAGGAAAATTCCCACTTTTCCATAATCAGCCTCCAACAGTGAAGTGATCTGAGATGGACCTTGACTTTTGTCAGTAACTCAGTAATATCCTTTAATGATTCCACATGGTTTGGGAAGAGTGAATATTTATTGATGAGGCCATGACATTCAAGAAAAAATTGACATTTGCCAATTAGAATTCTGGGGCTATCAAATCTTTAATTGAACCTCCCCTTTCCCATCTGAACTCAGTCCTTCATTGGCTTTCCATTAGAAAGAAAGGAGATAGACATAGTCACCTGTGGGAGGAATGACATCACAGGAGAGGCTCTGATCTGAATGTCCTGAATGCTGGTTTCTATTCTACTGTGTCTAAGCAGGTCATTGAACTCCTTGAACCTCAGTTTTGTAAAGGGAAGATAATCTCTTTTTTTTAGATTGGCTAAATTGCTTCTTTAAGAGTCAGCTTTCCAGATTCTCTAGAGGGGAAGGGCTCACAAATTTACTAGGTGGGTGTATACTCAGATGGGGAAAATCTTGTTTTTCTTAATTTACTATAAGAAAATTAGTAAATTTTCCGGTGTATGTGGTACTTTCGGATGCATGAGCTTTCTTTGAGCGAGTGCTTGGGAGTTCAGATTTTCATCTCTCCTTGCCCTCTCTCTGGATATAGAAAGGGAGAATGTAGGTGGCAGTGTTCTCTGATCTACAAGGTGCTGTCTGCATCCTGCTGGCATCTCCTAATCAGGGCCTTGTCTGGTCTTTTTCTTGACCGGTAACCATTGAAACAGCACTGGTGGTGTTTGCTATGTGGTCAGCATTCTTGTCCCTATTACTGGAGTCCATAGTCCTAGGTGCCGCCGGTGGAGATATTTTTGTGTACTATGGCTTCTTCAGCTAGGTTCCCTCAAGACTTCTGCTTGTTAATTTTCTCTGTGATTTGTTGCTGGGCACATGGAAATTTCTATAATCCCTGACTAGACCATTTATTCTGCGGAGATGAGGAGTCTTTGGAATGACTGATCTAGTCATCTCTCTCAACCGAACCTGGACATAGCTTGTTGAAGTATCTCCAAACTATACTCCAGAGCCTACTTGCTAAGCCCCCTGTGATATTGGGTTCTCTTCTTGGTAAGCTGAGTATTTCTTCACATCCTTCCCTCTGTTCACCTTCTGTCTTCCCACACCAAGAGGAAGAAAGTGAGATGTGCTTCTCTATTTTCTTCCCAACTCCCCTCTTTTTCAGCCCTTAGAATAGTCCACATTTACTTCTATCTAGAAAATTCTGTCAGCAGATAGATTTTGTCGGCACTTTGACAACTTCTGGCCTTTGGATCCAATCTTATGTCCGAAGAAATAGTATGGGAGTGTAATGAGGTATAACTATTAGGAATGATAATGTAAAAATTACTTTACAAAAGCAAAAGAGTTACAATAAGCAGGAGAAGGTGAAAGAGGAGGAGAGGGAGAAAATAGAATATCTGAGCTTTGAAGCCGAGACCACTCCCTGCCAATGGGAGGACAGCTGAAAAAAGAATTTTCTTTTGTAGGTATTCAGGCAGTAAGTAGTAGCTAAAGAAATGTATAATTAGGATGAATCAACATTTAACTCTGTACACAATTGTTAAGTGTTTTATTTTTCTCTTCTTCAGATTCATCAATTCCATTTTCATGATAAAATTTTACTTTAGAACATAACAATAGCAACAGCAAAATACCTCTTTGGAACAATGCTGGTGCCTGTTGAGTAAACCAATATGGTAGACTGTATTTACCATATGTGCTTATAGAGCTTTGCTCTTCCTAATAAAGATGCAGAGTTTATTTCCCATTCCCTTAGATCTTGGTGAAACTCGGTTTGCTTCAGCAAAGTGTACAGGGTCTCAAATCACCTCTGAAACCATTAGGGGTTTAGGTCAGTGCATCCTACTTGATCCCCAAAGGGTTTTACTTTAATATCTTTATTACCCTATGGTGCCAAAGCTGTTTATCTCTCTTTAATGATAAAACTGATTATCAGTTAATTGGCTTGATTACATATCATTTCCCCCCCAATAATTGACAGTTAAGAACCACTATAACAAAATAATATCTGTGCATTTCTATTCTTTCCATAAGTAATTTCATCTGGTCTCATGGCTTTAATTAAATACTACCTAAAAATTGATGACTCTAAAATGTATAAGTTCTAACTACTCCCCTGCAAAGACTGAGAAAATTCAGTTGCCTGAATGTTTGTTATTTAGAATGTTCAAATCAATCTCTTCAAAACAGAACATTGCAGTGACTTGACAAGTGCTATCTCTTATAATATGTAGAAGTAATTAATGCCAGTTATCAGGTACAAAATAATATTTCTTTTTTCTTTCCATAAAACAATCTAAATGTTGGTCTGATATCTCACTTTCACAAAAATACAAAAAGTGTGGCAATAATTATTATCTGTAACAGTTATATGTCACAGATTAAAGATTCTTTCTTCTGTTTCCTATTTTCTTCTCATTATTTGAACTAATTTATTACTAATTATAAGGAGAAACATCCAAAAACTAAATCCATTTCCCATCTGAACTAAATGGATATACCTGATACAAAACAGAACAGAATCATCTGTCCCCAGATACTACAAATCTGTGGAGTTCCCATATTGAAAAAATTATTTTTATCTATCAGCCTCTCCAACACAGCTTCATCTGCTTGTATGTTCTTTCTTCTGTTTTGCAAACCAGCTTCATTTTAAAGCCAGATTTAGAAATTTATTATTAAAACCATTAGAATGGAGGAAGCCCCTTTAAGAAAACCTGAAAAAAATGTTAAGACAGAAAAGGCAGAGAAAGCACAAGCAAGAACACAGTCAGAAAAAACCAAACATGGCAAAGATGACTGGTAGATAGTGGTAAAGCCTTTCCCAGCATTGTCAGGACCCTATTTTGGGGACAAAGATAGTCACCTCAAGTCTCCAGCAGCTGAAGTCATCCCAGGGCTACCTAGGAACTTAAAATATACTAATATTGTTATTAAAAATAATAAAAATTAATATCATAACTGATAATAATAATACATCAACACCCACTTCACTGAGGGCATAGCATGTACCAGACATGTATGACGCACTATCAAATTCATTAGTTAACTCTTAGAAACAGATGTTATGTGCATTTTATAGATGAGGAGCTATATTTCTCCACTTCTTCCCTTCTCTTTCCCATCCCCAGAGTGATTCCCACAACCTTCAGTATGTTCAGCTTAACAAATATTTATCATATGCTCACGATGTAACACAATGATAAATAACACAATAACTTTTTTCTTAAGAGACTCATAATTCAGTTTGGAGGACCAGAATCTCAAAGAAATAGCGAAAGAAATAAGGAAAGGAGAGAGAGAGAGAGAGATAGGTTTAGAGACTGAGAGATGACAGATGACAGATGATAGATGATAAATAGATAGATAGATAGATAGATAGATAGATAGATAGATAGATAGATAGATAGATAAATGATAGATGATAGATATAGATAGATACATAGACAGATAGATGATAGATGATAGATAGATAGATAGATAGATAGATAGATAGATAGATAGATAGATAGATAGATAGATGATACAAGGAAAGGAAAGGAAGGAAAGACTTAAGACTCAAGTGATCAACATGATAAAAAGCTGTATACAAGACAGAGTGACAATTCACATAAGGACTGATTAACTGTTGGGATGGGTTGTTTTGGGGGGTTGCTTCAGGTGACATTTGGGCAGTGATGACTGAGAATGTATTAATTGAAATGTGATTAACACTTAAATATTAACTGAGGACAATAACTCTTTCTTCCATTGCTTACATTTCTTATTACCCCACCTGAGAGGTACTGTGAGGTTTATGAGCGCCATTAAATAAATTAAACACTTGGCCAGATGCTGTTAAGTTACCATAACGATTCTCAGCTACTTTGAAAACGGAGGAGTGCTGGAAGGCAAGGACCATTGAAGGTGAAAGAGAAGACGCAGTGGTGGTCTTCCCCCAGACCTTGACCTCAATGGCTTTCTCTCGCCCTAGCAACATCCCCTACACACAAATGCTTTGGTGCCTGGGCTCTGGCGTGGAGGCTTTGCCTTTGCCTGCTGTGCTATGGAATTCTCCCCCCAAATCATGATGAGCTTACCAGCCCTGGAGTCATTTCCTTACTGTACTGTAATTGCCATTTAATGTAATTCCTTCATCCCCTTTTAAAGGATTTTAATATTGAAGGCTTATTTTCTCTTCTTTTTCTTGCCAAGTTTTTTTCCATTGCTTTCAGCTTTATTGTCTTTAGAAGTCCTTTAAATTCTATGACCGAGGACTAGAGGAAATGAGGCAAGAAGCTGAGTATATACCACCGGAAACCAGCCCAAACTTAATGCCTACACCATTTCTCTTGAGTGGATACTTGATTTTATAGCTTCATCCAGAGCAAATTCGATGAAGTGAATTTTGACTGATTGGGATGGAGAACTCCAGGGACCTAGCTCTCCCTCCACAAAAGGAGGTAGGAAGGGGCTCTCTGTGAGGGCTGGGATACAGTGGGGCAATGGATGCATTTCCCAGATGCTCAGGGGTTCTTGTAAGGGCTCCTACAGGGCATCTCTGTCCTGTGCTGACTGGCTAGTGGCAATGTAAGCACTCCGCTGGCTGGGGATGGGGAAGGGCAGTGGGAGGAGAGGGAGTGGCCAGGTAAGGGCAGAGAGAGGTTATGACTCAGGAGTCTGCTTTGATGTAAAATGTGATGGAAAGATTCTAGATTTCAACATGATCTCAGAAGACACAGTTACCCCATGATGGTTGGCATAACCCTGTGAGTTTTATTGGAAATTATAACATGCATTATTTACCAAATGCCGATGTATATACTCTTTCATTTTCTGACTCTACAATAAATGTGGGAAATTCAAGGTCCTTTTGTAGTCAAACCACTGGAAGAAAAGCTCTTTGCTCTCAATGTAATAGTGGCAGATTTTAGTGTCATAGGCGTGTGTCCTGTAAAGCATGCTAGCTATCAGTGTGGGAGACCCCAATCATCAGATATATTTTTCTTTTGCTAAGGGAGGCTGACCTCTAACCAAACGATGACTTCTTACTAGAAGGAGATTGATTGTAATCCTTCTTAGAAATCATAACAATGACTGTAATTAGGAAATTTTGAATATCTAAATTATGTCTCTCTTATAGAGGTTGTAGTATGAGCTTATCCTCATTCTGTCTTCAGAAGAGACAGAGAACAGCAGGTCACTCTCTTTAATAAAATAACTTCACATAGTTGCTGGAGGTTATTAAGTCATTCATCAGCTTGGGTCTTTATCCTAGTATGGAATAATCATTGTAACATTCATATGAAATCATAGCTTTGAACACCAGTCAAAAGTGTTAATTTATTTCTTTTGACTCTCCACTCTAGCTGTCAACATTTTCTTCTTAAAGTGACAGAATCATAGTTCTGAGACTGGGCAATTTCAGAAACAGCAGGAGTTCTTTGATGCTCCCCCTCCCCAACCACACAAACACTTCCCTGCAGAGATGAAACAAAAAGTAAAATTGATAAATGGAAAAAGGGCAACCATCCCAAGACTGAAGCAACTTACTCTTGAAGACACTAGCCTAAGTCTTGCCTGGTACGTCATGCTTGAAAAATTTACCCATGAAACCCTGGCAACAAGAATCTTTTCTGAATTGCTCCCTGGGTGGGAAAATTCAAGTCAGTTCAGAAAAAGTTTGAAGAAAAAAAAGTCATGGTTTTCTAACATTTTCAATGAATTAAGTTGGTGAAAGGTGCTGAATTTACATTCTTAAAAGTAATTCTCTCTCTAGGACATACATACTGATCCAGGGATGGCAACTCTGGTGACTTCTCGTAGCAGGTCAGTTGCTAACCATTGGGTTGCAGTGGTCTTGTTATCATGTACTTTCTGGCTTCTGGCAAGACTGTAAGGTATAACCCAAAGTCAGCCCAGCATGTGGTTTTCAAAATTCATGAGAAAAGTCTCAACCTGCCAAATTTACATTGTTTTTTTTTCTCTTTATAACGTCCTTCTCACTCAGAGATGCTGTTCCCTGCCTCTGCCCCCTGCTCACTCCCATTGGATCATTCCTGACCTTCT
Source organism: Miniopterus natalensis (assembly GCF_054644295.1). Classification (NCBI taxonomy): domain Eukaryota; kingdom Metazoa; phylum Chordata; class Mammalia; order Chiroptera; family Miniopteridae; genus Miniopterus; species Miniopterus natalensis. The sequence goes on along the minus strand of NC_142086.1, from coordinate 82,259,905 downwards.
CTTCCAGGAATTCCTATAGCACACAAACGTCATCAGTAAAGGACCACCCAAGCATTGCATCACAACCCTGAGCTGTTCTCATCTATACAGTATCCCATAAAGAGCAGGTAAAAAGAGAATAGAAAGAAGCTTGTTTCTACAATTATACAATGTTTTTATCAGAATGCCAATTTTTATGTATATAGTAGCATTATTTCTATTATTAATATGAGAGGTTCTTAGTTGGGAGAGAATTATTTCCATGCCTTAAAACACACACACAAAAAAACAAGTGTCCATTTCCTAATTAATATTTTTTATTTATAACTTACTTTCTTATATTTTAGGAATGCACTATCTTGTAAAAATAAGTAACTCATGGATAAAAATGTGGTCTATGGGGATGTTAATATTTCCAGAATTTTCTTTCTTAAAAAATGTTTGATTGTGATATCTTAAAACAGAATTTTGAAAGCTTATAAAATTTTAGTCAAGTAGAGGCTGAACTTGGTATTCATTATGTATTTTTAAAATCTCAGGTTCAAGATAACATAAATATTCCCTGAATTTTGCAGACACATAGCTGCCAAAAATTTTAAACAAATAAATAGAACAAAAAGGCAAAGGATTATTGCCTAATTCTGGGGATAATATGCCAAAGAAGGAAAGCTTTAATTAGCCAATTTTCATTCGGCAGCACAAGGATTTATTTGAAGCAGCTACAGGCCTCCACTTTTCCAAACATTGTTTCAGGCTTCTTGTATTTTGACCACTGTGTCAGATTCATGGCTTTTGCTGTCTTCCTAGACAAATCTTTGATGACAAAGGAAAAACATCACCATGGTATCTCAGATTTCTCTCACTGAGCTTCAAAAGGCAAACAGAAGCCACATGGCACAGTCTGCTTTCTGTTAGATTTCCTGTTGGTCATTTCCCCTTCCAGCTCTAAATGAGCGCAATCCAAGATTCCGCTCAACAGTGAGCCACACTGAATTCCTGACGATGTGATCAAATAAAAAACCTGTCTATTGTGTCTGGGGGAAAAAGAGACATATTGCTACTAGGGCTTGGTTATAACACTATGTCCATAATCACATTGTAACTGAAGGCTTTCTTACCTAAATATAATTTAAAACCAAATTCCCAAGTTATTGGTAAACCAGGTATATTACATGATTCAAAGTTATGCATTTTTGCTTGCTTTTTTTTTTTTTCTTAAATATACTTTTATTGATTTCAGAGAGAGGAAGAGAGAGGGGGAGAGAAACATCAATGATGAGAGTCATTGATCAGCTGCCTCCTGCATGCCCCCTCCTGGGGATCAAGCCCGAAACCCGGGCATGTGCCCTGACTGGGAATTGAACTGGGATCTCCTGGATCATAGGTCAATGTTCAAGCACTGAGCCACACCAACCGGGCCATTTTTGCTTTCTTAAGGGAGTTGTTTATAGTCGAGATGAAACTTCCCACGTAAACCAGCAATTAGAAAATGTTTGAAGAACAGGGCATAAAAAATGTCTCAATTGCTTTAAAATACTTAGTGATAATATATACTTAAGATTTTGGCAAATTGGAAATAATATGTCAGAATATTTGTAGAACATTTATAGATTCTGAGCATAAGAATACATTTATAACATTATTTAAAAGACTTTTATTTACTGTTGTAAGCAATTTCTTCCTTTTGCATTTCAAATGTTTAATAGAAGTTATTCAAAATGGCATTTAAAATATATAATATATAATATATAAAGAAAGAAAATAGACATTTGATGAAATTTTCAGAAATCTGAATTAATTTCTTCAGTGCTACCATTACAGATTTCAGTAACTTATTTGATACTGTATTTATAGTTTCAGGTGTACAGCGTAGAGGTTAGACATTTATAGAATTTATGAAGTGATCCCCCTGATAAATCTAGTACCCACCTGGCACCATGCATAGTTATTACAATATTATTGACTATATTCCCTGTACTTTAAAAACATCCTCGTGGCTATTTTGTAACTGCAAATTTGTACTTCTTAATCCCTCTACCTTTTTCACATAGTCCCCTAACCCCCTCCCCTCTGGCAATCATCAGTTTGTTCTCTGTATCTGTCAGTTTGTTTCTGCTTTTGTTTTTTAGAGTCCACATATAAGTGAAATCATACTAAGTGAAATCAGTCAGACAGAGAAGTGCTTTTGAAAATTTATTTTTATGGGAGCAGTGAATGACTCTTTTTTGAAAAAAATTGATATTGACTTTTTTTTGGCTATTGGCTTTTGAGGCTACTACAGGTCAAAATATATTGAGGTCAATAAGAAAGAGCAAAATCATGTCAATTTAAAGGATGAAAATGATTTGAGGTCATAAAATGTGATTTTTGGTAAACAAGTAACAATAAACTAAATTTTCTTTAAAAACACAGGTGGTTAGAAAATATCCATGTGCATTTTACTACTTTGGAATGAGCATGAGGTATATTTGAACAAAAATTACCCCTTATCCCAACTTTGAAAATTCAGGGAAAAGTACAGTCTTACCATTTATGCTTATAGTCTTACATTTTGGTGAAGCAGCCGTCCCATGGGGACCGGCTTGTTCTGCATATCAATTTTACTGACTTCAGCCTAGCAATAAAAGCTACTAAGAGCTCTATGAGAAATTAATGACACTCCTGGGAAAAAAATACTGCAGAGCACATTGGAACTGACATTTTTCTCTGTAACACAAAGTGGGGTCAAAGGTTATTTTAACCCCTCCAAGGTGCTTTGGATGCAGAAAGAGTCTCTCCTGAGGTGGAAAGTAATTGAGCTGCCTTGAATGGATCCTGGCCACTGGATAGCACTGGAGGTAGGGAGATAGACACTTTGGTGATAACCCTCTGTGGTGCAGTGAAGTACAGCCTGGTCAAAAGGCTGGGAAGACAATCTCAGGGTCCCCAAGAGAATAGGCTGATCTAGGCCTTGAAATTCAAGTCATCTGTTTTCAGGGCTGGTATATAGGATATTGCTACAAAAGGTACTGACAATGAGGAGGGAGTCTAGAGGAGCTCCGGCAGCAGCTGAAGTTCTTTGGGAATCACATCAGTAGAAGGATTTAACAGGTTAGCATCAGAGGTCATTGTGGGCACAAAAAGAAGTTTCAAGTCACAGTCCAGCCAAGGTCGTTGGGAGGAGAGAGAGGATGCAGCGGCTGCAGAATCAGGTCAGAAGGATGTGGAGTGGAGAGCCCAGCCATCACTAGTGTGAAAAAACTGGTAAGACTGCCGAACAGAGCATCTCTGCTCTCAGTCTGGTGGGGCTGGGGAAGCCAGGGCCACATAAAACAGGCCCCTATGGCAGGAAACTGGACATGCATATGGTCTTTTGAGGTCTTTTCAGTACTGTTTTTGTAATTCCTAAGCAGATTTTGGGGAAGATGTAACAAGGTCAAGTTTCCAGTGTCCAAATGAAAGATTTTTATGCCTAAGCTCTTTTGTTTTGTGATTACTGGCTTTTCCGCTTCTGTGCTTTGTTTTCATTGGTCAAGAAGCATAAAGTGGAAGGAAACGTTGCTTTACAACCATCTATCAGCCCCTGCAGCTCTTCCTCTGAGATATGCATATCAGATGGGCAGGCCCAGAACAATGCCGTCTCCTAACAGCAGTGCTGCCAATTGGGAGACATAGCCTGCCCTTGGGCAAGAGAGTCCAAAAAACAGGTCCATGGCACTGACTTCAGAGATGTTTGCTAATGGAAGAATCTGAGTGGTTCAGAAACAGAACCTTGAATCCTGGCATGTTTTATTTTAACCGAGGCTCTGATTGGAGATACTTCTTAGATGCCTTGAGAAATCCTATCATGTATAGAAAGCCAACTGTAGGATCAAAGATTAAGACAAAGGGTAAATTGATCCAGAAAATATGAGTAAACCTTTTAAAAAATATGTTTTTATTGATTTCAGAGAGAGGAAAGGAGAGGGAGAGAGAGAGAAACATCAATGAGTCATTGTTCTGCTGCCTTCTGCACGCCCCCGACGGGGGATTGAGCCTGAAACCCAGCCCCGACTGGGAATCGAACCATGACCTCCTGGTTCATGGGTCAACACTTAACCACTGAGCCATGCCAGCCACGCATGAGTAAAACTTTAAATGGATGTTTTTAATTAAACTCATTTGGCTTTATCGCCCCTACCACCCCCAGGTAAAAATATAATATGAAGGAACTTTCTCCTGAGAAGATGGTTTTATTTGTGCTTCTTTTTATACTAATTATTCCTGCTTATTTTTGGACTCTAGTGGTATATCATGAGGCCAAATTCAACCTCACTAGAAGAATAGTTTGCAATCTAACAGAAACACCCTCAAGTGATGTCCTCTGTACGAGCCACCGAATCTATGTTCTTGCTGCTCAAAATCAGGCTCAAGATCAGTTCTCAAGATCCCTTTTCAACCAAAGGGCTACTTCAAATTGCCTCTTAGCTAGAAATTCTGTGCTGTCTGGAAATACCTCCACAGTATCTGCTATGACTTTTCTAAGTTTTCCAGAGATAATTTTGTTGTCACAATAGTAGGAAAGACATCTAATAGCTCTTCCTCCACTGAGCTCCAGAATTCACTTATTACTCAAGAGTGCTGCCAGCTCTCTTCTCTCATCCTCTCTTGCTGTTGACAAGTAGATAATACTAAAAAAATATAAAGAAACGATCACAAGGTTGTGGAACTGGCAGGTTAACATGGAATTGGCAGGTAAACATTGGAGCTTTTGTATTTTCTTTCTGATGTTCTGTGTTTAATCTTAGATTTCAGGAATATTTAAGAGCTAACAGCACCTTTTGAACACTTATATACAGTAGTGAAATCAACATATATCAATATGGCCATCTAACTAGAAATCACAAGGATGAAAAGTCCTTCTGATTTTATGTAATAAGTCTGAGCATTTTTTTCTCTGCGTAGTTTAAAATTTTTTTCAAGTTGAAATGCCTAAACCTTAGAAAGTTTTGAAGTTTTGTTCACGTTGGTTGAATATCTAGAAATTTAGAGAGAAAATGGTAAGGCTCTAAGATGTGAAAATTTCCTGCAGCAACCCAATGAGATAGTGATACTTTCTTGCCTTTATTAGTGAAACATCACCATCCAGATGTCCTCTCCTATGGCATTCTTGCCAGTTCTAATTTCTGCTCCAAGTCATTTAAGAGAAAACCTACTAAGGACAAATCTTTAATCCTGGATAATCTATACTTTATTAATGTTCTTCTTTGACTATGATTCTAGTGATGCTTTAAGAGACCCACAGCTCGAAGTTCACTCTTTTTCTATGTTTTGTTCCTTTAAGTCTCTGCAGAACCCTACAGGCTGGGTACAGAACGTTTCTGAATCCATCACTTCCATTTTCACTCTCGGTGAAAACCGAGATACTTGCTAGACACAAGATGGCAGTAGCATACCATGTAAACCTTTATGGTTGGCTCACAGGCATTAGAGTTGTAGAAATCAGAGACTTTTTTTCATGGTCATTTTCATCCATTCAGAAGGCAGTGTCATGATGAGAACCAGATGAAAATGATGGGTTTTCTTCACCCCAACCATCATACACATTTCTGATAAAGCTCTTCCAAGGACTCCCAAGGTTAAAAATATTCAATTTTAAATTTGGTCCTACGAAGAATAATTTATATCCTCTATTTGAAAATAAATACACAAAAGAAACAGAATTCAAATATCAAGGGAAGAAAGACTCAGAAATTGGCCCAACTTTTATAGCATCCCATCTGTTGCTCTTTCTAGGGCAGAATGATAAATTGGAAGCCTTGAAACAATGCATTGTTTTCTAGCACTTTCCACTGTAAGAAAGAGACACATCGGTTAGTTTAGTGGTAATTGCTTTGTTGTCAATGGGTTGTTTTTTGTTTCTTTTTCAATCCCATGAATGATAATTTTACAGAAGTTTGGGGGTTGGTTCACTTCTGTTAATTATCTGAATTAAAAAAACACACACAACTTTTCCTAGCTCCAAAAGTTCCAGTTTTTAAAAATTGTCAGATTGTTTTTATTTATTGTTCTTCTTATTAATTTTTTAAAATATAGCACAATATACTCTCTGTTGTCCAAGGTATCAACTAGTAATTCAGCAATTCAGACGTACAAATATATATCTCCATGATAAAATTCCAAGCAGGAACTCATATGGCTTCAATTAAAGTTTTGTTATTTGGCTTTATAAATCTTAGTAACAATCCTGAAGAATGAGTCCTAACTGTGGCACAGGTACAGATAAGGTTACCAGCTTCCGTGACTGGATTGTGCAAACTTGTGGGGGGGGGGGGAAGAAAACGGGGAGGGGCACAGCCGGTGATTCTAGAATTCTGATTCAGAGTTACAGTGTTCAAGTTGGCAAGGAACTACTGGCCATTTCCCAGAAGCAAGCAGCAACTCCAAATTTTCCAGAACACCAGGTGGCAGAATTGCTCTTTTTAAGTCACTTTCTTTTAACTGACTCAAAATTTAGAAACTTCAGTAAAGGGAAACAATTATTGGCAGTTGTTGAGACATGAAATATCCACACACTTTAAGGGGATATTACATGTAACAAAATGAACTATAGACTATGAAAAGCTCATATACTAGCTTTACGTGTTTAGTTAGTTACTAGAAGATCACTTAATGAGCTTTATAATGTAACAGCAAATTGTGCTTTTTTAGAGTTTGCAATAATGGTTTTCAGATATTTAAATTTAGAAAACATATGTCCAATAGGTATCATTTTAGTACATAATTTTAGTTGAAATTTCATCCAGAAGCTAAAATGTATATTGACACCAGATTTTCTCACTTAAAAAAATAAATATTTTTTATTACATGAATATCTTATAATTTTATATTTTATATCTTATAACTATGGAAGAGATAGCAACGCAACATGATATGAGGACCACACCCCTTTAAAACATCATTATTTAAGAATTAGGTAACCTGTAATAAATGTTAGTCATTCTAGTAGACATGACACAAAGACGCTTTCTTAGATTTATATGAAAAGTGTTAAATCAATGAAATTACTTATCAGATACTACCACCTGCAAAATATTTTAAAATTTTTGTATTGTAGCAGATATTGTCAGAACTTGTATAATAGGATTAATGGAACTCTGGAAAATTGAATCCTATGATTGAACAGCTATAGACAGCCTGTATTTTATTTTCACAATGAATGTTTATAAAAATTTAATTGGAAGTAAACCACCTGAAAGGTAAGCAATAGACTTAGAGATTATAGGAGAATTACATTCCTGAGATGTGAAAAGTGCTCTCACATCTTTAATTTTGGGGTGTGAGGAGATGGTGCCCTTCAAGCCTGGATAACCCTTTAGGTGGACGAGAGCCCCAGAAAGTACCAGTGTCCAGGGTTTCTGGGACAGGAATCAGCTTCAATCAGGGTAGTCGACAGCCACACACCATTTGCTTTCTGTTGAGGAAAACCCAACCAGGCATTTATCTACAGTTCTGCAGCTACTTTCTTGGCCTCTAACTTCTCTAGGGGGCCAGAGTTAGTAATGAGGCAACTTCTTACCTCAGCATAAAATTACATGCCAAGCAGGGGTTCTGGAGAGATGCTATGTTTCTTTCTACCCTGCAGCTGGTCAGTGAGCTTGGGGTCTCTTCTGACAGCCCTCTCACTTGAGCAGGGTATTATTTGCGTCAGCCCCTTTGCTTCCCACCACTTACTGCAGCTGTCTTCTCATCACAAAAGGAACAGATGGAAGGGGAGTTTGAACTCAGCTCTCGTGTCCACTTACACAAGTGAGTCTCAGGTTCCTCTGTGGGTCCATATTGACATTTTTCTTGGTTGTCAAATCCCCTCAAACACCTGGGGGTGGTGGGCAATTCCAGCCCCTCACCCTCGGTTACATGAGATAGAAATAATGTATTTTGTGAGTATATCAGTAACCGTGTAATATCTGAAAAAATCAAACAGAGTGTACTTGAAAGATAGATTTAGCTTTGTTAATGCATAACTTATATAGAAAAGTCAGGGTATCTGAAAGATATATTTGGAGTGGTCAAAATATGACATCTGTATATAGACCATATGTAGAGAAGTGGTAAGATTTTAACAGAGGAGAACTTATATTTACATATAGCAAGGTTTGCCATTTTGGTGCATAGGATGTAAAGGACGTGTGATGAGGAAGAGAATGAGACTGTATTGAGGATACACAATGTTATACACACTGTGCTACTCGTTTTATTCCCTTTATGTTGGAATAGCCTCACAATAATAACTCTATGAGGCAGAAGTCCCATCATCAAGCCCACAGAGGTTCGGTCTCTATAAATAAGATTTCAACATTAGCCTATTGATTTTTTCTCTCCTTCTTGTATTCAAAAATACTGCTATTAAAAAATTATTGAGAACCTATTCTAATGTTCATAGTATAATTGGGCAGTACACAAAAGAATATGTCTCCATTGGCAGAATTTTTCATCAGCGAATGGTAGGGAAATGGCTTTAGGTGAGAGGAGATTGAATGGATCAGGATAACACTAAAAATACTCATAACTCCCTAGGCATAAAATAGGTGTGTTGTAAAGAAAATAATCAACAAAATAAAAAGGCAATCTATAGAATGGGAGAAAGTATTTGCCAATCATATATCAGATAAGGGGTTCATATCCAAAATTTACAAAGAACTCAGTAGCAAAAAATCCAATTCGATTAAAAAATGGGCAGGGCAACGGAATAGGTATTTTTCCAAAGAAGACATACAAATGGCTCATAGGTACATGAAAAGATGCTCAACATTACTACTCATCAGGGAAATGCAAATCAAAATTACCATGAGATATCCCCTTGTACCAGTTAGAATGATTATCATAAAAAAGACGAGATAAAAAGTGTTGGTGAGGATGTACAGAAAAAGGTACCCTTGCACACTGTCGGTGGGAATATAAATTGGTGCAGCCACTGTGGAAAACAGTATGGAGGTTCCTCAAAAAATTAAAAATAGACCTACCATATGACCCAGCAATTCCTCTCCTGGGCATATATCCAAAGGAAATGAAATCACTCTTTTAAAGACTGTCTGTACTCTCAGGGGACATTGCAGCATTATTCCAAATAGCCAAAATATGGAAACAGCCTAATTGCCTGTCAACAGGTGAATGGATAAAGAAGGTGTGGTACATATACAATGGAATATTACTCAGCCATGAGAAAGAAGGACATCCTGACACTGCAACAACATGGATGGACCTTGAGGGCCTATGCTAAGTGAAATAAGTCAGACAAAAAAGACAAATACTGTGTGATCTCGCCTATATGATAAATCTAAAAAAACCAAGGCCATAGATTTGTGGTTTCCAGAGGCTCAGGGGTGGGAGAAAAGGAGAGATGTTAGTGAAAGATTATGAATTTCTCATTATAAGATGAATAAGGCCTGGGGATCTAATGTACAGCACAGTGATTACAGTTAATAATACCATAGTATATATTTGAGAGTTGCTGAGAGAGTAGATGTTAAATTTTCTCACCACAAAAAATAGTAATTAGGTGATGTGATGGAGTTGATAGCTAAGGGTATGGTGGTAATCATTTTGCAATATTTAAGTGTATTAAATTAGCACATTGTACACTTTAAACTTGCACAATAGTTTGAGTCAATTATATCTCAATAAAGCTGGAAAAAATAATAAAATAAGTGTGTCAGGTCCCACATTAGTTTTTTAACACATTTTTAAACACCTAGCAGATCAATAATTTATGTGATACATTTTTACTTATTCTAACAGTAAGGATAATTTAATTTAAAGAAAAATGGGCCTATCTCTTCTCTTTGAGGTAGTGTTTAATTTTAAGTCTCTGAACTATGACTAAGTCTTTGAAGAATCCCCTTACATCCTAACCATGCAACTCAAAAATTCTGTTTCCTACTGAATCATGAGCTAATGAGAGTACAGCTGATGTAAAAAAACACCAAAATAGTTTAACAGAGCACAGTTCCTTAAGAGATGAAAGAAGCAGACTAGTGTTTTATGGGTGTTTTGTTTTGATTTATATTACCAAAAGTTTCAAGTGAGAGATAGAAGGGCACTTTTTACATTTAATTCAGTCTTAAACTGTAACATCTCTGTTTAAGACTGAACATCTCCCTGAATTGTTTGCCAGATTTTATAGTTCTAAGAGAGAAAAGCAGTTACCAAAGATTCCTGATAAATGCTATTCAAATCAGTTAGCTATAACTTATTCCTTGACATATTGCCAGAGTTTGTCTCCAAAACAAGCATGTATTTCAAAATAAAAGAGAGGTAAGTTTTAAATTATGAATAAAAATGAAAACACTTGAAGAAAATGTCCTGAGGCCCAAAGTCAAATATACTAATTAGTCTTGTATCAGTCCAATATGTTTTGCCAAAACAATCTTGTGCTTGATTTTAGTGCTGTTTTTCAGGGAAGATCAGTTTTTGGATATCTTTCATGAAGGACTAGAAGGAAGGGCAAGAAAAACAAAACAGAATGCTGAGTTATTTGTCTACGATACGACGATGCGTAGGGTTATTTATCTCGAAACACTGATGCAGTTTTTTACAGTTTTAAGTGGAGAACACAACATATGGTTATTCTGCTTGGATCCTGATCAGACCCGTTTTCATAATTCCACCATGGCAACTGAATTCTATGTAGTCTTCTATATATTCTTTCTTTTTCTACCTAGCTTCCCACACTCAGAGTACTGGTATGTATTTATAGAGGTGAACAAACCAACCAGTTGTAATCTGAAGAAAGTATGGGAAGCACAGAGAGAAAGGGAAAAGAAAGCTCAAAGGTGTCATGAAGGCAATTAGATGAGAAGTCCTAGTTCTTGGGAAATACGTGCTGAAGTGGGAATAAGGAGGTATGTTTGCCACTTAATCTCAGAGGTTGAGACTTATATGCATATGTTATTATTTATAAACATCAGTCAAGAGAGAAAAAGAAAGGAAGAGAGAAACTGTAAGTAAGCAATTTTGGCAAAATGTTAATACTTGCTGAATATGAATGAAGGCTGTAAGGAAGTTCATTGTAGATTTTTAACAACTTTTCTGTAACTGAGAAGTTATTTTAAAATAAAATGTTAATGTATAAAAATGTTGGTGTGAAGAACACCATTGTGATTTGAGAATAGGCAACTGAAGTTGTTCATCATTGACAGGCTTTTGACAGTCAGTTGCTTCTGGGTGCTCTCTCGTTGACTTACAGCTCTTTTTCCTTTCATCAGAGAAACTCTGATTGGGCATAATAAACAACAAATGTAAGACAAATAAATGTGGAGCTAAAAGGATTGAACTGGAAACATGGGACATTTATCTCCTTTTCTCCTCTTTTTGTGTTCACTCAGTTCTGGAGGTTAGAAGCCCAGGATCACAGTTCGAGACAATTCTGTTTCTATTCTGGTTGTAGGACACTGTCATCTCACTCTGTCCTCATGTGGTCTTTCCTTAGTGTGTGCTTGAGGGAAGTGAGGGAGAGTGAGCTCTCTGGTGTCTCTCTGTATAAGAATGCTAATCCTATCAGATTGCTGCAGAGGATCGAGAAATATGAACAGAGAAAGTTAAAAACACCACAAACTTCAACTGTTCTTACTGAGATCTACCTCCCCACCCCACCAATAGGCTACAGATTATTGAAAACCTTTGGTTAATTTCTAGAGTTGTAAAAATGTTGATTTTGAAAATTCCTGCTAATGTTCTCATAGCTTTCATAGAGGAATGAATTTTCAGAGATCTTTCTACTGCTGAAAATAACTCTGCCTTTTAACTCTTAGTTGCCTATAAAAAACAATGCCTAAGTTTTCCAATATTTACACAAAAATAATTACATACCAATTTTACATTCCATGACTTAATTCACCACTTAAAAGTGTTCTGTTTGCAAGTGTTAGAACAATAATGGCATGCATGGGAAGACCTTATGCCCTAATTGCAAGTTGGTGTCAGTAATAATTTATTAGTAATTGGTCTTAAGTTCTGTGGGAGTTGGGGCTATCAGCACCTGTACTGCAACCTGTTTATTATAGATGCCAAGATATCTATAGAACCAGGATGGGATGGAGCAGGAATAACAAATAGACCCATCGGAACTGCACATTTTAAGAAGGAAGATTAGGTTGCTTTGAAAAAATCACAGATAATAGGAATCCCTTCTTTAAAAATATTTATCTTCCATTTTGGTCTAGTCTTTCCTTTGAAGGTGCTCACCAACCCCACGCCCACCCCCACCCCCACCCCCACCCTCACCCCCATCCCAATCCCCATCCCCATCCCCATCCCCATCCCCAGGGATATAGCAGTTACACATAGAAAACCACTCAAAGTCTACACCAGAAAAGTCAGCTTCCTCCTAAGCCCAGACTTAGAGCCTCCTTTCCTATGTAAACACCTGTAACACTTGCTTGTTCGCCTTAGAAAACTGAAAAAGTTACTGATTCCTGATATCAACTATTTGGTTCACTTCCCTTAACTTCTCATTTCCCCCCTCATTTCCAATGTTTGGCATCAAGTTAAAAATATACTTTGGGGCTATTTTAAACATTCTGGAAGATACAGAGAACATTTTAAACTAGCAAAATAGACTCAAACGTAGGTTCACAGAACATGTGTTAAATGTCTGTTTCTCCCGCGCTATTCAGTCTTGTCCTCCCCTTGCTGGCCAAGGGGGAGCCCAGGGCCTCAGACATTCCATCAGGAAGAGAGACTCCTGCCTCTGCAGCTCTCCTGGTGTAGCCTGTGGTTACCGCTGCCTGCTTCACTTGCTGCTCACTTATGTACGCTCTCCAGTTTCCAGATAATTGTTGGCATCTCTTATTTATTTAGAAACTCTTCTCATTACCTTCACTTTTCTAGGTTAATGCTCCTCTTAAATTCTGCTTTAAACTTAATTCTTCTTTCAGTGAGATTTAAAAAGGAGAGGAAAGAAACTCATGGACTCTCTTACTGTTTTCTTTTAACAAATGGAATGAGGCCATAAAGTCTTCGTACTTTATGCTTTTTAAAAATTTCTTTGCTGTTTTCTTACAGTCTATCTTTTGACATATTTATATAATTTTTAATGTTTTTTCTCTTTGGTGTTTGGAAAGCATAAATCTGGACATAGTTCTTCTCAGTTGAAATAATATCTACTTATACTCACCTATGATCATGAGGCTCAAATAGTTTGTTAATCATTCACGGTTTGTGAATGGGTCAGGATCCAGTACAGGAGAAAGGAACCACTCCGTGAATTTTAAGCAGAATAGAGTTTAATTCAGGAATTTTAGTTAAAAATCGTAGAAATGCCTGGAGGAGTCAAATCATTTTGCAGGAACCTGTTTTTGCTACTTACAAAGCTGGTGACTAGAAAATAGAACTTGAAATTAGAACACTGAAAACACTTATTTGTGCAAATTTAGGAAGGAGGCTTCCTTCTTATTCTGACTTCTAAATCATGCTTGGCAGAATCTTATATCCAAACTATATTCAGGAGAGTCTGGGAAATGTAGCTTTTAGTTTTCAATCTCTTTTAGTAGAATTAGTGAGAAATGAGTGAACTGAGAGCCAATTCAGTCAGCAAGTGAATATGGGTGATTGTCTAGGTGTTTTGATTCCTAACCCATTTCCTCTCTTACGCATATATTGTGGCTTCTCTTACTTGATTTTATTTTTTCTTCTTTATGTTTTTATTGATTTTAGAGAGAGAGGAAAGAAGAGGGCTAGAGAGATAGAAACATCAATGGGAGAGAGAAACATCGAATGGCTGCCTCCTGCATGCGCCCTACTGGGAATGGAGCCTGCAGCCTGGCCATGTGCCCTTACTAGGAATTGAACTGGTGACCTCTTGGTTCATAGGAGGACACTCAACCACTGAGCGACACCAGCAGGGTCTCTTACTTGATTTTCAAGGTACAAGTTATATCAGTCATAGCCTTGTTTATATATTTCCCCAATCACTTAGTTGGTGTCTGCTCAATTTTTTGTAAGGCCAAGTGTTTCACCCTAAATATGATTTCTACCTTTCAATTTTCCTTTATTTATATTAGGAAGTAGAAGATTGTTTTCTTAAGTTATATCTACATATAGGGAAACAGATACTGTTTTCCCATGGGAGAACTTTTATTTGTAGAGATAGAATTTTGCTTTTTTCTTTCCATAAACCATATATTTTATTGTCTAATGATGTAAGATTTCAAAGTGTTTTCTTTAAATAAGAGTGATGTAGTTATGCAATTTGTCATTGTCTAAAGTTTAGGTCAATGCCTAGAACACAAAGCAGCCTGAAACGTGAACCATGGCATTCTTTTACTAAACTAGCAATGTGACCTGAAGGGTTATTTCTGCTTCAAGGAGAAAGGTAGATAGTTCTTTTTGTTTTTTCAAGGAAAAGTACTATTTTCCCATTTCCCAAGTGCACTCAACTCTGTTAAGTAAACTTATGTATATGACATTTTATTACCACTTAGCTATAGGTTAAAACTGCTTTTGGTGTCATAGTATATTGCCACCTGGTAAGTAAAAAATAATTTACCTATTACACATTTCTTTAGTTTTCTTTTTTATTTATTCTATATTTCTCGGGGACTGACAAAAGACAGTAAATCCATCCTCTTAAAAAACCCCCACATATTTCATATATTTAAAAATCTTTATATAAAGATATTTCCTTAATTTTGGAGGAATGTTTACCTTGGAGAGTAATTTATATAGATTATTTTGGGGGAAGGTAAGCAAATTGTTCTTAGATATGTGTAATTTAGAATAAAAATGGATATATGTGGAGATAAACAGTCACATTCTTCCATCATTAAATCTCTTAAAAAATGTCATATCAGCTGTTTCCATGTTAACCTGCTTTGATGAGCCATGAGTTTGTAAACATTCTCTGCAAGAGTATTTAAGGATGTGCAGATTTTGCATCAAATCAGAATTCTAATAGGATGAGTTACAAAATAAAAATAAAACTTAGACTGTAAGAGATGTAATTACCAGGGTACTACAATCTTGTTTATGTGTGAAAAATAATCAAGAAACCAAAATACTTAAAATAACACTTAAAATAACAGACAGGGAAAGTCATATGAACCATGACAATATATCATAGTCTGTTTAGGTTGCTGTAATAAAAATTCCATAGGCTGGAGGCTTAAAATAAGCATTTATTTCTCACAGTTCTGAAGGTTAGGAAGTCCAAGATGAAGGGGCTGGCAGATTTGGTTTCTGGTGGACTCACTTCCTAGTTCATAGACAGCCACATTCTTGCTATGTCCTCAGATGGCTTAGAGGGAGAGGGAACTCTCTGGGGTCTCTTTCATAAAGGCACTAATCCCACCCATGAGGACTCCACCCTCATGACCTAATCTCCTCCTGAAAGCCACACCTCCAGATATCATCACATTGGGCATTAGCTTAATATATTAATTTTGCAGAGACACAAACATTATAATCTTTGGCACAGTAGATAAAGTTTTACTTCATATGTAATATTGTCTTTTGGTTTCTACAATTATTCTCGTTACTATTTTGAAATTGAGAGAAAATAACTGTATAAAAATCAAAGATATCACACAGAATCTAAGCCTCTTCATATCATACAATGGAAACTAGCTCAGTTTTACATAATGAATTTTCACCTCCCTTTTAGAAGCAAGATTCCTGAAAAAATATGCGTCAGATATTATATTTCATTACATATTTCTCTTGGGAACATTTCCAAAAAATTTATTAACGTTGTGCTTTTCCCTGAATAAATAACATCCACAGATGATGTAACTACAATTTGGAAGAGAACACTAAACTGTGGTCACAAAAGACACTAAAAAATGATGCAAATGACTTGAATGCAATACAAGTTTATTTCTAGTTCACACAATAATTCCAGGTGCTTCTTTTCTTCAGGGTGACCCAGGGGGTCAATTTCCTCTGGATTGCAGCTCTACCTTTCATCATCATTGGCATTTACTAATATAAGGGAAAGTGGAAAGTTCAGAAGAGAAACCAACTTATTAAATTCTTTCCTTGGAAGTGGTTCTCATCATTTCTGTTCATACTGCTTCGATAAGAATTTATCACAGGACCACATCTGGATATTGGGAGGGCAAGTAAATGATTTAACTGGCTTGCTGCTTCCCAGCTACAAGTGCACAATGAGAATAGGGAAGAAATAGCTACTCCCACAGTCCATTTCTCTGCTAATCAAAGTTACTCAGTTCTTTGGGTGGTAAGTGTGCACTTTTTTCCCCACATGAAGGACACACCTATCACATTCTTGAGGGAAACATCCCAAGTTTTAATTATTACTGCATTGAGCTCGAAATACAGGATCTCTAGGTGAGGTACAGTCCTGTTCATGGTCCAGATGTGGCTTCTATCTATTCATTGACCTGTTAACTAAAAAGACAAACAAGCTGCCCTTCCCCATACCAAATCTACAATGGTAGAAGGGTAGACTATTATGTCAAAAATCTCAGTCACTACTTTTTGGTCATATTCTGCTGAGCAGGCATTAAAATATCCCCAATAGTAGATTATGGATTATACCTGTATTTACTCCTTGAGAGGTACTCTCTTGTCCATTGTTCTCTATGCCCCTGATTTCATCTCTTTCCTCATTCATTTTCTCCAGGGTATCTTGTAAAGTGGATATTGGAGATTCTGCCTATTTGAGGGCTGACCAACTTTCATAGCTGACTTTTCATTCAAGCTTGGGGGTCCAGTGTTAAGGCTTCCCCATTAGTCACTTGCTTGAGTCCAGGATTGTGCTTTCTTGGTCAACATAGTTCTTTCAAAACCTTGATAGGTTTCAGAAATATTTCTTTCTGGTTATCTATAATCATACCCCAAATTCTTTCTTGGACATAGTTCTTAATTTGGCCTTATAATTTTGCTTTTTTTCTCTCATACCTATTTCTCCATACTTAGCAAGCACTCTGTCCTAAAACCATCTATCAGAGTAAGCTTGGGTGGGAAATCAATGCCTTTAGTCTGACCTTTGCCACATGGCTGAGTGATTTTTCTGAAGTCTTAACAGTGTTTGGAGAGAAAATGCTGTGTGAGCTCCAAGAGCTGTTAACTTTTCTAGCCCTGTCCCTTTTTGGTTAGTCATACATGAGCTAATTTTTTTTCTTAAAATATTTTGCTAAAAGCAGCATATAAAGCCAACACATACTAACACTTGAGCGCCTTCCAATAATTTCCTTACTACTGCAGTAGTATGTGTTCTGCTTTTGAACTTATCTCAGGCAACAGTTTAATTAAATATGTTGATGCTGCATAGTACAGTTCCCCAACTTCCCAGCCTACATCATCTCTTCCCTCATTGCCCAACTACTAAACCCATGCCTTATCATTTATTTTTTTCCTAAAAGGAGCACTTGATTTCAAAGTGTCAATTTCTGTATTGGTAAGGGTATGCTAAGCTGTGACAAAATATATATGTAAAATATATAATGGCTCAACACAAGAGCGGATTATTGTCACTGCTATAGTAACAGTCCCAGGTGTGTATTCCTGATTAGTGGGCAGTTCTTTTCTATATTGTTATTCAGGGACCTAAGCTTCTTCCATTTTCAGTCAGTTCCTGGGGCCATCATCATTTTTATCTAGTTTATAGAAGGAGAAAGAGAGCATGAAGGATGCACAAGACTATTACCTTGGTCATAAAGTGACACACATAATTTTCATTCTGCCTATAGGAGCTAGTCACAAGGCCATAGCTACCTGCAAGGTGCTCTTGGTAATGGAACCCTTAGTTCCATTAAGCAGCTACATTAATATACAACAGAGGAGGAAAGGCAATTTTGATGGACAGGCAGCTGTCTCTGCCTTATTATCTAATTACCATTTTCACCTGTATGTATGGATTACAAAGCACTTGTAAGTACATCATTGTATAATGTGAATACCTTAGCAATTCTATCATAAGAAAAATAGCTATTAAACCAAGATCATATAGTTTGTAAAAGTGAAAGTCTGAATGTGGATCCAGAACTTTTTTTTTATAAATCTTATGCTTTTTCTGAAAAATTGGTTAGGAAAACAAATGGAAGAAAGAAAAAGAAATTACTGTTCAACATGATACACATTTTGAAATTAATAACTTCAAATCATTTAATAAATACCTAATGAACTTTTGATCAGTAACACATGGCCACAAATCTGACAGTTTAAGGTTATATTTTTCTTACAATTACAGAGTTATAGAGCCTGATATCATTAGCAAATTTATCATGGACATATTTTTTCTTTCATAACTTTAAAATTGACTAAAGTCTTCAACTACTATATTTTTTTCTTTTAAGTGAAAGGAATAAAATAATTTTTGTGAATGGGAGTGCACAGTTCATATTTGCCAGGCTTTGAATAATAGATATATTTAAAGGTTTATTTAAGACTTTAAAATCAATCTTTCTAATGCATATTGTCTACTAGGAAATTTTTTCTTATCAGATAGTCATTCATTCCTCTCCTATTTTTTAAAAGTCATTAAGAAATAACTACTTGGAAGGAGACTCTGTACTAACTGTTCCAGTATTGAAAAGACATAAAAAGAAAGTTCAATGAAGATGAATTTTCCTCTTTCTTGTGTTTTTTCAAAAATCAAATAAACACAGTCAGCATTATGGAGGAAATTTTATTTTTCAGTCTACTTTATCTATATTCTATTCCAAATCCACCAGACATTCATAGAATCATAAAATATAAAGTTGGAAAAGAGCTTTGAGATTATCTCTTCCAACCTCTCATTCAACTTTAGTAGAACTTAATATAGTTTAAAGAAATTAACTAATCACATAAAAATTTATTTCATGGATTATGCAATTTGAGTTTATTTTCTTGACCAGATTATTATTGATGATAACTTTCTAACTTTTTTGGCAGGGCAAAGAAAATTCTGATGGTCTTCATCTCCACTGGACGATGTTATTGCCAGTTGGCTCTTTATTTTTGTGGGAAAGGTCTTATGAAGTCTGTGGCTTTTCTTATTTTTTATTACTGCAAATTATCTGAATATATTCTCTAACTGTTTGGAAATGATATTTTCTAATTTATTAAGAGCAAAGTGTATTTAAGTAGCCATACAGGGGAATCATTTTGGGTGGTATTATTGTGTCTCAATTAACTACTAAAGAAAGGAAAGGGAAAAATTTAGCACTCCCTTTGTACAATCTTATTGACATAACAACATTTGCAATTACTATAATAATTACCTGTTTTCATACTAGAACTTGATATCTGTTTATACAAATTGGAATTCTTCAATGAATAACTGTGATTTCTTTAGACTAACATCACTTAGCTATTGTGGGTTTGTCTAATTTGGCATACTGAACTTGGCAAATAGTTAATTAACAAATGCTGTGTGATAGTGTCTATGTTAGCTGGACAGTTTCTGTACACAGTAAGATTCATCATCTTAGATTTTTAATATCAAAGATGCTTTGAATATGGCCATATGTCACAATATATGATTATAAATAAGTTTTATTTGACATGAGTTCCAACCTTATTACAGATTTATTATTCTTGCATTTTTTTCATTGACTTTGGGAGAGGAGATTTATTCAAGTTATGTAACAACAGAATAGCCTCTACATTGGGATTTGCGGCTCACTGTCTGAAACATGGTCTAGACAATAGCAAATTCCTCAATTCTGAACAGGCTGCATATAATAAGTTGCCAACTTGAACATTGATTTAGCTGAAACATTACATTTCATATTTCAATTTGCATTCCATTTGATTGTACTAAAATGTTGGACATAGAAATAGAACTCTGGTGTCCTGATTCCATGATCTAGCTATGAGTTTGTGCTGCTTGGCTATACCCCAAAAGACCTAGAAGCTTGCCCAGAACACTGAACACCAACTCCTTGATGGCATATGCTTTTTTCCTGCTTGTTCGATGTTAAACACAAAAGTGAAAAGCCCAGTACACAATGAGTCAGATTCTTTCAGTGTGTTGGTCATATCCTAGAAGCTAGATAGGTCATCTTCTTAATCAAGTTAATTTTTATCGGCCACTAAGGATACCAAAGAGGTCCTGTGTTGAAAAGGATGGCTTACAAAGTTACATAATTTCCTCCCAAAGTAATGTGTACCAAAAAACATTCAAAGTCATGTAACACCTGAGGCAGCACATTTTTATTACCAAGATTTTGATAAAATATGCCAATTCTTGTTATTCAACCAAAGGTTAATTTCAGATGACTTTTGTATATCGGATTAGGACTGCTGATTAAGCAAGGTGCTACCACATTTACCTTTTCCATCTGATTTCCTTTGAAAGCATTAAAAAAGAGAAAACCTATATGGTTAGAGAGAATCTGAAAGGAGCCATCACTGCAAGCAAGATTTTCATAATCCTCAAATGCCCACACACAGACAAAGTGAGACAGTTCACCCCACAGAGAGCATGTCACAGAGGCACCATACCCTCTGCAGGCCAGGATCAGGAGGGGCGCTGACTGTAGGAAAATTGGCCGAAAATCTGTACAAACTGAATTTTTTAGTGTCCTCTCTAATTCCCTATCTCATGAACCCTACCCGAAAATGCTATATAAGGCAGGACACCTGAGGTGGATTCTACAGACAAATTGAGCCTGATGTCATATAGAATGTGGCTTAGTCAGAGCTTGGGTTGTCATAACAAAACCGATAGACTAGGTGACTTCAACAGAAATTTATTTTCTTATAGTTCTAGAGGCTGGAAGTCCAAGATCAGATGACACGGCATGGTTGTGGTGAGAGTTCTCTTCCTGGTTTGTGGACAGTCACCTTCTCATTGTGTCCTCACATGGGCGAGAGAAAAATTCTCATTCATTTTCTCCCCGCCCCCCCTCTTTCTTTCTTTTCCTCTTCTTATAAGGCCACAGTCTGGTCAGATTAGGGCCCTGCACTTATGACCTCATTTAACTTTAATTACCTTCTAAAGATACTATCTCCAGACACAGTCACACTGGGGGCTTAGTTTTCAACATATGAATTTGGGAGGGGAACACAGTCCCTTCCATAGCAGAGTGAATCTGCTTGCACGCATGTCTAACTGTACACCTTAGTTTTGAACGTTCCAAGGTGCATGCATATTCTTGAGTAGGTCCCTTGCATTTTGTTCTGAGAACTATTGAGAGGAACACCCAGGTTTTACCCCCAGAATGTAAAATGTGGTTTATTTTCTAGGAATAATCACTTAATTTTTAATTTAACCCATGTATCCTTTAGAGTTCTGCCTATAAATAGGAACACTAAAAGTATTATGTGTAGAAGGATTTTATTATAATAATTAAAGCTTAAAAACATGTAGAAGGTGTTGGGCATATAAAAGTCTGAAACGGAAGTGAAATACAGCAAGTCACTAACCAAAAAAGTCTGTTGTGGGCAGGCAGGTCAGAACTTGCAGAAAAGTTCCAGAAAGTGTGCATGTCAGGTTATTGAATTGAGACTTTATATGGGGGTGGGGGAAGAGGTTTGAGAAGAGCTCTGTGGAAGCTACCATCTTGGTACAGCTTGGTGGTTGGCTTGGAGCTGTTGTCTGTTGGTGGAAAGAGTCAAAAGATGAGCTGAAACTGGAGCCAAATGAATACTTCCATGACTTTCTGCCACATTCTTCTCCCACAACCTTCCAAGATTATTGGCTTCTTCACTCAGATAAGCTCCTCTTTGATCCAACTCAAATCTAGAACCATGTAGGGAGGGTGATTTTGGAATGCATAGCTACCAGTCTCAGCTGAATTGTCATAACAAAATCCAGTATATAAATGTGTCCTTATTAAGACCATATGTTGTGGATTATGATGTAATTATTGAAAAGATGAAGTACAATTCTAACTTCACTGGATCTCACAAAAGCAGTTCCAAGATTGGGTGAGATTTCAAGATACAGAAATTGGCAACATGTCAGAAACCGTGGTGAGGTCAAGAAGGATGAGACAACTTAGATTGTTGGATCTGGCAGTTTGGAAGCCATTGATGACCTTCAAAAGGGTGATTTCGTTAGAGTGAAGGTGAGGAGAAATCTGATGAGGAAATAGAAGTGCATAGTCTGCACATGCACATAAACAAACGCACGTATAAAAATATTTATAGCTACAATGTAAGTTCACCAGCTCAGGGGCTATTATCCATTTTGTTTACCACTGTATTTTTGGTACTTAGTGTCAAGAACTATGAAGAGTCTGAGATTTTAACATCATAAATTGGCAAGTTAGCCTGCCACAGTTGGATGGATGTTGGCAGAAAATACGAAGTTCCTGGGTCAGAGACAGAGAGGCTCACTACTCCTGGTACAGCAGACAACATGAGCTTCATAGTAATATTGGTTTCTTTTTTTCCATCTGTCCCTCAGTTCCCCTGGGGGTGATGTGGAAGTAGCCCTGGCAGATGCTGTATTTACATTGTTTGATCACATCTGAGGAGCTCTGAGCCTAGTAAGTCCCAATCTTATACTGGGGCTTCAGGCAATTCTACTCAATCTCTGTCCCAGGGGAAGCATTATCTTTAAAATCATGGACATAAAACAAATCTACCTTCTGCCTTAGAAGGAGATATACTCTCTCCTTTCCAAGGCTGCCTGCTACATAAACATTCTTGAAAAGATAGTCCAGTAAAAAAGCTATGTTTCTGCCCAGGAGACTTGAAAAAACAAGAGAGACCTAAAAATATTACCTTTTAAGACCTGGACAGTGCCTGGCACATAAGAAGTACCCAGCAAGTACTTGTTTATTAAATGGAGTTTACATATGTACATATATATTTTAATACAATATTTGCATATTATCTTACATTGATGCTTACATAAACTTTATGTTTGGAATCCTTCTAGACCTTTTGCTGTGTGTCTTTTCCTATGGCTGGTTCTAATTTGTATCCTGGGATATAATAAATGCGACTGTGATTATAATTGTATTCAGTGAGCTGTGTGGGCCTTTCTAGTGAATTACTGAACCCAAGGGTGGTTGGGGTAACCCTGGAATTTGTAGCCAGCTGGTCTGAAATGAGGGTGGCCCTGGGGACTGTCAAATCTATAGCTGGTGCCTGAAGTGAGAGATATCTTATGGGGAATGTACCCTCAGATCATGGGATTTGCCTAACTCTGTGACCCATGGTCAAAGGTATTTGTATTTGTTTGATAGGCTATGGAGAGTGTAGAATTTTTAATGGGGTAGCTCTACTACTAACATAGACTTATTTATTGCGATAGTTTTATTTCATGTGTGGCTCCTTTGCCAGAGGAGAAGGGTAAGCACAGTACACTTCTTATGGTCCCAGTTATTCTTGCACACCATTTTCCCACACATAAGAGACACTCACTCTTTATTAACTGTGCAGACCCAAAGTCTTGCTTAGTTAACGCTTCCAACCAAAAGTTCACAATGTCAGGATGAGGTGTAGTCAATTGCCATCAGATCTTATGTGAATCCCCATAATCCAATATCCCGTAAACTTCAAATGAAGTTTGAAGTTGGCTCCAGCCAACATGATTCATGGTGGGGTAGGAAAGGGATCACTGACTTAAAAGTTCCCCATCAGAAAATTCAATAATTGGAAGGATATAGAAGTCACTAGTCCATAATCGTTTTCATATACTGTTGGGCCAAAATAATGAAGATAATAGCAGAGGGAAATCTTGGGAGAGGGAGGTTAACCTGTCTGAAAGCTGCAGATTCCATTCTCTGGGAGAAAGTCCCTGTCTACTGCTTTCCTGGCTCACCATCTTCCATGATGACCCCGAGGGGACATTAGAGAATTTGACCTTTTTGGAGTTTCACAGCTCTCAAAATTCACTTTCTGCTTGTGAGCTTGGGGCTTTGAGGGTTGCTTTAGGGGTTAAATGGCTGGTGCTAATCAGATTTAGAAATATTTTGGTTATAAAATTTCATAAAAACTCATTAATCATCTTGTCATTGTACTTCAAGCCAATTCCATAGTTGGGTATACAGAGCTAAAGGTCTCATTCTGGCATAATTTTTATGGTTGAAGATTTCAGTTTTCTTCTTTATTTTATTTTATTATTTTTATATTTTATTATTCTACTGGCCTCTGCTGTCCATCTCTCTTTTTAAAAACTTAATGTTGGATTCCTAGAAACTGTTTGAAAGAATATGCTTGGGTTGAGAAATAGACCTTAATCATGGTTTTGTCAGCAGAATTACTGCTTGTGTTATTTATCTATTGCTGTGTAGCAAATTACTCCAAAACCTAGTGGTTTACAACAATACATATTTGTTTTCTCATAGTCAGGGAAAACTCTCAGTACAGTTTTAGTAATACTTCAAATCTCTTTAAAACTTGAAAGACAGAATCACAGAGAGAGAGAGAAAAATAAGCACGTCAGTTGCTTTCTCTTGCTTCCTTTTAGCTGGACATAAAATCAGAATTCCCACTTCATCCTGCGACCTGATCTACATTAGCAGCTAAAATGCAGGTGCTGTTCATAGTCATTTAAGATGACTCAGTCTCCTAAAACTGGTGATTGCCATTTTTTCTTGACTGGCTTTTGTTACAAATTTTTTCAGAGTCATGCAGACAGTCTTTTTATTCCAAAGATAATAAAAATCAGCAGGAGGAACAAAGCAGGATGTCAACTGTCACCCAATATTTAAAATAAACGATAATTTGACTTTCTATTTTCCCCCCTTAAATGTGTGATGTATTTTTAGGATGACTATGGTTTCAGGAGGCTTCACAAAGCACAGAAGAAACAAAGAAGAAAAATACTTTGGAAAAAACACACAAAGAAATTGTATTTGATTTTTGGGGGATGAGTTAGTCTCCTTGTCTTAAAAGCTTGGTTTATAGTCATGAGGACTCATGCCATAAAAATTTCAAGACCAAGAATTTGTTTCCATAATGTTTTTGTTGTCCTGATAACAAGAGCTTGGTACTTTAGTATGACTCTTGGTTTAATACTTTCCTGGACATTACTTGCCAGCAAAAAGAATTGAAATGCCATGTATTATATTTACCTGCTGGAAGAAAGAGATGCTCCTAAGGTCTCTTCGATTCCCTAATATTTTTCACGAATTTATGAAGAGCACTGTGCTAGATTTTATGGTTAATGTAAGTGGGAGCAACAGAGAAGAGAGCAGTAGGTGGTGCGAAGAATATGTAGGATCAATAACTGGATCCACATTCTAGTTCTATCACCTATCATCTGTGTGACTATTACAAATAATTCAGCATTCCTCAGTTTCTTCATTGGTCAAAAGGAGGCAAGGTTGTATAGGAACAAAATATAATTAATATAATTAATTACATGTAGTATCATTATTTGAACTAGAAAATCTACAGATGTCTGAATTCCATCAGTGCTTTTAGGAAAACTGATTCATGAAGGCTTTAAAACAACTGGAAAGACATTTATTTTATCAGTTTTAGAGGTAAAATTGACAAATACAATTGTAATGTATTTAAAGTATACAACACAATTTGATATACATATACATTACAAAAAGTTTTCTACCACTGAGTTAATTAATACACCCATCACTTTATATACTTACCTTTTTTGTGTGAGATGACTTCAGTTCTACTCTTTCAGCAAATTTCAATTATATAATACTGTATTATCAACTATAGTCATAATATTATACATTAAACCTTCATATCTTATTTATCTTATAAGTAAAGGTTTACACCCTTTTATGAACCTCTCCCATTTTCCCCAACACCCAGATTGACTTTTTAATTTAGATTCCACATATAAGTGATACCATGCAGTATTTGTGTTTTTCTTTCTGGCTTATTTCACTTAGCATAATGCCTCCCAGATGAATAGAATTTCCTTTTTTAAGGCTGAGTAATATTCTACTCTCTCTCTGTGTTTGTATCATACCATACTATATCATAATATAGTGACTTATTTCCTTTAGATATGGATCAGAAAATGGATTGTTGTATCATATGGTAGTTCTACTTTTAGTTTCTTGAGAGGCCTCCATGCTATTTTCCACAGTGGCTGCACCAATTGACATTCCCACCAACAGTGCACAAGGGTTCATTTTCTCAGCATCCCCACCACCATTGCTCTCTCTTGTCTTTTTCTTAATAGCCATTCTAACAGACGTGGGCTGATGTCACATTGTGATTTTAATTTGCATTTCCCTGATGATTAATGATATTGAGTGCCTTTTCATTTACCAGTTGGCCATTTGTATGTCATCTTTGTCTGTTCAGGTTCTCTGCCCATTTTTTTTTTTTTAAGATAATTACATGATTTTTTTCCTTTATTTTGTTAATGTGATGTATTACATTTTTTGATATGCATACGTTGAACCAAGCTTGCACACATGAAATAAATGTCACCTAATCATGGTATATGCTTCTTTTAATGGACTGTTAATTCTGTTTGCTAATATTTTGTTGAGGGTATTTATGTTTATGTCCATCAGGGATATTGGCCTGCAATTTTCTTTTCTTGTAGTGTCCTTGTCTGGCTTTAATATTAGGATAATACTGGCTTGTAAAATGAGTTTGTAAGTGTTCCCTCCTCTTCTATTTTTTGGAAGAGTTTGAGAAGGATTGTTGTTAATTCTTCCTTAAATGTTTGGTAGAATTCACCAATGAAGCCCTCTGGTCCTGAGCTTTTCTTTGTTGGGAGGTTTTGATTACTGATTCAGTCTCCTTATTGTAGTTGGTCTGTTTGGGTTTTCTATTTTTTCATAATTCAACCTTGGTAGGTTGTATGTTCCTCAGACTTTTCTCATAGTTTATTTCATTTCTCATAGTTTATTTTCTCATAGTTTATTCTCATAGTTCCTCATTTCTCATAGTTTATCAAATTTGTTGTAATATAATTGTTCATAGTAGTTTTTTATAATCCTTAGTATTTCCATGCTATCAATTGTAATGTCTGCTCTTTCATTTTTTATTTTGAGTCTCTTTTCCTTAGTTAGTCTAGCCAAGGTTTGCCACTTTTTATCTGTAAAAAAAGCAGCTCTTGGTTTCATTGATCTTTTCTATTGTCATTGTAACCACTGTTTCATTTATTTCTGCTCTGATCTTTGTTATTTCCTTCCTTGCACTAACTTTGGGCTTAGGTTGTTCTTCGTCTTCCAGTTTCTTGAGGTATAAGGTTAGGTCAAATTATTTCTTTTTCTTAATGTAAGCCATTACTACAATAAACTTTTTTTTGGAACTCCTTTTACTGTATCCCATAAAATTTTGTTTGTTTTTTTCTTTGTCATTTGTCTCAAGATTTTTAAAAAATTTTGATTTCTTCTTTATTCCATTGGCTGTTCAGGAGCCTTCTTTTTTACTATGAACTTACTGCAGAATTAAAAACATAATGTGTGAGCTCTGGCCAGTGTTCCTCAGTGGTTAGAGCATTGGTCTGTGCACCAAAGGGTTGTGGGTGTGATTCCCGGTCTGGGACACTTACCTGGGCTGCAGGTTTGATGCCCAGCCCTGTTCGGGGCACGTGTGGGAGGCAACCAGTTGATGTGTCTCTCACATGGATGTTTCCCTCTCTCTCTCCCCTTTCCTCCCTCCCTTCCACTCTCTCTACCAAAAAAAATCAATGAAAAAATATCCTCGGGTGAGGATAAACAAAAAAATAAAATAAGTGAATAAATAAATAATAATCTGTGACCTTGCATGCAGTATTATGTGATGATTACTCATTCCTCCTTTTCTGCACCCTGTTCTGAGAAAGGCCTTTGGTGAAAGTAGTGCAGTAGCTGACATGCCTTGAAGACTTACTATGTGCCGGTCACAGAGCTAAAGGTTTGATCACTGTCACATTAAAGAGGAAACACAAAATGTTCGAAGACAGAGGCACCAATTGTTCCAGAGATTTACACATAGTTACCAAATCACCATTTCCATTCAACACTGAATTGGAGGCCACTTCAAACAGCACAATTGATACCAGACTAATTTTTTTAATACGCCAATGTAATTTTATGACGAAGAATACCAGACAGTTTGTTATTCCAGGGTAAGGTTTGTCTTGCTTTACAGACACAGCCTGAATTTAGTGCACCAACTGTGAGGCTTGGAATTCTCCTTCTGACCACTAAACTCATTTTGCAACGTGCAATTGCCAATAGCTGGCAGTCATATGGTTTTGAATTGATATTCAAAAACATTTTTCAATCTGGGCCAGAAATCATTAAATATAAGAAACATGTTTATTCATTTTCCTTTCCTCCAGAAGAACTTGAAGAATTCTTCATAGGGTGACAGCAGGGAATTAAGCGAAGTCCAAATCACAGTTTTGCTTTCTATATTTTTAAAATATTTGGGAATGCTCACTTATATTACTTTCAGGTTCATTTCCTATTTTAAAATTAACAAAAGTTCTAAGAAACAGAATATCTCTACAGTATATGCCAATATGCAGCAACAAAAAAAAAACTCACCTCTACTAATTTGGCCATAATTAAATTATATCTATCAGAAGTAGACAAATTGATGGCCAGACTTGGGTGTTGGTGGTTTAAATGATAGATTGTTATAAAACATGTTTCAGTAATTTCTCTCCTTATGACTAGATCAGAATTTTCTGGGTTTAATTGCCTCTCATTGCTGATTTGTTTCATCTGTATTAATATTGTCCTTCTAGGTCACCAATATTGCAACATAGGATGCTCCTGAATTTCCCTCCTCCAATGGATGTTCTGAATATACAGCCAGACATGGAGCAATTCTCTCTGAGAGAAATCCAGCAGCCAGTTGAGTGACTCCTGCATATCAGGTGACTGAAAAAATATCTACATTGAAATGGGTAGGAAAGACTGAGACCCTCTCACTATAAATTCCATTCTCGGCACAGTGCCAATCAGGAGGGACCCTCCAACTTCCAACTTCTTTCTGAAAAGTGAAGGGTTAGACCACACATCTAGCACCCCAACTTTTAAGGCTGCCATTGAGGAATGGGTTCCCAAATCACCTAGCTCAGAAAGCCAACAAAGCTTGTGTTTAATGGGAGAATACAGTAAAGCCCAAGGAGGTGTAGGGCAGCTTATCTGCAGGTTCCCACGTGGTACTACAATCCCCAGCTAGCAGCGCCCCAGGATTCCCTGACACTCCACTGTCCTTGTCATCTACCTGGACATGATCCCACCTCCCAGGGCATGGAAAACACATGGAAGGCTCTTTGGGCAAGACCACTTAAAAGTTGAGGTTGTCTAGGTATCTGGATTTTACTTATGAAGTGAAAAATGCAATGTACTGCCATTTTTGATTAATGGAACATATGAAAATTATTGAGGATGTATAAACGCAAGAAGAAACTCTGTCAAGGAAAAAGAATTTTCAACATTAGCTTCCAATATAATTTAAAAAAGTGATCTTTGTTCAAAGGGAAGAACAAAAGGTTAGAGTAGGTCATACATGAGCTCTCTTGACATGTCTCTCAGAACATATCTGTAAATTTATATAAAACATTCCAGAGCCCTAGAAGAGTCAAGACAAATAAAATAAGAAATAAGCCCAGTGCTGTTGCTATATGTGTAATCAAATACTAGCTTGACAGAGGACTAAGGAGGAAAAAGCAAATGAGTCTGGGTGAAAAACAAGTGTGAACGGTCAATGAGCTGGTTTTGAGCTTTCACATACATTTAGCATAACAAGGTCATACATGCATATACGTTTTTATGGAGAGTGCCTCCAAAATTGTGACTGGTAGTTAAGTAAATGATTTAGGGAAAACTGAGCGATGGGAGTTCGGAAGCAGGAGGAAGAGATACGTTTTCCTATTTATCATTTTTTACTTCTTTAGTTTTAAGCAATGTAGTATCTATTTAAAATTAGTTAATAAGGTTTTTAAAAATTAAGTGAAAATAGGAAGGTATAGAACGATACCATATTATGATGATATGTATGCATATTTCCTAAAAAAATCTTACCTGAAAAGCAATGGTGTATATTGGATATGTGCAATATTTATGTAAGTCTAAGTCTAACTACACAAAAAGAACTATAAGGATACAGAGCAAAATCATTGTGCTTGTTATTTCAGACAGATATGTAGAGGGAAGACAGACAATGGGCAAGTTAGGATGGTTAAAAGAAAATTATGATTGAAAATGGGTGAAAATGTTATCATTGCTAATTCTAGGTGGTGTGGATATGTCTACTTGTTATAGTGTATGCTTAGTTTGTCTCTGTATTTTTAAGTAGTAGGTAGTAAATATAGTTGACTTTTCAATAGCAGCAATTTGTCCCCCTTGTCTCAATTCTGTGGTTGATACCTGAGGTTGGATGTGTTTATAAAAGACACACACAAGGATCAAATGATAAGAGGGTACCTATGTTTCAGAGTTGCTGCAGAGTTTCTGGTTTATGTAATTATGCACTGAAGTCTCGTGGGCACCCATAGTCTAGAAACTTAAAAACAAAATGACAACCAAAAGGGAAGATAAATGTTTTCTATTCATGCTGCCAGGATTCATGACTTTTTTCCCCTATTTCCGTCTACCCCTGTATATATTTTGATTAATTCATTGATCCATTTGTTCTCTTTTATCTTTCTCTTTCAATCTTAGCTCCTGTTTGCATAGATAAACTTTTCAGTGTGTTTAATGTGAATCATTTTTGCATGAGTGCTTTTAAAATATGTTCATTGCTTGGTGTCCATGTACTTTTAATTTATGTAAATTCATTGTGTTCATATCTAATTTATTACTTTTCATGGTTTTTGTTTGTTTTTAACTAAAACTGTTTTTAAGATTCAACCATGGTGTTTGAGAACCATGAATCCATCTGTGGAGCCACTGCATGGTATTGTATGGTGTCCACTCATCCCACTTTTACCTGGCTGTTCTCCCAGTGGTGGACTCCTTAGTTGCCTCCAGATTCTACCACTGCAATAAACACCACAGCATGTCCCTAACAACCTGTATGAGAATGACTTTGGGCCACATACCCAGTAGTAGATTTGTGGTATTATGCAGACTATAACCTTTCAATTCTATGGAGAAAAAGTTTTGTTTACCAAAATGATGTTATTCAGTAGAGCACCTATATCCCAGGATTTTCAACGATACATGGCATTATCTAGCTTTCTAGTCTTTGTCTAAAAAGTGCTAAGTGGAATCTTGTTTTAATTTAAATTTGTCTCATTACTTGATTTAATAATTTTGAGTATCACTTTATGCATTTTTAGTTTCTTCTAAAAGTAGTCTGTTCATAATTTTTGCTTTATTTTTTTTTCAGAGATGTCTATTTTCTTGATTTAGAGACATTTTTATATATAAAATTTTATTATATATAATATCTATTATATATCTATAATTCTATTATATAAATATTTTAAAAGAAATTTCAAATACCTTCAGCCATTTGCCATCTGTCCCTTAACTTTGCCTATGCTATGATTTATTGACTAGAAATCTTTATTTTAATGTAATGACATTTTATTTTTTGCCTTATATTTGTATTTTGGGTATTTTTTTAATGCATTTTTGCCTCAAAGTTAGTCTATTACATTTTCTCCATGAACTTTACTGCTTTCCATTCCCATTTAAGTCTTTAATTGATCTAGAGTCCACACTTGCATGTGAAATTCTATAGGAATCCAGGTCTATGTTTCTCTATTTACAGTATGAAACTCTCTCAAAATTGAGAGTTGATTACATCTATAGGTAAGAAAGGATATAACAGCATTAACAAAAAATATGACATTTTCAATAAAAATCTCCCACATAGCCAAAATAGGTCCAGGACAAAGGAAGAGAAATACTTGGAAGATCCAAGCAAATTTATACCCTGCCAAAATACCATTATCCAAGCATCACTGCTTTCTAGTTGATATTTCTAGAATTATAGACTATTAGGAAAACCTCAGACTTAGCTAACAGAAAGCACTGCCAGGAGTGGAATTTGCTTAAATCTTAATGGTTTTCAAGGGAGGCTGACTGATAGAAGGAGAAGGAAAACCTTTTCGATAAGGTATAAACAACTGTTTTAAACACTCTGACTTCACCTTGACCTATTTCCAAGTGATTTATTCCATTGTGTAAATAGCTTCAGTTTAGACAACTCTTCACCCCTGTCTCTCTGGCCTCAATTCCTTTACTATTTATATCTTTGGAGAATGGCAGCACTTGTTCATGTAACAATGCAACAATGACTGCTAAATCTAGATCTTTTTATCTTCTGCCCAACCTCACAAAAAATGCTGATATTCAGAGTGTTGTATACTAGACAGACAATCCGTCAAGTAAAACGTGCTGGCAGACTGGCTGGCTTCTGCATTTATGAAATTCAAAGACTTGCCAGGTAAATAAATACAGCAAAAAACACATCCAAAATTAGACATATCCCTAAATAAGCTATTAAAGATAATTTGCCAAGAGCTTTGCTTCCCTGTCTCCCAGACTGCCTGTGTTTAAGGTCAAAAGGTCAAACACATTATGTCTAGCATTAGGCCTTTCCACTGTGCCTAATGAACTTCCACATCTCTCATAGCAAGCCCAAGGTGTCTGTTTCAGTTTACAGGATAGTTCAGCAAAACTGCCAGAGGGCCTAGCTTATTATTCACAACCAATAGTGGCAGCTCATCTTTTCGTCCAGAGCACAGTTTATCTTTCTTCAGAAAGAGATGGAGGTAGGGAAGGGGCACCCACTCTTTCTAGCTGATGATGGAAAAACGGGTCCAAATGCTAACTGGAAAAAGGAGTTATTTTGCAACTCCTCAGTTATTGGATAAATCTGTCTGATTTCTAAATAGTTCCTGCTATTGTTAAGAAAATTTCCTGCTTTGAATTAAACAGTAGAGGGTCAAGGGGTAGGAAAGCTGGGTGGGGTGAGGAGAAGATACTTATTGGAGATAACTGATAACAAGAAGCCTTCCTTTTTAAATACAACAAAAGAGAAGCGATTGTTGTCGTTAAACTGGTCCACTTTTAGTTAAGCTTAAAATGATTTACTTTTAGACGAGTACAAACTGAAGGAATTTGCTAAGATGCTTTACCTTTTATGGTGTTGTTTAAAATAAAAACAAATATACCCCTGCTATATGTTTAAAACACAAAATGTTTTAGCTCCAATTCTAATTCATCCTAGAGACCTATGATCACATGAGGGCCTTAGTTGCACACTGAAGTGCAACAGCCTTTCTGTGTATGACCACAGCATAATTTAGTACACAGGGCATATCTAACAGCCGGATCCCCTCCTCCTCTTCCTTCTCCCCCTCTTCCCCAGCCTTTTCTTTTTTGAGCACAGCCTTGAACTTGATATTAAGGATGGAAAGTGTCTGAATGGCTAAAATTGACATTACAAAGCCCCAACTTGAAAACTAATATAAATCCCACAAGTGAATCTCCTGACACAACTCAGTTGCTTAACTTGATTTTTAAAATAACTTTCCGCACATATAAGAAAACTGAAGCACAGATAGATGTGGAGAACAGGCCAGTTGTATATTATTATACTCACCCTACAGGTGAGAAACGCAGGCTTACTGAATATATTGCCCAACGACTCAACGTAGCCTTATTTATCAAACCTCTCCAAAAAAGAGAAGGGGGAAAAGGAAAGATAACTCTCAAGACACTGGTTCTGATTGCAAAGTGGGGAATGTCTTGAAGAGGGAGTAGAGTGCGTTTAGGAATTTGTTAGATTCAGATATGCACTTATTAGCCATATCTTGAGTATATATCCTGATTTCCTAACCAAACTCCTGGAAGACAGAGGCTATGAATTCTATTTCCCCTGTAAAATCTGAGATAGTATCTTAGACATAATGTGCTCTCATGCATTGTACAAAGTCATTGCCTATAAAAAAGTAATACACACTTTGGTATTGTATATATAATAAAGTCAAAATAAGGTGACTGTCCTTTTTTAATAAAAAATATGCTTACATATCCAAATCTATTTTTGTTGAAATTTTTAACATCTCCTTGAAAATACAATGTTTAAATCAGAAATAAATCAATTATGAATTGAAAACTTTTCTAGAATATAACAATAAAGATAAAACAATGATTATAAAATATTTAGTGGAAAAAACAATTCTTAAGTTTGTGTTATTTGAGGCTAACCGTGAGCTAACCTAGTTTGAGTCAACTTTTGCCTTTTTAATGTAAATACAAAAAGATATACTTTGTGACAAGTAGTACAGAGTTGGAAAACTGTACTTTTCATCTGCTTTTGGAAATAGAGAAGACACTGCAACAGTCTTGGATAGTGATCACGTTTAAGTCCACAAGAAAAGAATATACATCTGGCCAGAATTTAAACTTAATAAAATTTGATGAATGTTTTTTGTTTTTGTTTTCTGTCTGCCTTTAGGAACAGGTGATAGTTTATAATTCACAAATATGTATTTGGCAATTTTCCACCCTTATTGCGCATGTAGGAAGTGTATAATTACACTTAAGAGTACACTGAGGCAATTCCCTTTTCCTAGTTCACAATGATCTTTTTTCTAGATGTGATTTTCTCACCACTAATATAAGAAGCTCAGTTTGAGAGAGACCTGGGTTCCAGGTATACCTTCCATATGAAGGTTATTGAGAAATTTTCTTAATTTTTTTGTATTCATTTTCTGTTGTTGCTAAAACAAATTACTACAAATTTAGCAATTTAGAACAGCACAAGTTTACTATCTTATAGTTCTAGAAGTCAGAAGTCCTAAAATCAAGCTGTTGGCAGGGCTGCATTCCTTCTGGAGACTGCAGGGAGAATGGATTCCCTTGCCTTTTCTAGACTCTAGAGGCCACGTGCATTCCTTGACGCATTGCCTCCCCCTCTATCTTCAAAGCCAGCTGCATGCACAGCATCTTCAAATTTCTCTCTTTTTGACCTCTGCTCTGTTACCACATCTTCTCTGACTTTCCCTCCTTCCTGTTTCCTTTATAAGGACCTTTTTGATTTCTTTGGGCCTACCCAGATAATCCAGGATAATCACCTCATCTCAAGACCTTTAACTGAAATCACATACATTTTGTCATGTAAAGTAAGATATTCACAAGTCCCCGTGATCAGGCAGGAGGACATTATTTGGAGGACATTATTCTGTGTATCCTCTCAGTCTCATTTTCATCGTGTATAAAATGGGAACCATAAACAGTGTCTCACACATAGGGTTGAAATCTTTTAACATCTAACTTGGCATATAGAGGGCACAGAATTATTGTGTAAAAGTGTGTGCAGTGATGCTGTATTTATTTCATTTTGTTTAGAATAAAGTATTCTACAGATAAACAAATTCTATATAACACATTTAATATTTTAAGCTCTTTATTTATTTATTGTTATGATAAAAAGGAAATCTTTTAAGTTATATTATATATATTATTTCTCTTAAACAGTGTATAACATTATAAAAAGAGGACAGGACTTTAGAATCAGATAAACATGGGCTCTAATCTCATTTTTGTCACTTAACAGCTGGGTGGCCCTCAGCAACTTACTTAATTTCTCTGAGTTTGCTTCCATGTTTGAAAAATAGGAATAATAGCATTTACTCCATAAAGTGGTTTGGAGGATTAAATTAGCGAGAAAAGTAAATATATATATCAGTTTTCTAGTGCTTCTGTAACAAATTAGCATAAACTTAGAGGTTTTTAAAAAAAATAAATTTATTCTGTCCCAGCTTTGGAGACCAAAAGTCTGAAGTCAAGGTGTTGACAGGGCCATGCTCGAGGGGAGAATGCTTCTTCTAGCTTTCGGTACCTTCTGGTGTTTCATGGTTTGTGGAAGCATAACTAATCTCTGTGTACCTTCCTGTGTTCCCTCTTCTTATAAAGACATCAGTCATTGAATTTAGGGCCCATTATAAAACCAGGAAGACTTCATCATGAAATCCTTAACCAATTATATTTGTGAAGGCTCTATTCCTAAGGTCACATTTTGAGATTTCAGGTGGACATTATTTTGGGGGCACACTATTCAATCCACTACAATACCTTTACTCTAACATAAATATTGTCTATTATCTTTTTATTATTTAAGTCTTCTCATGCTGAATGGTAGAATTTCAAATTTCATTTATTCAACAAATAATAATTTCCTAGTTCAATGGGCTGAATGTTTATGACCCTAAAAGCCATCTCTTGAAGCCCTAATCCCCAAGGTGATGGTATTTGAAGGTGGGACATGTGAGAGATAGTTAGGTCATGAGGGTTGAGCCTTCAAGAATGGAATTGGTGGAGTTATGAGAAGAGGTCAGGAGTGAGTTAACTTTTCTTTCTCCCATGTGAGAAACCTCAAAGAGGGTTCTCACCAGAACTCAGCCATGCTGGTACCCTGATCTAGGACATCTAGACTTCATAACTATGAGAAATAAACTTCTGTTGCTTATAAGGCACCCAGTTTATGGTATTTTGTTATAGCAGCTTGTGCAGATTAACACGCCCAGTAAGTACCAGCACTGGATTAGCAGCTAGAGGCCCTGTACTCTGTTTTTTAATTTTTCTGAAACCAAATTACCTCAAATTTCACTTTGCTTGTTGGAACCCTTGTGCAAGAGCCTTGGGTTGCCATGCTGTGAGGAAGCCCAAGCAGTTCACACTGAGAGACTATATGGAGAAGGCCTGAGACTACATAGGAAGAGGCTTGCAGCCGGTCTCTAGCTGCTCCAGGCCTCACTACTCCAGCCCAGCTGAGTGATTATGACTGACCACAAGTCAGAACCACCCAGCTGAACCCTTTATCCTGACCCAGAAAAACCTTGAAAAGTAATAAAATGTTGCTATTTTAAGCCACTGTTATTTCATACAGAAATAGTAATCAAAACATTAGGTAAACAGTTAAGTGATGAAAGATAAATGCTCCCATTATTTGAAGCAATTCTCAATAATAACACAAAAAATAATTTTAGAGCCACCTTGAATCATTTAATTTTAGTGAGCCAAATTGGCACTTTAAAAACATTTCCAATCAAATTTTGGTCACATTGCATTTGAGTATGTGTCAGAAGTTTGCTTATTTCCTCTTAAAATTAATAGTAGATAGAACTCATACAACTTAATTTGCATTTAAATTTTCAGCGTACATGTAGCATCATTCTTGAGTTTGGGTTGCCAAAACTTATGAAAAATTCAGCTTTGGGACAAAATTCAAAACCTAAATAAATGTTTATGCTTAATGTAAAATCTTTTATCAGAATTCATTGAGCTAATCATGGAATCAGAATTCAGATTTTAAAAAATATATGACATCTCTAACAAGGTCTAAGGCAGTACTTCATAATCTAACATAACAAATTTACATAGCAAAATATATTCATTCTGACTTGAATAAATAGAAACTATGAATGACTTCATATCAGATCATTGGATTTTAAGAAAAGAATTTGTACAGAAATGATCTTCAGGACATTTTGGAATTTGGACTCATGGGTGAGAGATTGTGAACCTACACTGGCCCCCGCTTCCTCTACTCTCCCTACTTCCCCCCCAACAAACACCATGGCTAAGGAACTGAGCTCTGATGGAGAAGTTTGCAACCACAGGAAGTATTGGTTTCATTATAAATTAATCATCGGCACATTCAAAAGGGCCCTTGAAATTTACTTGGCATTTCCACCATGTTTCTCTTGTCTCTCATCAAAATTTCAACCAAACTGTTTTTCTCTTCACTTTTAGTAGGACACTTTATGTTGTAATTTCCAGTAAAAATAAAAGCCATTAGAAGGAGACTTTTTCACTTTTCTGATACCAAACAGGACTCTTACTATAATAAAGACATTTTCCACACCTCCTGCTTAAGGCCAGTTTTACCGCATGGTTGCAGTCCTAGTCCCTTCTACCTGCTCAGGAAACTCATGCAATCAGCATACCCTTTCATGTATTAAACAGGATAACTCATAGTTTTCTGTGTTTCATTATTGGCTGAGTAATGGTGAGTTAGGAAATGCTGGAACATTAGAAGATAAACAAATAATGAGATCAAGCTTGTTCATGGGTTTGTG
This sequence comes from Miniopterus natalensis, assembly GCF_054644295.1. Classification (NCBI taxonomy): domain Eukaryota; kingdom Metazoa; phylum Chordata; class Mammalia; order Chiroptera; family Miniopteridae; genus Miniopterus; species Miniopterus natalensis. The sequence goes on along the minus strand of NC_142086.1, from coordinate 82,222,089 downwards.
AGATATTAAGGAAATGACTGAGTGCATAGAACTTGAGCTATTAATTTATAAGTCATCTGTCATGGTTATTGTTAAAGATTCGGACATGGGTACAACTGACAACACAGGGAGCATAGAGTGCAAAGGAAAGAGCGTTTAGACCTGGGCCATGAATTAAATAATCAGGAAGATAGGATGGTTTTAAAACCGACTGAAAAAAAGTGGCCAGGGAGGAGGAAAAACCAAGACACCATACTCCATACAGAAATTATAGACAAACTTTCCCAGAAATTTAACTATAAAGAGAGAGCCATAGAGTTGTAACTGGAGAGCAATGGGTAGAATATGTAGGGACTGTCTTCCTGTATCCTTTCAGTGCAGGAGTGCACTACGTCATATGATTATGAATAAGTTTATTCCAGGGGATTATGAGCTCTTAATTATTTTGATGGTCAACAAATGTATGTCCTAATAATTAGTCTATTAATTATTGTCAATAAACCTACTAAGTCCTGAGTTCTCTGTTAGGCTGGGAGAATAGAAGTTGAATAAAGCATATTAGATGCCCTGAAAATGGTCAAAGTCAAATGAAGAACTTGCTCTTAGTAATTTTTGTTACAGGATCTTGTCACTGTACCTGTATGATTGTGGGTAGAAATGTCCCTATAAAGGGTAAGAGAGAGATTGGAGACATCTTTTTAAAAAAGGGGTTGAGGGTGGTGGCAATATTGGTCTGTAAACACTGCCTTTTGTTGTGTGATTTATGATCAGGGTCCAAGACACCTTTGAAGTTAGAATGAGAAGGGAAATGACATAAGATAAGGTGGCAAAGCACCCCACTTATCTCAAAATCGCTCCTAAATGGACAGACTGTAAAACCTCAGACATTTACTAGGAGGGCTGTATGGTTGAGGACAGCTTTCTTCTTAAAATATTATTTTTGGCAAATGTATCATTAATGTGCTTTCTCTACATTTTCATCATAAAAATCACATTTTGAGATAAAATACCACCTTGCAATCACAGGAACCAATATCATGACACAGTAGAAGCACTTGTAGTGAGCTGTGTAGTCTGACTTTTTCCACAGTGTGTCTGTGGGATAGTCTAATACCTTTTAAAAAAATGTATTTATCTTTGCTGACTTTAGGCTTGTTTAATATTGTGTTACAAAGAAAAACACTTACAGGAAAATTGTTGTATAAGAATTTTTCCCAGATTTCATAAGTGAATGTTCAAAATTTTATGTTCTAATATTTACTTCTTAGTTGGACAAATATTGCTTATCTTTTGAATTCCATATGCTCAGGAGTAAGTGAAATAATGGATTTCTTTTTTGTTATCTTTAAGGAAGGATAATTATCATGTAATATATGATCTGTTTATAGTTTCTGTGGATGTTATCTAACCTAAAAAGTGAGTGATCAGCTTGAAGCAAAGCAGATGGTGCAGTATCTGGTCTGTGTCTGAGAGTAAGTGTATCCGAGAGCTGTCAGGTCCTCACACAACTGTGGGTCATCTTCGTGCCCACTGGCATTCTACAAAGAGGCCCTTTGAGCCTGAAATCATTATCAGGCAATTATTTGGGAACTTTGAGAGAGGAAACATTTGGCAAAAACATTACTTTCTTATTTCTTTTATTTGGATTGTTTTGCCTCATGCACACAGATAAATACAGAAATAAAAATATAGAGGCTCTGCAGTGAATGATAATGGCCAATTTAAAATATAAGACATTTAAACTTTAATTACCATGAATTGCAAGTTTTATAGACATTAACACTGAATTTTGTTTTCAAAGTTGATATGAATTTCACTTTTGTGGCCATAACCATTGTTAATTTCCTTGGGCTGGAGCTGTGTTTTATAGACATTGGTACTTTCTCCATAACTCTGATCGAATTTCAACATTGTTTTATGCTTATATGTTTCTGTATCTGTCTTCCCACTATGGATTCTTGATGGTATAATCTTTATTTCATTGTTGTATCCTGGCACCTTGTGCATGCCTTGGCACATAACTGAGTCTTTAGTGAAAGTCCTCAATAAAAGATAGATGTTCTATATGTTTATCCATGGTAAATACATATTTACATACAAAATGAATAAATAAAGAAGAAGAAAGAGGTTGCCTTCTTATTTACAACGGACTTTTTTTACAAGATCTGGAATGAGAATACGTTTAATAAAATACACTTATCTTTCATTTTAATTCATTGTAAGTGTTCAGTTGCTTTTATTTTAATTATAAAATAACCCTGACATCAGTTCTTATTATATAGTTATATTAAGCTTAACTGTAGGTTCATACATGTCAGTAAATCAGTGGATGTTTATAAAACAATTCATAATAAAGCATGTTTACAATTTTTTAACTGTAATAAATAGTGTGCTTGCACCTTAGTATAATTTCCTATGAAGTGTGAGTGAAGTAAAACTTCTTACAATTTTGTATTTAAAGTTTGAGCTATCCTAAGAATTCCTATATAGGTAAATATAGCAATAGGAGACATTGTTGCTACTCATTGCCTTTAACTGAAGGTATTATAATCCATTCAGACTGTGGAGTTGAATTTATATCTAATCATAGTGATTATATTCTTCCTCAGAATGCCTTCCCAGATGATATACTCTACACTAAGTATCTCCTAATAGTTTTTATTAATTTAGGTTTAACTTATATGCATTTACATGTGCAAATCTTTAATGAATTGCTTGGTGTATATATCTTCCTGGTTATCAGCTACTAAATTTTCACATTTAATTGATTATCAAACTATTGCTCTATCAAAGACCATTAACAAATCCTAGTTGATAATAACTCAGATATACTGGTATCAGTTCTTCATGAAGACCTTGGTCTTTCTATCTACATGAAACAAGACAGAAATTTACCACTTTTGCTCATTATGCTCAATTTCAATAATATCGAGCAATTAGTCAGTTATTTATTATTCAAAACAAATGATGAGTCCCGAAAGAGTAGAAAGTTCTCTAAGAAGTAAAAAAAAAAAAAGGAACAAATCTCATAATCTAATCTCTAGGAGTAACCTATGGTAGAATTATACACAAATCAATGAGGTTGTCTTCCTCATGCTCAGCCTTTTTTTTCTCTCCTTCAGTCTTTCTTGATATGGGGTCACTGAGTCACTGACCTCTTTTCACATCTTTCCCTCTTCTCATTTCCTGAAAAGAAGAGTGAGATATGTAACTGGTGAAGTGGGAAAAGCAACAGAAATAATAAACTCAGCCCCTTACAATGGGGTCTGAGCCTGTTCATAGGAATCAGAGTCTGGTCTGCTCTCTGCTCTACACTATGGGACTTGGCTTTGAGGGTAAGGCCTGTGGTTGACCAGTTGTGCCAGCTAAGCTACATTTTCCCACATCTAAAACTATGTTGACCTCTAGGCATTAACATTAATAAAGGTAATGTATTTTGATCTCCATCTCTGTGATTCCTGTGTCTATACTACAGTTGATTCTGAATGCTGATGGAGAAAGAGGTTCTTATTAGCTCTCTCCAGAATCCCAACATTCCTCCCTTGTATTTTCAACCTGTACCTTCCCATTGACTTCCTCTTCCACTACTTCTGTAACGTGAGTAGGTCTGATCTAGCTTCCCAGCAGTCCTTTCATGTTCTTTTTATTATTTTTTAAACTCCGGTCTGTTTCTTTAGCATGAAACCTCTCAGAGTGTATCCTATATTTACTCTTTCAGTGGTTTCCTCTCTGTCACTTCTCTAACTTCATTGAAACTACATTTGGAAAGGTCTCCAGAGTTCCCCTAATCCTGCATCTCTTTGTTAATCATCATCATCTAGACAAAAACAGGTTCAAACTTGGCTGTAATCTTTCTCAAGAAAAGGCAATAAGTTCAGTTGTATAAGGGCCTTTGGTTCTGAGCTCTACAGTCTAAAATCAGTTCCCATTTGTGGCTTTATGCAGACAGTCTGATAATGTAGTGCACCATGCCTTCATTTGAGCAAATACACCAGATCCCTGTAGAGCTCTGTTGATAAAGATGAGAAAGAAAATCTATCTTCAGGCGCAGGTATGTCCTTGGTGTAAGTAACAATGTAGAATCCTGAAAGAACTGGATGGAAGAAGTGGTATTTGAGCAAGCATTTTATAAGTACCTCTTTGTTAGCCAGGTTTTTGAGATTGTCCTCTATGAAATAACCAGGATTATCAGCATTCTGTACCCATGAATGCAGGTAATTGAGAATGCTTTAGAAATTTGACAAAATCATATTTCCATTCCTTAACTATCTCTTGGTTTATATTCTGAATGTCTACTGGTTTTGTATTTATCTTTCTAGAATGTCCCACTCAAAAAGTTTAAAAGAGAACTTTCACCTGTGTCTCTCATCTCTTCCTGCCTTAAAACAACTTCTCTTGGCTTCTTTTATTTTTGAGCTAGGAGATTTAATATTTCAGTCACTACTGATCTCGTTATTCTTCTCTTTATGCAGAACTATAGAAATGTGCTTGTTTGACTGCCATATATGTAATGGTTTTAAAAGGCAGATGGAATTTAATGTTGAGAGAAGGCTATCAAAAATGGCTATGAAAGATAGTGAGGACATTGGTCAGTGTGAGAATGATGGAGAATCTCAAATGACTCTCAGCAGGGATAGGGTAAGGTCAATTGAAAAGAGGCTAGTTGGGGGTAGTTTGGACTAGCTGCTGTAGCTGTGGAATGAATAAACGTTTCTTTCTGAGTGATTTTACTAGGATTTTTATTTCTGGGTCTCTTTCTATCATTTGTAGGTAAATATAAGGCTGGGAGGATAGGAGGAAAGAACCAAAGATATTTCTATGACAACCACAGCCTGGAACAGAATCCTGGAGGCTTCTTATGGTATAATCCATCTGTTCCATCAAGGGTCAGGATCAAAGCCGTATCGATACGAGGTACGTGAATTTGTCTGAATGTTTCTCTACATATCTCTTGGGAACCTGTACTAGAGATGAGTGGCCAACTGAAGATTTTGACTATATTGGTATGTCTTTCTATCAGAGATAAGACTAAAATAAAAAATAAAAATATATGTCCTTCAGTTACTAACTGGAAATTAAATCTGATAACTTCATTTAAAAAAATCAAACAAAAAGAACAAGACAACAACAACAATAGACCTAGATGTTCTTAATATTCCAAAGTTGTTGGCACAATCAAACCATCTTTTGAGATTATCTGAATTATCTATTTTGGTTTTTGGTCTTCCAAAGTAAATGTATCAGGTATAAGGTTTTTTAATTTTCTAGAAAATCATTAACATAGTGTATTATATTTTCTAAAATGAAACATAACTATGTTACAGTTTTTAACAAAGGTTGATTTTCTATTCCTAGTCTTGTTTCAGTGTTTATTTTGATTTTAAAATAAACATACCAGCTAGAAGCTGATGAAGTCAAAAGAGAAAGTTCAATGACTAAAGGCAAAACAAATATATTTGTTAGAGATTTTGATATTATCATAGTAGAGGGTTTTCAAAAAAGTAACATTTAAAATTCATATTTAAGTTTACTTTAACTGGGAAAAGAGTAACTGACTGCATTTTGGGTTAGTTACTCCCATAAAGTTTCAAGGATAGCATAAACAATTAATTCAATCAACAAGATTCCAATCCAACTTCTTTTAGTCAATTTTATTAATGTTTTTCAAAACAGAAGAGTAAATTATTGACCAATTCTTAGGAAATTAATGAGTCTGTTGACAACAATTGATTTAAAAACAATTCCAATTCACTCACCAGCCAAATGGCAAGAACTAATTCAAATACCTTGGTATTTGAGGATTTGGGAAAAGGTTTGGAAAATTTGATTGAAGTGTTCTATTTCCTCTACCCTTTTCTTATCCTTTTAAAGCACCAAAAATTTCTTCATAGATGCCAAATTCTTGGGGGGAAAAATCCATTTTTTTTAACACATGCACATGATTTTTAATCAATTTGAACTCTCTGGGGATTGTTATATTTATAAATAAAAAAATAAAATGATTGTTGCAATTACTCTTCTTTTCCATGATGTGTAACACTATTTTTTCCTGGCTAGAATTAATAGCAATTCATCCATGCTTCCCTTATGTAACTGTCATTTTATTGAACTGATGACTCAGAAAGTTCTCTCTTTATGTGAAGTTTAAATCTGCTTGATAAGAGTTCCTTTGCAAAGCAGTGGTTTTGAAGTCCTGAATGTTTTCATATAAATCAAATATTTCAAACATAAAATCTCTGCTAATCAGTTATAAAACATAAATCTAGATAAGCAATAATTTATATATTAAAATTGTAAATTTTAATTTTACCTTACTTTGGTGATCTTACTATATATTTTTCTGATTATGGCTATAACATTAAATAGTCTCCTTAGTTTTATTTTGAAGAGAATAATCTATTTCTGTTCCAAAGTACTCTTTCAGGGCAAAGTTAAGCTATGAATTTATATTTATTAGGCTTTTCAGGGTTATAAAAAGTTATTGTCATTGTCTGTGTGGTCTACCAGTTTTCCATAAGTTAATAAAATTGTTTCTATGGAAGCCAACACATAGCAATAAAGTCACTTCATATACTTAAGAGTATGGGGTCAAAAATCAGATTCGTGGGGGTGTTAATCCAGTCTTCATCACTTACTGGTTATGTGATCTTAAGCAAGTAACTTAATCTCCGTTTCTCTTTTTTTCCCCTTCTGTAAAATGATCTACCTCCTAGGGTTTGATGATCAAATGAGATAATACACATTCCTGGCGTAAGGCAAGCGCTGACTCTGTGATAGCTATTATTATTATTACATCATAAGCTAACAGAAACTAACAGCTTTCATTAAGTGAGAAATTAATTTTTTACTGTGATAATATAATAATATATTCCTGTGAATAGTTATTTCCTTATTTTATCATTTAACTGTCATAACTTCAAGTCATAATAAGTATCACGCATTCGACTCTTAACATCTTAGTATATCAAGCAATGACTTTATGCCAAGAATATTTAAAATTAATAATCATAGACAAGTTATAGATATTTATTAAACATTACATATGAAATATGTTTTTAAAAGTTACTTGATATTAGTTAATTTGGGTACATCCTTTTGTAAAAGTCATTCACAGTGTAGAGCAAATATATTTTTTAAATGTTTCTTTAAAATTATTGGATAGCAGATGAGTCAGTGAGGAAGTACTAGGGCAAAATTGTAGAGAGGGCAGGAATCCAGATATATGAGCAGGATACATAGGAATAAATCCACTTTTGCCCCACCAGTATGGACCACATAAGGAGATTTGGAGTACATATTTGGTGGCCTTGAAGGGGGGGGGACAAAGTGAAAGTCCTGGGTTCACCAAGGTAGGAAATGTATTAAAGACCCTTGTATTATTAAGCTTGTCATTGAAAGGTTACACACTCAGTAAGTGTGGCCTCAAGTAAGTCTCTACAGGACCTCCACTGCTTGTAGACTAAAGGGAAGTTTCTCTTGGTTCTGACTTGAGCATAAAGGACAAGAAAAGCTGGAAACCAATATCTGTGGGTTTGCATCCCAGTTTGGGATTGAGTGTTCCCAAGATCCTCAAACTATAAGTTGAACTGAAAAATTCTCAGACTGACAGCGTCACCAGAAGGAAAGCCAAATCCTCTTGAGGAAAGAAACTTCATCTAATCCTTAGAGTTCCAAAAAGTTTTAAATGAGTATATCCTTCTAAAATAGCCAAGTGCACGATAAAACAAAGCATCATAAGCAAGAAATAGCAGGATAAAAACAAAAAGGAAAGAAACAATAGAAAAAGATCTGCATAGGTTTCAACTATCGTGATTATAGATAATCTAATAGTTATTCTTATTATTTTTAAGTAAAGGCTAGCTTTAAAATCTGAAAGAAATAAGTATAAAATGTAGTATAGCAGATTTGAAAAAGAAAATCAAATGAATTTCTGGAAATAAAAAGTTAAATAACCAATAGTAAAATCCCAGTGGTTGGATTGAACATCAGAACAGCTCGATTAAAGAGGTAATTAGTGATCTAGAATCTAAGTCAGAAGAAATTATCCAAAATGTGACGTGAAGCCCAAAAGATGGAAAATATGAAAGTGAGGTAGAGAGATATGGTGGTTGTTGATAAGTTCCAACATATGTCTAATTGGACTTTGATAAAAGAAGGGAGAAAAGTGGAACAAATGTAAAATTTAGACACATTATAGTTGAGAATTTTCCAGGAATGATGAAATGTACACACTCACAAAATCCCAGTGAATTCCCAGGAGAATAAATATTAATAAATCCACCCTGGGATACCCCGTAGTGGCAGAGCGGGATGTGAAATACCAGAAGGAAGATCTTTCTTTCAAATAGTGACAGACTATTAGCTTAATAGTCAATATTCACACACAAAAAAGCTTCCATTCTACAGTTCCATGCTTTGCAACATAAATTTCAAGAATAAAAACTAAATAAAAGCTTACACTGAGAGAGACTGAAAGAGTTTGTTAGGAGTAGACCCTTTAGGTAGAACAGACTCTCTTCAGGTAGGTCAGAGAGCTCAGATGGAAAGGATTAGCAGTGAGAAAAATGAAGTGCAAAGAAAGTGGTAAATGTGTATACATCCTAATCAGGGTCTCAACACTAACACTACTGACATTTTGAGCTGGACATTCTTTGTTGTAAGGACCTGCCCTATTCATTATAAGATGTTTAGCAGTATCTTTGGCCTCTACCTGCTTAGATGCCAGTAGTGTCTCATCCCTCCCAACCCCTCAGTTAATGACAACCAATAATGTCACTAGACATTGTCAAATGTCATTCCCTGGGGAGAAAAATTGCCTCTGTTGAGAACAACTGACCTAAGTTAATATTTATTCATGGAACAATAATAAATAATGCCTTGTGGTTAAAAAAGATTGCATTAAAACACACAGTGACAATAACATATAAATCAGGAATGGAAAAGACATCTGATAGAAGAGGAAGAATAGAAATAATAAGAATAATCTAAAGGAAAGGAAGGAGAGAAAAATTAACAGGACAGCAAACAACACTCCAGTTAAGATGGGAGACTCCAGCAAGCTCAGCGATAAATCAGTGATTACATTAAAAGTAAATGAAATAAATGATCCCATTACCGGCAACGCTTTACAGACTAGATAAGAGATTACAATTCTAACTGCATGCTGATGAGAAACACTCCTAAAAGCAAAGGGCTTGGACAGTTTGAAAGTGAAGAAAGAAAAGAGAAGATGCACCTTGACTAAGGGAACCCAAGAAACCTGATGTAACGCTTATTATCAGACACAGTAGTTTTCAACCATCACCAGAAAGTCAGCCTTCCTATCTTATTGTTTCAGACCCGTGACGCAGTGGAAGGAGACAGCCTTTTGTTGCCCTTTCTTGGTGTGTTTGTACAGCCTGCTCTGCATGTGTAAATCCAGAGAGGCTGCACTTCCAGAGCATAACAGGATTTTACTGCAGCCAGGAGCAAAACTGATAATAGTGCAGAACAAAACACTTCCAGCAGGTTTTACACTGACACAGGCTGGCTTTCATCTTCGTGACAGAAGTAAAAACATTTTTAGACAGTGTCTATTGGAACTCTTTTAAGGAGAAAGCAGGCCCTGTTTCGTATTGAAAACATTCTTCATTAAAAAGACCCTTTATAATACTGTTCACTAGCTTTTGGTGACTCTCTACAGTTATACCTGTCCTTCTAGCTCTCCTTCTCAGCTTTGCATTTCTCTGTCTCTTTCACACACACAGTAATAAACAAGAACCAGTATATGGAGGTATTTTGTACTCCCTTAGAAAGAAATCTGAACCTGTTTAAAAAATTGTTTAGCATGACCCCACAGCATCATGTGCCTAATTTTATTTATTTTGGCACAGATGCTGTCGCAGATGTTCATTATTACAAAATGAAAACACATTCATAGTGTGGTCTGTGGCCGGAAGGGAAGCGGAGGGGCAGTGCATGCTGCAAAGAATCTTGGTGGATTTTATAAGCGAGTTTATGTTGACCTGGTCATGGGTTAGTAAGCGTATTTCAGCCACTTGTAAGAGTCTGGTTTCCTTTTAGAGCTCTGAGGTAAGTTCACTTAACCCTGTTAGAAGCTGTTGAGATAATTGAGCAATCTCCCGTTAATGGAAGGGGGTCAGAATTGCAAGTAGGTGACAAAGCCTTCAAAGCGAGGTTTCGGAGGATCTGGGGAAGATAAAATGCCCAGGCTGCTCTTTGATCACTTTCTCATGCCAGTGTACCTGCACTTCAACCTGGGGAATTTGGACCTGGAGGTTACGGTTTCTTTTCACACAGGAATCCGGCATGACCCTGTCAACTCTGAGAGCAGTGCGATAAACAGCCCAGAGCTCTCAGAAGTGACCATGGTTTAACAATTCTATAAATAGACTCTGTGGTTCATTATTAAGCTCTCAGGGTTGTCCAGTAAGGGAACAATGAAGCCATCAACCCGAAGAGCTAATTCCTACACAGCTTCAAAGACCGAAGTTTGGATGAACTTCCTTCCTCAAGCTCATTATCTGCAGAGCTGCTTGGTTCTCACCCTGTATTATTGAAAGTGCATGCTTCTTTTTATATCTTCGCATTATTTGCATTGCTAATAAAAGCTCTGCATATGCAGGCAGCATCCCAATTTAATGAAAGCATCAAAATGACTTCCTTGCTTATAAATATAATTTTAATGAGGACCTACTCTTAAGAGTGGGGTGCATTTTGCATTATTTAAAAAATGTGTTTAGGTTTGCTAAAATGCACTGTATTTTATTTTCTTCATTCTGATTTTACAAACAAATATCTTGGCTGCAGACATTAGCTCTTCCGTCCCTCGAGGGGGTTATCTCTACTGCTATGAACCCCTTGGACCTCGTTCTCTTCAAAACCTAACTCCCCAAACCTCAACTCAGTGTTTTGCAAAAGCCTATTCAAGTTTAAGAACAGCTTATATTAGATTCAGATACAATACCCCAAAATGATAATACTAAAACAACAATGTCTTTGTTTAAGAGACTCGCTCCTTACGTAGCAGGGCTGGTGAAAGCATATGTTCGGCAGAACTTTTCATTTAATAAAATTCACGGTAACTGGATCCGGCCACCACTGTTACTATAGGCTACTTTCCAGGACATATTACACTTGTTATATGGAACCAGCCATTACAGTGTTTTTCATTTAGATGAATTCTGCCTCTGGAGCCAAAAACATGTTTAGGCTCGTGAAAATACTCACTTTCTCCCCAGTGTGACTAGATTCTGCACACGGTTACCACACTCATTTGATCATTTTGGTTGCCAGTCCCCATACTCATCCTAGGTCTAAAGTTCTGTTATCCTCTCTCATAGAAGATGATACATTTTTAAACGTACTTGCTCTGAATTGTGTTTCCAGAAATGGTGATTATTGCCAAATCAGTTCTACTGTTATACTACATGAAAGGCATACTTATGTCTTGTATAAAAGAAACGCTTTAATTGTGTGGCCTTTAACAGCCCTCATACTTTTGCCTATTTATCTCGCTCTGATACATGTATTTTGTTGTCCAAAGGCTGAAAGTACTCATGTATATATCGCTTCAGGAATGAGGTGAGTCATCAGGAATGTGAATAATAATATTTCAAAATGTTTAGTAGGAGGCATTTTAGTGACCAGCTTCTCATAGATAAGCTGCATGAGACCCAGGAAGAATGTGACTTGCTACTGTCTTAAGTCTTTGCATTTTAATGGCTGAAAGATAAACAAGGAAAGAAGGCAAAAACAGGCAGAGATTTGTGTTTGTATTATGATATAATTAAAAAAAAACAAAAACATCTTTATTGATTTTAGAGAGAGGAAAGGAGAGGGAGAGAGAGATAGAAACATCAATGATGAGAGAGTCATTGATCGAGCCCACAACCTGGGCATGTGCCCTGACCGGGAATCGAACCCCGATCGCCTGGATCCTAGGTCAATGCTCAACCGCTGAGCCACGCCGGGCCAGGCTATCATATAATTTCTTGATAATCAGAGTAATTTAACAGATGTACATAAAGCATTTATTTTTGTTTTAGGACCTATTCTTAGTGGTGGAGATAAAGAGACTCAGCCTCCAGGGGTAGACTGTGTAGTGGGGAAGCTAGGTAGCTCCCTGGGGTTTCTTATCTACTGCTGCTAGAGCTTAAACTTCATGAAAGCAGAAGTTCTTGTCTTCCGCACTGATGAAGCTGAGCATCTACAAATGCACCTGGAACATAGTTGATACTCAGTAAATATATGTTGAGTTAAAGAACCAATATAGACATACCCTATGCAAATGGTATATACCATAAGGTTTATTATACTGCAGACATCCCTGAGTTTATTCCTGGAGGCAAAGAGAATGCTGTGCATTGAGAAAGGCATGCCCCAGTTATCAGTTTAGCTCCACTGAAGGTAGGGATTTTTATTTGACTTGCCTGGGGTTTGAAAACATTTTCACATGTGTTTTGGTTAGCACTTCTAAGAGAGTATATGCTCTGGGCATACTGTACCTTAATGCATAAATGAAAATTTTACCCTGTTAGGGCTATTCAGAATCAAAGCTTTTAAAACTATGCTATTTTTCACAGTTTAAGACAAAATGTAGACTTGAAAACTAGCCATGCAGAAGCGCCAGGGGCACATCTGCGTAGCGTGCTGAAAGAAGGCGGCGACAGAGCCACAAAGTATGCCCTGGAACATGTCAGGGTGTCCACGGCACAACACTCTGCTGAACGAAAACATTCCAGAAAAGGACTGCGCTGTGCCATGTTCACACTACGAATGGAGCAAGCACGGCTGGCAAGGGGGACAGTTTAAAGCTTTCTTTCCCCCTTTTCCTCAGTATTTTCTCTTCAGAAAAATGCCAGGTACAGGCCATCTTGGGCAAAGTCCAAGTCATAATAGTGACTCATCACATAGTACAAGTACTGTATGCGTAATAAATGCAGAGTATTGTTTCGAACATTTGCATTACATTTAAGAGTAAAAGCAACAAATTTAGAAGATTATGCCGTAGGCAAGTTCAAGAATAAAGTTCAAAATAGAAAATATCCTCCCTCCCATACATATATTACACAACAGTGGAGGTTTCAGTTGCATAAAAACTCCAGAGGTGCATAAAAATAACCCCGTTAATCACTATTATGTGGGCTAAACATCTACTGATAGCACTTGAATAATCATTTTCTGGCTGTACACTTTCAAAAATATCTCATGCCATGGGCGGGAAAACCTGCTCATCAGTGAATCGTGTGTGAATCAGTTACAGTCAAGAATGTTCTGAGGCTTTAAAAAAAATCACTGTGTACTGAAGTATATTTAATTAATTCTATGACAAGTTTATTTGATTGAGCTCCACTCCCATCTGTCTTCTTTCTCACACATGAAGTTTCCATGTTCTTCTCCCTTCTTCTCAGTTTGATCACAAGATTAAAAATATGGTTTATGTCTTCCTAAGAAATCTGAGATATCCATTCACCATTTTCTAACACAGAGATGACTTGATGGCAAAAGGTAGACACCATTATGAAAAACTTCCTGGTGGTTTTCCTTTAAAAATCAGTTTTTAAAAAAAAAATTATTTTTATTGTTGAAAGTATTACAGATGTCCCCTTAATATTGTAAAAGATTAACATGTTTACAGTGAGCAAGAAGAGGGGAACCAGTGGTAATACTCCACCTGCTAGACTTGCCTCATCAGAATGCAAAGCCAGGGAAAGTTTCACGGTCCTGTCAATTTCAGTGACGTTTACGGAAGTGGCCTGAATACCTGAATGGTGTTATCAGATTTAGCAAATAAAAATATTATTTGGCCCAGTTAAATCTGAGTTTCAGATTAACAAAGAATATATTTTTTAGTGTATTTATGTCCCAAGCATCGCATAGTATTCTAAGTATTGCGTGAGACATACCTATCCTAAAAAAAAAAACACTGATTTTTTTTTTATATGAAATCCAAACTTAACTCGGTGCCCTGTGTTTTATCTGATAAGCCTAGAAATGAAACACACAGTGGAAGAGATGGTTCTTAATAATATAGATCAGATTATTCCTCTGCAAGAGGAAACAAGTACCACACAGGAGAGGAGTCATAGTATGAGGCCAGTACTGTGACAAGTTAATAGAGACAAAGCTGAGTTTTCTATGGAGAGACTTAGCTCCGTAACGACAGTTTGCTTCAGTGGGAAGTCTGCATGCAACATACCCCAATGAATTTGACTGTAAAAAGTCATTTCATTCAACAAATATGTATTGTCTACTCTTTGCCCAGCACTGCAAAAACAGCTTGTGGTGTTTCTTATTAAACAAAGGAAAAACAAATTTAGACTGAGACACATATGTGTCCCCATCAACTGACAGCGTGGTGGCATTCAGCACACATCATGCATTCTTTCTGTCATTTGGCCCTTATCACTCTACCTTTATTTATTTATTTTGTCATGCTTCTTTTAAAAAGTAGCCTCTTTTTTATGCTTTCTTGAAGGCAAATTTCATCCTGTCTATTGCTCTTTTACTCAAATAACTTTTTAATGACAGCACCATCAATACACTAAGTAACTTTACATTTCATAAATCATTAATTAATTTAATTTGAATTACTTTTTGTAAAAGGGACCAAAAAGCCACATATGTTGATTAAGGCTGAATAAAAATAGAGAGAAACTTGAAACTTGAAACATTTCAGGGGAAGCTTTTGACCCCAAACACAACCCAAAAGAAGATAAATCCTTTGCTGTGGTTTTAAGTAGTGTGGCGCCTGAACAACATGATAAATGTGCTGACATTTACAGAGGCCCCAATTAGAGCCAAGATATCTTAATGCACCCTTTGGCATCTCAGAGCACACACACTCTATATGAAGGACTTTTAGATTTATGGTATGAAAGCAGCCTAGCATATGGGCCACAGCTCTTTCTTTTTTTTTTCAGTTTTTTTTTTTTTCTTTCTTTTAACAAGGAAAATACCAAACATATACAAAAGTAGAGAGAAAAGTATCATAAACCCCCATGTATCACCATTTCCAACAGTTCTCAGTGCATGGCCAATCTTGTTTTCATCTATTCTGCACCCTCCCCCCACCATGGGTTATTTTATTTTTTACATACATTTCATTGATTTCAGAGACAGGAAGAGAGAGGGAGAGGGAGACAGAAGCATCAATGATGAGAGAGAATCACTGATCGGATGCCTCCTGCACTCTACCCCACCGGGGATTGAGACCCAGCCGGGAATCCAAACGAGTTCTCCTGGATCGTAGGTCAATGCTCAGCCGCTAAGCCATGCCAGCTGGGCCCCCCATGGATTATTTTGAAATGCCAAACATCATGAATATTTCCCTGTATATCTCTCAAAGATATGCACTCTTCAAAAAACATAAGAACAATACCATTTTCACACTTTAAAAAAGAGAACAATTCCTCAAAATCAAATATCCAATCTGTGTCCAGATTTTCTTGATTTGCTCATAACTCTAAAAGAAAATTTGTTTAATAAGGGATCCAAATAAATCCACACATTATAATTGTTACTTGGTTGATGTATCTTCCAAGCTCTTCTTAATCTATGGATTCTCTTTCTGTCTCTGTAATTTATTGAAGGAAACTGATCAAATGCTGCAAAACTTTTCAGTTTAGAATGCATTTAGAAGTTGAAAAAGTGATGAGAGAATGCTCCTTCATAGAAATCTTTCAGTTATTTCAGAATTCAAATTGAATTCCAGTGGATTGAGTCTGTTTAGAATGTGATTTCATAAACAATGGCACCAACCTCTATTGAACATTTTAGATGTTAAAAATGTAATTAATGCAAGAAAGTAAATTATTTTGATGATGTTTATATTTATTTTGAATGTTTTAATGTTTTAAAATGATAAAAATCATATTAAATTCAAAGTCATTTTGTTAAAGCTCTCCATAATTTGTTTAACTGATGTGGATTGGATGGGCTATCTCTTAAGTTCAGATGGGTAGCATTTATTTAAATTTAATGCATCAACACACTACTTTAGAAACACTCTTTGATGTGTGGGCTTACAAGAGTTCCTTTCATGATACTTTATAATTTCTCAGAGTTATATTTATAATGAAAATTGCATTGAGAATGATTTTTCCATATTTATTAAGTTGAAAATTCATGATGTCTTTGGAAGTGCGTAAAAAATGAAATCAAATGTATGAAAGTCACAGATATAATTAATATCATATAAGTCACTCTTATATTTGGTAATCTTAAATTTTGTTTAAGATTAAACAAAATTAAATTGATATCCATATTCATTGTAATTTATTTTTATGTGCATGTCATATGGTATTAATTCTTGTAATATAGTAAAAAATTAGTGGTTTAAAATGAGCATGCTGACTGCAAAAATTAGCTTAAGGAAACCAATTTTTTTAAGGAAACTAAAAAAGAAGTATTTTAAAATATTTTTGTAGATAAAATATAGAGTACCAAGTATTTTAATATAATACCAGTTATTTTTAGTCACGTTTCATATATATTTAAAATATATTTTCATTATTAGAATACACATTCATGTCCATATTAGACATTGTTTGACATTTTTAAAAAGTAAAATCAGAATTTAGGCGATTTAAATATAGAACCTTCCTAAGTTTTAATTTTTTCTGAGAGCCGTTTTAGTTGTCCACACCTAAAACCAACAGCAATTCTTTTAGAAATGCATTTTTATTTAGTTTTCCCAAATTAATTTTTGTAGTGAAATGGCTTTTTTCCTAATTATATTTCATCTGTTATGCATAGACTAATGTATATAAATAAAACAGCAGGAACGAATACAATACGCACGTTTGAGGAAAACACGATTGACCTGGGAGCTAAAACCCAAATGCAGGGGGTAGGTGGGTGCAAGCAGCCAGTGCAAGGTGTTTTACAGAGAAAATAAAGAGAGTTAGACACATTGGTCAGGCAGAGTTCCATTAAGTTGAGAAAGTATAAGGAGAATAAAAATGTCATTTCCCAGAATAATTGCTTAATATTTTGAATACTCCTTTTCCGATGCATTCAGCTGTACTAGCTAATATTCACTGTGTTTATTCTGCCAGGTAGTGTGCTACATAATCTATCTTACTCACATCTCAAGACAAGTACATACTGTTCAGGGATATTGGTTTGCAGTCTCATCCAATAGTAGTTGAGGTTATAGTTGAATAATATTTATTCCCCAGAGCAAGTACATAATTAACAGGTGGGAAAAATGTTTTGACTAGAGTACTTCTTAGTAATTCTAATAACTCTAAAATAATTAAACCTAGACTTTACTAGATCAAATAAAAATATTTTGTTTATATATTTACATCATTGTATGATTACATGTAAAATTTATTAGTAACAGTATAAGGAAAGATTGATAATGATTTCAGTATGTCTAAGCTAATGAATAAAATTCTTATTAGAAAGAATAAATATTCATTGTAGAAAGTTGGAAACATAAAATAGCATAAACAACAAAATAAAAAGTACTACCTTTAATCTCACTAGTCAGGAACAATCATCACCACTATTTTGGTGTATAATAATTCAGTCGTTTTCTTATTTGTGTTTGTGTGCATGTGTGTGTGTGATTTTTTTTTTTTTTTTAGCAAAATACGATTACCCTGTGCAGACAGCTTTGTTACATCATCGTCACCACTGTTCAGCATGGCATGAGAACGCATCTCTGTCCCACATTCTGTTTAAAAGCTCTGGAACCTGCCTGCTGCTGGAGGAAATTCTGGTTCCGTCTCTTGCTAGCTGTGTGGCCTTGGCAAGTCACAGAACCTCCTAAACCTGAGACTCCTCATTGCCAATATGAGAATAATAGAATAATAATTGTATCTAATTTATAGATTTAAGTGGGGTAATCCCTGTGAAGTATTTGGTTCAGGAAATACTGTATTTTTTTAATGGCAGTTTAGCGAGCCATCATTTTTGCATGCTTTTTAAGACATTGTTTCATAGAAAATTCTTTTATGTGTTAGGGCAGAATATATACATGTTGGTACATTAACTTTCAAAAGATTGTGATTATACAACTTTCGTTATAGTAATTTACATAAGGCAATTAAATCATAAAAGGAGCAACTTCACAGAAAACACAAAACAAATGTAACTACCAACTGAAATAAGAAAGTGGTTTATGACAAAATTTAAATTCTAAATGCTCCGCGTAAGTGGCCTTACTTTCTTCTATGTTGCGTTTATTTTTTTAAACAATATTTCTTGCTCATTGGGACAAAAGAGACTATATCATGAATATATGTAATCTGAATTTCCAGTATGTGATCAAGGTTTTCAACTGATTACTAAGCCTGTGTTGAAAGAAAATTTAATAGGTTAATGGGGCATAAAACATTGTTTAAAATTGTCATTCTTGGTCTAACACAGTGGTTAATATTTTATTGACTTACATGTTTTTCCTGTTCACGCTTGTTGAGTCCCTTAATTCCCACGATTCAAAGAAATTAATTAACCGAAAGAGCTCCTGTTTGCAAGCATGTCACTTCTGGGAATAAATGTGTCTACAGTAAAATCTATGCCACTTTTAACTCTGAGCAGTATTACTGGACAAGGTTGAGTCATGTAATACCCGTTAATTTTTAAATGTCTCAGTAATGTGCTATGGGACCAGGAACTTGGGTTTTCCTGAGTGATCACACAGTGAAATCCCCTTGCTGGTTACAGGTTGAGGGTGAGAGCATCGCCACAAAAGGTGGTGTCACCTTCCTCTGTGTGATCGCAATTGAGCGCATCATTTGCAAGGATAGCTTTCTCTTTTGTTTTCATATCCTTCTGAATTCCTTCAGTCCTGTGGGCCCCTCGCTGCTTTCAGGTGGTTGCTCAAGTGTTTTACAGAATAAGAAAGATCTGGAAGCACAATACTAAAGTATTGAAAACTTTAATAATCTCAAGCGTGCTGATTCATGTTCAAGGGTCCAAACTATTATGATTCTTTTTTTCTTTTTTTTTTTTAGTTTGGAAGGCTGATGTGGGATTAACATGATTAGAAGTTCAAAAACCTTGGAAGCAGTAATGGGCAGAGAAGGGATCTCAGTAACAGAGCACCTGACTCCCAGCACAGCTCCATTTTTCATTAATAATGTACTAAACTGTTTATCTCTTGAAAGCTGAGATATTTTAATTTTCTTTGTATTACAATATGTTGCCTGATCTATAATATTAATAAATATTTGTTGAATAAGACAAATAAGAAAATAAATTCATTTTCTAATCCAATTTTCCCCTTGAAGAAAAGAATCTTTTAGTATCTTAAACTAGCAGCCAAATTAGATTTAGTGTCATGAAAATCACCATTCGACAACTTGCTGATTTTGCCTCCAGACTGGAGATCCTGCTTTCTTCCCTATCATCTGGAGACCTTGGGCAAGGAATTTAAATGCTTCGAGTGAATTCATTACCTGTACATTTATTATATGGTCATAACCCTTATTTCAAGACTGTTAAGAGACTTCAATTATTTAACATGTTGAAAAGAATTCTAGTGTAGCGTTGGGGCTCATAATTTGTGTTCGGTATAGTGTAATTCAGTGTCAAATGGGTTATCTTCTCTTTCGTTTCTCAGTTGCTTAAAACAATTGTCCTTTATATTTGGATCACGCGGTTCTCGTACAACTTTTTCCCCCCCTGGATCTCTTATTTGACTTGGTGGTTGTTATTGAAAGAAGATAAATATTCATTTTTAACTTATTAAAACTAACAAGCAATTCTTAATCATACAATAATTTGGGTAATGAGACTCATTTTTTTCCTGATGAAACTTTTAGTGTCTTATTACTTTCTGTTCAAACCACCCTGTGATTTTCTTTTACATCACTTTTCAGTTTGGTTTCTTCTCCTAGATCCCTGACTTTTGTTGTTTTTTTGTTAACCCTCGCCTGAGGATATTTTTTCCCATTGCTTTTTCAGAGAGAAGTGGGGCGGGGGGGGGGGGGGGGGGGGGAAGGGGGGGAGAGAAAGAGAAACATCAATGTCCTGAACCGAAGTAGATGCCCTTGACCGGGAATTGAACCTGGGGCCCTTCCGTGCACAGGCTGATGCTCTAACCACTGCGCAACACCAGCCAGTGCTCCATGACTTTTTTTTTTGCTTCCTTTTTTTGATTTCTGGATTATAACTGTACATTTAATATATATATATATATTTTACTTTTTAGAAGAGACTCGTGGACAGGAAGACCTTGCAACCTAAAATGTGATCTTTTTAAATTCCTTTTCCTGTTTAATTGAAATATTTTTAATATAAAATTCTATATTTTCTGAAACATTTGGTTTTTTTCTGACATTTGATGGTATTAATGAGAAGTCTGGTGCCACCTGAATCTTTTCTGTGCAGATTATTTTTTTCTTTGTTGGAAGAAATTTTAAGTTTTCTTTTTGTGTTTGCAATTCTGAAATTTCACAGTTCTGTTTTTGAGTTGTACCTCTTTTCATTTTTCTGGTAATCTATGGAGTCCTTCCATTTGAGTTTTTTTCTAGGTATTTGTTTTCTGTTATTTTGGGACAATTTACACCCATCGCTTGTCTTCTTTTTTATGGTCTTCCAATAGATATATGTTGGAACTTTTGCTTATAACTGATTGGTATTTAAATTATCTAACATTTTCCATTTTCAGTGTTTTAAATTTTATATTCTGGAATATATCCTTGTCTTTATCTTCCAGATTGGTAATACAAAATTGTCCATTTTATTAAATATTCTTACTGATCATTTCAATTAATTTTGGCAATCATACTTTAAATTTCCAAAAATTCATTCTTGTTCTCTCACTGTGCATTTTTTATGGCAGCCCACTCTTATTTTAGGAGTGCTGTATTTCCAAATCTCTCCGAGGTTACTAACAGAGATTTCTAAAAATTATTTATATTTTTTGCATTTTCTCCATTTTTTCGGTGATGATTTGGTTTTCTCTGTGGAGCTTTTACAACTGGTGAATTAGTGTACCACCAATACTTAGATGCCAGGCGGATGGATCTCTCTGGCAGCAAGGTTTGCTCTGCAGATTTGTGGGTCCGTTGCTGAGGGCCCTCCCTCAGGCCTGGCTGAGCAGCCCTGCGCCAGGCCAGCCTCTCTAGATTGAAGGCTCTTCCGTGCGGGAGCTGGCAGTGACCTTGGGGGCGGAGGACTTGGCTTTGGGGGTGGGGCGCTTTGATTGATTTTGTTCAACACCCAGCTCCATTGAGCAGCTCAGAGCCATTCACTGCTGTTTCCTGCCCCTCTTCCCAGGCCCCTCAACTGCCATCGTGAGACCACCTGAGAGAATCTTCTGCTCAGGTTAAAGGTGAGACCCTGAGCTGGGAGGACCATGGTGAGCTGCTCTGCACATGCGGAGAGGGGGCCGCTGACCGACTCAGCGTTTCTTTTGGGAGGTGATGATGGTTGGGGTTCCACAGTGATGGGCACAGGTAACAATGAGACCCTTTGGGAGCAGAGCAAAGTAGAGAAAAGAGTGGATCTAGAGGAAAATAGAGCACAGAAGGCAACTTTACTGTTTGGCCAGGACAAGGAGGAGAAGACAGACAGAAGGAAGGAGGAGGAGGGGAAGGGGGGGATGTGAATGGAAAAGGGGGGGGACACTGGGTTAGAGAATATTTAGAAAGAACAATTTATTTACTAGAATTAGATGCAGATAGGTTACCAGTGAGACAAATTCTTTCTTTTAACTTTGTTCTCTTAGAATTATCAGCAAAAAAGGGACAATATGGATTCCAGTGAAAAGCAAATCTTGATGGAGGAAAAAAATAATAGTTGAACTCTTCTGAACTTCTAGAACATCGTTATGGTAACTCATAGCTAATGCATGAATAATAGTCTTTGCCATCAAAGTGGTTCTTTTAGGTTGTTGTGATCAAAGAAAGTAGTCTAAAAGGGTTTCCTCACTTGCGAAAGAACCTGTTATTCAGTCAACTGAGTGCCTATCCTGTTTCAAATACTGCTTAAAGCACTAGGTACATGGAAACGAAAAGCCCATGCCCTCAGCAAGCCAGCAGTCTAGTAGTAAACAGACATGCAAACCAACATATATGGTAAAAGTGACAGTTACTATTGTGGATGAAAAAGGACCACATACTAAACCTAGTAAGCTCAGGGGAGGCCTGTGTGGTGGCCTTACAAACTCAGAGACCTAAAGTGACCACATAAGATGGTCTGAAATTTAACTTTTTAACTAAAAGCAGTTTATGGAAGGTAGTCAAGTCTTAGGCTAGAATCTTCCCTGACAAAGTCAATCTTTACCTTAACTGAGCTTGTCTATTGTCTTTTGCATCTAGGATAAACATACCTTTGTTATGTCAAGATAACTTCCCTTTTTCCAGAACCCTTTGGGCAACACAACCCCACCAGAGCAGAGACCACAAATCCCTTCATTGTCACTGTTACCGTGTTAATTGTTGACTGCTAACGTTCCTGCGCCCACCTGTCTAAAAGAGGTATCATGTTGCTTTTCATCCAGTCCCAGAGGTTTCCTGCCTTTGCTTTCTCCCGCCTCCCTAGTATATCACCAGTGGATTTCATGTAACCCACCTACATCTTCTTGTTTGAGTTAAAGCAGGGCGCAGAACTGCCATTTTTCTGGAACATTTTCTCAATCTATTGACGTTATTGTTTCCTTTATCAGATTGTATCATGATATATTGGTGTGAGCATGAAATCATGAGAGCATTTCTAGTATTAGAAATGCTTATTATTATTGATATCACAATTTACATATTTTAATACTGTCTATTCAATAACAAATTATTGTGGTTATGTGATAGGCAGTTAGGCAGATATGAGCAAAACAAGGATAGGACGATGGGCCAGGCATAGAAGGTCACCAGGGTGGAAAGCCCCAGGTGCCTAACAATGGGTAAAACTGGGAAAACAAGGACCTCACCCCCAGGATAACCTTTCTTCCCATAGCATCTCTCTGGTCATGAGGATTAGACCTCGTGACCTTCATATCACTGGTGATGTGGTTCAGACCCTCCTCTGACCTTTCCTCTCCTGGCATGTTACTAGTTATGTGGTAGACCCCCTTGGAGGAGGAACAAGGGGCTGAAGAGTGGCCTCATTCGATTTCCATGCGGCTCCTCGAATGACCACTCCACTCCCTTAAGCCCTAGAGATAACATCTAGGCCTCAGTTGTGTTTCAGTTTCAGGCCCAGAAAAGCAGCAAAACCAGACAAGTGATGCCATGGCTGACATCAGGACCAGCTGCATTGACAAATGGCTCCCTGCCCTGGTGCCAATCAGTCAGTGAAGACCATGACCCTGAAAGGACACACCTAGAAAGCTGATGAATATTCTATTGAGATCCTGCCCTGGGACTTCCCCTAAAATCCTCACCCTTAAAAGTCTTAGGACTAAGGACCTAGTGTCAGCTCTCTCTATGGAGCAAGCTGTGCCTTTCCCCACCTCCTTCTCCCAGGTGTGTTTTCCTTGCCTCTCTCTTTTCTCTTAAGCTCCAAGATCCCTTCTTTTGCCTCTGTAACTTATTTCCTGAGCCCATTTCTTCTATAGCTCACTTCTACCTCTGTGACTTTCTGTATAAACTTTCTCTTATAGTTTGAGTCTTGGCTTTGAATACTTTCTTAGCCAGAACTCAAGTACCGAGGTTGCTGAACTGAGGTCCAATTGCTGGCAGTCATTTTTGCTGCCAACTGTTATAGTTAGTTTTAATACATTTGTTTTTAACTTTTCAACTAGAGTTATAAATAAATTTTAATTAATTTTTCTTAGCATAATTAAAGTTATTTTTAAACCTTTTATTATTTTTTTAAATGTATCTTTATTGATCTCAGAGGGAGGAAAGGAGAGTGAGAGAGAGAGAGAAACATCAATGATGAAAGAGTCATTGATCGAGCCCGCAACCCGGGCATGTGCCCTGACCGGGAATCGAACCCTGATCGCCTGGATCCTAGGTCGATGCTCAACTGCTGAGCCACGCCCAGCCGGGCCTAAACCTAATTTTTAAAGAGATAGAGAGAAACATGGTTTTATGATTAGAAAATAATTGACTATGGGAAAAGCAACTAAATAGTTAAAATTAAATGATATTGAAATTCTTAGTATTTGTATTTATCTCTGGCATACATAACTTATTCATCATATATACAACTTACCTATTATGAATTTTAGTTGTAATTAATACATTATTGAGTTCAGTGATGCTTTCTGGCTTCTATATATAAATCACATTATACAGCAAAGATGAACACTTGACAATTTACATGGTACATTTTATTAAGTTTTAAAGCATTCCACTAGATTATTTCAAAACCTCCACCCACTCTTAGCTAGCTTGTATCTCAAACACTTGTGATCACTGAAGACAAAAATAAAATGTGTCATTGTTGGAGGGACCTGTGAATACTGTCCACAGTTTTTCATGTTTTCATTACAAAAGAGAGTGAGCAGTCTCTAGAGCCTGAAGCTGGGACACTTAGCCATGCTTACATTCTTAGTGAGCTCGAGAACAAACAGTTCAAGTACGTACATGACATATTCTTAGACTTTTCTTGGCAAGGTTGCAGAAATGTTTTTAGCTACTGACATATTTAATTTTTATTTTTTTCTGGCACCACTGGTGTCAAAATATGCCTGCAAAACTGTTGCTTGTTTTGCCTTTTTCATTTCTTATGTGTGAAAGTATATTTTGTACAAACAGGGCAAGCTTTGATGAATAAAAGAAAGGAAAGTGACCCTGGTCTGAGAGCTGTGGATGGAGATTTTTATTCTTTGCCTGGCACGCTAGTGCCTGAAGGAACAGAGCTCAGCAACACTTTATTACACAACACTCGTGTGCATATTTACACATTCGCAGATTTGCATACACAGTTCATTAACTTCCCTTTCAAAGGCTGAGCAAAAACAAAGGGAGAGAAAAAATCATAACTATAAAATTATGAGCATCAGGAATAATTCTCCAGGAAGAGAATGATGTTTTTCTTACAATTTGTCCATTCAGCACCTTCTGAATTTATAGATAATTTATATCAATGATTTCTGTTCTCATTTTCCCCTAATATCTGCTGGTTGCTTACGACAGTGAAATTTACAAGGGAGCCAATGTAACATTAGCACATTTTTATGAGGCTCTCTTCTTTTCAACCATTCCCTTTGCTCTCTACCATGTGTATCCACCCAGCCTAGAGTCCTTTCTAGAACAAGCCGAGATATTTATTTTAGAAAGGAAAAAAAAACTAGAAAGAAGATATTTAATTATAGTTTTTACCTTGGGAAAACACATAAATATTTTAAATACCCTCATCTAATATATAGCAAAATGGCATTAATGTTAGCAGAATATTAATTCTCTATTGATAAGTTTTATCTACAAATACTTGTATATGCTATTCATATGCCAGGAATGTACCCCTGAAGTTTATACTAATGAATAATTTTAGGTTAAATTCATGAATTGTGTTGTTTTTCCTGGTTTAAATTCCAAGCCTTTGATCTACTTCTTTCCTAATTAGAAATATTAGGAAAATTCCTAATTATGAGATATATTAGGTTGGTGAAACCCCAAATATTCAACATTAATTAAGTGGCTGCATGCATTTAGCTGAGAAATATTCTGAAATACCTGTGAGAGAATTATAGCTAAAATCAAATTAAGATATATCCATTTAAAATTTTTAACATTCTGGATGCTACAATAATGTCAATTTAAAATTTGGAGATGTTTCAATATCTTTAATAGTACTGTAATATAATAAAATACAAGTACTTTCAATATCATTAATGGTCTTTTAATGTAATAATAGCAATGATTGGTGAAAAAAAGAGACCTAAGGAATGACTTTCCAATATTCCTGCTGGGACCCTTCGAATTTCTACTGATTTCCAGGTCTGTCTATTTGCTGCTGGTGTGTGATTTACAAATTCAGTCTCAGTTTCATAGACACTGGGAACAGAGCCTAGACTGGATGGGTGCGTGAGTGAGCGGGCATGACTGTGTTACCCTCTGTGTGTGCTCTACTTCAGGGAGAGCTCAGGGAGAGCGAGCAGGACCACGCTTCCCGCGCCTACACTGCCGCCTGGGGACAGGAGGACTGGCAGCCCGGAGAAGAGAACCTGGACGTGTTCCAGTCACTTCTGGAACATTGAGCCTCAGTGCTCACAGCTGCCAAGAGTGAAGCAAGGACTTTGAGTGATATCTGGCAGTTCTTTGAAAAACTTATGTAATAAAAGATTTTTTCTCTTTCAAGCAAAAGTTTTTAATTAGGTTTACATCGTTTGTCGTTTGCAAACGTTAGCAGTCCCGAAACTTTAGGCTGCTACTCTGGCCCCGCGAGTTGCATGGATCCGCGCCACAGAGCGCTGCACAGGGTTCGTTGACGTTCACGCTCGGACCTCAGAAAGTTTGTCTCTCGGATGGGCCAGAGGAATGCGTGTGCCCCACCATGGTACCGAGGATAAACTTCACCTATTCTGGTATGTCCTGGAGCCTACATCCCTCAGAGATCATTTGAGCATTTATTTTAGAGAGCCAATTTTTAAAGCAACTATAAAGATTAAACAGAGTGGAGTTCATGGCCCTTAAAAAGTCACAATTGTGACCAAAGTGTGATTTGACAATCCTTTGTGTTGCTTTCATACGTTTTACATGTTTCACATAATGTGATTTAATTAAGGGATTGGTCAAAATTATTTTCTTTTATAATTTTTGTAGCAATCAGTTTAAGTTTGGAAGAATACTATTCTTTACATGAAACTGTCCCATTTATCTTTAATTATATATTTTATATTTTATATATTTTTATATTTAAGACTTTTGATATTGAATATTGAACTTGTTTAATGTGTTGTATGTTTAAATACGACTTTAAATGTACAGATAAGAAAGGTAAGAGCAAACAAAAACAAAATACAGAATTTACTATGTATTAGATTTCTTTCTGAGGTGATTTAACATATGTACTTAATTTATTTAATCCTCACAACAATTGAATGCGGTAGGCACAATTGTTTATCTATCTATAGGTCATACACGAGTAGTTGAGGCATAGAAAGATTATGCAAATTTCCCAAGTTACACAACTAATAAGCTGTAGAGCTTCGCTTCCAACTTATGTTGTCTGGCGCCGGTCGGTGTTCACGTCCTCGGTGACAACTACGAAGTCTTACTACAGAGTGGAGGTTAACACAAAATGGGAAATTCAGTGCAAGTGCTTGGTAAAACAAAATAAAACACATTAATCTCGGTCTTGTCTAACTCTGGCCTTTGATAATTTAATAGCTATGTAAACAAAGGTACACAACTCTTATTGTAATGCTCTAAATATTCAGGCAACATTAGTCAAGCATCACTAAATACATAGGACAGTTAATTTAGAAAGCAAAGCACACTTTGAAATATTAAGCACATGATATTTTAGAAAGGTGGCTGATAATGTTTTAAAAGATAGAAGTGAATGATGTGCTTTTTATTTTTTGGTTAATTAATGACTAAAATGACTTGAATTCTCATTGCATACCAGTGTAGTTAGTTGAGTACATTCATTTTTCACTTTAAAAGTTGTTCAGACACAGCCTCAGGTGTTCAGAATTGTCTACTGATGTCCATTCTTTCACACTCTAGTCAACAACTAAAATGTGATTCACATTGTTTCTGGTGGAAGAATTAATAACTGATAGTGAATGGGATTGCTTAGGTCCCCCACTCTCATAAAATCTGTAGTATTTTGAAGGACGCAGCCAACTAACTGCACAATTAACAGTACAGTGCACTGAGCTGGGGGAATGGAACACACAGAGCCTGCGCTGGCTCGGGGGTGGGCAAGGCTACCTGTAAAGGGAAGTGGGGAGCAGGAAGAGTTTTCCAGGCAGCACCGGGAAAGCTTTGAACAGGGAACCAAGGCATGTTCGAAAATCTCAAGAAATTGAACACCAGTGGTGGAGAATCAGAGCTTTGGATTTAGACTTTTCAAATCAGAACTTAACCGTTTCTAAATGATACGACATTTTTGTGACATGGGAAAGGTTACTTCACTTTTCAAATGCCTGGCTTTTGGAAAAAAAATTCATCCTACCTTGAAGGTCTTTGGGAAGATTAAGGGTGATTTGGTATGTAAAACGTCAAGGACAGTATTTGGAATATAATAAGCTCTTGATTAGCTCGCTCAAGCTCACTGCTATAGAGCTGGTGGGAAGAGCGCTAAGAGGGGTGGCTGCAAGAGTCGGCCTAGGGTGGCCATGGAGGCCATGTCCAGAGTTGGACTTTGTCCTTTAAAATAAGAAATTACATTATCAGATTTGCATTTTGAAAAAATTTAATATTGGGATGTAGTCATGTAGCAGAATAAAAATAAAAATATTTTCTTTTGTAAAGCGTTGAAGACAAGAGTGAATAAAAACAAACGTGAACGGGGGCAGCAAAACCCAATACTCTTTAGAAATGTACACTTTCTATATTTTTTTCTCAGACACACAAAAATCCTGGCAGCCAAGTAGGATCTTAGAGACCCACCTACATACAGAGAATGCCTCTGGATCACAAAACCATTACATAACTTGTTTGTAATTCTTAGAAAAATGTATGGACATTTCAGTTGTTGACATATCCACATGTGTAGACAAATAGAAATCACATGCCTAGCAGATGGTCAGAAATTTGATTCCACTTAAATGCAGCATTTTTACATTTGTGATTTTTATATACTTAGACTGTTGTTGCCTGTTACCTATTATATTGTGATTGCATTCAATAAATGTTTGCTGAATCAGTGTTTATGTGCAAGTCATTTTAGTTTTATACTTACTGTCACTGCTTATTGATTCTATTCATGTATTGTCTTACCACATAATATAAAATTGTATGTTCCTTATTGGATTATTTGTTCTTTTTATTTCATTGTGTAGGATATGTACCCGATAAATATTGTTGACATTGCATTTCTTTTATTTTTTAAAAAATACATCTTTATTGATTTCAGAGAGAGGAAGGGAGAGGGAGAGAGAGACAGAAGCATCAATGATGAGAGAGTCATTGATCAGCTGCCTACTGCATGCTCCCGACTGGGGATCGAGCCTGCAACCCGGGCATGTGCTCTGACCGGGAATCGAACCTTGATCTCCTGGATCCTAAGTCGATGCTCCACCACTGAGCCACCTCTTCTGTCAAGTGAGGGTACAATAAGAAGTCTGTCCTATATGAGGGCCCTTCACCCAACCATTTGAGCATGCTGACCTCAGACTCCCAGCCCCAAGAACTATGAGACATATAGTTCTATTGTTTGTAAGCTACCCAGCCTAGCAAACAAAGACAGAGGATAATATATACACTGATTAAGTAACCTCTGCAAAGACAAAGAGATGATAATTTAAACATTATCACCTGAAATGCATGCTCATATAGTATGTAAAATTTTTTTGTGTTTGATGTTTTTAATGAATGACATATTTTCATGTGTTCCAAAGCTGAAAGAGCTAATTTTTAAGAATCGAGATAAAAAGGATACCCATAGACTCAAATAAGATTGAATATATCACAATTAAACTTCAAATGTAAAATCCCATACTAGGTTAGAAACATCCATTATGTAAATCCAGTATGTGGAAAGAGCTGGACTCAGGACTGTTTATTTGCAAAAGGCAGATGGCTTTTAGTTGAAGGCAAGCTGCATATGAATCAATAATGTGCAGTAGTTGCCAAAAATGGAGAAAGTTTTTACACTATAATGTTTCAGCAATAACAAAAGTAAGTACAAAATTACCATGATGCCGTCAGTATTACACAGTTTTAATTGTTGCATATTGTCTTGCAGTCCTTGCGCACATACATGCATAATTCAGAGCACTGAATCTTAATGTACACATCACTGTTCAAGTGTCGCTTTTCTGATATATTATAAAGCTAACGTGATTTCCATTAATGTGCTGAAGGCAAGAAAAACAATAGCAGAATCTTGCTCCGTGCATGATCCTGGCACACAGCGCCACATCTGGAGATGAGCTCCCAAAGGCATGGAGCCTGAAAACATGGGGCCAACATTCTGCCAAGAAGATTCTTGGGGATTCATGGAAGTTTTTATGTACTTGAAGGCTCACTTCACTTTCCTTGTCTCTAGAGAGCACAACTGAGATGAATTGAATTCAACTCAACAAGCTGTTATTGATCCTCTATTAAATTTCAGGAATTAGGCTTGGAGTTTAGGGCTAAATGGACAAGAAAGACAGTATCTGCATTCAGGGATCTCAGAATCTAGTTGAAAAACATAAAACTCCTTGTCAACTCCTTTTAAAGCCCCTGAGATGAATTTCCAAATTGCTTTTCTAAAGAATTGTATCAAATTTGTCTCCCACCAGGATTATGTGAGAAAGCTATTTCAACACATTCTTCTAGAAATGTTATACATTATATTTTTTCTAGTTTTACATAAAAATGGTATATTGTTTTACTTTCCATTTTTATTAATAGAAAATATTTTTCAAACATTTATTAATAATTATCATGTGAACTGGTTGATCATATTTTTGCCCTAATTTATAGCAGGAAACTGTGAAATTTTTATATATTAAGTGTAGTTATAATATTTCCTATTTTTTTAAAATTTTATAGTTTCAGAGAGAGGAAGGGAGAGGGAGAGAGAGAGAGAAACATCAATGATGAGAGTGTCATTGATCGGCTGCCTCCTGCACGCCCCCCACTGGGTATCGAACTCACAACCTGGGCGTGTGCCCTGCCCCGGAATCAAACTGCGATTTCCTAGATCATAGGTTTGATGTTCAACCGCTGAACCACACCAGCTGGGCTATTTTCTAGTTTCTTACTGTTAATTAAACTTATTGAGGATTCCTTTTAAATAAACAGATTCCAAACCAAAATATATTAGCAAGCTCTTTCTAAATTATCTGAAAAACAAACCAACCAACCCAAGAGAACATTTGAAACAAAATGAAGAGAATTATCTAGCTTGTTGGTAAAATGGGCATAGCTGAATTAGCACAGAGCAATGAAACCAAATAAATAATTCAGAAACTTTGTTATATGTGAGAATTTTATTCAGAAAAAGAATACTATCAGAAGTTACTGGAGAAATGAAGGATTTTTCATTATGCATCACTAGGGAAACTGGTTGTCTATTTTGAAAAAGAAAACCCACACCAATAATTTCCCAGCTAGGCGTGGTTCAGCGGTTAGCATCGATCTAGGATCCAAGAGGTCTCGGTTCAATTCCCTGTCAGGGCACGTGCCCGGGGTGCGGGCTCGATCCCCAGCAAGGGGGCATGCAGGAGGCAGCCCATCAATGACTCTCATCATTGATGTTTCTATCATACTCTCTCTCCCTCTCCCTTCCTCTCTCTGAAGTCAATAAAGATATATTTAAAAAAATTAATTATTAAAATTCAATAAAAAGTAATATGATAAATGGTCAATTGTTTGAATTAGGGTGCATGTTCTGAGTCAAAAGAAATGTAAAATACTGTGATAAAATATTTTCACACAATTTTTCCTCAAATATAAAATTGTTTTGCTAAAAGAACACATGCAAGTCATAAGTTAACATTTATACTTATATCCAACCCCTGGCATCCCTCAAGCATTATGTTAAATAATTTAATAATTTGAAACTATGGACAACTGCACAAATTCACTATGATCAAAATGAAAGCAAACTGCAAAAGAAATATACATCTATGTAGGAAGATGAATTCGAGGCAAAAAGCATTAAGTTATGAAAAGAGCTTACTGAGTGACATCAGCAAGATGACAGAATAAGAGATACCAGGCTTCATCCCCCCCAAAAAGCAATTGGCCACCTCCCCAGAAGGAAAGTAGCCCTGGGAGAGCTCAGGAACTGGAGCCAAAGGCCTGAAAGAACTGCACCCAAAAGGGAGGGAAGAGCAGCTTCGCTTCGCTGGCAGCACCCTGACCCCGGCCAGCCGGTTCGGTCCAGGAGTGAGGAGCGGGCCGAGCAGCCGGCCCCTCGCGTTTCCCGGGAGCCGCCCAGGGCCCCAGCTTCGGGCTTATCCCATCTTTCTCGAGAAAGAAAAACAAAGCTGGAGCCATTCAACTTCTTTCTTTCAAATGATGTGACACTGTTACAGGAACAGAAAGAGCACGGCACCGGCGTCCGCAGACACACCCCCAGGAACAGCTGGGAAATAGGCCCACACAACCCGCCTTTGACAAGCGGGCAAGACGCCAAACGCGGAGAGCAGGCTCTTCAGCGCATGGTGCGGGGAGGACCGGACATCCAAGTGTAAAGGAATGAAACGACCTTTATCTTAAACCCTACACAAAAATCAACTGAATATAGATGGAAGACTTAAACGTAAAACATGAAACTGTAAAACGCCTGGGGAAGAACATAGCGGGAACACGCCTTGACCTTGGGCTTGGCTGTGATTTTTTTTGACCTGACGCCAAAAATACAGGCAGCAGAAGCAAAAATAAATGAGTGGGGCTATATCAAAACAAGGTTTCTCCACAGA
Organism: Miniopterus natalensis; assembly: GCF_054644295.1. Classification (NCBI taxonomy): domain Eukaryota; kingdom Metazoa; phylum Chordata; class Mammalia; order Chiroptera; family Miniopteridae; genus Miniopterus; species Miniopterus natalensis. The sequence goes on along the minus strand of NC_142086.1, from coordinate 82,189,676 downwards.
AAGGAAGCAATCGACAGAACAAAAGGCATCGTATGAAACGGAGAAAATATTTCAAGTCATGCATTTGGTAAAAAGGTAATATCTAAAAACATACGAAGAACTCAACGCAGTAGCAAAACAATAAATAAGCTAATTAAATGATGGGCAGAGAACCTGAAAAAGATTTTTTCTCAAAAAAACCAACATACGAATGCCCTATAGGTACATGAAAATGTGCTAAACATCACTAATCACCAGGGAAAGGAAAATCAAACCACAATAATATAGCACTTCACACCTTTAGTATGGCTGTTATCAAAATTTCAAGAGATACTAGTATCGGTAAGGATGCTGAGAAAAGAGGACTCTTGCACAGTGTGGATGGAAATACAAGTTAGTAAATCCATCCTGTAAAACAAAACATTTAAAACCAAATACCTTGTGATCCAGCCATCCCACTTCTAGTCATATATCCAAAGGAAATGAAATCACTCTCTTGAAAAGCTGCGTGCACTCCCGTATTCACTGTGGCGTTATTCGCAGTAGCCAACATATGGAAACAACCCATGTGTCCATCAACAGATGAACGGATAAATAAATAATAGTGTATACGTATGGAAGTCCTGTCATTTGTTACAACACGGATAAACCTGGAGGACACAACACTACGTGAAATGATCCAGACACAGCAACACAAATATAAGAACTCACTAATATGGGGAATATTAAGTAAGTAAATAAATCTTAAAATAACAGAGAATATAAAACCAGAGGCTATGGGGTGAGAAAAGAGGGAGATATTGATCAAAGGGTACAAACTTTCAGTTATTAGGTGAATAAGTCCTGGAGAGCTACAGCATGGTGACTATAGTTAATACATTGCACACACAAGACTTGCTGAAAGTGCAGATTTCAAGTATTCTTACCACAAAAAAATGTGCTAACTATGTGAGGTAATGGATCGGTTAATTACCTTCATTGTGAGAATTGTTTTATAATGCATAGGTATATCAAAACATCATGTTGTATACCTTAAATATGTACACATTTTATCAAAAGAAGATGTTATTGAAATAGGTAAAAATGTGAAATAATTACAGTGTCTGAAAAGAAAGAAAAATAGAGTTTGAGGTAAGTGGAAGTAGTTAGATTGGTTAGTAAAAAGAACCTTAGTTAAGGGTTATTGCTGTTCCTGAGATAGAGCACCCAAGGGAAAAGAAAAACCACTGAAAAACATAATAGAAGAAACTTTCCATTACATTAAGGAATAACTGGTAACACAAACAGTGCAGAAAATATGAATAAAATTTGACTGCTATTGGGCAAATTCTGGCCAGTTATTAAACTTTCAGGTTAAAAAAAAATATTCAGGGACCCAAGCAAAAATGTAAGGCATTTTCAAAGAAAAATAAAATTATCTAGCTATATTTAGAACCAAAAGAAAATGGACTGTTATCTAAGGAAAATGAAAGAAGGAATGGAGTGATGATGTCACACGAGCCAAGTTGCCATTCAGCCATGAAGAATGGTGGGCAGACATTCTCCAGCGTCCCAAGAATAGCAACTAGCACTCCTTGAGTACCTGCTCTAGGCTAAGTCCTTTCCTGCATGCTTTCCTGGTATGACCACCCTAGGTTCTCATGAAAGGGGTACAATTACTATATTTTATAGTTGAAGAAATTGAGGTAAGGCAGTTAATTTGTCCAAAAGTTCACATCTTGTTGATGACAGAGCTTGGGTTAAAACCCAGGTAACTTGGCTGAAAAAACTGTACAGTTTCCTACTACACCACACTGCCAAGAACCAGAAATAATTTAGAGAGTAATGAAACAAAGATGTTTCCTTAAAAAGTTAAGAAATACACTAACAAACCTAGCAGGTGGTGAAATTCAGCAAGTAGAAAAGATGAATTATGATTGCAGAAGAGAATGGCACTAGGCAAAATTAAAATGTTAGTATGATAGTGTATATACTAGTGCAGTCAAGAAAAGTGGGGAGCAGAGAGGAAAAAGGTGGGGGTGATGTATGTACCAGTTATAATCTGCTTATCTATCTCATAGGGAGAAAATGGATTCTGCTCAAAATGGAAATATGTTATTAAAGAGATGTCTTCCATCCATTCACATTATTCATGGACTTCTTTTTGTTAAAGAGTTTTATAGAAATTAATTTCTCTTGATGTGAAAAAATATCTGAAGTTCACCATTTCTTCAGTTTCAATGAACTTTCTCTTCTGTTAAATTTAAGTAGAATTCAATAAAATAATTTTAATTAATATATTATGTATCATCTGTATACTATAATGCCAATGTCATAATATTATTTTTTCTATTGATTTATCTGTCTAATTGAGTTGTGATATAGCTAGAATAATGCTCCCATTATGTAGTAACAACTCTAGATACTCGTGGTAATAAGGATTGAATATTTTAGTCATTCCAGGAGTTCTGTTCCTGGCTTTGTTGCCTGCTGGTTCCTGGCTTGAGAGTGCACAGGCAATTCAGTGGAACTCTCTTGAGCTGGGACCTGCAGCCTAAAATTGCAGAGATGAGAAAAGTACACAATTTGCAAATGAGTAACTAGAAAAGTTGGCCAGCGGATCAATACTGTGTCCCCTCCTCGAATATTGGACTCATATGCAGACTAGCACGTGGGGACACAGCATTACCTGTTGGTCATTGGTTCAGTGCATATAGCATATCCTGCACCTTTGTACCCAGCCACACAAGGGAGGTACAGTCAAGGCCTGGCCTCAGGGCAGCCCTCGCCCCCAGGAGAAGGGGACGGCTGGTGGTGCTAGTAGATAAGCGATGGAGGCGGTGACAAGGGACTTAGGACAGCATGAGAAGCTTTGTCATTACTGGGTTCTCTACAGCTGGAAACAGAACAAGCCATTGAGGCCCCAGGGGTCAGTCAGGGACAAGAGAGTTTGGTGTCAACTGGGTTCTTACAGTGCAAGCTGCCTGGGAGCTCTGAGGTAGCTTTGAGGTCTCCTAGGTGGGAATAGTTGGCCCAACCCGGTGAAGGAGTGAGCCTGTGGGTCAAAATGCATTATTTTTTCTGGTATTTTTCCAGGTTTCTGACCTGACCCTACCTCCTCCATTCCCACCCCGTGCCCCAGATCCTTAGTTACCTAGTTCCTCGCTGTTCCTCTGCAGCTGGAATCTATCTGCGCCTTCCCACTGCCTTGGCCTCCGAAATATGTGGAACCGACACCGCTTCCTGTTGATGGTGTAATGCCACAGACACAGTGTGTCTTCATTTCAACGAAACATTTGATGCGATCTCTCCTGGTATTTTTTTTCTCACAATCGTCAACATTACAACTTACTGTTTTTATAATTTCTTGTGGACATAGTTTCCAGTTATATTGGAATGTCTTTAATTTTTGTGATGTCTAAGATTAGTTCCATCAGTTTCCCCACTGCTCATGATACCATCTAGGACTTTTTCCTGGATTAAAGTCGGCGCTGGACTAGGATGTTTATTCTAGTCTCAGTAGTTATTCATTTAAGAGCGAAGTATTGTCAGGAAGTGGAACTCAAAGTGTCTCAAGTTCTGTAGATATCTTCCTGGTAACATTTTAAAAGGCAGTAATGCAGAAAGCTAACTAATTAGCCCAGCATTGTACTGTATCCTTTAGGAGGAGAGATTTTTAGTCACTTTTCCCCATGCCTGGTCCACCTATGCTCACCCATTTATTAACAGCCCTTTCTTCCTACCCCCTCCCTCCTCTTCAAGGAAAGAGCTTAATCTGATTATTCAAATCCAGAGCCTGATTACACACATTTATTAATGGGTATTGCCACTGTGTGCGCAATCGCTGGTATAACTTCAAAGTGATGAGCCCCGGATCCAGAATTTCTCATTGTCATTTCCCTGTTGCAGAATTGGAAGCAAAGTCAGGGATTCTTCTAAAATTTTCGTGGCCTTCCTCTGACTCCCATGCTGTGTCAGGGTCAGTATATGAACTCCAGCCCTATTCTGACCAGAGCCTGCTGATTTCAATATTTAAAAGGTGGAGATCTTAGGGTGAGGAAGGTATTTGGGAGGTTTCTTTCAGACTTAAAGGCTAATCCACAGGCTTCAATTTATCTTTCAATCAGGGCTATTAATTGGAGAACACAGCAACCAACAAAATGACACTTTTTATTCCTGTCCTGGTTAGATCCTTGGGTATCTTATTTGATAACCTCGTGGGGGGGATTTTTGACAGTGACAGGATTTAAGCTTTCCTAGCCTCCTGTATTAGTCAAGGTTCTCCTGAGAAACAGAACCAACGGGAGATTTATTATGAAGAATTGGCTGGTGCAGTTACCAAGGCTAAGATGCCCCATGATCTTCCATCTGAGAGCTGAAGACCCAGGAGAGCAGGTGGTGTAATTCGACCTGAATTCAAAGGCCTGAGAACCAGGAGGGTTGACTGGCATAAATCTCGGTCAGAGGGCAAGAGAAGATGAGATGAGATATTCCAGCTCAATCAGTGAGGTAAGAAGAAGGAGGTAAATTCTTCCTGCCTCCAATTTTTGTTCTATTTAGAGTCCCCGTGGATTCGATGAGGCTCACCTGCCTTGGTGAGGAAAATCGACTTTGCCGAGTTCACCCATTCAAATGTTAATCTCTTCTGGATACACCTTCACAGACACACCCAGAAATAATGTTTACTCTGAATACCTCCTGGCCAGTCGAGTGGATACGTAAAATCAACCGTCAGACTTCCTGATTGGAAAATGATTATAATACCATCGAAATCTGCTGACGCCTAAATACCTTATAACATTCAATGAGAAGTACTGTAATCAGTCTGTGTTAGCTTTTGCTATAAGAAGACAGAAATACACATTTTATTTCTATATCTTACGCAGTTGGTATACTGCTTGTACACAGAAGTTATTTCAATGAATAACATAATTTTAAGTGTGTAATGTCAAAAACATTTTTCAGATATTTGGAGCTTCTAAGGAAGCATTTAATTGAGCAGGTACTATATATCCTAAAAAGCATACTCATTTAGACAGGAGAAAATTGAGGTTTTAAGAGGTTAAGGGGTGGGTGGGTACAAGTTTCCACGCTTAGGAAGTGGCCGAGTTGAGATTCAAACAGAGGTACGTACAATGCCAGAGCCTACGCTTGGCCTCGGGCTACTAAGCTAGCTCAGCGGTACAGGGGCTTCCCGTTCCTGTCCTTGGTTAGACAGCATTATCTCATATGACTCGATAAATATCAGTTCTGGCTCTGGGCAGAAACTTGGCTATTCTTGGTGATAAGATATTTTGGTCTGCTGATTGACATGAAGGCTAATTAACTAAAAGATATCTTTATGACTAATAAGTGTCTCCTTTTATCATGTTATTTATTTATAAAAGATTTGAAGTAAGATGAGAAAGGGAGGCAGGGAAGGGGTAGGAAATCAAAAAGTCTAAAGTAGGCAAGGCAGAAACATTTGTGAGGAAGAAACTGAATTCCAGCTTTCTATTAAGAATATACTTTCATATATATATATATAGTATGGTATATATTAAATCTGTTATAATAATACACTATAGCAAATACATATAATATAAAATATAATATAATAATGCATAATAAAATTATATTATAACATATAACATAAATAAACCTTTGTATTCTCAGGCTTGTCATTTCTTCAAGGGAGAGGTCAGAAGCATGGAAAATAGTGTTAGAAATACAAAAAACGTTAGGAAAAATTTGTGTAAGAATAAGCATGTCATAATTTCCTAGACAGTCACTGAAATTAGGTCTAAAGATTCAGCTCTGAGCTTTCTGGAATGGCAGTCAAAGAAAAAATGAGATAAATGAACAGTTATTAATTTTCTATTGTCCAGGAAGAACATGTATTCAGTAGTTAGTGTGATAACCATGTCTAAGCCCTACTGTTTGTGCACGTACTTGAAGTTCTCTCAGTAAAGGCCTTTGATGTGTAATCTGCAGCCAGTTATACTCATGTGGCCCCAGGTTTTATTCCCCTCTCCTGTGCAGATTTCCCTGGACCCAGTGTTCGCACCTCTGGGTGCCAAGGAGCACAGCACCGCGGGTTATGAGCTATAATCTGCTCCATCCTGCTGGAGTTGCAGGTCCTGATTTCCATCTTCAAATGAATCACCTTGTAAATTGATAGTATTTCTGTTCCTTTGAGGGAACATTCTATGTTTGCGATCTCTCTATAGCTAGAAAATACAGCAAAAAGACATAATCAGGGCCTGGAATATACTACATTTTCCCAAGAGAACAGGATGAAGAGAGAGAAATATATTACAGAGCAAAACTCTATTTTCCTTGCTACATACTGGAGAAAGATATTCTTATTTACAGGTGAGTAGTTAAATTATAGAAATTCCAAGGCATCAGGAAGCACTCCTAAATCCCTTCCATTTGAAAATCCTTCTCAGGAGTTGAGCGTTCAGTTCTTTTTTGAAAATTTAATTGATGTCTCATTTGTCTTCTAATCACTAACACCTTTGTGTTAACATGTTCTTTCCAGCCAGGAAAATTTCTCAGAATGTCTTGGATACAATGAGGGACAAATGACACATTAAGTATGTTTTGGATGGGAAGACGTTAGCGATAGAGGGATCAGAATCCAGTTTATTGCATAACTGCTGAACCCACAGTTATAGGCCAGCTCAGCCGGGGTGTGATTAGTATCTGATTCAATGTCAGATGTACGAAAAATGAAAACTGCTGTAGTAATTTCATATCTCTTGGAAGGCCTGACTTATAAACAGATTTGAAAGGTTTGGACCATCTCTAAGCATTTCTAGATGTCCTCACCTAGATGTAGACTTCAACTGAAGAAATAAATGATCGAGTGTACACCCTTAAGTGCGCTGCATTATTAACCTTATGATTGTGGGGGTGGAGGGTGGAGGTAGAAAAGGGTATGGGGGGATAAATGGTGAGGAGAAAAAATAAAATGAAAAAAGCTACTTTTCTAAAAAAAAAAAAAAAAATCATTTTTTCAAGAAAATCTTAAAAATAATGTTATGTTATGTTAAATTTACTTGACCTAAAAATGTTCTAGCTTTCTGGTCAGGAATGTCTTATAAGTATAGCGAGTTACACATAGTAGGTCCTTTTTTATGAACTCTAAGTATAAGCCTTCATAATTCTTTCTGTCTCCTTTAATAATAAGCTATGTTAGATGAAAAATTACATTTTGTATGGAACATGGCTACTGACAGCTCACAAAGAAACATTTTACCCAAAGATTTAATTAGTTGTAGGTTGCCTGGGTAGCACCTTCAAAATTATAACATTATATGTGCATTATAAATATAAATTAAACACAGGCTTTAAAAATAAGTAATATAGTCCTCTGGCTTTTGTTAATAATGCTGATAACCACTGAGAGGCAATAAAGCAAGATTTCGAAGGTACAAATGCTGTGCCATTTTCAGAGAAGGTAAAAAACACAATTTCCTTTTCCCTTCAGCAGGCCCACAGCCAAGCCACCGAGAGGTGGCCCCACGGGGACCAGCCCCTGTAACTCCTGTGCTCCTGGGGCTTTCCACAGGGCCACTCAGCCAGTTCCCCGACAAGGCGACTCACCGAGTCTCTCAGTGTCCCCCCCCTCCCACAGGCACGATCATCTGCCTTGTCAGAAGCAGGCTGAGGCCTGGAGCTTCAGGTTTATGGTCATGAAATATATTTCGGAGAGGGAATGAGAGGATGAGCTGCGTTTGCAGTGCGCACATTCACCTGTTACCCTGACTTCAGACCTAGTAAGTGCTGTGCTACCTGCTGCAAATGACCAGCTTCGAATGACAGAAGGGTCTAGGATCTGGTTATGGCATCAGAGGTCTACCTGTGAGAGGAAGTGAAAATCGAACCATCTAGGCATTGCCAAGTGAAATGATAGGAAAGGAGAAATAATTTTAGAGCCATCATATAATGAAATAATAAAAGGGATGTCTCTTTATTTAGATTTGTTTGAACACCAACCAAACTTGTCTTTTCAAAGTCTGGGAATCTCATTAGTGAAGGATCCAAGTAGACTAAGGGCATTTATGGAAGACTGAAAAAGCTGGTAGAAGACCAGAAAACTTATAGATACACATGAATATTTTAGGGAAAACGTTGATCTAAAGCATCTGAAATGTTAATCTGAATCAAAGAGAGAAATGAGTAAAATTAGTTACAAAATTTCATTGTGAAGAAAGTGGGGGAAAATTAGATAGAAAATATTGATAAAATACCTTTTACAATAACATATGTATTTTAAACCATGCTCTGTCTAAACTTCTTAAAAATTGAAATATCTTAGAATATGAAAAAATTTCACAAAATATTAATTATACACCATGACACTCTCTTTAGTATTGGAACTTTTGTTTTTCCCCCCAAATTTACTCTATATAGGAAAGTGATGGTCGCCACTTTATACTTAGAAAACTACCACTTTTTTCTTTAAATTTGATATATGTCTTTGAACTATATACGTCAAAAGACATATTTACAAAATATTTACACGGTGGAAAAAATAGAGAAAAGCAATGTTGCATTTATATATTCTTTCTGACACAAAAATAGCTACTTCATGACAGGTGCAATCGCGTCTGCTACCTCATCCACCTGCCTTTCCTCTCACTTTGTATTAATCTTTCTTATGTTTCAGATGAAGCTACGTTCTCTTTGACATTATGGACTCTTGATCATAGATGGCCGTCCCAATCCAGAGCAGAGATCTGGATAAAAGGGAAGTTACCATGGTTTCTGGGGTGCTAATGGCAGTTTCTGGAATGACCACTAAAGGCGTCGGTGAAGGTCGGGAAATCTGGGGTGAGGCAGGCTCTCGATTTATGACGTGTGAGCATGTTTTCGAGATTCTGATTTATGGGCAGAAAATCGGAAATACAAACCATGGTCCTCATGGAGATACAGACACAGAGACAGAAAAGAGGAGACAGAGGGCGAGCCTGTCAATAATGGTTCAAGCGCTTAAATGAATTTCGAATTTGAAGTAAAAATACATTCATCTAATTCTGAGCAAAATTTACCTACTAAGTTGGTATTTTGATGAGAAACATTTACATTAAAAAATTTTTGTAGTGATGTGCTGAATATCTATTTGTTTTCTTCCAAGTCAAGCAAATGAAGTAGTAGCTTGAAGGGCTAACAAATAAGGAATGACATAAAATCTGCTTTCAGAGGAGCTCATCCCACTGGGCTCTATTACAGTTCAGTCTCGTTCAGGACGCTTGCACCACACGTTCCATGTCATTAAGAAGACAGTATAGCAGTATTTCCTCAAAGCAGTGGGGTAATTGTATTAGTTGCTATTGACTCACATTTTTGGCTTTTCTCACACTTAATTTGTTTCAGAAAATGTATTTTAATATAAAACATATCAGATTACTTTTTTAAAAAATTTATCTTTATTGTTGAAAGTATTACAGGTGTCCGATTCCCCCCCCACCTCACTCCCACCCCCTCCACGTCACTCCCACCCTCTCCCCAGGCCTTCACCCCATTATTGTCTGTGTCCATGGGTTATGCATATATTCATATAATTTGGTTAATCTCTTCCCACCCTCCACTCCCCTTCCCTCTTTCCTTTGAAATATGATCATCTGTTGCATGTGTCAATGTCTCTGGATCTATTTTGTTCATCAGATTCTTTTGTTCATTAGCTTCTTCTTAAAAAAGACCCTTCAACATTTCTGATAGTGCTGGTCTGGTGGTGATTAAGTCCTTTAGCTTTTTCTTATCTGTGAAACTCTTTATCTGACCTTCAATTCTAAATGGTAGCTTTGCTGGGTAGAGCAATCATGGTTGTAGTTCTGTTATTTATCACTTTGAATATTTCTTGCCACTCCCTTCTGGCCTGCAAGGTTTCTGTCGAGAAATCAGCTGACAGTTGTATGGGTGCTCCCTTGTAGGTAACTAGTTGCTTTTCTCTTGCTGCTTTTAAGATTCTCTCTTTGTCTTTAACCTTTGGCATTTTAATTATGATGCCTCTGGCTGTGGGCCTCTTTGGGTTTCTTTTGTTTGGGACTCTCTGTGCTTCCTGGCCTTGTAAGTCTCTTTCTTTCCCCAGATAGGGGAAGTTTTTTGTCATTTTTTTCAAATAGGTTTTCAATTTCTTGCTCTCTTTCCTCTCTTTCTGGCACCCCAATAATATAATGTTGGGTCTCTTGATGTTGTCCCAGAGGCTCCTTATGCTATCTTCATATTTCTGGATTCTTTTTTCTTTTTGCTCTTCTGATTGGGTGTTTTTTGTTTTCTCATGTTCCAAATTGCTGATTTGATTCTCAGCGTCCCCTACTCTACTGTTGATTCCCTGTAAATTATTCTTCATTTCAGTTCATGTAGCCTTCATTTCAAATTGGTACTTTATTATGTCATTGATTTTCTCAGTTGTTTTCGTAATAATATGCTTGAGCACCCTTATAAACAAAATTCTAAACTCTATCTGTTAGCTTGCTTGGATCTATTTCATTTAGTTCCTTTTCTAGAGATTTCTTCTGTTCTTTCCTTTGTGACATGTTTCTTTGCCTCTGCATTTTGGCTGCTTCCAGGTGTTTGTTTCTATATATTAGGTAGAGCTGCTATGTCTCCTGGAATTTGTAGAGTGGCTTTGTGTAGTAGGTGTCCTGTAGGATCCAGTGGCTCAGCCTCCCCAGTCACCTGGGCTGGGCCTTCCAGGTGCTCCCCTGTGTGGGCTGTGTGCACTGTCCTGTTGTAGTTGAGCCTTGGTTGCTATTGGTGTCCCTGGGAGGAATTGAGCCCCAGGCCTATCGGCTGTGAGGACCAGCTGCAACTACAGCCAAAGAGCTGCTGTGCTGGAGACACCCCTATGGAGCAGGACTTACTTCGTGGGGCTTTGGTGTTCACCAAGTGCGCCCCTTGAGTGTCACTCGTGGCTGTGGTAGGGTTGTAATCCAGCGTGGTCGAGTCTGACCACCAGGCGCACTGTCTCTGGGGCCTCCCGGGAGGTGCAAAGTCAGCCTGTGCCAGTGCCTTGCCCAGGGCCACCCAGCATGAGCTCCACAGCAAACCATAGTTGGCTGCTACTTGTGCTGGGCTTGGAGGTGCCCAGGAGAGGCCAAGCTATGAGCCAGTGCAGCTGCTGCTAGTGCCAGGCCTGGGGCCACTTATCAAGCTGTAGGGGGCAGCTGCTGCTTGTTTGAGAGATTTTAGGAAAGTCCTAAGCACGAGGCTCGAGAGGCCCCTTGCACAGAAAGCCCCTAGAAATGGCCTGGATGAGCGGCAGGTGGGGAGGGGCAGGGCCTCCAGGAATCACGGGGCGGGGCCAACGGTGTGAGTCAGGTGCTGGCGACTCAAATATGGCGCCTGCCTGCCGGCTGTGCGGGGAGGACTCGCCACAGGAGCCATGGCCTCCGCCAGCCCTTCTGCCCGGGAGGAAGCCGCCCTCCGCCTCTCACCGAGATTCCAGGCAGGTTAGTTCCTCCCCGAGTGTCCCGGGTCCTTTCAGGCTGCTGCCCGGCGCTGGGCTCAGAGGGAGCGTCCGGGTGAGTCCGTGCCGGGCCCTTTAGAGGAGCTGCTGGGGCTCCCGCAGCCTCTGCGACCCTCAGGGACAGTCCCCGCTGGTTTCACAGCCCTAAATTGTGGGGACGCCTCTTCCAGGCCCTGGAGCCCTGGGATGGGGCCTGCTGTGGGGCTGGGACCCCTCGCTCCTCCGGGAAACTCCCACCGCCAAGATGGCCTCTTGGGTTTACCCTGCGGCTCAGGGTGTGGGCCCGCCGCCGTGTCTCCGGGATCCAGCCCCGGCCTGCCCCCGTCTCCGCCCCTCCTCCCGCTCTGATGCTCCCTCAGGTCCCTGGCTGTGGGGCTTCTGTGCAGCCGGGTGTCAGGCGCTCTGAGTGCCGGCGGTTCTGTGTTCAGTTGTGAGTCTGCTGCGGCTGCGGGCGGCGGGGGTGCAGCTGTTGCCTGCCGCCCGCTGTTTCCTCTGCTCCCCGTTGCTTTTAAGTGGTAGCTGACGAGGAGCTTGCGTCGTGTGGAATGTAGCGCCGTCCTGGGCATCTCCGTCCCCAAGCAGGTGTCAGTCCTGGCCTGCAGCCTCCCTCGCCTTGCCCATGGCAGTAACCGGGCTAGTTCCCATCCAGGCCTTCCCTAGCCACCCTCCACTGGCTGCCATATGGATTTTTTATAATGTAAATATTATTATGTCATTCTCCTTCAAAATTTTTAAAGTTATTGCTTACAACCCACGAGAGAATAGAAAAAACTTAGATTGGCCTCTCGGACCCTTCGGGCTGTCGCCTGCCTCCTGGCTCCGCGGCACCTGTCTGCATTCGCTGTGCTGAGAGGGCTGGCGCCCCTCAAAGGCCCCAGGTCCTGCTGCTCCCTCGGCTGGGGCAGCTCCTTCCCCTCGCTGGTCAGTGCGCTCCTGCTCTCCCCTCAAGGTCAAATGCTAACTTTTGAGGCTTTCGTGTCACCTCCTTTTTTAGAGCTTTGGTTCGTAGATCTAAGGAGTCATAGGGATCTCGGCTCTGTCTGTGCACAAGCCGCTTTGAGAAGCAAATGATGGAGATACTGAATTTCAAAGCCATTGGCTTTAGAGCCAGGAGAGTAGAATTTGAATCTCTGCTCTTGTAATTATTAGCTGTGTGGCTATGTCTTCTCATGTTCAAAATGGGGTTATATTATCCATCTTGTTTTTGTTAGGATGAGCACTATTGTTCAATAGGAGCAAAAGTCAGACATTTAGGACATTATCAATTAATATACATTTTAATTTTGTTATTATTTTCAGATATGTTTGGGGTTACTTTATCCATCCTTATAGTTCTGTAGACACCTAAGAAATTATTACGTGTCTACACATTACCACTTATGAGATGACCGGCCAAGCCTCCTTAGCCTGTACACCAGTGGCATCAGGATTTTCTCCTAGAATTCCACAGCTTTGCTAGGGAGATCAGCAAGGACACTGGGGACACAGCCTTGGCCAAGAAGCCTGAGGCTATGTGAAATGAGGGCTACTCTGGAGTAAATTGTCATGTTCAGAAAATAAAGAAGGAGCCAGACCATGCCTAATTCCACAGGAAAAAGATTAGTTGCAGCAGAAAACATGTGGAGTTAATTTGGTTAGAAAGGAAATATTAACATCTTGAATTCCACATAAGGACTCCTACCCTTGGATAATTTACAGAGCCCCATTATAGCTCCGCATAAGTGTAGTGGGTACATTGTAAAAGAGCAAATAAAGGATGTCTATTGTTACAGTGAATGCTTGTGTTCTATGTATATTCAAAACCTCATTCCACATATGTAGCTTTTACGGACATGGAGCCTAGGGATTGTGGAAGAATTGGAACAAGAAGTGATATTTACATAATGTTCCTTCAAGTTCCATTTTGGCTAAATTTTAAAATATGATTTTACAATAATGTATACTTGGAATGAGTCAGGAGAGTATGCGTCTATAACACGGAAGTCAGCTGTAGTTGGAATAAATTAATTTTTCATTAAGTTAGGGTCCCAGTTGACTGCTAATGTTTTGCCATTCAGAACTTGAAATTGGACTTTTTGTAATAGTTCCTGAAATTACTATAAATTTGTATGTTTATGGAGATCCATGCCTTCATCACCTTCACTTCGTTTTTGATGGGGGAAGACTAGAGTTTGTTTCTGTTCAGTGCTATCTGTAGACTTACCCCCTCTCCCCCCGCCTCTGTTTTACTCTGCTTCTTGCTTTGGGACTTTTTTCTCTCTCCAGCTTTCCAGTTTTAGACTAAAGGTATCCTTCCTCAGGTGCTATCTCCAGCATTTTGTTGTTTTTAAAAGCCTTCCATAGGTGATTGTAAAAGGATACTTAAGGACCTAATACTGGAACAGATAAGTAAATTAAGACTTTAGAGATAACTGAATCAGGACCATTATATAGTAAATTAGCTGATCTCCAAAACTAGTTACATAAAAAGCAAGTTACCTAATTTATTTTACATTTCCCAAAGAGCTTTCTGCATATCTGAAGACCCTGGCATTCTCTCATGTAGACCCAAGAGCCCTTGTGCACTGTTGGTGGGAACGCAGACTGGTGCAGCCACTGTGGAAAGCAGTATGGAGGTTCCTCAAAAAATTAAAAATGAAACTGCCTTAGGATGCAGTGATTCCACTTCTGGGAATTTATCTGAAGAAAACTGAAATACTAATTTGAAAAAATATATGTACGCCTATGGTCATTGCAGAGCTATATACATTAGCCAAGATTTGGAAGCAGACCAAGTGTCCATCCCAAGTAGATAAGTGGATAAGACAGCTGTGGTACATTTACACAATGGAGTACTACTCAGCCCCCCAAAAGGAAGGGAATTTTATGCTTTGCAACAGCATAGATGGACCTGGAGAGCATTATGCGAAGTGAAATAAGCCAGGCAGGGAAAGAAAATACCGTATGATTTCACTCAAATGTGGGATTTAATGAACAAACCTAACTGCCAAACAAAAGAGAGATGGACATAGATAAAGAGCAGGCAGACAGCTCTGGTGACAGGGTGGGGGAAGTGTTGGGGAGGGTGGAGGGATTGAGCAAAAAAGAAAAAAAAAAAAGAACTTCTGGACATGGTCAACAGTGTGGTGATTGCAGGGGTGAGGGAGGGAGATGGGGAGAGGACAAGGAAGGGAAAATGGTGATGGAAAAAAATAAAAATATAATGAAACTTTTTACTGGAATTTTAAAAAACATTCTTCAGGGATAGATTTTGCATTTGTAAAATGCTTCTTTGAAAACATTTTGAAATTAATTTTGCTATAATAAAAAAGCATCATTTTAAAGCATTAATATTCCAGATTAATATTATTTCTTTCTTGTTTTAAAGTTTAAAATCTACAGATCTTAGAAAAGTATACAGCATTTAAATTGTATTATACAGTGTATATAGGTGTATATATGTTATATGTGGCTATATATACACATTTATGTGTTCACATAAATGACTTAGAAATTCTCACCATTCAAAATAAATAGTTTAAAATCTATAATTATATCAACCACAATAATATTTGCTTTACTTAATGACTACTTTTTATTACTGTTTATTAATCAATCAGTACACTGTGTCCTGTGTCTTTCCCACATATTTTTATTCATTCCTCACAAGAATCCTAAATCCCATGAATTGTTATCCCTGGTAAGCCCAGGCATAGGGACAAAGTAGCTCAAGGTCATACAGCTTTTGAGAGATGAGCAAGCGTCACAGTATCTCCTTTTTCTTAATCACTACATTGTCTTTTTAAACAATTACATTAACTGTCTCATGTTAATCAATGGGATACCATGGAAAACCACTTTTGGAACTTAAATACAGAAACAATAAACTTATGTAGTTTATATCAATAGTACGTAATAAACAATAAAATATAGCTAGTCCTCATTTTAAGCATATGGTAGAATACTATTATTTCATGAAACAGAAAAATTAGGTTGGGATTCATAATTTTACAGATGGAATCATTGTTAGTATCTCTCAAGTAGCAATTAGAATCTAGGCAGAAAAATCTAGAGAAACTGGCGTTCTTTGTAAATGACATGCATATTTTGATGTCACAGCTTAAGTTAAATCATCTTTGATAACATATTAATAACTGTAGAAGCAATTTCTGGACAATTTATACTGGCACTGTGCAGGCAATACTCAAAAGTGCATAAAAAGTTGTGTTTCTTAAGTTGATAAGGTCTATTTAGGATGTAATGAGAGCTTGAAATGCATTTTTACAAAGAATCACAAGAACTTCCATTCACAATGAATTACATGTACTATCTGCACTTAAGTTAAAATAAAATGTCATGAAGCAGCTTTTCTCTTTTAAACACCCTTAAATGTATTTAAACATAAAAACCCTTTAAAGCAAAAAACCCAGCTCACAGTGCCTTTATAATGACTGACTTAGCACCAAACCCTGACTCTTGTAGAACAGCCAAAATGTCAGTTTTGCAGCTAACTGCAGTAGGAGCCGAAGTGATGCTAGAGTACATGTAAGGAGTCGTATTGGCAGGAAGAGTGTGATGGGAGAGAGAAATCGCAGAGATGGAAAAGCCAGGTAAGCAGAAAAAATAATCCAAAGGAAATACGAGGAGTTCAGGGACACTAAGATTTCAGGGAAGACCAGAACAAGGCGAAGGGTTCTCAGACAGAGGAGCTGAGGAGGGTCATACGGCACTGTGCAAGGGTGACAAGGAGAGAGGATCCAGCGAGGCCGAGGCCGGCGAATCTTCTGGCCACAGCAGCATTGACTCCAGCCTGCTGCGAGGAAAACTGCTGGAGCAGAGGAGGGAGAAACAGGGATGAGGCAGGTTTCATCTGGGGAATTAAAAATACCCAAACAGCTGTGTGCAGCCACCTTTGGATCTACGACAGGTTCATTTAGAGGGTTTATTTATAGCAGTTTGGTGGTGATTTTTATGTTGTTCTTCATGGTTTGTTTTCAAACTTGCAGCTGGGACTAAAGTGGACACAAAAAAATGAGATGAAATGAAGGACGGCTGTAGGATTCCACAGGTCCACAGCTGGGAACAAACGCTTCAGAATGAATCACACCTTGAGTCTTGCCCAGACTTGAGTGAGATACTATTCAGATAATATTTTGGTCTTTAGATTTTAGAGTTGATGCTGGAATGAGTTAAGACTTTTAGGGCTGTTCAGGTGGAATAAATGTATTTTGCGTATGAAATTTGGGGGGCCAGAGGTAGACTGCTAGGACATGACTCATTTCCCCCAAAATTCATGGTAAAGCAGTACACCTCCAGATGTGACTGTGTTTGGAGATGGGGCTTTTAGGAGGCCATCTACATTAAATGAGGTCATTAAGATGGGCCCTAATCGGATAGAATGGATGGTCTTATAAGAAGAAAAGAGGGGAAAAAAGATCTCTTTTTTCAACATGCGAGGGCACACTGAGAAGGCAAGAGGGCACCCATCTGTAAGCCAGGGAGAGAACTCTCACAAACTGAATCAGTCAGAACACTGACCTTGGACTTTTAAGCTTTAGAACTCTGAGAAAATAAATTTTTATTTTTCAAGCCACTCAATCTATTGTTCTTTTTAAGGCAACCTGAACTGATTCAGACATCCTCCTACGGTGCCAACCTGCTTTGCACGATTACATGAAGAGGCAAAAAGTTATATTGTTTTAAGTAAGAATTGGAGTTGTTTGCTAAAGCAGTCAACCTGCTCTGACTGCTATGATAACAGGAGAAAATATGTGGAAAGATAATAATAATAAAAGGACACATGATAGTGCCAAGAACCCCAAGAAGCAACAGATGTGCCACAGGATTTCAACATGCAGTATTATCATTCAAGGTCTGTGACAAAGGAGACAGTCATTGTTACTTCATGTAACTCCTTGAGAAAAAAAATTAATTCAGAAATTCTTTAAGAAGAATGTTCCAACCATGTGAGCGGCTGAACCAGATTTAGCAATCATGGGTACAGAAAAGTGCCAGCTTTTGTATTTTTAATAGCTGCCAAAACAAGAAATTCAGAGCAAACTATTAACAGGAGGGCATGTCCCAGTAAGCACACTTCTAGGGGATTAAACAAAAGCAGACGAATAGCAATGAGCTGAGACAGAGCACACAGATTCTTAAATCTGAGGTTCACGCCTGATAAGGAACATCCATTTAAACTGCGGCTGCAGTCTAGAGTTGGAAATTTTGCTTCATTTCTCAAAGAAAAGAGTATGTTTCCAATAGTTTGTTTTAAAGAGAGAGAAGATGTCATGCATTCATGATACATATCATATCTGTGAAGTTTTCACGTTAACTTTTGCTAGAGAAGAACTTGTGGGTTTTTTTAAAATTAGTCTCAATAGGCTATGCTGTGCTATAGTGACAAATATACCCCTAGATCTTAGAGATTGTACACATCCAAGCTTGGTAGGCAGAGTAATGATCCCCCAAGATGTCCATGTCCCAACCCCAAAATATGTTGAATATATTACCATGGCAAAAGGGAATTTGAATAGTTGATTAAGTTTAGACTCTTGAGGTGGGGTGATTATCCTGGACTATTGGAGTAGGTCCGATATAACCATGATAGTTCTAGTAAGAGGGAAGCAGCGAGGTCAGAGTGACAAGGAGGTGTGATGACAGAAGCAGAGGTTGAAATGATGTGGCCGTGAGCTAAGAAATGTGGGCAGCCTCTAGCAAGTGGGAAAAGCAAGAAATCTTCAGAAAGAATGCAGGCGGACCAACATCTTGATTTTAGTTCTGTGAGGACCACTCAGGCTTTGGACTTCGGGCACTGTTAGATAACAAATTTGGGTTTTTTTAATTTAAAGCCACTAAATTTATGGCGATTTGGCAATAGGAAACTAAAATAGCAACTTTATTCTTATTTACGTCATAACACAAATACAGGTCTGGTGGTTTTTCTCCTGGTGGTGACTCAGGGAGTCTGAGTCACTTCCAATCAGTAGGAAGACATATAGACAGACTCCTAGATTGCTGAGCAAAGTGGGAGCTACTGACCAGCCAGAATTGCCGTATGTAAGTTTCTTCTGCCTCCCGCTGGCCAGGATTCCGTCGCACGGCCCTAATCTAGCTGTGAGTGAGTTGGGGAAACAGCTGGTACGAAGAAACAGAGAACTAGTCAATGAATATGTAGAAATATTTCAGCAGAATCATGTCTAAAAGATTTTCTTCTCAAAATCCGTTGATTGTTACATATCTTCTTAAATTTAACGTTGGAAAGGAGATGGCTGATACCAGTAAGAGTATTGTGTTTTTCTGAACAAAATTAGTATTTCCTTTTTAGATTTTCATAGGGTGATTTTTACATTTTCTTTATATTAAAGGATTATTTCAGAAAAATATATTTTATAGATATTTGTATAAAACACAGTAAATCATTCAAATTATATTGCTACTGGTCTGGTATGCATATTTATATAAATTTGTAGTTTTGAATCCACAGAGACATTTTATTTACTTCTTTTAGATTATTACTTTTTTTCCTCTGTTGTTTCTAAATCAGGCTCACTTACGTTTCTTAAAATCAATCTCTGTTCTTTAATATTTTGTATAATCTTTTATCATTTGATTTTTTGCCATCTACTTTCTGCAAGAGTTTCTTAAAATTGATCTTCAGACACATTTAAAAATATTTTTCACAGTGTCTATTGTACTGATATTTAAAGTATAGATGTTAAACTTATTATTATTAAAGTTTAGCTTGAAGTATTATGTAATAGTGATGTTTACCTGACATCATAAATGAACTAGCAGAATTAATAAATATTTTATAGTGTTTATATGAGGATACTATTAGGTAATGTATGTGAAGTATTCAGAGATGAATCTTCCAGCCAGAATGGCTGTTGACGCAAATATTTGAACTTGGGAATATGACAGTTATTGAATTTTTTCTGGGGATAACAATGGAAACATGACTAGGACACCATTCCTGTCTTTGGATTGCATAGTTGAGTAAGAAGCAATAACCATTTATAGAGATACTTACAGGAGATAATATGTAATAGGAGTTAGAGAAGATTTTATGCTGCATATATCCATTACCTCAATAATTAATATGTTAGTGTTGAATTTATAGGAAGATCGTAAATGTACTCTGGGTTTTTCCAAGCTTTTTAGCTGGAACCTTTATAGGAACCAGTCTCCAATAGCAGCTGAAGAGTTTCTATTTGAATATAAACAGAACACATAACTTAAAATTCATTGTTACAATTTGAGAACCATGTTCAGTCTCCAGTTTCGTTATTTCAACATTTGTGGGTCTTTGGATTTCTTAAAACATTAAAGCAGATCTCTTGTTATTTTTACTAATTATAATTTAATACAATTGGCAAACTATTAAAATGTCTATCTCAGCATATCTAAAATTAGGTAACTCTCTCTCACTGATTTTAATGAATGTGCCAAATTTTTCTCTGAAGCATATGAATAAATATTGAAGCGTGTTTTCAAGAAACAGTCATCTAACAGTCACCTCTTGGGAATTTTGGTTTTGACACATCCTGTTTTTATCATATGATATATTTTACAGAACTTGAGACCAGTGTTATAATGGTTATTACATCGTACAAACAAGGGGGAATTTATATAATAAAAATGTCAGGGTTTGAAGAAAAATGTTCTGAAACAATTAAATAAGGCAAATTTTTAATAATCTCTGCAAGTTTACGCTATGCAGAAATGTTTTTTAGGATGACTGAAACAAAGTCAAAGCAAACATTTTCTTAACCATATGGATAGTATCGATTCTACTTTTATTTCTACAGATTGAACTATATGGTCATTATGATGTCTATCATGTAATGATTGATGACAGTAAATGGTAAACATCAGGTTTAGTCATTTTAGACCTTTTAATATTCATAATAATGATATCAGTGATATTGATAAAATTAATAGTTGTTTGAGCATAATAGTTTACATTCAATCAGCTTCACTGTTTTTCAAAACACATATCAATTGTTATCTTTACAACTATATTTGTGAGAAAGATAAGAAAGGTGTTAAAATTTCTATTTTACACAAGAGCAAACTTATGGCCAAGAGTTAAGCAACCTAGCAAAGATTATAAACAAGTTAGTTATAGGTTTTGGAATAGAAATACTTTTTTGTTAGTCTTTGGCAGAAACATACCCTAAGAAATATATAAAAATACATAAAGTAATTTTCTAAACAAATGGCAGTTCTGTCATATTTATCGCTGAACAATATTCTCAATTTATTTCATTACTCTGATTTTATTGTTAGTTCCTTATTACAAAATCATCTTTCAACTGAGCTACTCACAATTAATATTTAGATACAGCTTCAAGAAGTACAAATTACCTCAGATCAGGTTAAATATTTTGTATACCTGCATACTTACTTTCTAAGAAACTACCAAACTGCTTTTCCTATGTGGTTATACTATTTGACATTCTTATCAGCAAT
Organism: Miniopterus natalensis; assembly: GCF_054644295.1. Lineage (NCBI taxonomy): Eukaryota > Metazoa > Chordata > Mammalia > Chiroptera > Miniopteridae > Miniopterus > Miniopterus natalensis. The sequence goes on along the minus strand of NC_142086.1, from coordinate 82,168,807 downwards.
GCATAAAAAATCCAGTTGTTTCACATCCTTACTCACATTTGTTACCATTTATCTTTTCATTTTAGCCATCTTAATAGATTTTTAATTGTTATTTAGGTTTTGATTTGCATTTCTCAGATCAGTAATGGTGTTGAGCATCATTTTGTGTGCTTAGCTGCTCCTTGTATATTATCTTTTGTGAGTTGTCTTTTAAAATCTTTCTTCTAATTTTTAAAAACCTGATTTGCTTTCTTACTGAATTTTAAAGACTCTTTATAGATTCCAGACTAACTGTTGTGTTATTACTTGGCAAATGTTGAAAATATTTTATCTCAGTTTGTGGCTTGTCTTTTCATTTTATAACAGCATATTGTAGACATCTTTAGTTTTGGTTGAGTCTAATTTATTTTTTTTGGTCTTCTTTTATGGTTTGTGCCTTTTATGTCCTCTTTAAGAAATCTGTGCCTTAACAGATTTGACCAAAAAGAAAAACCTCTACACATTATAGAATACTTAAACTGCCAAGTATCTGAGCCTGATTTATTCATATAGATGAAAAGAAAAAAAGATATATATGGTCGCAACCGTTTAATCTGACAATAAGTTAATCCTTTCTTGTTTCTTCTCAAGTAAAACCATTTTCACAAACACTTTATACGGCTGTAAGGTCTGTGTTTATTTTCCAAGAAAGTTAACTTTCCCCTTTTCTCACGTGCGTCATGAAGAACTTGAAGGTTTGTTGAACGGTAGAAGCACAGTGGAGACTTTTTAAGCAGCTCGGACTCACACATTGCACTGCGTGTACCTGTGCGTGCAAGCTCCTCCTCTTGCGGGGAGTGACAGTCAGTGGACAGCAGCACCCAAGTCGGAGTAACGTCAGGACTTCCACATGCTGCACAGTTGTGCACATGCAGACTGCTCTGATGGCTGCCGAGCAGGCCGCTTAGTTAATTATAAAAGCATCAAGATTTTAATTCTTTATATAAAAGAACAGCAATCATCCACAGCCAACAATAAAAGTATGTTCATGTGGTATCTGTCTTGCTCAGACTTCCAGACACTTGGCTACAGTTTAGATTGTGAGTGTTTTTCTGAAGTGGGACCAACTCCAAGCCCTTCCTGTTTAGGAGTGTTACAATGGATGCAACTCCCTCTAACATAATTAAAAAGAACACTTCTTCAGTTATGCTGACTCCTCCAATAGCACTTGTCTTTGCTTATTTTTCTGTCTATTTGTTTTGTAGAGTATAGTTGGACTACTAAAGGGATCCGATATGGGGAACATTTATAGAACGGAAAGTAATGTTGGGCCTCATTTCCGCAGCCCAAAGGGAGCCCCATTTGCTAAGGGAATCTGTTTATAGTGGGTTTGCTGTCTTCCATGCATCAGGGAAACAACTCACAGAAAGTTCAGGTCCCTCTTCTGTCCAAGTAATGGGTAGACATTTTCTATGTGGAAAAACATGGGAGAGTTAGCATAAAATTTATTAGAACCCAGTGTTTCCTAGCGGTATGGGAATCCTGTAATAGTGGAATCTTTGGAGTGGCCATAAAGTATCACATCAAACTGATGTTAAAAATTAGCCTTTTTTTTTTTTTTAATGACTTTCTATAAAATGTTAGGTCAACCCCAGATCCTTATAGGAGGACCTGAAGCAGGAACTTGCCTAAGGTATCTAATGATCATTCCAGCTTAGCCACCAACTGATCTGGATTTAAAGAGGGTTGGATTACTGAGAGACACTTTCTGTATGAATTTTAGGGCTGTACACTAGAAGTGCAAAATTAATATGCATAATATAAGGTAGTTAGCAGTGGATCCATTCAGATTCCTACATTGCTTTATTTGTGCTCAATATTTTGCTGTTAACAAATGAAATCAGTATACAATTTTTGTCGTGAAGCACGATTTTATCCCAGGGCACTCCTACTGACTCAGAATGCTCTTATTTTTCTGTGCAGAATCAAGAACCCATAGAGAAAAAGCAGACTTTAAAATTCTGCTCTAACTTTTCATCTTCAAAAATTTCCCTCATCACTGGTGGCTCAGATGCACCACAAGTTCTCTTGCCACATGGAGTTTGCTCAGGCTCTTTTCTCAGCTCATAACCCTCTTATGAGCATTTTAATCTCAGCTTTGACCCTGAGGCTAAGCGACCCCTCTCAAAGAGGCATTTCTTTATCACCCTGTCTTAAAAGTTCCAGGCCCCCATCATTCTGTTTCTTTATAACCGGTTAATTTTTTACAATTTTGAATTACTTGTTTGTTTGTTCATTCTCAGAAAGTAAAGTTGCCTCGTAGAAAGCTGACTAGATGGGTCTGAACCGCGGGTAGGAGACATGAAATAGAAAATTGAGCTCAGAAAAGGAGTAAAAAGTCCAACACCCAAATGTCACGTACAGGAAGAGTCATCCATAAAGAAGACAAAGAAAGAGAAATCCAAGAGAGGTTAGAGCAAGATAAGAAATGCTGTAGAATAAATTAAAAAGTCATTCACAGGATTGAAGCTGAGTGTTACATCCTAAGACATGCTGATCACAGCAAGGTACCTCCACCCTTTATTTTTTATTTTATTTTTTTAAATATATCTTTATTGATTTCAGAGAGAGGAAGGGAGAGGGAGAGAGAGTTGAAACATCAATGATGAGTTGTTGATCAACTGCCTCCTGCACGCCCCATACTGGGGATCAAGCCCGAAACCTGGGCATGTGCCCTGACCAGGAATCGAACCTCGATCTCCTGGAGCCTAGGTTGATGCTCAGCCACTGAGCCACGCCTGGCCAGGCTACCTCCAGCCTTTAGATGAATTACACTTTCTGGCTAAATGTCATCCCTCATCTCTTAAAATTGCTGTTATGATTGTGTTTTTCACGTTTGCCATTTCATTTTCCATTAAAATATTCTCTGGAAATGTTGATTTCTCAGTGTAAACACAGTCTATGGAGACACCAACTCCTTTATTTTTTTAATTGAATTTATTGGGGTGACACTGGTAAATAAAATTTTATAGGTTAGAAGCATGTCTTGCATAATTGCCCTGATACCAAAAATACACACATATAGACAGGAAATGTTCTATTATCTATATTTTACCCTAGAGGTAAATTAAAAAAATATTTTAGAACATATATAAACATTTGTTCGTGAATTTAATAATAATACATTTATTGAATGTGAATTACCTGGATCTAGTGGTATCTTTTTAATATTTTGTTTATATCTTCCATGAAGTCAGTAAGAATTGATTTTTTTCTTTTATTTAACTAGTTGTTTTTTTAAACTTTATTGTTAAAAGTATTGCAAATGTCCTCTCCCCCCCCCCATCGATACCCTCCGCCCTGTATCCCTCCCCCCAGGCCTTCACCCCACTATAGTCTGTGTCCACGGGTTTAACTAATTAGAGTTTCGAAAATCCGATCTTGAATAAAATGTTTATTATGATGTTTATCAAAGGTAGACAGCATTTTCTGCAACCCAAATTGAGCTGGTTTGGTTGCTGCTGTACTCACTGACCTTCATCCCTTCTTATGACATTAATATTATAGCACCAACGATAGCCCTACATTTTAAGGGAAAGAAATTAATGTTAGAACCCCAAATGCCAATTTTGGAAGTCACACACCTTTGCGTGGGCACTAAAACCAGTTGGTAAATGAAAGCTTAAATCCTGTCATCAAAACTAATATTCCTATAGCATCTCAGAAATAAAACTGCCAAATTATTTTTGGCTTTGCCAAGGTTTTTGTGTGTGCTTACTACTAAAAATAAGGTAAAAAATTTAAGGGTTTGGGTTTCATTTTAAATGAGACTTAAGCATAAGAAATATAATATCTTTACTAAGCAGCTACAGAAACACAACCAGGCCATCACTGTTAAATTAGTTTGAAAACTAGGCTTGAATTTACATATTTGAGAAATCACAACTCATGGAAATAGTAACCATGCCAGGGAAAATTGTGGTAGGCCTATGTTTTTGTGTTTTTTTTTTTCCTTTTCACATAAACTTACAGAGTAAATACTAAGTACAGGTAAAGGACAGAAACACAGTAAATAATAAAATTATCTTAGAACACTCTTATGTGTTCCCTTGGAGCTGCAATCTTCACTAATTTTCTCCCTAAAATGAACCTCCTTGAAATGAGCCTCCTAGAGCCAGAGTTTGTCTGTAACTTTCCCACGTTATGTCTTTCCCTACGTTTCTTCTCATGGCGGTAATCGATCTATCTAGAACACTTGCATTCTGAGAATATTAATTCTGAAATGGAAATAAGGTTAGTTAATCCTCCCAGCTCTGCTTAACTTGGAGACAAAGAAGCTTGAAACTTGCCAGCTGTGATAACTTCTAGACTGTTCTCTTCCAGACTTTGGAACGGGCCCCAGAAAGAAGGGCCCGGCAGCTTCGGCCTACGTTCCACATCAGTGTAGTGAGCGTAGGTGATAAGCTCTTTGGAAAACCTTGAAGAGTCATGGGCTCCCCTGGATTTCCTAAGGATGGGGGCTTGGTAACGTCCTTGGCTACGGCACCGCTTCCGGCCCGTGGCTTTGGGTGCTGGCTGGTTGAGCCCATGGTCATGTTGATCGTGTTGATCATGCTGATCATGTGGATCATGTGGATCATGTGGATCATGTGGATCATGTGGATCATGTTTTCTCCCTCATCTGAACACCTGGAATGAGGTGCACACTTAATGGTGTGGGCTTGTCTTTTTTCTCCTAAAACTCCAAGGTGGCTGTAGCTAGTATTTAGTCATTCACTCTCCACGAAGATTTGTGTCTTTTAGAAAGGAAAGTCATGGTTAACTAAGAACTGTCCTGTAAATTATTTAAGCTCACAAGTATGTTATTTAAGGCCAATTCGTATGCTTCCTGGAGCCAGCATCATCCACTGGAAAAAAGGGAGGATTTTATTATCGATGCTTTCCAAAAACAAAGTAGTGTTTATATATTCAGGCGTAGTCAATTCTGAGAATGAATAGAAATAAAAATATCAACTGCATGATATATTTACTAAAAATGGCATTATCTATGATAAATATATCACAGGCATGGCATTAAAATCGTCTGAAATTAAAGAAAATCTGTCACACGTGTAGCGCTGCCCTCAGCAAGCAGAGACAGGTCTCAGCATTTTCAGGACATTATAAAATGCTTCTGAAGTTGTCCCCAGTTTGCTAACATACAATATGACTTTTTTATTTTTATAAAGTTGTTTTTGCCGCATTCTCACGTACTTTTCTTCCAAAGCTGTTATAACAACTTGGCATAATTGCATTCACAAGACTTTGAAGGACTCCACAGTGTTGAGTCACCTCATAGAAGCTCTAACTTGTATGTAAAGAAACACGTGGAATAAAAGCAATAAAAATATTTTTCTTTTTATTTCCTTTCACAGGATACTTGGAAAGAAACACCGTGTTATCATTATGGATAAAGTTTGACATTGATAGTCTTTAACATCCATTGACTTTTTCACTTTATACTTTAAATTCCATATTCTTACAATGCCCCCATTTTAAAGTAGGAGAAAGCTCTCTAAACTCAGCAGCTACCAGGATGTAACACAAGCAAATTAAGAAAACCATTTACTCTTTAAGTCATTCGGAGCTTCCAGTTATACTGCTCGGATCATTAACAGATAATAATACACAAACACAATGTGCACTTTCCAATCACTGGAACCAGTTTATTTTTTCATTAGTAAAATGCCAGTGTGTATCCTATCTGCCAAGTCCCCATCTCTGGAAAATATCTGTGTGAGGCCAACCTCACCTCGCAAAACTTTAACAAGAAATTGCAGAACTTGGCTGCTCCGAAAGACTTCAGTGCTCTCCAGTGTCTTTTGTGGATTTTCTGCTTTTGAAATTTTTCTTGAAGACAGAACATGACTATAAACAATTAAAATTTCAAAGCATATTAACAAATTTTTAGTATGGCATTCATAACTTGCAGAAGATAGTCATCTCTTACCACCAAGTTATGGATGCAAGGCCTGCAAAAGACTTCAAAATTGTTTCTTTTTCCTTATAAGTAATGGATATTAGAGGAGCAAATTATAAGGTTTTTTTTCACCCTTGTACTTAGATGCCTGGAATCAGAGTAGCTGCTATCACCACCACACACACATAAGATCAAGGGACAGGTTTTTATATAATGGCAGCCACATAACAAGCTGTAGCACTCTGTCCGGCCAAGGTCCTTTTGTAGGGTGGTTTTCAGTTTAAAGACAGACAACTGAGGTCATCTGATCTTGACACTTTCAATATCCTTCCTCCTAATGATCTTAGTCTTTCTATTTCAATTCCTTCCAGATGCCTCTTTATGCACAGGAGCTCTGCTTGTATTTAAACTAAGGGCGTTTGCTTAGGAGAAGAATTTAACCCGTTTGCCCAGTCCCACTCTGCCGCAGGAATAATGTGAATCCTCTGCTTTAATTCACGAAACATCTTGATCAAGTCTGTTCCTCGAGCCCTTCAAGGGCTGTTTATTGTTTCTCTTTAAAACTAAAACTCTGTGTGTGTGCCTGTGTGTGTGTATTTTGTAGGGGGTAAATTTTAGATAAGCATAAATTCTTCCTGTTAAACTGCTATTTAACTACTGACTACTGACCTAGCAGCACAAGACTATACTCCACCAAGAAAAAGGAAAAGATTCTGAACAATCGATCCATTGCCACACGTTTAGAAACATTAGTAATGCTTCTGTGGAAGAGTGTGCTATGGTCTGGCAATCTTCTTACTTCTCTATTTTTTCTTGTAACAGAAGCCCAAAGTATTAACCAGGACACGTGTTCAGGACACCCGCTTCTCTTACATATAGGTATGAGCATATGACTAAATTCTAGCTGATGGCTTATAAACGGAAATGATGTGTGAAATGAAGTGTCAGGCCTTTAAAGGATAGCTTCAACTCTCTAATTTTTCTTTACCTCTTCCTGCTGGTTGTGGGCCATCTTTGAAGAGGTAGGCAAATACCATACACTAAGGGGATGACAGATTAACCAAAATAAAGAAACTATGATCCTTAGATTATGCAGGGTCACAAAGGGGTATCTGTTAGAGCTAGATAAGCTTAGCCTACATTCTAACTTAAACTTTTTAATTATAAAATTATTCAATCGCAAAAAATAGAGAAAATAGAATACATATCCAGGTATCTACCACCCTGAATTTTCAAAGATAACTTACTATTAAATAAAATAAATAGTACACTATAAATAATTATCTTTCTTCCCTTCTTATAAGTAATTGCTGTTTTGAATTTAGTGTATACCTTTCCCATTTGTGATTTTGTAAGTGTACTGCAAACATATGTGTCCAACAAAAACACAGTATTTTTATTGCATGCAAAAGTTTTATATGAAGGATATCATATTATCCACTGGATTCCATAACTTTTTAAAAAATTTGTAATTAAACTTATTAGGTTGACATGGATTAATAAAATTAAATAGGTTTCAAGTGAACAACTTTCTTTTTTTACCCATTTATTTTTCATTCCCTTTTATCATGCTTATGGATATATTTTAAATCTCTTTGCCATTCTTTTATTTTTGTGTGTTTTAACATGCCTTGATTTTCTTTGCTTTACCTTGTCATCTTTCTGGCAGTCTACTGAGGTGATTGAGTTTTATTCTAGCATACATCTTTTCTTTACTGATTTTCAGTCACACCTTCTATATCTATTCTTTAAGAGGTCACTTTAAAAGTACACACATTATTACAAAACTCTAAGATAAATTGAAAATTCCTATTCTACTCTTGAATATGACAGTTAAAATAATTAAATATATATTTTAGATTCACTTTATTTTGTTTTTATAATTCTTAGTTTCATCAAAATGCTTCATTGATTTCTCTCTTCGGCAATAATTCTGGTAGTCTTCACTTTTCTGGGTTAAATCCCCTTTTTCCCAACCATATGCTTTAGTACAGTAGTATTTGTTATTACAATATAACTACCTTATTTTGATTGATAAGAAAATGTAAAACAAAACTAAAATATGTGACAATAGTGAAGAGATTTAGGCAGGTGGTGGAGACTCAGTTAGGTATTGGAGATTAAAAAGATGGTAATCAGTATTACACAGTAAGAAAATATTTAGTAATATTTGGGTGTGCAGTATATACATATGCAGACTCCTTTGTAATATAAACACTCGCTATTAATTATCTATTAAGAAATGTTTCTTAGAGCAAGTAGTTTAGAAATGTCGGGAGAGTGTGAAATATTCCTGAAGATAATACTTCTGAAATAGTAACCAGTGGGAAGGGTGACCCCGTTGAGTTTCTTCTCTGTAAAACATGTATAACAAGATGTAATTTTCCTGTTATTTGGAGGACTAGCCACAATGCATCCAAAAACCAAGAAGAAAGCCTGACATATGGGAACGATTGATAATTGTTAAGTATTAGTGGTAATGCTATTTATTTTCAGAATGGAGAGGCATTATTAAGAACATGTTGTTTTTTAAATGATGTAAATGCTCACTCCTCAAATAAGATATTAGGTTCAATTGCTACTAATATCTGACCCTCATAAAATGTGTCCTTTGACCATTGTCTTTCCTAAATTTTCACATCTAAATAGTAAAAAAGAAAGTGGCATAAGCAAAAGTAATAGAATAGGTATTCAAAGTTATAGAATAGTTTGGACACAAAGTGAGATTTTGTCTTAACTTAGTGATATGTGAGCGCCTAACTCACTTGGGTCCCTTTGTGGGGCTCAGGATACGTTGGATGCAGTGGACAGAAGGAGACGGCAAGGTCCAGGTCAGGGACCTGATAAGTCTTGGCTGAGCTCTGCTCGGAACTCTAGTACTTGCCCTCTGTTGTACAATTAGGAAGACGTCTTGTTCCATATCTTAGAATGAGAAACTGATGTGGACCCAAAGTTTTACAGCATGTAGTTTTTTAGGAAAGTTGCCTGGGGCTGAGTCATTTGGCTGTCATCTTTTTGTCTATTTTCCCCGTTATTTTGCCCTTTCTGATGTCCATTGTGCAGCCTTCCTTCGATCGCTTGTTTTCTAGTATCATTTCTATAATCTTAACTGATTAGCACTGACATCGTATTTACTAAAGTCAGCTTTAATTAATCTGTTAGCAGTATGCCACCTGAATCCACAAATAGAATACGAAATTCAAGAAATCAAATTTATACTGATTGAAATAGATTTCCTTCTGACATTCTATAGATAAAAGGAAATTAGTTAAGCACACTTTTGAAAATAATTGATTTCAAACTCTTGCAAAACAACATTTTTGTCAGCTCATTGTAAATGAATGAGAAACATATGGATTAGGTTTCCATCAAAAACACACACATTTATAAATTCAACAAAATTTTTTGGCAATAGTCTCTTTTTATTTTGCCAATTTCAAAATATTTGAAAACAATTTGAGAATTATTTTCAAACATACAAAGTCACAGGATATTTATTATTTTACAAACTCAAAAAGAAAAAAAGAAAAAAACCTATAAAGTTACTTCTACAGAAATAGTTATCAAGTGAATAGTGTTGTAATCTTGATAGCCCATGGATTATCTCAAATCTGATTAACTGATGGAAAAGAACATCATGCTCTGAAAACGAGAAGCATTTTGGAAAGCTCAGGAAAATATTCAAAACCCAAGACAAGAAACTATGCTGCTTACTCTCAAATATAAAAAGGGCAGATTTTCTTTCAAATAATTTAAAAACACATTTCATATTAATATGAACGAGCATTTACATTGGATTAAAATAAGAGAATAAAATGTACTGTGTACCATTGGTTTTAAACAGTAGTTAACCAATATGACTTTAGATCTTATAAAATTAAACAAAATTCCATTTTAATTTGATTGGAATCAGTGGTAAAAATGTAAGGCGATTCTCTTCGTCATGACTTTTTGGTTTAGTTGTAGAAACCCTATTTAACCCATCTTAGACAAAAACATTAAAAACATTTAAAAGAAAAGGGATATTTGGAAGTCCAGGTCACCTGCTCATTTTTGTCATGGCAGTGTCCAAGGGCTCACTACCCGACCCTTCTTTCCCCTCTTTGGGTTGGCCTTAGGAAATATTTCACAAAATGGGGGGGGGGGGAGCTCCTGGCTCTTAGGTTCCCAACCATCAGGGGAAAACAAACACCTCCCTTGGGACAGTTCTAACAAAGAGCCTAAGACAGTGCAGAGCTGCTGTGTGAGTGTCGTGCCTTCAGCCACCTCAATCAGGGCAACTTAGGGAAGGAGGAGCAGGACCAGTACCATCCAGACAAGATGGAATGAGGGTGGGGGCATGGGTTTCTCCATAAATAGGGCCAGTATTTCCAAAGGAAAGGAGAAGGGGCACTGAACAGGCAGTAACTGCAGAGATCCACAGGGAGGAGTTTCTGATTGTCTTCCAGTACTATCTACAATTTCTACAACATCGGCGGTATTATTCGCTATCCTGATGCATGTGCTATATTAGTTGTTCTAGAATATGATAAAAGTGATGACTTAGTGGTCCCTGTCTGGTTAATTGCACTTTCCTTCAAATCACTCTAGTGCGCTTTAACTGAACAGAGTTAGGGAAAGTAGGCCCTTCCCTCCGAACCTTTGCCTGGACCCCTTCCCCGTGGAGGTTGCTTGGTGATTGCCCCATCTCCCCAGCACCCTGCAACGGAGGCCATGGTGGGGCCGCCGAGCCTCCCGCCTGGGAAGCTGGGTCTGGCTGGGGGGCAGAGGCCTCCAAGGAAGGGAAGGCTGTGGCGCTCAGGCCACCCAGCTGAGGCTTGAGAAGAAATGTTTCCTTGGGTTTCTTCTTTGAACTGTTATCAGAGTTGTAAGATCCCAGGAGCCCAGATCAGCCAGATGGGGTCAAGACCAGGGGAAAGGAGCCCAAGAGACCTCCCCATCAACCTCTAAACTATGTGCGATGAGCTGTAGACTCTCAGGCTCTGCAGGAGGACAGTGGGCTGGCTGCAGGGGGCTTGGCCTCGGCTCTGCAAGGGTCAGGCCCACCCTGCCTATCTCCCCTCCACGCCTGCAGTTGGGATGGGCAGGGGAGGGCTGTAGAGAGCTTGTCATCTGTGTCTTCTTGGGTGACAGAACACTAGTCATGGCACTTGCCCCCTGTGATTTCACAAGGAGAAGATCTCTATTTAAAAAAGAAAGGAAGGAAGGAAGGAAGGAAGGAAGGAAGGAAGGAAGGAAGGAAGGAAGGAAGGAAGGAAGGAAGGAAGGAAGGAAGGGAGAAAAAATAAAGCCCCTTAAGTATAAAGAGCTTTTTTTAAGTATAGAAAAATCAGGGTAAATATTTAGTATTTGCTTTGCTTTGTGGCTTCTTGAACAACTTTAAAAGGAACATTTCCTTCAAGAGGAAGTTTTTATGGGTGATTAAAAAAAAAATAAATTGAAAACTAAAGAATGTTTTTAGATACTTTAGACAGATTTTTAAAAGTTCTATTTGCATAATGTTGAGTAATTTAATCCTCTGTGCTTGTATTACATTCCGATGATTTAACAAACAAGGCAAACAATGTCTTTTTTACTGGTACTTAATCTGCATATCCTGTTTATGTTTTCATCTGTACCACTCTCACAGAGTTGAGAAGAATTTCTGTAGTTCCTGTTTTATTTTATGAGTGACTGAGAAGTATTTACTTTGTCTAAACAGTTATAATAATATTTGTTAGTCACTGAATCATCATTTTCATCTTCATTTCGTGAAAGTGCTGTTCGTAGAAATGTATGAACACTGAAGCACTGCTCATTTGTGTAACATTTCTTTTTCTAGTATAGTACACAGATGCGTGGTGAGGTAAACAATGACAGTCACATTCCCTAACATTTCTCCAGCACTTTTGTGTGTGACAATCATTGTTCTAAATATCTTCTGTGTTTAAACTCATTTTGTCCTCAAGGCATCCTAATGAAGTAGTTGGTATTATTCACATTTTACCAGAAAGACGCTGAGCACTGGCAAATAAATAAAATCCATTTTTTATGCTATGTTTTATTTTTTTAAAGCGTTTCTGATCATGTGTTGAAAGAATACCTGAGTCTGTGAAATGAAACTTATTTTTTACAACAATCTTTGTAATTAGTGTATGTTAAGCAATCATATGACATAAAATATACTGAAATTGCTTTTTAAAAAGTCCTAAAATTGAGAAAAACAAGGTACAAAAATAAATATTATTTACAAAATGTATGCATAAAATGTGTGTCAAATTTAGAATTGTAATAACATCATTCAATAGACACTTATTAGGTATTTCCTTTTTTTTGCTGATTTTTTATTTTCCCTAAGAGAAAAAGACAGAAGGCAGTAAGAGATAATTCAGAAACACACACACACACATACACACACAGATTTTCATTAAGATAAATCATTGTTTATTCTGAGGTTGTATTGGCATTTTTTCAGCTTTATTGAGGTATAATTGACAGAAATTTAAGATATTTAAAGTGTATATCATTGTGATTTGATATTCTCGTACATTGTAAGAGGATTCCCACTGTCTGATTAATGAACAGATATTTTGTTTGTTTATTTATTTAGAGTAAGGAACTCTAACAATATGCATTGGCTTAAAACTTAACCACTTTATGATAAGTGTAGAATTTAAATATAATATGGAATGGTTTGTCTTTTAAATTTAACAGTTACATATGTCCATGGACTTTTCTTATCATATATCATTAGAAACTGGCTTTCCAAATTATACTCTTCAGAATAAAGTTCTTTCTAAAGCTGAAAGAGGTTATTTGGTGCAAAAATCTATGCTCCCACGTGATGGTGCCATATTCATCTTACTTCCAGATGTTAACATTGTCTTTCCTACACAGAACAGCCCCTAGAGAGGAACCATGTTTGAGATTTGAAAAAAGCAAATATCCAGGCTTGGGTACCACTTACCAATAGAGTAACACAAATTGATGGATGCTCATGCATATTATGGAAGGATGGGAAATGGGTACTATGTAGTTTTGCTATAGTAAAACTCATAGTAATTACTGATAAAGTATATGGCCTGACCTGAATGCCAATGGCATTCTCAATTTATCATAGAAAAATTGACAAATGCTTTAATACAGTTTGTATATATATTCTTAGTCTTTGATTTACCATTTATTATTCACAGCGTGCAAAATTGTTTCTGGAAAAAATATAAAATGTGTTTTATGTATCATTACAAACTTCAAAAGCAGAAAATTTGAAGAAAAATTTAACATTATTTTAAAGAAATATTGTTTTAATATTTACAAAAACATGGAATATCAAATGACAAATAAGTTATAATATTACTATATTTATTATTGAGCTTACCTTACTAAATTTATAATTATATTAAATACATTTTTATACAAATAGATAATTCTTAGCTGCTTAATAATCTAAACTTGTTTCAAAGAGTAAATATTTATTTTGAAATATTTTCCCCCCACCCTACTGATTTTGTGGGTAACTCTTTTTTTTTTTTTTGAAATATATCTTTATTGATTCCAGAGAGAGGAAGGGAGAGAGAGAGATAGAAACATCAATGATGAGAGAGTGAGTCATTGATCAGTTGCCTCCTGCACCCCACCCCCAACCTGAGGATCGACCTGCAACCCGGGAATGTGCTGAGACTGGGAATTGAACTGAGATCTACCAGATCCTAGGTTGATGCTCAACCGCTGAGCCACACCGACCAGGCTGTGGGAAACTCTTGAAAGCATTGTTAGCAAATGTCATGCAAAAAGTACCTTGCAATGAGAATTAAAATGTGCAGATATATCTTGGTAATTATAATATTCAAGGCAGAAAATGCCTGAAGATACTTATTTTGTTTTAGCCTAGGAAGGGATAGCTAGAACAAAAAAATATTTTCCACTAAGAGTAAGTCTCTTCAGTAACTGAAATTTACAGTCAAATAATTTTCCTCTGCTTAACATAGTTGATATTTGGTCAATCTCTCAATCTCTTAAAAGTGGAAGAGGTCCTGAAAACTGATAAGAGAAGAAATTAATTTAATTCTTTTGCTTGTAAAGATGGACGTATTCAAGATTATAAAGTATGTGACATCGCTCAGATTTAAGCAATATCTTTGAAACAAGTACTATAAACTGTGCATAATGGGGAATGATTAAAACATAGAATTTATTAGATGGCTGAATCCATATCAACTGTAATAATTTACTACATTAATTTAAGAAGTAGAAAATCAAAATGGTTGAACTGTTAAAAATCCATTTCTACCTAATAAACAAATATTTAATAATAGATTTTTCTGCTAAATATCTTACTCCCACTGGTTTTAGCTCAAAACACGATTAATAATTTATATGAGCTGCTGTTTACAACCCAACCCCTATGAAGATTTCATGATCAGTTGCCATATTGGGTCAAATTAATGGCTTGCATAATCAAGTGTTTTGTTTCTGAATGACACCAAAGACATTTAATTAAGATAGGGAACAAAATTGGCCATAACACTTATCCCTGGAGAATCCTGTTTGTTTGTTTTTTCATCCAAGATGAATTCTCTCTTTATTTTACCTTTTCTTAAGCCAGTTCCTTAATTATGTCAAAATACTTTTTATAACCTTGTGATTTTTCTGTAAAAAATACTTGTGTATGCACCCCCCCCCCCCACACGGATGTTCTCTTAGGCTAGCATAAATTTTTCATGACCGACAGTGATTTATATTTACTTAAGCATTTGTTTTGTTTTTTTAAATCCCTTACTAGACTTTCTTCTGGGCTTCTTAGATCTCAAGAGCTATCACATAGCAATTTCTATTAATTAAAAAATAAAGATTCTGTCTTAGTTCATTCAGGCTGCTATAACAAAATATCACAGACTGGGTACCTTATAAACAACAGAAATTTAGTCCTGCAGGCTGTGAGTGTGAGAACAGGGTGGTAGCATGGTCACATGTGGGCTAGTGTGAGCCCTGTGGGGTTTCTTTTGTGAGGGCACTAATCCCATTCATAAGGGCTCCCCCTTCATGACCTAACCACCTCCTAAAGGCCCACCTCCTAACACCGTCACTGTGGGCATTAGGATTCCAACATGTGAATACAGCAGATGCATAGAGACTGATAGCTTTTCCCCCCATTGCTTTTCAGAGAGAGTGGAAGGGGGGTGGGGAGAGAGAGAGATTTCGACTGGTTGCCTCCTGCACGCATACCTAGCAGGGCTGGGGACTGAGCCTGCAACTGAGGTGTGTGCCCTTGGCCGAAACTGAACCCTGGACCGTTCAGTCTGAAGGCTGACGCTCTAACCGCTGAGCCAAACTAACTAGGGCGAGACTGATAGGTTTTTCATAGATGACAAGTGTGGGAAGAAGGATCCCAGGAAGGCTCTCAGTGGAAACTGACTCTTGAATGACATGTTTAAGGATGTGTAAAGGGTCACCAGGTATATAAGGGTGGTAAAGCCCAAGTGGAAAGAGCAACTTGCGCAATGTCATGGAACCAAAGGCATGTTCAAAAAAGTACATTCTTTTGGGACGTGTAACTGGAAATGTAGGCTAGAAAATGAAGTTATGCCATCTTTACCAATGTTTTTCAAACTTTTAAAATTAGGAATTATACTTTAGTTTGCAACCCAGGATATATATACATGTAGCTATCTTTTTAGAGATAGACAAACTTTACTCTGTTTGTTCATTATAGTTCTATAGGTCAGACATCTGAGACAGGTCTCACTGGGATAGAAAATCTAACCAAGTCACTGGGTACTAGTAGGACTGCTATTTCTTTCTGGAAGTTCTAGGAGGGGCATCTTTTCCCTTGCCTTTCCAGTGTCTAAAAACCACCACATTTCTTGACTTCTGGCACCTGTTTCCATCTTCAAAGCCATCAATGGTGGGTCAAAATCTTCTCACACAAAAATGTCTCTGGTTCTGTGAGAAAAGAAAAACTGGAAAAGCCTTTATGCTTATAAAGGCTCCTATGATTAGATTGAGCCCATCAGGATAAGAATCTGAGTATCTCAAGTTTCTTACCCTTAATCGCATCTGCAAAATCCCTTTTGTTATATAAGGTAACCTATGTATAAATTCTGGGAACTAGCATATGGGCATCATTGAGAGTTATTAATTCTGGGTCCTTAAAATTTACATTTGTCCCACATGAAAAATTTATTCACTGAACCCAAGTTCCTCAAAAGTCCAACTCATTAACATATAAACTAAGTGTCCAAAAAAATCTCATCTAAATCTCATCAGCTCAAAAGCCCCAAATGTCATCCTGTACATAATCTAATTTAGGTATGCTCTCAGTATAATCTACCCTGGGGCACAATTCCTTTCCATTTGTAAACCTGTAAAAGAAACATGTTATCTGTCCCCGAAGTTCAGTGGTAGGACAGGCACAGGATAACAGTGATAGACATTCCAGTTAAAAAAGAGAGAAAATTAAAGGGAAAAAAGGCATTAGTCCCAACAATTTCTAAACCCAGCTGGGTAAACTTCACTAGGTTTCAAGCCTGTGAATAATCCTGTGTGGTTTTCAGCTCCTTCCAGGCTCCTGGCTTCCTGCCTTCGAGTCATCCTTCCCTTTTCATGAAATATGGCAGGTGTCCGCAGCTGAATAGTTTTATCGGCTTGTTTTCTGCCAGTAGAATTTTAGGGGTCCAGTAGCCTCCTTTCATTTCATACTTTATTCCTTTTCGTCCAGTCTGGCGGTGTTTCTTGTCGTATAAAATTTCCAAGAACCTAGCGGATCCCCCATGTATCCCGTGGAGATGTGCTGCACTAGATAAGAGACTTCCACAGATGTTTCTTAGATAGTTGCTTCTCTGTTTCTGGCTTCTGCTGAGATATCGGAGGGACAACACCCTTAAACTTTCTAGATGTTTTCTGTGGTTGAGGGGATCTGAGAGTCACGCTCTTAACCTCTTCAAAGAGCTCTTTGTGTGACTGAGTGTTGTGACCTTTTGATCCTTTTGAAGTTCTGGCAGAAAATTGTTACAGCCACACCCTCGGCGTCTTCTTTAGATCCCACATTCCTGACAGCGTATCTCTTAATTTTAGCAGGTTTTGCAATCGGGGTAGGCTGAGAATTTCCCAAATCATCACCTCTTGGTTCCTTTTTGTTTAATCAGTCTTCTCCTAATTTATCTCCTCCTAGCATTTTACTGTAAGCAGCAACCAAAAATAATAATAATAAAAAATTAAAAAAACAACAACACAGGCTGTTTCTTCATCCCTTTGCTTGGAAATCTCCTCAGCTAAATGTTCCATTTCCTCACGTAGAGCTTTGCTTTCCACATAGCTGCAGAAGGCATTCTGCTAGGATTTCTGCCGCTGGCCGTGAGGAAAACCTTTCCTGCAGCTGCCAACAGCCCGTGGCTTATTTCCTCCCGAGCCCGCACCCTGGGCGCCCGCTCTGTCCGTTTCTCCCAGGAGGCCGCATGCAGTGGTTCAGGGGCTCTAAGGGAACCTCTGCTTCCCCTGTGTGCCCCTCACCTCCCTCCAGCCTCACCAGCAAAGCCGCTACACCCACATTTCTCCTAACAGCATGTTTATCTATGCTCTTGGAACACGCTCCTCTAAATTCACTCAGGCTCAGCCCCTGCCCAATCCAAAGCCACTTTGCCATCTCTCGAGATCTTTTTCACAGCACTGTCTCACTCTCTATTGTTGCCAAAACAAATTCCCACCTGTGGTGGCTTTAAAAACCACAAACGTATTATCTAACGGCCAGCAACACCCTCTTCCTACCAGTGCTCCCTAAATAGAATGAATTCTCTCTTTGTTCCCTTGAGTTTCGGCCGATGCCCACCTTTTCTAAGGAACAGAATCAACAGTGCTGCTTCTCTCCTCAAGATTCGTGTTTTGCTCATAGACTGCACACTGTTCAGCATAGCTTACCCTGGGTCCCTGCTGTTTCATTATTTGTCTTCATAATATATGTCAAGTTATTTTAAGAATATAGTTAGATATCTGAGGACAGAAACTTCTGGCACTCCTTCCATTTATTATGGTGTTTTCACCCGGTAACCACCCTGATTCCATTTGTGAATGATGCAAAGCATGATAGACAACAGGAGAGTTAAAGAAGGAAAGTTTGCTTCATGAAGCAGAAGTTTTAGACAGCCAGAATGCCAACACGGAGAGACTGTGCATGTTTTATGTAATAACTTACCATTACTCTCCAATTCATAGGTGCAGCAAGTATTTAGAAAATATTTTAGTTTATGAGTGCTTTCAACACAGGTCATCTCAGTTGATCTTCACTCACACACAAATACACTAAAGAACAAAAGAATAATATTTAGATTTCATTTGTGTTTGCTAACTTACACAAGGTCAAGGAAGATCAGTGGCCGGGCAAGGAATGATGTCTTTATCTCAGTCCATGATGTGGGCTGAGCCTGCAAATTAGATTTCCTGTGTGGGTAACACTTTGGCCATGGCTCCTGAACCTGCAAACCAGCTTGGAGGCATTCTTTCCCCAAACGCTGGCATCTGTAGTTATGTTAAGCATAAAGTCCTGGGACATCATTTAAAACCTCTACCAGATGACATTATGAAAGACTCTGATGGATGCATTTAGGACACACAGATCCATGTTTTGTGTAGATGTTCTCAGCTGGTGGAGAGATATCAATATTCCTGCAAGGATTTAAAATATACACATTTCTTTCACACCCTAGAGGTCAGAGAACCTTCTTCAGAATGTCTGCGATTTAGTTGGTGTGAGGTATAAAAAGATGTAGGGTTGGTCTTAGGTCTTTTTCTATTCAAATTCATTCATTCATATCAAATCCTATCCCAAAGCAAATATTATGTGGCTGGGGGGGGGGAGGCTCATTTTGTTACCAAATTAATATTTTTTTATGTAACTCCAAAGAGGAATGAGGATTATCCCTTAATTTAGGGCCAGGCAAATCCTGTGAAACAAAAGTAAATATGTGCATTTTTGCTTTACCACTAAAGGGAAATACTCTCATTTTTTAAAAAAACCTGAGGACCTATCATTCTAATTGTTTTAGTGTGCTTTTAATAAAGACATCATCCTCTATAGAGAGATATTTCTCTCTACTGTAAAACTATAGGTGTGACGATAAATAGCAATCGACACTCAAGTTTGGGATTGGAGAGTATTAAGGAGTGGTGGGGACTGTGGTAAACAGAAGAGTATATTTTTTTGTTGTTATTGTTAGGGAGCCATTACATGGATCAAGCCAATTGTTGTCATACAGGAATGTGAGCCCAGTGTTGCTAGATCTTTCAATTTTTTCAGAAGAAGCCAGAAATCTGAGTTTTTATGTGAAATTTCCCAGTTTTAAATGTTGGTAACATTTTAAAAGACCATATAGGAGCCAAATAAAACATATCTGTTGGCCAGGTTCCGCTTGCAAGTTGCCAGTTTGCAACCTCTGCTCTAGAGACCTGGAGCCGGGGCCCAACAGCAACAGCATCTGCTCAGCAACTGCTGCTCCCTGGGGACCCGCGGCTCTCAACAGACAGAGAACCTTGAAGAGCGGCCTGGCCACCGGCCTCGCTGTCCCGATGCAGAGGCGCCTGGCCTGCGATGCCCCGGGGGGGTCTTTTCCTCCTCCTCTTCCTCCTCCTTTTCCTCTTCCTCCTCCTCCTCTTCCTCCTCCTCTTCCTCTTTCTCTTCCTCTTCCTCCTCCTCCTCCCCCCCTTCTCCTTCACCCGCTTGACCTCACTTCATGTCATTTTTGGCCATTGCTGTTTATCCCCTCCCTGCCCTCTTCCTCCTCCACCCCCCCCCCCCCCACCCGCCTCAGAATAATTATTCTTTGCTGCAGGAACACAACCTAGCAGGGAAGCGAAACTAATTCATAGGGTGATTCAAGGTCAGGCAATAGGCACTGAGTGTCTACTAAGTGCCCCAAACTATAGGTGCAAAAGCAAGCGTGCGTGATGAGAGGACCAAGTGTCTGACAGAGAGCCACCATGAACAAGAGGGCACGTCTGTCAGAATTGGCACAGAGGCATCCCCATGAAGATCTAGGGGCCTTATCCCCTGGGAGGAAGGCACCACAGCTGTCTCCACAGGACCTCCTCTGAGGGTGCTGCAGACACAGGTCTGACTGTGCCCGTCATTCCAGGATTCTCTCTCTTTGTTTTCCAGATTTTTAAATCTCCCTACTCATGCCAATTTTGTAAATCTCAGGGAGGGCCTGGGACCACATATGTTTTTAAAAATAACATTGAAACAGGAAAGTTAATAAATGCCAAAGAGTTACTTATATAATATAAGATTTTAGAAATTATAATTTTGGACTGGTGTCATTTCAGGAAAGCAATTCTAGAGTTACTGTAATAGTAATAGCTACTATTTATAGGGAGTGGATTATATATATTAGATATTATTCTCATGTTACTTTGTTGAATCCTCACAAAAAATGGTCAAGGGATGGTTATATGCTGGATGCTTTACATGTGTTACTATTTTATTACACACCAATAACTAACTAACTAAAATAATACAAAAGGTATTATTTCAATTAACATTTGAGGAAAATAAGACTTAAAGAGGCTTAAATATTTTGCTTAAATTTGCCTTGTTGGTTAAGTGGTGAGGCCCGGATTTAAATGTTACCTCCATGAAAAGTCATGAGATTTCCATCACACGACTGTCTTTTGTTGAGGTCTAAAACAATTTCACCCAGTGATTGCTGTTTGTGGAGCATTTCATCAGTCTCCCAGTGGCCTCATATACTCATAGATAAATTTGAAATAATTTGGCCACAAGTAATTATTTCTAACAGAAAGCCTAACAGTGTATTAAACAATATGGGAATTTGTTTTTGTTAGACATCAATCCGAGACAGAGAGATTTGCTTCAGAAGTCATCATAGGCAGTGTTCTTGGAAATATCACCTTAGGGAATGTGAAGAAAGCAGGAGTCTGAGTAGAGGGGGAGTTGGTTGAGGTTTATTATCAATAAGGCCTCAGCTGAGTTTGTGGCGAGCTCCAAGATGGGATGGCTCTTCAGAGTTCTCCTGTGTTGAGGGGAGACACCCAGGACTTTAACCCCTACATCAACCAGACCCTGGATACAGGCTTCCCCAGGAAGGGGAGATATCTTTGGGTGAAGAGGTGATCTTCAGCTTTTGCAGTTCTGGAAGAGGGTTTGACAGCTCGGGGACATCAGCTCATAGTATTTCTAGAAGCTGGGAGAATAAATCCTGGAATCCTGAATGGAGAACCAAGCAGCCCAGGACAGCACTCACCACAAACAAACATCCTGACTTCCTCTCACATGACAAGAAGACTAGATATCAATGGTGGTCATGGTTTGGGTTCAGCCATTCAGTGTCAAGACTTCTGCATGCCTGTTTCTCTTGGTCTATTTTTTTATGATGGCAAGATGGCAACTCCAACTCTAAGGGTTAAGCTGAGAACAAGGGAGGAGAGAGGGGTACGGATAGTCATGGTTCCCTTTATCAGGAAAGTTAAAGTACCCCCCAGGTTACCTTTTTAATTCTTACAGTCCAGAATCGGTCTCAGGGCCAGGGAGATTGGCAAATTTAGTATCTCTCAAAATGGCACAGGTCTGTGTTGATTGACTTAGATTAATTTTTTGAGGCTGGGAATATCGTTGCCTAATGAATTTACTAATAAAGAAGAAGCAGAAAATTGATGTGCTGTAAGCAAAACACTAGTATTTTCCACAAGTCATTTTATTCCTAATTTGTAATCCCATGGATCCCTAAGCAGCATATGCTTTACAGCTACACACAGACCCCACGAGCATTTGGGTGAGGAGGTGGGGAGGTAAGGCTTGGAGGGGAACAAACAATACTCCCCTGAACCTGCAGAGTGTGACAGAAGGTGAAGTAAGGTGGGGATGAAAATGGAGTGAGGAGAGAGCACTGATTATGCGGGAATTCCAAGCTTAGAAGCCACCGGTAACAAAAAGAATGAAGAAATCCGGTTCTAGCTAATGAGAACTAAACTGTGCTTTCATTTACATCAATCTCTGTTTGCACCATCAAGAACATTTAGCTTCTTATTAGCTGTTGCTCAATGCTGATGTTTATTGGCATTGATGCTGGACAAGAGCACATCTGTGCTAAATTAGCTTAGTAAGGCTTGTAAGTGGGGTCATAGAGTCCTAGTAATTTGGGGCTGGAGACACTCTGGTAAATATCTAATGCGAACTCATCTTTTTACACACAGGAAACAGATCAGGAAGGGGCAAGTGGCTCAAAATAAATATAGGTATGAACTTTTGAAAAATCATTTTTCCCCCTTTTCCATTAAGAAACAGTTACGTGCTTTTCTGGTCTTGGACTTCTCTGAGCCAATTTGAGCAGAGTAATTGTCACATACAAGAAAAGTAGAAATGATTCATTTCAGGGGAAAGAAATAGAGATAGTTTAGTCAGCAATTTTCAACCTTTGTCATCCCATGGCACACGTAAACTAATTACTAAAATTCTGTGGCACACACAAACTTATATTTTTTGCCGATCTGACAAAATATAGGTATAATTTTGATTCATTTACACTCGATGGCAATTGTTGTGTTGGCTGATGTCATTTTTTTATTTGACAATCTAAGGGACAAGGGGTCAGTGCCCCTGACTAAATAGGCACTGCATGTTATAAAAATTCTTGGGGCACAGGTTGTGCTGTGGTACACCGGTTGAAAATTGCAGGCTTAAATAATTATTATGACACTGAAGAATACTTCAGGAGCCAAACAAATCAAACATTAGAAGTACCACCTTTTGACAAAGTAATTATTTAAAAATAATAATTGGTGATGATTGCTTTATTTTCAGAACAACTGACATGTTTCTGAATCGGCAAAATAAAAGATATTTTAGCAGGCATCTATTTAACTTGATGATTTCCCAACAGCCTAAATCTACACAGATTTCAATGGCAGAAGTTTGTTTAATGGGAAAATCTATCCAAAGAGAAACATTTGTTTCAGCTGTAGTGGGGAAATATTGATCTGCTATTAGGTTGATACAGAAAGCCAAGAGTTTTGCAAAAATTTCCACTGGCTAGTCATTGCATGTAATCCAAGTGAAGGAACTATTTGAAAAAAATAATCAATGGGATAGGTCAGTCACTTTTACTAATGCTACTTTGAGGATTGGGTAGTTTAATAAGTGAGTAACTTTTTTCTGTTATTGGATGTGCTGCATTGGGGAGTATAAACAGTGTTCCAGTGTGTGAGTGAATCGGCACTGGGTAATCTAAACAACACAATCATTTGCAATGGTAACGACTGTCAGATGGACTCTTAAGATGTGTGATGCTTTTTTAGATTCGTTTTTAGCGTACATTAATTAGAAAACCACCTAAAGTGTTACTTTGCTTCTGCATTCATTGTTTTAAAATATGTATTCATCCTGATTAAAGTTTTCACCATAAAAGTTTATGTTTAAGATGAGACTTTGGTGAGACTGGTGGTTAAACTTCCTCATTTTACAAAGGAACCAAGGCCAGAGAGGGTAAATGACTTTGGCAAGATCACAAAGCTAGTAAGTGACAAGCTTCCAGATTTTTTCCATTATATGGCATTAGTCAGTGAAGACAGGAGGCTCCCTCAGTCTCTACTGTCTTATCACAGTCTATAACATTAGACTATTCTTTGAACCCACATAGCTTTTTATATTTTAGAACAGGACAGTATATGAGGGGTAGACTAAGGAATAGCTATTAAAATTAGCATATAAGAGAAGAAACAGAAATATTATAAAATATAGAGGTTTAATATACTTATCAAAGGAGCAAATGACATATTTTAGTGGACCTTAAGGACTGAACTACATGAAACACATATTAGTAGTTAAAGTTCATACTGCCCATTTTGAATTATCAAGGCATTTCAGTATATGTATATTACATATTATATTATATGTACCTAAAATTTTCAGGGAAAGAAAGACTACAGAGGAGATTTAAAATCTGGATAGGACAAATTTTGTATTCAAACTGTAGCACTTAGAAACAAAATGCAATTCAGTGATATGCAGATTTTTGGGGTCTTCTGATAGAAAATGATGTATTGATATAATTAAAATCAGTGCATTGTATAACATACAGTTTGAATTATATTTTATTAAAGTAATTCTAATATTCTTGCTCCTAGAAATTCAAACTTTGCTACTTCTCTCTAACTCCAGGTAGAGGTGGATTAATTATACCAGTAATTATTTATTCAAGTAAACTTCTTTTCTCTTTCAGTTTATAACTAGAGTATGTTTTCCATCATAAAGTCATTGTAGACATCTTCTATTTCTATGACATAGGAATTTTCAGTATAGGATATTTGTGATATTTGTTGCTTATCAATCATTGTTTTATGGTGAAATATAATGTAGGCTCTAGCCAAACTTGACAAGTAGGAAACATTAGCATCAGAATTATTTTAAATGAAATATTTCATAATTTTTATCTAACTAATAAGAACTCCATATAGCCATGGGTTACAAAAAATGCTCCTTAAATCAATAGAGAATTAGAAAAATTTATTTATTCTAATTTTCCTGCCTCTTTTCCTTCTCTGAAACAGAAATATTATAAAATATAGAGGTTTAGTATATTTATCAAAGGAGCAAATGACATATTTCAGTGGACCTTAAGGACTGAACTACATGAAACACATATTAGTAGTTAAAGTTCATACTGCCCATTTTGAATTATCAAGGCATTTCAGTATATGTATATTACATATTATATATACCTAAAGTTTTCAGGGAAAGAAAGCTTGGCATGATTCATTTTTCTTGTGAGATAAAAGTTCAAACACATAATCTTTCAATTGTTGTAAATAATAACAATTCTGAATTAAAAATGTGCCCTCAAATCTTAAATAAAACTGAGGCTTCCAGAGTAGGAAATAGCAGTGTTTGGAAGGATTCTTATGATTGATCATGAATTTCTGACTAGACAACAAATAATGCTACTGTGAGCAATAAGTAAATATCAATTGTTCCTCTGAGCAATCTAGGAATATGCCCTCCTTTAATTATAAGTTATGTTTCATCATAAAACAATTAGATCAAAACACTCATGCCACTCTCTGCTCTTTTCTGTTAAATCCCTTCCCCGGTCATGTCTTCCATAATGACCTTCAGGATCAGAGTGGAGAGTAGGGGGCTATTTCTTTTCTGTTACATTCTTTATGATTGGTCTCTACTATCAGCTGTATAAGACACCAACACCTCAAACCCTGACCCCTGACATTAAAATAAATCCTTTAATGTTAAAATAGTTACAAGTTAATTCCATGATATTAGAGTTCAAACCCTGAGATTATTTTAATCAAGGGTTACTCATGGAAACTGATGCTACAGAAGACTTGAAAGGTAGTGAGTAGTCCAAGAGCAACACAGCCATGTGACAAACCCCGTGCCAACATCAAAGCAGGCCAAGACGTTAGATGGCTGCCACTTGGAGTATAGCTTCCAAGTTCTCTATATATACCACCCAAAGAAAAGTGGAACAATAAAAAAAAATAGAAAGGCAATGAAAAAAAGATGAATTAGTGTACCCCATAATTTTAATGATTTATATGCCTGAATTTATTTTAAAAGGACACCTAATGTAAATGCATTTCCATTGAAGGCCTTAAGACTGATTTTTCAAAATTACTGTGTATAAGAACAACTTACACGTGTTATGTGTTTATACATTTTTTTGGTAAATATTCAGGTAAGTATCCATCTTTGATCTTTTAGTGACTATTTTGAGAATCACTACATTTATATTTCCCCAGAGAGATAAAAGAATTGGAAATAGCTCTGTATGGTAAAGGTCTAACCATGGAATAACAGCTCTGGGAATGACTTATTCCATATAAACAGGTGATCGGGTGATTTCCTATAAAACAGCTCACACTCAAACATGGAGGAGTGGAATAATTTATTAAACACCCTGGCATATTTATGCCCTATGCTTTCTATTTTTGCAGTCCTGGTAAAATTCAGATGCTATTGGATGTTGCTGTTGAATGAATGTGGCCATATCAGAGTAAAACAACTACAACACAACCCTAAAATGGAACTAATAAAATATCTATGTATTAATAGAACTTAATGATAATTTAATTTCATGTTTTTTTTTCTTACTTTTTTACTCACATTTATTCTTAACTTTCCCTTTTAAAAAACTCACAAGTTGATAAGATTAGATATTTAAAGAAGAAAAAGTGAGGGAAAATAAATGGAAAGCGTATAAATCCTAAGGTAAGTTTTATATTGTAGAATAAGTTAAAAATTAAAGCTATCTAAAGAAAAATACCATTGCTGTGCAAATCAGAATGATTGTTAAGTAGCTCCCCCTATACCACCAGGCACACACCGTTGGTGCAGCATTCACTGAGGAAAACTCATGAGTTGCTGCTCAGTTATTCCAGGGCCACACAAGGTCTGGCAAGGTAGGAAGAGCAGGGTGTCAGTCGCTGGATATGAGTCCTGACTGTGAGGCTTCTGACCCCCCAGATTGCAGGAGAGCCAGTTCTCTCCAGTAGTCATTTGACAGGACAGAGACTTTGCCCCACTGTACGCTGGCAGCCTGTCTCCTGGCACCATTAGGATTAGGGGCCATGGCCAGAACTGATGGCCTTAATCACAATGCTGAAATGAGTTTACATGGAGCTTTGTGGGACTGCAACTTTTTGTCTGACAGGCCAAAGGAAAGGATTCCGTTTTGGACAAGTTAAACCTTATCTGTCAAATATAAATAACCATTATTCTACATGAATATGGAAATTATCAATTATTCATATTTCAGATAATTGATCTTGCATAGACTCTGTCTCTTTTATCACTTCATTGAATTAATAATGTGATTACTTATTGCTATCTTGTTTACTTTTCTAGAAAGTACTATTACTCAAATATGAGAAATTAATTTTTTTAACAAATTATAAAATCAGGAAAAGGTAATTTTAATCAATTTATTTAAAGTTACTGTTTGCTTAAGAAAATGTTTGAATTGTAGCAAATTGGGCTTAAAATCAAATTTCTGTAAAGGTGCCCTATTTGTATGTATGTACCTGAGTCAGATACTAGGTATTTAACAAATTAGGTATCACTCCACTCTCTTGCCTCTCATGAAGCTAGGTGTGGCCACATGACTGAGTTTGTCAAATTTATGTAGATCTTCATCCTGGGTCCACAAGAATCTACCCTCAATTTTCTCTCTCCACAAGCTGGCCAATCAGATGTCAATGTGCAGGGTGTTCTCAGGATCTGTAGAGTTTGTGTTGAAGATGATAGAATTTCCTTTAACTCTGAGTGACTCTGGTGCAGGCCCGCCCCCTGAACTGCTCATGTAAATTTAAACTAGCAAAACATAAACCTCTGTCAAGGTAAAAATCACTGAAAATTTTGGTCTATCTGTTATAGCAGCTAAGGTTACCTGAAATACTACATAGAAGCCCTTGATAAAGTATAGACTTAAGGCATTTAAAAGAAATTAAAATATTTAAAAATTATAGGCATGGGAGGACAAGTTTCTAATAATGAATTAATCTATTCAAATCAGTAATGGCATTCTGTGCTTTCTTATGGCTCATCAATTAGGAATGGTTTAACATTTTTAAAGGGTTGTTTAAAAAAATAAAGAAAAAAATCAAAAGAAAATTATCACAGAGACTATTATGTGCCCCACAAAATCTATATGGTCCTTTACAGAAAAAATCTGCTTTTAAATAGACTTTGTTTTTTAGAGAAGTTTTAGGTTCTCAACAAAACTGAGCAGAAAGTACAAAGTGTTGCCATCTGTTCCCTGCCCTGACACAGGCACAGCCTCCCCCATTGGCGACTCCCCCATCATTGTGATGTGATTGTTACAACTGGGGAACCTGCCTCGACATGCCATCGTTCATAGTTCACTTGAGGATTCACTCTCGGCCTTGTACGTTCTACAGGCTTTGATGAGTGCATATTGAGGTGTGTCCATCGTTGTAGCATTTAGAGTCATATATTTGGAATTATACAATATGTAGACTTTACAGATCGACTTCTTTCACTTAGAAATATGCATGTAAGTTTCCTCCATGTCATTTCATGCCTTGATAGCTCATTTCTTTTCAGCACAGCTTATTTACCATAGTTTGTTTATCTACCTGATGAAAGATATATCTGGTTGCACCCGAGTTTTGGCAATTATAAATAAGGATGCTATAAGGATTGCATAAAGGCTTCTGTGTGGACTTTTTATGACTTTTACTGTTAAAGATTAGTTTTTCTGTTCCAGAATTTTATATATATATATACACATACACACACATATATGTGGAGTCACTAATTTTGTGTGCATTTGTGTCTGCCTTTTGTTCAGCATACTGTTTTGAAATTCATTCGTAAATCAGTTGCAAATATCAAGTTTGTTCTTTTTATAGTTAAGTAATATTCCATTATATACATATATAAAGTATATATGATTTGTTTATCTTTTTAGTTGGTGATGGACATTTGGGTTGCTTCCAGTTTGGGAATTTTGAGTAAAGATGTTATAAACATTTTGTACAGGTCTTTTGATGGATACATTTTTATTTCTCTTAAGTAAATGCCTCAGAATGGTATTACTGAGTCATATGGTATGTGTACTTTATTAACTTTATTAAAAACTGCTAAGCTGGTTTTCAAAGTGAATGTACCACTTTTCACCATTTTTCACTTACAACAGAAATATATAAAATTTCCAGTTGCTAACCATCCTCTCTAACAGAAAGGGTTCCCAGGATCCCGTAATTAGAAACCAACAGGCTTTTTAAATGTATTGGTACAGAATTGTCTCAACATTCTTTATGGGCAGGGACTACACAAGAGTTTGAATTCTGGGAGGCTGCTTCGTTGGGGATGACCGTCGAAGACAGTATTAGGTAATAATATCTTCAGTGCTTTCTTAGCTATTTCTGCCATGTGAATTTCAAGTAACATCCTTTGAATATGACCTAACAACTCAAGGCTTGTAGAGCACAACTTTTCTACTTATGTACATCCCACTACTTTTTCTGAAGTATTTAAACTTAAATTACAGAAGATGTAACATCACAGATTTGTACTCCTACAAAATTATATTTTTATATATTAACGCAAATAATAGAACTATAATGCCAAACTACCAGGAAAAATATTTGAAACAAGTATCAAATTAATTCGTTTATATAAATATCTACATGAATTTGAAAGATAAACAGTAAGACCCCCCTAAAATAAAAGAAAACTGGGATAATTAATTTAAAATGTTCAAGAGTTTGTGTGAGTGAACATGACTAAGATACAAAAATATGCCTAATTTTTAAATAATGTTATATTTATAAAACCACAAACCAACTGACAAAAAAGACGAACATATCTTTCTAAAGCAAAAGTCTGGACTTAGCTTTGCACTCCACAGGCTTTCTGCAGGTGTTTGCCTGTAGGATATCTGTATAAAATAGACACAGTGTGTCACCGAAGGAATTCTTCCTAAGTGTATAATTGATTTCTACGGAAATAAATAGGAGAGAATTGTGTAGATAAACAAGCTAACATAATTGATGAATATCGTATTTGCAGAAGTGGAATTTGGTACAAAATGTTGTAACTAAAGTCACGTCTTAATTATTTAAAGATGATTATTCAATTGTGAATCAGTCAGCCTGGCTCCTTGTTCACCCTCTACCATGTAGCTCTTGCTGTGCTGTTCAGATTCGCAGGGCTCCCCTTATTTCTGTGCTCTCTTCCCTCCTCTGGACATCTACATCAGACACTGCCAAGCATGAGTCCTAACTCTCCAACAAAGTCTTCCTTGAGTATGTCAGTCCAAAGGCAGCTCTCCATTCTTCTTGCTCTGTCAGTTGTATCAATTACTTGGGATCATTAGTCATCTCATATTGTTATTTCATTGTTATTTTACTACTGAGATTCTCTCATTGAAATTCTTCATACCCTTTATGACTAGAGACCAAGCCTTGTATCTATTATGTCTCTCATATTTCAAATAGTAAATGCATACTTTAACGCTGTCAATAAATATTTGTTTAATAAACAGAATGTAATCTAAGCATTTTAATTTCTCCTTTTTTGTTACCCAAATTTTGGCATATTTTCACTAACTTCTCAATTAGAAGTCAGTAATGCAAATAATCATTTGGGAAATAATTTGAACATATAATGTAATACTCTAATCTTCAAAGATTCAGGTACTAGAGAAGGTGCACACACATGCACAAGCCACCTCGCAGAGTCTTTACACTAAAAAGCAATGAAATGCTCTATGCATCACTTAACCAAACCTTACATTGTGTTGATTTTAAACTATGTTCTACAAAAAAGACTGTGTTTAGATGCTCATCAAAATAATAACATCTATTAATAGTTCTTAAGAACCCAATCCCTTTTAGCATCACTATATCATTCAGCTTCACACACTCCCTGAGTTTGGAGGTTGAGCTGGAGAGAGCGCTTAACTCATCCAGCCTTAACAGGCAGCTTTGGGAGAGCAGGGAGTGTGCCTGAGCGTCAGTGTCTTAGCAGTTAGCAGGAGCATTACTGAATGAGGACTCTAGCAAATTTCAGGAGCCAATATCAATTGCATTTATGGGTCTTTTTGAATATGTGTACACATCATTAAATCATTCTCTCCACAATCTTCATCCATTTGGACTGTCATTATAACTCAACAAAGTTGTTAATGCAATGGATAAAATCCATCTGAAAAAATAATCTTCGTTCTGATAACTTATTCGATTTCTATAGCAAGGACTTCAAATAACGTTTTATCTCTGAATGAAAAAAGAAACACCTCACCAAAACCCAAATATTCTTATTAACAACAAAACTTTCTTGTTAACAATATAAGGAGGTGAAGCCAAAAACGTGGAGGCCCCAAATGAAGCAGTAAACACTTATAAGGCAAATAGAGAGCCATGTTTTAACTTACAATTGTTTTAAACAAGCAGTTACATTTTGTGGCCAAGCAACGTCAAGCCTACACAATCATTAATGAGGTGCCATGATAGTTTCCTGAATCTAGTAGCAACTAATAAGGTCAAAAAAGAAAATGTTTGGCAGAGAGTCAAGGTCTGGATTTCGGTGATGAGATAGTTGCAGTGCCTTACCTCAGGCCATGTAAATAGAAACACCCAATAAAAACAAAACTTGGTTCACATGGAGCCAGAAAGTTAACATTAAGTGTGGTCTTGCTCTTACTATAGAAAATTATTATTTGCTGTCGTACCACTAACCTCCATGGGGACCTACCATTTACTATTTACCAGTAACCTGTGCTGAATTCAATTTTTGTCCTAGAAGGAAGAATCTGCACTGTGTACTAGCAGGTCTCTTTGGTTGCTGAAGGCAGTCAAAGGCCTTGATTGCGTGTGCAAGCCGTGTGTGTGTGTGTGTGTGTGTGTGTGTGTGTGTGTGTGAGATGTGTGGTGTGTTTGACCCAGGCTTTCAAAATATTGCTTTTGGGGTGGGAATTTGGATTTGAGGGGAATACAGTATTTTTGAATATATGTTTAATTATGTTTTAGATAAATTTAGAGAGTAAGGAGTCTTCAAAATGTTGGCCTCTTTGGTTCTCTCCCTTCTCCCCACTGTATTGCTCCGCAACTCAGGGCATTTTAACCTTTCAACTGGATCTTATTTTCCTTTGAATGGATAGCATGGTACAGGTAAGCCATAAATTGCATTATTGCACACTAATTACTGTTTTAAAGCATGGTAGGAATAGCTATTGCAAGAACTATTATTTATCCTAATTGATCCCAGCTGAGCTTGGAAGGGAGCCTGGCCTGAGAGTCTTCAAAGACTTGCCAAGAGACTGTCAGATTTGATAACTCACACCACTCTGAACTTGGCTCAGAGAGGTCAGTAACGGAGCGAACACTAAGCTCCCCCCGATATCCAAGCCTGCTGAAAAATGCAGACACGCTGCCAGCTGACTCGCAAGCCACTAGATTTTCAACTTTGTTTTAAGAGGCTCATGTGTTCTTGGAACTAGGGATGGGCTGCTTAACAATGAGAGACATTCCCATGTGGAGCTACAGAGCAGATGTGACTGCCCTGTGTGCTAGCAGGCATCTGTGTTTGTTAAGACATGGTTTATGCCTTGGTCTCAAGATTTAGGATGACCTGGGGATATAACAAAACCCCTAATTATGCTTCTTTGGTTGAATAACCAAATGCATCATGAATTTGTATTTTATTGTTCTATGTTACATTCATTCTTTCTTACATAAAAGTTCTCGTTTACAGATTATACAATCACACCCATTGTTCTACATTATTGAAGCTTCAGCTGAATGATCTGTCCAGTTAATTTAATGCATTAAGTTTTAAGCACAGCGAAGGAGAGAAAACAATTTTTACCTTTCACTGGACTCATGATGGGCCC
Organism: Miniopterus natalensis; assembly: GCF_054644295.1. NCBI lineage: Eukaryota > Metazoa > Chordata > Mammalia > Chiroptera > Miniopteridae > Miniopterus > Miniopterus natalensis. The sequence goes on along the minus strand of NC_142086.1, from coordinate 82,136,536 downwards.
TCAAGAAATACAGGGTGGGGCAAAAGCTCTTCATAAGGAAAAGAATACAATAATTAGTCAATAATAATATAAAGAATAAACTCTTTTGCGTACTCACAACTGTAAATCTACTTTTGTCCTGCCCTGTATCTGTTGGACAAATGAATAAACAATTGTTTGACTGAAGAAACTGGGCAATCTACTCTTTTCTTCTCTGAGTTAAATAAACTTCATCAGTTGATGAATGTGTTAGTTAACTAACCTTATTGTGGTAATCATTTTACCATATGTAACATGACATTATGCACTTTAAACTTACACAGTGTGCTATGTAAATCATAACAATAAGCCTGGGAAAAAGAATTCAGTTTTAAAGGAATAAATAAACGTTCTCACTATTGCTGTTTTTAAAGACATTTTGGTGGAAACATATCATTTAAATCAGATATTTCTAGCAGTCGATTCAAATTCAACTTGCAGGTTTTTGAAATTTCATATTATACATGGAGATTTTTTTTGATGTTGCCTGAAATTGAGAAGGAAATTTTATATTAAAAGACTTTTTCTTCTCCATTTTCCAATTTAGGGATATGCGTACCATCTTTATATTTCTACCGTCATATCTGAAATGTGGCTTTATTGTCATGAGAGATGACATTTTTTATTGTAACGATGGACCCCAAATTATTTGCCCTCCTGATTGAGAGGAAGGGATATTTCCCTTCCTCTTGAATCTGGGTGGACCCCGTGACTGACTTTGCCCCGTAGATGCATCAGGAATGACACTGTGTAACTTCCAAGCCTGGGCCTTAGAGGACTTGAAGCAGAGATGCTCTGTCCTCTCTGTTGGTGTGTTGGAAGCCAGATGCCATGGAAGAGGCACAGGTGGGCACCCCCTCGTGGGGAAGGCCAGCCTTCGTGGGTGGAGGGGGAGGACACAGGGAGGAGCACACGGGTGCTGGACAGGTGAGTGCATTTCTTGGACCTCCAAGCAGAGCGAAGGGAGAGAGCGACCGATGCCAGTGCCTATTCTTTCCCAGACTCCTGACTCACAGAGACCTGGGCAAATCAAATGATTGTCGTTTAATTTAAGCCACTAGGTTTTTATACAAAGCAGTATATAACAACATGCACTTTCATCATTAAGAATATTACTTTTCTAAATATAATAGTTTAAGATGATAGATAGATGATAGATAGGTAGATAGATGATAGATAGATGATAGATAGATAATAGAGATACATAGATGGATACATACATACATACATAGAATAATCCAAAATAAAAGTGAATAGTTCCTGATTATCAAAGGATTAGGTTTTATCATATCCTTTTTAATAACTTTTTTTTTAACCCACATAGTTGTCATTTTCTGGCTCCGGGAATCTCAGAATTAAACTGAAACATATATCTTATTTCTTTTGTTATCTGTTCTCTTTTGTAGTCATATAGAATGAAAATTTTAACATATGCATGCATGTTTGTATATTTATCAGTATTTTGTTTTCATCTGGAAAACCTAGCAGCCCAAAAGAACCCTATGGTTTTAATAAATGTTTGAGAGAAAATATTTACAGCTATGAAAGCTTTCACATAGCCTGTTGTCTGTCCTGTTTTATGTATACTGCTCTTTTTAGGGAAATATAATTCATATTCATTTGTCAACATTATATATTTTGATGATCTCTCCTATGCTCAATGTGAATATTTTTATTATGTAATCAGTTAGAAAAATGTAGGTACCAATACTCCTTTTCTTAGCCACATTTTTGTGCAAGAATTTCTTCCACGTCTTCTCTGTCACTGAAAGTGGCTTTTCTCTGATAACCAGCAGTCTCACTACCTTTCTGATGGAGACCCTTTTTTTCCACGTAAGTAAGGGAGAGGTGTCAAAGATTATGAATACATGGCCATCATTTTCAGACAATTCTTTCACCCCTTTTCTTTGATTTTTGTCATGATAGTCTCTCCAGCCTGACGGTCATCAACCTATAACCTCCTAACATTCTCCTTTCTTCAGCACTTGCTCCACAATTTTTCCCTCCACTCCAGTCCTATTATTATTTTCATCATCCAAGTAGATGATCCTTCTAGCACTCTGGCTCAGAGTCCTTCAATCCCTATACCACCAAAGTCTCCCCATTTTATCTGTTACCTACAAACATAAATGCAGCCTTGATTGAAATCATCACATCTCTGTTTCATTTCACTCTACAGTTTTGAATGCTAAAATTTCTCCTGCTTGACAATTAAGAATTACAAGAAAAGCAGTTCTTCTCTCCCACATCCACAACCCTGTGACCCTGTTATTTTAAAATCTTAATTCTAACCTATGCTACTCCTTTGTCTTCCAAATCCAAAGCCTATTTCTGATGTAACTTTTCTTATTGCCAACCAGGAAGCCAAAATCAGCCATGTCATCTGCCACACATGACTTCCAAGGGCTCTGACACTCAGGACACACCACTGTGACGACATTGATAATCCTTTATTATATCCACTGTCTGGTTTTTCTACATCTGCTCTCGAAACTGCAGTTGGTTGAAAAATCAATAACATGCTGACCATGTCCGTGTCAAGTTAATGTCACTCTCATCATTCCTCATTACTTTTTAAATTATCACCCTGTTCCTTTCAGCAGGTGTTTCAAAGGGTCTCTTTCTAACTGCCAATTCCCCCATTCCCAGAGAAGCAAATGTCCTCCATCCTCAAGAATAGTGAAATCATATGACAAGGATCATTTTACCTCCACTGAGCCATTTCATAAACACATACTGAGGAACTTGCTATGGGCCAGGTGCTAGAGATGGAATAATATGAAGCCAGGGTTCATCTATCACAGAGTTCATTTCTGGAGTGAGAAACACACAGACCGTGATCTTGATTATGTTAAAGGTTACACCTGTGCTTCTTTCTCGCTCTCTCCTACTTTTTTTTTCTGTATCTTTACCTACTTTTCTTACCTAGGAGGAACAAATGTCTCTCTTCTTTCCAGTGTTCTCTTTTTTAAGCAACATGCATATGCCATTACTGCACAAATGCTTGACTATTTTTAAAAAATATATATATCTTTATTGATTTCAGAGAGAAGAAGGGAGAGGGAGAGAGATGGAAACATCAATGATGAGAGAGTCATTGATCGGCTGCCTCCTGCAAGCCCCCGGCTGAACCCCGATCCCCTGGATCCTAGGTCAATGCTCAACCACTGAGCCACACCCAGCTGGGCCAATGTTTGACTATTTTGACTTACTGCTGATAAGGGCTTTCCTCCCTCACTGTGTCTTTTTTTTTTTTTTTTTTTTTTAAAGAATCTATAAACATTACCAAGTATTAAGATGAAAACTGACTACTACACATCTAGGCAACAGTTCACCTTATATTCTGAATCACTGAGGACTTCTGGGAAGCAAAATGAGTTTATTGTGGTAAAATTAGCGAAACAACACCAGAAGATGCTTTCAGATGATGTCAGTATAAAGCTATCAAATTCAAATTATTCTCATTTTAGCAAAATGCTTTGAGAGTGAGAAGAAAGAAGATTTCCTTAGGAGGCTCTGAGCTGAGATATCAGAACCTGAAATGGATATAGGTTTGCAGATATTATAAAATATGCTGTGGTTTCTGTAACAGGACAGATAGTAGCAGTTTTCTATATTGGTAATTGATAGCGCAGTTGATTTGAGATTTAGTCTCAGAAAGTTCCATCTGCATTTTTATATTGTCAAGAATTCTTTCGAAGGTTTTAAACTATTTCAGAAATCACTGAAATGCAGAAGAAATCCAGGAGGACCTCTTCTACCGCCAGAGTAGTTCCAATTCTGCTTGATTGGATGGGCCTCAATATGATTAAAGTGTCACCTCCAGTCTACAGGAGAAGTCCCTTAGGCATATAATATTAAAGCAAATGTTTCTGAAAAAATGAATGTTAATAATTCCAAGTTCTGTCTAAGATGCAGAGCAACTGGAACTTCCATAGATTGCTCGTGGGAGTGTAAAGTGGGGTCATTACTTCAGGGAGTATCCATTTAGCATAAGCATACACTTACCCTGTGATGATGCGAAATAGCCAGACCAGAAATAGTCCAAGTGTTTACCAACAGGAGAGCTAATAAACAGATTGTAGTAGACTAATGCTTCATAGTGAAAGGAATGAACTGCTGGTGCGTACAACAACGTAGATGAGTTAGCTTTTAAATCAGTAACAGTTACACATAAATTATTATTTTAGTTGTTGTTGGACCCTTGATCTGGCCCACAGAATGGACATCAGCCGGGGGCTTGTTGGACATCCAAAGCCCCTGCAGGAAAAATGCTGTCTCAGAATCACATGGTCTTCAGGGATCAGACTGAAACGTAAAGAGGCTATTTTTCCCCCTTGCTTCCTAACATTGCATATTGTTCATTGGTTTCTTCCATGTGCTTTACTTTAAAGTCTTTGTGTTTTAATTATTCCCATGTCTAAGCAGAGCAAAGCTTTTTTCTTTATTTAAGAAAAAAGATATTGCTATTTTGGCCATGGCTTTTAGATAACAGTGGTCTTTGTGTACGTCTCTTTTCAAAATAACAATGTTAATGATAGTATTAGTGGGTCAAATATCCTAAAAAGTAATTTTGCTATGAATGAAAATATAAAATATTATCTTTATAGGCTCATATACAATTCATTTAGCAAGGAATTAAACTTCATTTTCTGAAATGGAAAACTTTATAATTTAAAAACTCGAAGGGCTCCATTAATTATCCATTACTAAGGGCCCATAATATTAATCTCTTTGTTAAAATTTATTTCTTAATTTATCCACTAATATGCTTTGTTCTTGGTTTTTACAGAGAGATGCCAAAAATGAATTAATCTAATGACATTGACCATAATGTTATGCAATCTATCATAAATGCAATTTCTCAAAATAAATTTCTTCCTGCTAGAAAAAAAAGTCTGCATGAATGAGGTTTTTATGAAACTGTGAGTGTTGTTGAAGATAATAAATGTTTTCTGTTAAGATGCACTTCATAGTTTTTTAACTCAGAGCTAATTCAGCACTAAAAAAGCAGTAATTTCCTCATCATGGCTGTCTAGCACACATGTCTTTCTTCACCTACATGCCTTTTCACTTTTTCCTTCAACTTAAGCAGCTTCCTCACGTGTAAAATGGGAGGAACCATACTTGACATGGTGCATCATGAGAATCAAACGAGATTACAGGTGTTCCTTAGGAAATGAGGGCTGTCAAAAACGGGGTGATATTCTGTAAATAGCTACTATTACTAAAAGTTCATATTTTTAAAGTATTTTAAGATATAACTAAACAGAAATTTTTGGAGGTAGATATAAATACAATTATCATTATTACTTTATAAAAATTATTTTAGGAACTTTCTAAGGAATATTTCTCTAAATATTATAATGTTTCAAAGCTTTTATGATATTTTGAGATTTAAGAACACTTATTAAAAGAGGTCTATTAGTTTCTTGACCATTAATATTAAAACAACTTATTAATAAGTTAACAATTAATCATAGAATGTACTTTAGCCGTGTATAAATCAAGGGGAAAGAAAAAGCCAATGGACACATTTTGTTTCCGATTACTACTGCCCTAGGATTTAGAAGACCTGGGTTTTAGACTCAGTTCTTCAGTTAACCAACTCATTTAATTTTCTCTGAGCCTTGGTCCCCTCATCTGCACTGTGATAGGATGAGATCAGGTTCTTGCTAACCTTCTTCTGACTCAAAAATTTCAAAATATTATTTATATTTCTCTAATCTTGACTCATCCTTATAGTCAAGAATGAGAACTTTTATTTCTTTTATATTATTCAAAGTTTACACCAAAAGGTTTAAAATACATCTGCATTTTAGAAGTCCATGTCCTGAGGAAGATTTTTGAAGAATGAAGATATTCATGATTAGCTATTCCAGGATCATACAATGCTTTTTGAATTTTGTCGGCATTCTCAGAGGTCTGTAGTTCATATCTGATCTTAAACCTGGTTTCTATTTAACCATTTTTCTTAGTAAGCTAGAAATGCCAAGACAATATGGCTCTAGTAGGGGCTTTAGATTAAGTTCATACAGGAAATTAGATTAAGTTCATAATCAGAAGTTTGGCTTTCTCCTCATCTATCATTCATTTATCTATGTATCCTCTATCCTCTGTCTATCTGTCTGTCTGTCTATCTATCTATCTATCTATCTATCTATCTATCTATCTATCTATCTATCTATCTATCTATCTATCATCTATCTATCTATCATCTATCATCTATCTATCATCATCTATCATCTATCTATCATCTATCTATCTATCTATCTATCTATCTATCTATCTATCTATCTATCTATCTATCTATCTATCTATCTATCTATCTATCATCTATCTATCATCTATCTATCTATCTATCTATCTATCATCTATCTATCTATCTATCTATCTATCTATCTATCTATCTATCTATCTATCTAATCTATCATCTATCTATCATCATCACCATCTATATCTATCTATCTATCTATCTATCTATCTATCTATCTATCATCTATCTATCATCTATCTATCTATCTATATCTATCTATCTATCTATCTATCATCTATCTATCTATCTATCTATCATCATCATCATCTATCTATCTATCTATCATCTATCTATCATTATCTATCTATCTATCATCTATTATCTATCTATCTATCTATCTATCTATCTATCTATCTATCTATCTATATCTATCTATCTATCTATCTATCTATCTATCTATCTATCTATCTATCATCTATCTATCTCTGTCTATCTCTATCTCTATCTATCTATCTATCTATCTATCTATCTATCTATCTATCTATCTATCATCTATCTATCTATCTATCTATCTATCTATCTATCTATCTATCTATCTATCTATCATCTATCTATCATCTATCTATCATCATCTATCTATCTATCTATCTATCTATCTATCTATCTATCTATCTATCTATCTATCATCTATCATCATCATCATCTATCTATCTATCTATCATCTATCATCTATCTATCTATCTATCTCTATCTATCTCTATCTATCTATTATCTATCTATCTATCTATCTATCTATCTATCTATCTATCTATCTATCTATCTATCATCTATCTATCTATCTATCTATCATCATCTATCATCATTATCTATCTATCTATTATCTATCTATCTATCTATCTATCTATCTATCTATCTATCTATCTATCTATCTATCTATCATCTATCTATCATCTATCATCTATCTATCTATCTATCTATCTATCTATCTATCTATCTATCTATCATCTATCTATCTATCATCTATCTATCTATCATCTATCTATCATCTATCATCTATCATCTATCATCATCTATCTATCTATCTATCTATCTATCTATCTATCTATCTATCTATCTATCATCTATCTATCTATCTATCTATCTGTCTGTCTGTCTGTCTGTCTGTCTGTCTGTCTGTCTGTCTGTCTGTCTATCTGTCTGTCTATCTATCTATCATCTATCTGTCATCTATCTGTCATCTATCTATCTATCTATCTATCTATCTATCTATCTATCTATCTATCTATCATCTATCTATCTATCTATCTATCTATCTATCTATCTATCTATCTATCTATCTATCTATCATCTATCTATCATCATCTATCTATCATCTATCTATCTATCTATCTATCTATCTATCTATCTATCTATCTATCTATCTATCTATCTATCTATCTATCATCATCTATCTATCATCTATCTATCAATCTATCACCTATCTATCATCTATCATCTCTGTCATCTCTCAATCATCTATCTATCATCTATCTTTCTGTCTATCATCTATCTATCATCTATCGTCATCTCTCTATATCTAATCTATAATCTCTTTCTCTTTCTTTCTCTCTCATCTGTTTTTTGTCCATTTACCTATCTTTCATCTATCTATCTTAGTAGAGTATCTAATTTGCTATTCTGCAGAAATTATGTGGGTGACAATAGTATGTGCTTCTGTTTTCTTGAAATAAAAATATTGAGATTGATATCATGGCAAGGAGACCAAAACTGTCTCTAAGGAGCATCTGTTGGAATATGGGACTGGGATATGCTTGTACATAATGATGAAGTTCTAACTAATACACTAATATTTTATCTTTTACTTAAATAAAAAACAACATATTGAATCACTTTGTGAATGAATGTATTTAGACTAAGCTGTAGACCACGGAACATGTACCAGCAGGACGATGACTGTATTTGGACCAGATGGACTTTCTGGGTGGTCTTCAAAGTGAAACCCAGTAAAATATCCATCGCAGCAAGGTAATTTGAAAGAGTTCATAAAAGCCATGGGTTGATATTGTGTGGTCCATATTACATTAAAAATAAACCTTAATATTTTTGTAGAGATACCTAATACAAGTATTTTTATTTGGCATACAAAAGCCCTGTTTATAAGATAACTTAATGGACTACTTCAAATATTTCAGACTATGAATTTAGTCTAATCAGGTTTAAAACTTGGACTAAAATCAATTTCAACTTATATGAAAATTCAGCTTCCAAATTTAGGGATCAACCACATGTTATATGTCAGATTTATTCTTAGTTCTTTAAGAAAAGGCAACAAAACAGATGTAACACTTTTCAAAGAAATTTTCTCTATACCTTTTCTTAATACAACATTTATAAGATCATGTCCATATAAGTAAAACGAGATATAATCATCCTATGAGATTTATTTTAATAAGTATAAAATCATACCATAACTTTTTTAATATTTAAGTATCATCATCAGTTTTGCGTATAAATGCTATTTGAGAAAATGTTTAAAATTATGAATAAGAATGTCTCACACATTGGCATATTGAAATCTTTGGCTTAAATGCTTTTTCAATTAACATTATCAGAAGACTTTTCTTGATGAGAAGATCAGGATGCTCTTCAAATGCAGTTATAAAGTTTTTTCCCTGTTATTTGCAACACATACACATGGGGCAAAAATATAACTAATATTTTACAAGTATAACTGTAGCTTCAACACCACTATTATGGAGAAATAAAATTGGTCTTCTGGTCCTAAATTCCTTGCTCTTTTTTTAAAAACAAAATTTTAAAAATATGTTTTGATTTGTTGCAGAGAGCGGAAGGGAGAGGGAGAGAGAGAGAGAAACATCAATGATGAGAGAGAGTCATTGATCGGCTGCCTCCTCCTGGGGATCGAGCCTGCAACCCTGACATGTGCCCTCACTGGGAATCCAACCGTGGTCAGAAAAAATATTTGAGATAATATTATCTATACTCCTAAAAATCTTAACACATGATGAATGCTGTTTTAACCTCATGATGCTAATTTATAGTCCCTGCTAAGTAATACACATTTTACAATATGTGCTTTAAATTTCTTCTGTATTAGTGCATTTCACTGCCAGTATATTTATTCTGTAGGAAATTTTTATTGTATATTTTATTTCTTAAATGTATTATGCATAATGTACACAAGTGGAATAATGTAAGTGATCTGTCAGGACTGAAAGTCATTTTATCATCATCAACTAATCTAGAATGTCTGATTCACCAAGCCAAAAATTTTCGGCCTGACAGGAGCTACTAGACCAAGCAGAATTTAAGGAGAACTAATTAGCTCCAGGATGAATCTATTAAATGTTGTCAAATTATCAAAATTCTGTCATTCTCCATGCGTTTGTGCTGCTTATTTTATATTCCATTTTTGCCAAGAAACTTAGTCAGTATGAATTAACTTTTATACAATAACTCTAGTAAGGTCTTTAAAAAAAGTAGTTACATAAAACAGACCATTTAAACAAGCTCTCGATTAACAACATGATTCTTAACACAAAGAACAGTATCAAATAGTTGGTCTTAATAAAAATAGACCAATTTACCAGTGAAACCAAACTTACTATTTCACTTAGCTCATGCTGAATATTTTAGTTAAGCTGAAGCTAAAAATATTTGGAAACACATATACACAGAAAGGCAATTATCATTAACAACGGAATAATTCATTTTGAATACATTTTATTATTTTTTTCTCTCTTAAACTTGACGTGGACCAAAACCACCAATTTGGGATACAAAGTAAATTTAAATTTAATCTGCATTTTAAAACAATAAATTTGAGTAAATCTTTTGTTTATTCTTTCATAAAACATCTTATTAAAGAATATAGAAAAATTCATGCAAACTATTACTTGGTCAGTAAGTCCCCAAATGACTGTTATTTCTGCTGGAGCTTAGACTTTGATGTTCAACTCAGCAGTGCCGCTGTGAGCCAGTGGCTCTTGAACTTCAGCATGCATCTGAATGACACAGAGGCTGGGCTCCAGTCCCAGAGTTTTTGTTTGGTGCATCTGGGATGAGGTCTGAGAATTTGTATTTCTAACTCTTTCCCAGGTGATGCTGATGCAACTGGATTGCAGGCCACATGTGGATAACCACAGACATGAACAATACCATATATTGAACAGTGATATGACCACATGTTATAAAATTATAAGAAAATGCATGAACAAGAAATTTGCCAGGTTCAGAAGAGTGTGCGTGTGTGTGTGTTGGAGAAAAAAATGTGGGAGGAGTACATAGAACATTCAACTGTATTAGAAGAAAATATTTACAGGAATTAAAGTGAGTGGGTAGGTGAGTGTCTGCTGTATCATTGTTTATAGCTTTTGTATGTGTTGAACGCTTCACAATTCATTTTTTAAAAGAGAAAGAAGTTTTAATTACTAAATTAAGTTTTAAATTACTAAATTTGTATAAAGTGAAGTACTGCTGATCAAGTACATTCTATTTGCAAGAATATACAGAACTGTTATCTTTTCAGTTTCTTTTAATCAAATAGTTTAATACAATCTGAAAAAACTTAGAAATCCTTCAAGACTATAGTTACATAAATTACATAATAGAGAAATCTATGGGTAATGACTTTGCTCTTTTCTGTTCATTAGTTTATTGAGTGCCTACTCAGAAAATACTTGTCAGAAAATATTATAGGCACTGGGAATACAACAGTGACCAAAACAAACAAAAATCCTGCTTACATGGAGCCTACATTATATAAAAGTTATTTTATTTCTGCTCAGTAACAAGCAAAACAAGCCAGCAGACGATACATCACTAAAGTTGACCTTGGTAAAAGGAAAGACTAGTAGACATAGATTTAAAAAATAAATTCAGTTTTGAAATAAAAAAAACCCACAGCAGTGAGAGAATAAAGGTAATTCTAAGGTATGGAATTTCCTCAGAATATGCTAATAAGGAAAACTGAGTCTCATCACAAATATATCAAATTAAAATTAAAACTATAAATTTAATCCAATTTTCATGAGAAATTGGATTAAACTTATAACTAGATTTTCTTCCTCTAAAGTCACAATTTTCTCCCAGTGTTTTTCTTCTAAATGTCTAAATAGTAATATGTAAACCCTCCCCCCCCCCCCCCCCCCCCCGAGTATCTCACTTGCACGTACAACATTTTCCATGGTAACATCTCTAGGCAGAGCCAGTGATTTGGGGGAGAGGGTCACGTTCTTGGGTGGCTCCTCCGCACACCAAGCGAGCATTTCCCCCCAGAGTAATGCTGCCTTTCAGTTGGGAGGCAATGAACAAACCCAGTAATAAAACATGATGCTTCTATATTTCTTTACCGCTTAACTAATTTATTTACTCAGCAAGCCGTTTGGGAAGTCTAATAGGTTACTAGCACAGGGCGCAGCACTGCCCATAAAAAGATGAGTCGGTTGCGGGCCTGCCCTCAGAGAGCTTTGAGGCGGAGGCGGGAGATGTGAAAACGGCCGGCCGGGCGGGGGGCTCCGCGGCTGGGCCTCACCTGGGACCCAGGAGATCGGGGTTCGCTTCCGCTCGGGCGCAGGCCCGGCTGCGGGCTCCATCCCCGGTAGGGGGCGCGCAGGAGGCGGCCCATCAATGACTCTCCCATCGATGTTTCTCTCTTTCTCTGAAATCAATAAAGATTTATTTAAAGAAAAAAGATATGGAAGTGGGCAAGTGCAGTGTGGGCAGAGGGGAGCCCTGACGCAGTTACGTAGCAAAGTCTGAACAACAGGAAACAGGCACGAGGTTTCCTTTAGGAGCATAAAGACGCGCTGGCCGAGGATTCCCGAAGGGCGCGTTGCTTTGAGCTGCGTCCGGAAGACTGAACAGAATTTGTTAAGGGAGGAAAGTAAGAGCACGTGGACAGGTTACCATGGCAATACAGAAACGCGCCGGGAGAAGATGCGGCTTCGGGTGGCGGGCACGCGGAACCATACACAGCTCCTGTAACGTGGAAACCCACCCGAAACCTGTATGTTCATGTAGCCATTGCCACCCCAATAAATTTAATAAAGAGTTAAACAAAAGGAAGAAACGACTGCAGCATTTGCTGTGGTCGTGGTTGTGACCAAGAAACTTGAGAAACAAATGATTAGAACGCTGGTTCGTATTTGTGTGTCTGCGTGCGCGCGTGCATGCGAGCGTGTGTGTGTGTGTGTGTGCGCGTGTGTGTGCGCGTGCAGCGCTCTCCCTGGTGTCTGCTAAGCGCCGCCCTGAGCCAGTTCAGGGGCGGCCCCCGTGCTGAAGTCAGCCTGCGCCCGGTCCCCTCATTCGCGCCTGAAGCCGCGGCCTTCCCCTGGGTTACGCGCCCGCAGGAGGGGCGGTTGCTCCTTTCGTTGGGGCACCACGCGTGGCGGTTGCACGCGGGAAACCCTGGGATAGTTCTTAGTGGAGCCCCCGCGCCTTCCCGGCTCTAGGTGCTCATTCCGTCCGGGGCAAACTCAGTTCCACGCGTTTCCTTTGCAGGTCAGGGCCTCAGCCTGGAACACAGCCCGTCACTTTCTCGGGGGAAGCGCGTGGGTCCCGGGCGGCGGCGCGCGGCTCGGGCCCCGGGGGCTGGAGCTGGGGGCCGAGGGCCGGCTGGGGCCGAGGGCCCGGGGCGCGGCCGGGAGGGGCGGGGGCGAGGGGCGAGCGTCCCTGGCGGCCCGGAGGCTCGAGTCCCTGCTGCGGGGGGCACGGCGAGGAGGTCCCCGCGGGCCCCGACCGCGCCCGGCCCGGCCCCTCCGCTCCCTTCGCGCGCCCGCCGCCTCCCGTGCGCCCCGAGGTGCCGCGGGGGCCGGTTGGGGACGAGTTTCCTAGGCGACCTTTAGCACGCGTCCTAGTCGCACGTGGTCTGAAAGAAAAACCCGAATCAATACCAAACGAGCAAAGCAAACACTGTGGCTTTTCTCAGACTTAAACATGTGCCCTGTTCTCCCTGCTTTCCCTCTCAGAAAGGCTTACGTTGTAATATATTTTAAAAAGTGTCTATGAGCTATAGTTTGGGGTTACTTACACCTCCTTCTATATATTGATCCGGATGATGACATGCGAGTAAAAGACATTTATTAAACCTAACTGGACAACTAGCAACTAAAGAGAGGCCGCTCACCCAGATGGCCTGTGCGCTTGCACATAGGAAACATGCATGCAGCCCAGGGACAGGGCTTGTCGCGCGTTTCCCCCCTTCCAGCAAGTTATGTCCTGCTGGTATGTGCAGTTCACAAAAAGGCCTGTGTGCATGTTACCATTTTGTGTTTTAAATGGGATCATGTTGCCATCGAAATTAAACCCGTTAAGCCTTAAGTTATTGTTTCTTTGTTCGCAATATTAAAATGAACAGCATTCATAATTTTTCTTAATTGGATTTTAAATCCAGCGAAGCTAGAAACTATGTTCAGCATCCTCATAAATTTTCTTACTGAGTGGTCATTGCAAAGGGCTAGTTCTGGCTGTCAGCATGAAGAGTGACGGAAGCTTTCTTTCCTCTTACTTTTAACGTTCAGCTTTATGTTTAGCAATAGGGTCATCTGGCAGATCTCAGAACCAGGATTAGGGCCATCCTGACACGAAGATTTCATGTAAAGTTACTTTATTGTAACTATATCATTTAAAATAGTGTTTTCATAGCATAACAAAGGAGCAAGGATGATAATCTATGTTGTTTTATTTTTGCAAACGTTTTTATTTTATTCTAGTGAGGAGGCAGAGGTATCACAAAGAAACTTTTAAATTCCACTGTTACTTATTTGGTAGCAGCATCTCAGGTATGGACAGTCCATTAAGAAGAGCCACCAGGGCTCCTGACACACTTAAAATGCTAGCCTGTTAAGACACTGCTTAATGTATTATCACATTTACAAGGTAAACTTTCCACTTTTAGTTCTAAATCATTGACTCGGTCTTGTGCATATCAAATAAACTGACTTACACATGAAAGATAAAAACTCTTATTTTTTTATGTATAGGGCAGAAACCTGTCAAATCAATTCTCAGTACCTACTGAAATGCATTCAAGTTCATATTGAGAAACCAGATGTGTGATGATTTTAACGAAGAGACAAAATACCCTCTTAAGACCCTTTCTCTCTGCATTCTCATCTTAAGTAAAGAATTTGTAATTCTCTGAAGATGTTTTTCCAGCTCGTTTCTAGGTTGGTACTTCCACTGGCTACCTCATAATTGCGTGAATATGAACGGGAGCAGATCCTCAATTGTTTGCCCTTCCCAACATAATTTTCTTTCCTTTTGATCTGGTTTGTGAATACTATTTTCTGCATCAGCTTCCCCTTCAGATCACTGTAATGACTGTTGAATATTAGTGTACTTGTCTCCTAGAAGGTTTGCCTTTAATTTTTTGATGTTTTCTGTTTCTTACTAAAACTGCTAAATTGCACCCTTCGAAGGATCGTGAATTCCACACTGCGGGAGCGGGGTGGGTCACAGTAGCTCATCAGGAAGGTTGGTCAATGAACCGTCTATCTCCATACCCATTCCTAAATAGGATGGCGGCGATTCTAAAATAAGCCAGTATTTAGTTCTACTCCACTATATTTATGCTTAAGATTTAAAATGTAATTTGCCCTGGAAAATCGGAAACATTTGAAAAACTTGTTAAATTTGTGCTTTAAAATTAATTTTTAATTTCCTAAACCAAAAGAACAGATTATTGGAGCCTACTTGAACTGTAAGAACTTTTCACCCAGTCAAGATCCAAGGTAAGTATTTAACATTTGCCTCTTAGAATAAGCCCTTCAGCATGTTTTCTTTTTGAAATTCTTACTTCATAAACTTGGTTGAAACGCCCAGTGTTCACCGATAGCCTAAGTTAGAACCTTCCCTGCGCCCTCTCTAGTAGAGCTCACTGCTTTCCAAAAGGAGTTTCATGTATGTCTTCGCTCTCCAACATACCAATCTTTTCTTGTTCTACCACTTTAGTCAAAGCCAGTGGAAATGAACTCATCCAAAGCAAATTCTAGAATAATTTGAAGGGACAATTTTGCTTCTGAGGTGTGTTTTGGGCTCCAAATTTCAAATATCTGAAACCCAGATAATGTTAGAATCTACGTACTTAGGATTCAGGTGCCCTGGTAGAAGATTACACATGGAAGTGACAGGTTTTCGGGATGGTGCCTAAATCAATGCTATAACATTCTTTTGTATCTAATTTACCTTCTGTTATCCCTCTTCTCTTTTTAATTATTATGAAGATTTTTGAGGCCAGATTCAGGTTGGGTAGCCCTATTAAAAATAGCCAATGCAAGTCTGCATTATGGCAAGATTAGTAGGTAGCAAGTTAGTTGCCTGCACATAACAGAAAATGTTACAAACCTTCATAACTTTAGTATCTGGATATCAAAATAAATTTTGAATTATTTTTACAGCTATATCTCTTCATATTTCATTTATATCCCTCATTTGACACAATGTAAGTTTACTTTTTTGAAAAAGAAAAACATTTTAAACCCACAAGATATTTTGAGGTAATTCCATGCTGTCATTGTATTTTGCCAAATTTCAGAAAGAAAAGTAATAATGTAAGAAATAGATTTATTTTCACACTGACTCAATGTTTTGCTTTCATTGTGGTATAGGGCTAATGCAATTTTCAAGAATTTTAGGTATTTATTTTGTGTGATTTCCCTGGACCAAACTGTATCCTTTTTGAATTTTGGTACTTTATAATAGCAAGACATTTTGCAGCAAATTAAACTGGTTGGATTTTACAGTTCTTCTTTAGAACATCTTCCGCACCCCCATCTTTCATCAAACAGCAATTACCCACAGTGCACACACTATATTACTTGATTTTTTTTTTTTTAATGAGACCTTCTAGTCACAGAGAAAAAATTTTTTCCTCCTAAATGTTCTATTATAGAATTTTCCTTTCACAAAGCACCTATCTATGTTCCCTATTACAGTGATTAAAATCAGTTTCATGTAGTGCCAACAGGAGGATCATGTCTCTCACTCAAAGAACTATTGTAAACACATAATCTCTTTTATTTATATTGCTCCTACTGTATAAGGCCTCTTTTATGATATCGCTGACTCTAGGGTCACATGGTCATGTCCCGGATCTTTATAGGTGCATAAGGTCTTTCATCTTGCTCCAACATTTGCTTCAGAAGTAGATGAGATTTGATGTTTGACTTGGGTAGTCCACACTATGGACAGCAGCAACTGACTTATCGGGATCCAAACACCCTCCCTGCCATCTGTAGGAAGTTGGCACCTCCAAATTAGACAACAGATCAGGTTATAAGGTCTTCTCCGACCGCATGGACTCAAAATAGAATTCAAGTTCCTTCAGAGCCTTCATCACATTAGGAATGTTCCAGAATACACTGCTTTCTAGCCCTGTCTCCCTGCTCTCTGTAATTAGTATTTAAGCAAATGCTTAAACTCTTTGTTGATTTTCTTTCACCTTCAAGTCCTCAAGGAATAAAGTACTGCTTTTCGCTTGTTCACTAATTTTACATTCGATTACACACCCTCTGACTATTTTTGCACCTGTCCCTTTACTCACTCGCTTTCTTAAAGTTGACCAGTCCCCTGAGTAGTGGTGTTTTGTTAGTCTTACCTTTACTTGGAAGCATCTGTGATATTTAACATCATTGGTCTCTCCTGCTTTTGATATTCTCTTTCCCTCACCTCTCTGACATGAGAAAATGTGTGTGTGTGTGTGTGTGTGTGTGAGAGAGAGAGAGAGAGGGTAACCAGTTCCTCGTTCTTTACTTGGTCTCTAGAAATAAGTGTTCAGCCGTGTTCTTTCCTTCGTTGGCTTTCTTCCAGTGGACCCCACTCCTCATTGTTTCAGGATTGCTTTCCAGCTAGAGGGCCCTTAAAACTAGCTTTGGCCAAGTTCTAAAGCTCCCATTCAAATGTTTCATATACTTCCATGATATGTCCAGGATGTCACATAGGCATCTTAAATTTAAACTAACCTGGTTGATCTCATTTGTTCCACACTCCAGCTCTCAGGTTTGATGTTTCTACTTGTGTTCATGACAGTTTCATTCTCCCAGTCACCCAGGTTTGAAAGCTTAGTCTTCATAAATACCTTATTTTCTTCCCTCGTTTCTCACAAGTAATCTCCATATCCTGCCTCTTTAAGATATATTAGCTTCCATTGAATTTATTATTTACTTTTTATCTCAGTTTTTATTATCCGAGATCAAACCCTAAGTGCACTGTCTGGCTTAGTACAATAATATCCCAACTGGGTTTATCACAGACGAAGACTGATCAGACTTTAACTGTTGAAGATGAAAGGAAGTCTTACGTCTAAAGGGCATACATTTGTTTGAAAATCTAGTGCTCATTTTGGGAACTTTAAACCATAGTAGAGAGGTTTATCCAGGTAGAGGAATAATAAGATCTGAAAAGTAGTTGGTAGTGAGATATTAAATCCTAGACCATTGAGAAATACTGGTGAACATGCTTTATCTCTCAGGTTTAGTTTTTTCTTTAGTACCCATAGTTCCTAGAAAAGTGCTCTGCATATTTCAGATGTTCAAGAAATCCTTATTTCAGAAAACAAAGCAAAATATTGGAAGTATATTAAACTACTAAAATACACATTGGTTTATATCTTTTAAAAGTATCCAGGACACAGGAACTGTATTTCTTTTGCTTCTATAGTTCATATTGTCTTTAAACAACAATATAAATTTTAGTGTTTTCTTAATTATTATCAATTGTCATATAGATGCACATATACATATATATTTGCTGAATAGATTTTACCCACATACATACATATATGTATAAGTACTGTAGTCAAAGATAAGTTAATGATTAAGTTGAGTTTTGTTTGCTTTGGAATTCTTAGTTTTGGTCTGCTCTGTTTACAGAATGTCTATCTCTGTACAGTATTTGATGAACCTCCTAAGCTAAAATTAGTAACTTCTGGAAAAGAACTCAGTCTTGGTACTTAGCATATTATTTATCTTCTATGGCTGATACATTTATAATGCAGTGATTCAAGTACATGTGGCTTTTTAAATTTTTTCAGAAAACATGAAGTCATACATCATAGATTAATCTTCTTCCCTTGCCCTCCCCCACATCCACACGAATGCCTCTTGTGGTTAGTGATACTAATCCATTCCTGTGGTTTTGCAGTCCAGGGGAATACAGCGCAGTGAACCTCCTGATTTAAAACCAAAAGGCTTGTGGTGTTCTTTGGCTTGCTGTGCCCTTGGCTTTCAGAAGAGGCCAGCATCCATGGGAGGGGTGTGCTTTGTCTTTCTAATGATCAGCAGCTGGGTGAAACAGCACCCAACCCGGGGAGTGGGAGTGGGGATGGGAGGGGGAGCAACACAGAGACCTTGGAGCCATGCGAATAACAGGTGTTCCCAAGGATCGAGCTCTTCAGCAACCTTAGGGGTCAGATGGGATGCGCTCTGCAGCTGAACTGTCTCTGGTGATAAGTTAAAAGCATCAGGAATTTGCATACAATAGCTGATTTGGTTCAGTTCCAGTATATTAAATACATTTAACAATTTCTCAGAAGGCAACTGTGGGTGAAGAGAGTGGAAAGTGTCCTAACATGGAATGCCTCTACAGACTAATTTTCTTTTTTCCTCTTTTTAAAAATCTATCTTTATTGTTTTAAGTATCACAGATGTTCTCTTTCCCCCCCAATTGACCCCTTCTTCCCTGCCCCAGGCCTTCACCACACTATGTCTATGTCCTTGGGCTGTGCATGTATGCATATAAGTTCTTTGGTTAATCTCTCAGAATAATTTTATTTTGGCTTGGTTTCTTACTCTTCCTTTCTTTGTCACCTATCTACCCCAGTACGCACATGCACACACACACATGCACACTCATATACATGCACACATAATCACTGATAACTTTGCCCGAAGTGTTGCAATGACATACAGGGTCCTCCACTGTAATTTAAGTTATAAATTAGAGAGATTTCAAAAGGGCACGAGAACACATCATGAAATAGATCCTTGGGCTGATCCTGAATCCCAACACTCATTAAATTATTTAGAAAATTATCTTAAGTTTATAGAAGCTGACAAAGGTTAGCATGATAGATTTAGGCAAAGAAAGGTAGACACGGTTAAGTGTCTCCTCATGAAAACAGTCTTAAAAGAAAATAAGCATACATCAAATTTATAATGGAATCGTGGTCCCCAAAGAGATTATCCCTCATATAAGGAGGCAATGTTAAAATTTAAGCAACCTATATATTCCACCAGAGCTTTTAGAAGGTGGGTGAACTAGCCCTTAAGCTTCAATCACCAGCTGGATTCTTTCATGAACATGTCACAACCTGCTATCTTATAGTGACTCAGAGTGTATCAAAGGCTAATCAGTGTTAGAGAAGCAGTGACAATAAGAAGAGAGAGAATTACAAGAACACAAGTTAAATAAAGACACTCATCCTTTGGCTCACGTTTCTCCCCATTCCAGCACACTAAAGAGAGCCAGAGGAGACAGCTCAGAGCCAGAGCTTGCCTCACCCAGCCCCAGCTTCCTGCAAACATCTGGGCCTCGACTCAGACCCAGGATGGTTTGAGAGAAACTCATTCTTACATTGAATTCAAAATGAAACTTTAAAGGGTATATAGAAATAACTAAAAGTTGTGAAAACATTTTTGAATATGCTCAGTGTCACTAAAGGATAAGAAAAGATGATTTACAAAGCATAGCTGAAAATAGTGATCACAGAAAAATCAAATTAAATCACTGAGTTGGAGTTGTGTACCTTGCCACTCTCATATGGATGAGATTGAATTGCTTTCTGCCAAAGAAACCTGGTAGAGTCTTGAAAAATTCTTGAAATAACTTTGTATTTTCTCTTTTACTTCCTTAACGTAAATATAAAAGAACAGAAAAATGCCTGTATTTCTGGGCAAATTGCAAAGTCTGCATTTGAGACTATTATTACTTGATGACTAGATTCAAGTTCCATTGTCATGTCATTTTTAATATCATCAGCTCTGTCTGGGACACTGGAGTTTTCTATAAGTCTACATCATGTGTAAATTTATTTTCTGTATGAACTTGGTCTTTTTCTGTTACTTTTATTTTCAGTAACAAGGTACAAAGACAAAATATTCTCTTTCCAAAATATATGCTAACATATTATTATTTTACCAATTTTCTTCTTTTCAAAATTATTTTATGGGGAAGGATTGTTACTGGTGGCAGGCACAAAATTGCAGTATAGTTTCTGCTAAGACTTTGACATTTACCTTTTGACTAAAATCTGTTTATATAAATATTGCTAAATAATAAGATCAACTTTCTCAAAAACCTTTTCTATATTGGTCTATAGATAACAGCAATAGGTAATGCTTAATATTAACAAAGTTTTTATTAGTAACATTTCCCAGGATGAAAAATAATTTTTATAAACAGTTTTACCAGACTAACCCTGCTTCAAGCTGCTTTTTAAATATAAGAGTTTGGGGAAAAATGTGTTTCCAGAAAAAATACTAAATGTTTATCTTGGTTGACCTAAAACACCTACGGAGAGAACATGAGTTTCCTCTTAGCCTGAGTGAGAGAAGTGGTGACCCCACCACCCTCTCTTTCCTATGTGGCATCTTCCTTCAAATCTTTCATTGGAAGATTTTAATTCTTCAGATCTTCAGATTCACAGATTTCCTTCCCTCCAAGTGACACATTCTTGTCTAGCCGGCACCTGTGTCCTGGACGCGCCGTCTCAGCTCTTCACTGCGCCGCGGCCCCGAGGCGGGCTCCCGGGCTCCCGGGCTCGGGCACCGCTGCCGCAGCCTGGCACCTGCCCCTGGGGGCTGCGAGGCCGGCACCTCACGGGCAGGGCCGTGCTAAATCGGTGCCCACAGCATGGCTCTGAGGAGTCTTACTTGCCCTGACTCCCCTGTCCCAAAGGTTTCCCAGAGCCTGCGCCCCTGCTGAGTGTTGGCCACTTCTAGCTGCCGCTCCAGATTTTCCGGCCTTTGCAGTTCCTCTTCCTTCTGCCAGCCATCGCCCTGTTTCCCGGCTCTTCCTCGCAGAACGCGGGTTTTCCCGTTTATTTGAGCCCCCCTTGCCCCCTGAGCCCTGGGCCTCGGATGGCCCCTGTTTCTCAGCCTTCTGCTGGGCGGCTGGCTCGCCAGCCCATTCCCCCGCCCTGGGCCGCCCTGGGAGGGAAGCGGGCCCTGTGCTTCCTCAGCTCCCGGCCAGCTTCATGCGGCCCGCAGCGTTTCCTTCCTGCTCTGACTGCAGCTTCTGCCCTGCAGAAGGGACAGCCGCACTGGAAGGCTCTGGGTAATCAAAGTGTTACTCTACTTAAGAAAATGTCTAACACCCAAGGAAAAACACAATTGCACCTTCGGTCTGACTTTTATAGAATTAAAAAACAAAAAGGCGACAGCAGGGTTGTTTTCTTTGGTCAACCACATCAAGGCTGCTTGCCCTTTCTCTCTTTCTTGCTCTTTCTTTCTTTCTTTCTTTCTTTCTTTCTTTCTTTCTTTCTTTCTTTCTTTCTTTCTTTCTTTCTTTCTTTCTTTCTTTCTTTCTTTCTTTCTTTCTTTCTTTCTCTCTCTCTCTTTCTCTCTCTCTCTCTCTCTCTCTCTCTCTCTCTCTCTCTCTCTCTCTCTTTCTTTCTTTCTTTCTTTTTCTTTCTTTCAAAGCTTGAACTCAATAAAATGTACACGATCCTTTGCCAAACAATTAAAAAAAATTTTTTTAAGCCCATGGGTATTTCAAGGGAAATTCAACCCACATGTTTCTGATTCATTTACACTTAATTCATTAAAATGTTGTTTACTAAGAGCTTTTTGATGTCCAAGTGCCTTATGAGTCTCTTTATATGACTTTTTATATCATTTTTTTCCTCAAAAACAGGAAGTGGTATTTTGCTATTAACTCAAATTCAAAAAGGATTGGATTTCATGTGAATCACATAAAGCGCCCCGAGATG
Organism: Miniopterus natalensis; assembly: GCF_054644295.1. Classification (NCBI taxonomy): domain Eukaryota; kingdom Metazoa; phylum Chordata; class Mammalia; order Chiroptera; family Miniopteridae; genus Miniopterus; species Miniopterus natalensis. Next base: position 82,114,313 of record NC_142086.1, on the reverse strand, counting down.
ATTGTATCTCTCCTGGGTCATCTCGCCATGGGAGAGTACCAAACACAGTAATCTGAACAGACTGTGTGTTGGTAATGAAATTCCACATTTCTCCAACATAAGCCAAAGTATCCCAAGAAAGCGAAACTTCCAAAGTCAATCTTTAAAATGGCACTCAAAATGAATCCATTTAACCCAATATTCTTGTAGATATAATAATATATAGGATAGGCAAAGTGCTACAGCAGAAACATCTCACGTGTGATAGTCTTGGGATACTTCCAGAGTCTGCTTATTTAAATACAATTTTCCTTCTTTCCTTTATCTCACCCAAGAAAGAAAGTTTGTATTAAAAAAAACAAGAGAGAGAGAGAGATTATAACAGATTAAGCAAACAGAAAGTGTGTATTTATTGACAATAAGAAACACTCTAGTGTAAAACATCACTTAGTCATGTTTTTTAAAGTGAAGGGAAGACTTCTTTAGAAATATTTAGGTGGGGGGTATGCAGTATTTTCTTTGTGAAGAAGAGATGTTAGAATGCGTGTACAATGAGTCTGCACTTCCTTGGAAATGCTTTCTTTACTAGCACAGCACTGGAGACTCTCCTCTAGAACTCAAGTTCAAAAGGAGCTCTGCAGTGTCCAGGTAAAATCCAGCACCACAGCCACTCCAAAGCGTTCTGACTGGTTTAGTTCCAATGTAGACAAATCTCATAAAGGAATCAAAGCACCACTAAATATAACCCACACTATTAGCTTGGATCAGATCTCCTGCAGCCAAAATCAAAGCTATTAGAAACACTAAATTCATAGAAAACTCACTCATAATCAAATGGCCTGATTTTTCCAGGGCTGGACCCAATCCCTCATAGTACATGTGAGATCCCTAAAGACTTCACATTATCTTGTAAAAGGCTTTCCTACTACTTCCAATGCAAAATATCTGAGGTTCTAAATCCTAAACCATTGCTAATTTACCATTCTTCAAGGATTCAGCAATATTAATGCAAAACACAATAAAACAATATGTAATAATCTGCATTGTACAGATAGTTATTATTTTGAGAAAATTTTTAGCATTAATATAGTCAGGAATTCAGAGTCTATTAAAATGTCATGAGTTATTCTGCACATGTCTTTCAATAGTTGGCTATGTGTGTAAGGCAAATACAATAACTGACTTTGGAGTAATAACTGTTTTTGAAAATTGAATATTAGCTGCAATCAAATTAATCCTTAGGACATGATTTCATTTGAGAGAGAGAAAATGTTAGGATTGAATAAGTATCAATGAGTAATATGTAAAAGTAGTTCATATTAAAGTATTACTTATGCTTGGAAATTCCCAACATACCAGTCAATTTTACAATAGCCTGTGTAGATAGTCATCCTAACTTTCAAAGAAAATCAGGTGGAGAACAATTAATCTTTCCTTATCATTGTGTTTAGTGTTTCATACATAAACCAGTTATTGGGTGAGAAAGGTTTGGGGGTGGGAGTGGGGAAGAAGTCATTTTAGAGCAACCCCTTCGGAGGGAGAATTATAGATTTTAATTTGAAAATATTGTGCTTGCATTTTAATCGACTTTATTTTTCACTTTTATTTAAAATTCTAAGGATACAAGTTATTAAGGAAAAAGCATTTGAGAATATATAAAATTTTGCCTTTGAAAAGTATCCAAATGGGATTAGAGTCTCAAACCCAGCATGAAGATATTTTCCCATGTAAGGAAACTATATTCTCTCCTTATGCTGCTTTTGTGTTATTTCATATAAGAAACTCGGGCCCTCTAGCACTTGCCTGCTTTATGGAATTTACTTTATTTTCCCACTATCAACACTGAGTCAGTTTCACTCCCTTTTTCCCGCCCTCCCCCATAATTCAACCTGCAGAGATATGTTACTGGTCTGTGGAACATTAAATTTCAACATATGCGGCAACTGTACAAGGGGCTGTGTCCCTGTTGCTTTGATCTTCTCAAGCTCCAAGAATGCAAATGTCGTTACTGGGGCTCACCTTGGAAAGATATTAAATCCTGGGTAATTCTCTCTTGTTGTGTGAGGAATGATTATCTGTAGAAACCAGGAAGGTGAGGAGAGTGCATAAAATCGGGCCCACGTGTGTTTATCACGAGAGTGCAGGATCTGAATACCCATAAGTATTTATGTCCGTAGATAACTTTATAGCTTCAAAAATATGTTCCAGAAGCATGATTTTATATAATAGCTTCACATCCCTTTTAAAGAACAAAATAGTAGTTGCAAAACTTTCCCCCAAGTAGCACACATCCTCACTGTCACCTTTCTAAAAGCAATTGCTAGGCCATTCATCATGATTTGCCATTGGATGACCCAGAAGCTACTCTGCTGACATTCATGCATTACCCATTATATGAGACACAGGAGAGAAGCGAACAAGAGACAGTGTTTATTTTAGGGGCTATCATTGTGGCTGGCATTTTACTCACCCATCACCATCTATGGGAGACTGGAAGAAGGCATTTTTCCTTTAGCTTCATTCAAGTGATAAGGAGACTTTCAGGGGGAACAAAAGAGCAAAAAACGCTGAGAACTTGATTTGACCCTTGGCTTCAAGAGACATTGGGAATGTTATAGCGTACTGAACAAAGATAAAGTGAGCTATATATACATTTTTTACAATGGCACAGCAAATGAATGAATTCCCCAAGCTCTAAGAACATGCTTGGCTTGTGTTATTGTACAAAGGATCTTGATCAGGATGACCATCCGGAGAGCAAATATAACTCCAACAAGAGGGACAGAAGATCTCAAATGGCCTGCCTCAAAGAACAGTCGCTGAAAGACCCCAGAAAAACTCTGTGAGGAGCCTTCAGTAGCATCACACTGAGGAGCAAGTCTCCTTCAACACTCACCAAGCCCAGAGGGCGCCAACACCATGATCAGTTGTACCTCCCACAACGGCCTATGTGCATTATTCCAGTGTCACCTACTTGGGTCTTTCTGGCTGCCAGGGAAGAAGAGATGAAGGTAAGGGGAGGGGAGGGAGAGGAAGCCACTACAGGCTCCTGTGACTGCAGGTCTCAGTTAGAGAGGCCAAAATGTTAAATAGATATAGAACGGGGGCGGGGGGGCACCCCAAAACTGGTTTCTTCTACATGCTAATACATCCAGGCTATTTTATTTGTATCTTATAGAAATGATACTTTTTACATCTAGGTGTTCAGACAAACTCACACGAACCCTCCTTTCACAGCATAAACGATGTCAGTGTTCTGGCACTTGCAAACACTGGAGGGTAGCAATTTCTTTGTTTTCTCTCTCTCATCATATGTTTATGGTGTTATCAATCAGTGGATCTGCGCCAAATGTGCCAAATATAAATGCTTTGCTCAGTCTATGTATGTTGCCACCAGATTATCCCACAAGTCAAACACATTGAGACACAGACATGTAATCAAACGTGGACTTTTCTATGAAACCCTACTTTCGTTATGTTCAAAAAGTAAATGTTATTGAAAATGTTAGGGATTTAAATTTTTTGTTTTACATAATACATTCTAAAATTAAATTGCATGGGAAATACAACGGAAAAAGGAAAACAAATGCAAAAAGAAACTGCCAATGAAAAGGCGTTTTATATGCTGTCAAGATATGAACACATTTTAATCAAGTGCTGGGCATGTCTAAAATATTTAATTCTACTAATGTGTTATAATTTGTTTTCCAAGAGTCAAGAAGCTCAAATTATTCACCGTATCTCCAGCAAGGCAGGTAACGGGTAGTGACCAGTCTGGTTATTTAAGGGGAGAGAAAAGAGAGCAGCAGAAAGTCACAGGCCAAGGCAGCTAGAAAGACAAAGGGTGCAGGACTTCACTCTCTTAGTACCAACATTTGGTTCAGATTAGAAATTATACTACATATTCCTTTTAAGTCTGTTAGTCCCCTAAAAACAAACATCTCTCTCCCCCCTTTAGAATTATCGATCACAAAATACTTATTGAGAAACTATCTTAGGTCAGGCACTATAATCAGGCTATAACTCTTTCACTATTTGAAATAAGGTTTAACCAGAAAGTTTACACAGAGTTAAAAAGTGACCAAATATTGAAAATGACTTAAACTGAATTTGCTTTGTTTAGTTCAGGTCTGTTAAATATCAAGGGTGGAGATGCCTGCCTTGCTTAAGGCCAGCCCTGAAACCGGTCAGCTATCTCGTATAGATAAATACCAGAGGCAATGATGACATTTTAAATTAAATGGTCTTGAGAACATGAAGGCTGGGCCCCCTGGAAGTAAACACACACACACACACACACACACACACACACACACACACACACACACACACACGAGCGCCCCAAGTCACTTCTCAAGAAGTAATTTCTTCGGCTACTAATATACACATTCGGGGAAAATAAACGTGGAGGAAGAGAGAAGAGTGGCTGTTTCAGTGGGTAGCAAAAATCAAAAAAAGTCTATGCAACTCTTCTTAAATGGAATACCTGGGTTAGCAACAAAGACCACGTTGGAAAGGGGCTTTAATGATCAGCAAGGCCTGAAAGCGGGCACGAACCCGCACTGGGGCCGGCAGGCCCGTCGGCAGCGTCTCCAGCAGTCACTCATCGCGGGCCCGGCCTCCCCAGCGCCGCCTCTCCCCCTTCAGAGCCCCAGGAGAGGCCGCCTCGCCAACAAAAGCCTCCTTTCAGCGCCTGGGGAGCGGTTTCCGTCTGGGTCTTCCTCTTGGGGCTTGGCTCCAGGGTCTCCGGCACAACCACCTTGAACAGCAGAGACTGCGGCCCAGCACTTCCCGCCCGGCCTCCCCGAAACCGAGAGAGAGGGCTGGCGCGGTGGGAGTCAGGCCCTCGGCGCTGATTTCTGTGAAAGCCTCTAATTCCAGACATGGGACTGGTGAATTTGGTTCACAGTGTGGCTAAAAGAGGGCCCTGTAGCAACAGAAAATGCAAGGCAGTATTTATTGGTAAATGCTGGGTTTCAAAGACTTCTGATCGGTGACATTCATCCTAAGAGCCCGTCGCATGTGAATCTTGAATAGATTGCCATGCAGCCTTTATAATCGCTCTTCGGGTTCCCTTGGAGATGTCGCGGTGTCAGCAATATCACACTTGTCCATTACTACTTATTTTCTTGGCTCACTCCCCTTTGTGTGTTCTCAGGGAACAGCATTGGACTTAAACACTCCTGTTTTTGTTTCTATAAAATAAAAATGACTCACAGTTCCCCACATGACAGGCACTGTGCTAATCTTCACCACATGAAATTGATGCTAAGTTTCACTCTGTTGAACAGATGAAAAGACGAAAATGTACGCAGCGAGGTGTCCCGCCCAAGGTCCCGCCACAGCTGAGCAGGGAGGCAGGGCCCTCACTCGCCGTTTCTCCCCTGACAGCATCTTCTGCTGCGCAGCTCCCCACAGGTTCGTGCTCCTCTGTGATCCTTGTCCTGACCTCTTGGGCCCCAAGTCCTTGGCTGCATCCCTGAGGCATTGACTGTGTCATGTATTAGAAACATCTCTCGTTCTGCCTCCACTGCCAGTTATTCAGGTGGACTCAGAGCTTCTACTGGACAAATTCCAAACCTTATCATGAAGGACCTAAACCTAATGTCATCCCTATGACTCAAACCTTAGTAGTTTCGTGGTTTTGTAGCCTTCTCAGAATCACCAGTTGGTGTATATAAAAAATTAAAAAGTTAGTTTTGAATAGCAGTGTTAGATTTTAATACCATTAAGTTACATTTAGTGTTTGTGTATATAGAATGTTTATTGTCACACAAAGTATGAAGTAAAGTGTTCAAGTGATTTATTCGTTTTTAACCTGAGGATGGCTACCCAAGTCATCTCTATCAAATGTAGTTACTGATTAGTCACATAAGAGTTTCATAAACCCCAGCAAGCACTGATTGTTGAACACCGAGGTGTACTATTTTTCCTTGATGTGAAGAATGAGAAGCAGACAGACCCTTCTTTTAAACTTTGGAAGTGAAAGATCTCTCTATTGCCCTTCCTTTGATGTTAGGAATGACTCCAGGCCAAGAGAGATGATTTTCCATAGTCCTAGTTAATCATGATAATTTCCTAGAAATTTCCAAACTCAACCACTAGATGTCATGCCGAGACCATAAAGTAGAATATCTCGAATTTTTTTTCAAGTTAGTAATACCCAATTTTATAAGCTTCAATAGTTAAGGTGGTTTGGGAAAATTTCCTACCCCAGGCATTAAAGGCCCAGGTCAGTACAGTTGTTTTGCCTGATGGATGCCTGTACTTAGTGTCAAAAAATATAGAAGGAAAAGCACTGCCTCGCCCACTACAATGTGTTGGTTCAGGAATCCGAACAATTAATGTAAGTGGGTCCAAGAGAAAGATTCTGTAGCCTCCCTTGGTCAGTATTTATGTCCTTTATCCTGGTAGGGAAGCCCTAGAATTCAAACAACTGGAAATAAAAAGTCATATGTGTAATAGGAAAAAATCAAAGGGTTTTGACTCAGGAAGCTCTTGGATTAGATATCAGTTTGGCTATGTGCTAATTGAGTAAATCTGGTATAATACGTAACATCTGTGAGTATCTATCTACTTCGTGGTCTGTACAGTGAAAATACAGAACAAGCAGTGAGGGTAAACATTCAATAAAATGTTGTATACTTAGCATTTGGAAAAATTCTTGGCATAGTATATGTGCTCAATAAATTGAGCTAACAGTTTTAATTTAGTGTCATCTTCAAAATTAAAATATGATGCAAAATGTTATAATAGAATTATAAAACCCATATAAGGGATTTACAATTTAGAACAAAAAAGAGGCAGGATGGTTTACCGTGAGGCCAGCAGTGAATTCAGCCCTAGAGGGTGGAGAGGAGCTCCAGCCACGGGAATGGCAGAGACTTTGCTCGAGAAGGAAAAGCAAGCACGGTTCTTTTGATAAATGGCAAGAAGAAGTTCTGTCATGCCTGAAAGGGCAGTGGATGGTGGGTGCGTAATATATGTATGGTTATAGGAAAAGGAGCTTTTTCATCAGAGAGGGTGAAAATTATAAAGGTTGTGTAAACCATTTTGAGGGATTTGGAATTTCTCTTTTTGGTATATGTCATGTTTTTGAAGAATTTCAGATTAGATGAGTCATATAATTAGCTGCATGCTTAATAAAGATGCCCCTAATTGGTTACGGTGGGTTAGGGTTACCATAAGACAGTGTCGATGTGACAAAAAGACGGAGTGGATTTAAGAGAATCACACAGCCCGGCTGGCGTGGCTCAGTGGTTGAATGTCTGAACCAGGAGGTGACGAGTTCCGTTTCCAGTCAGGGCACATGCCGGGGTGCCGGGGTGCCGGCGTGATCCCCAGCAGGGGGCAAGCAGGAGGCAGCTGGTCAGTGACTCTCATCATGGATGTTTCTCTCTCCCTCTCCCTTCCTCTCTCTCTGAAATCAGTAAAAACATATTTAAAAAAAAAGAATCACACAGATCAAAGGCTACAGAAAATGAAGAGGGTCTGATACAGAATTCATTGTTTTTGCTTGGGGAGCAAGTGATAGAAATATTAACACAGATGGTGAAAAAAAGGAGACTCTACCAGTTTAAGGCGAACAGGATGGGAGGCCTTGATCCACTAGGTGACTGTCCATATATATTGAATCCCAGAGGAGAGTTAAAAGGTTGGGAGTTAGTAACTGATAAGTGAGAGCTGAAGCTACTGGAAGAAGATCAGGTTGATAAAAAAGATTACATTAAATTGAAAAGAGCATCTGACTTTAGGCACAGGGACACTTCAGAAATTAGTAAGCAAAGGAGGAGAGTCTGCAGAGAAAACTGGTATAAAAGCACAAGGAGAATATTTAGAATTGGCTGAGCCCGCATTAGTGGGAAGGGAAACTAAGAAGATAGGAAAGGGGGAAACTGACCAATAAAATTTCCAAGAAAGTGAAAGGAGGTGGGATTCAGACTCAGACTGCTGATCCGCAAGACAAAGTATGCCTCTCAGCCAGTAATTCAAAATAGAAACAATGATAAACCAAAATAAGCATTAGAAAGGCCAACAAAGTTTGCAGAAGAAAAAATAAAGCATCCCACCCACCACCCACAAAAACAGTTTTGAATCAAGAGAAAGTTTATAAAATAGAAATCATGGCCTTTATTACTAAAAACCATACTAGACGTAAAAAATCTCTTTGTAGTACATGATATATACATATGAGACCTATATATGTATATAATATATATAACACATATAACATATATGCATGTATTATATGTATACATATATAAAATATTATGCATATAACTTTCTTGAAACTAAATAAATAATCTCTCCTCTCTCCACATGCTTTGCTTATATCATCCTGAGTCAAGTTATACAGGTAGGGCCAGTTTTTCTCAAACACTGTCATGCTCTGAATATGTAGTTTTATTTTTTTTAAATTAACTTTTTTGTGAAGAAAATTAAAAGTAATTTATGTTAACATAATTTTGATTTTTCTATATTTCAAAATAACAATGAGAGCACTATTCTAGAAAACTAATGTTAAAGATTACATTAAAATAACATACTTATAATTCAATAGTGCCCTAAAATATGAAGCATTTAAATGATTTCTATTTTAAAGCCTTTAATAGGAAAAATTTATAATTTGTGATATACCATGTAGGGTAGGATAAGAAACATTTTAGATATAAAAGAAGACACCAAGAAGAAAATTAATATGTTAGCAATAAAGGGGGTGTTGAGGTAAGTATGCAGGTTATGTTTTGTCTTTAGACTTTCTTAGTTTTTAAGGCTCTTTCCAAGTCATAAACACCTTTGATGGTTTTTTAATTCATTGAAGTAACTGAACTATTTGATAGAATTGTTTACAATGATTACATTGACCACATACTTCTTAGCAAACTTTTATTCCCCAACAGGTATATGTTTGCACCTCAGATTGCTGTTAATAAGGAATTTTGTGACCACTTCTCAAAAAGTAAAAGTAAAGGAAGGCAGAGAAAGCTGATTTTATTTCTACTCAGAGCTTGATTTTAAATATGCACACCCCAACTACGTAATCCTGTACACAAGGATCTCATTGTTTATTTTTATAGTTGCTGCTTTATTTAAAATTTTGTCTCTAAAGTTTATATTTGGCAAGACCAATAATGAAAATAAGCTGGTTTATATTTTTCTTATTTCAAGGTGTGTGTGTGTAGGTGTGTCTGTGCATGTTTTCATTTCTTGTGGCTTATCCAGATGAAGGTATTGGTCTTAGAGACACGGCCCCCCATGTGAGAGTGTTTATATACAGTGGGATGGAGAAGATAAACTATGTCCAAATTCTAATTAGATCACTTTTACCTTAGTAATGTTGAAACTCTTTGACTCTTTTCAATTTCTTTACTCCCCTCTTCTCTTCTACACTCTTGCTCAGAAAAGCATTTAAGTTCACTCAGGTGTGTTTATTAATAAAATCATTTAATTTAAGCTTTTTGAAACTCATTGAAATTAGTGCCCATGTTATTATAAGTGTCCACAATAAAACATTTACTTTTATAAGCTGTGTGTATCTAGGTAGTGATATTTTAAAAAATATGTTTATATTGATTTTTTTTTAGAAAAAGAGGAAGGGAAAGAGAGAAACATCAATGATGAGAGAGTCATTGATCGGCTGCCTCCTGCACGCCCCCTACTGGGGATCGAGCCCGCAACCCGGGCATGTGCCCTGATCAGGAATCGAACTGATGACCTCTTGGTTCATGGGTCGATGCTCAACCACTGAGCAACACCGGCTGGGCTATATAATGAAATTATTTTGGGGGTGTTAGGGAAAGAAAGATAGAGCATTTGGTAACTATGACAACAGAGATGTTTCAAAATAAATATAAACTTTTATTTCTTGAAGAAATTAGATATTTTCCTTAGTTTTTAAAATTGTTCCCCAGTCACCTATGATAAAACAAAAGATTTAATTTGAGGTTGCAGAAATAAAATTGGTGTTGAAATTTGCCAGCCTCCAGTCCATGTGAAGGGTAAGCAACCACAGTAGATTCACATTTACCTGAAATTTAAGCAAAGGTAATGCTCGAATACTAAATTTATTTTTGTTTTCCTTATTCTTCTTTCTTCAAAAGATACACAAAAAGCAAATATTTCTATTGCAGAGATTTATTTCAGTATGTCGCTTCTGCTGTAAGTCATTACATAACCATTCAGCCCAACTTCTAAGGCAATAGCTTCGAACAGTTTTCACTACAAATATTCTGCGGTCCTAAATGACTATGAATTATTATCTAAATCGGACTTATTTTTGTTTGGCATAATTTTAGGGTTGAATGTGCATCATTCACACATGAAGTCTTAGAAAATAAAATGAGGATTGTTCACACTGCTCACGATAGTTTCTTTTCCTTTTTCCTTTCTTGCACCTTTCCTCTGTCTTCTAATCAAGTTTCTGCCTTTCGGAGTCATCTTGCTGTGATGTCTACCTAGGAATCTCCTACCCATTTTCCAAGTCTTTGCCTTAAACCACTGTAAGTATGGCTTCTTCTTGAAAGAAAGTCAGGATAAAGGTTTGTCTTCAAGCTTGTTCCCTAATGAAATTAAAGTTCATGGAACCACGGTATGTGCTATCATGTTAATTTTTGTGTAACGTTCAATTCCCAATTAGAAAGACACACAACAACAACGAAGTCCAAAGGTGGGACAAGGTTGTGTTTTGATGTCTGCTTTTCTTTCAAGTGTTCCTTACAAGACAGTTTTCTTTACAATTCTCAGAATTCTGGCCTCTCTTTAAATCAGAACAGTCCTCACTTCTCTGTGGCCTGCTTTTATTGAAAGGAGGCACTGAGAGGACATGACCACCGGTTGAGCTGAGAGCTAGACCCGCGCAACAGAAGGCCCCTTATCCTGCCCCGTCCGGGGATGTAGGCTATTGCCAAGGAGGTTCCATGCCTGCTGTTACCATGGTAGCAGCCATTTCAAGGACATGGCCTTAAGAGAGTGAGGGGGTGAGGAGACCCTCGGGACAGTGTATGTGGCTCTACCAAGTTACGGCCTCCGTATGTAAACCTTTAAGAGCCTGGAGAGCGGGTATGGAATGCGAATCCCGCGACAGCCGAGAGATCAGGGCTCCCAAGCAAGCTGGCTTCTTGTCAAACCTGCCACCTGCCGTCGGGAGTGGCCGGCCTCGTCAGTCCCTCCTTGCGCTCCGTGTCTGGAACCAGTTTTGAATCTCACCCGGGAAACTTCCCAGGTTGCCAACCAACACCTTTACAAGTCCAAGCAATACTTTCTAATAATTACACTTTTAATTGTCTGTTTACTATATGGCAATGTTCTGAGGGTTTTCTATCTATCATCTCATTGAAAGCTCTCCATGATAATGTGATGGATCTTTATCCCCATTTTATACAGAATGAAACTGAAGGAAAGCAGTTTGTGTGAATTTCCCACCATGGAGCCTGCGCTGGCAGAGCCAGCTAGGATTTTAGAACCCCAGCCATCTGACTGCAGAGCTCATACTTTACATACTTAAATTCTCACTGAAACTGAAGGAAGATTGTTCTTGTATATTCAATTCTAGATATGTAATTAAAAGATAAACTAGATGAAAGTACTGACTGAATTTGCTAATAATTATAATTTGCAACTGAAAAGTTAATATAATTAAACTAACATATCCATATGAAGTAGCTTGTTTCTACCTTATAATGAAATGTTGAAAAAATAAAATATGAGTTATCTTGTCCACATGAGGGTTGCATAAGTAGGAGAAATATTTGATGTGGGTTAATGTTGATAAAAAAACAAAACACAAACATAATACTATGTATTAAAGTATATGACCATTTGACTAGTTTCAGTATCTAAATATAGGTATATTTAGAGCCTAGTAATAATTGTTTTCTTTAGGCTGAATGTACAAAAGTGATGGATGGTCTAAAGGAAGCAAATATAGAAAATCCTTTACTGTTTACATGTTTCACTCTATGCTATAAGGAGCTTTATTTTTTTAATGTGTTTTAAAGTCCATATTTAGATAAATACTCCTGAGGGGAGTGAGAGATACCTTAAATTAATAGGAAAAAGTCTTTTAGAAAGAAGCTATAAGTCAAGTAATATGTAGTTGAGCTGTTACAGCATGGATAATTAGGTGTTCAGGAATTTTTCTTCTCCCTGATCATGATCCAGAGATCAAATTCTCAACTCAAGACACTGATATATCCAGTTGATTTTTTCTTCTATATTACAGGCTTTTAGGCTATAAAAATGTGCCTAGAATACCCACTGTCAAACCTTGAATAAAGTCTTAAGAAGAAATGTATATGAACACAATACAATATACAAATGATGTATTATAGAATTGTACATTTGAAACCTATATAATTTTATTAACCAATCTCACCCCAATAAACTTAATAAAATTTAAAAAAGAATTTAAAAGAGTATTCATTGATTTCAGAGAGAAGAAAGGAGAGGGAGAGAGAGAGAAACATAAATGATGAGAGAGTCATTAATCAGTTGCCTCCTGCACACCCCCTGCTGGGGATCAAGCCCACAACCTGGGCATGTGCCCTGACCGGGAATCAAACCACGATCTCCTGGATCCTAGGTTGATGCTCAACCACTGAGCTACACTGGTGGGGCTAAAAAAAGAATTTTAACAAGTCTCAGGTAAGTTGGGAAGAGTATCAACATAAATGTTTCCACCTTATGTCAAAATAAGTAAAATATTTTAAGAAAGACCAAATTAATCGTAGAGTAAACGTTGGAAAGCATGCAAAATGTTAAAGCAAAAATAAAGATAGGCATAAAACACAGAAAGGACAAAATAATTAATTCTAGAAGAAAATGTAACTGAAAGAGAAAAACAGAAGACTCCCACAAACGTTTCATGCTATAAAAAAAACTTAAAGAGAATATAATTTTAATGAGAAAAGTCTTTAAATACAAGATGATTAACTTTGTGAATGAGCTGAAAAGAGAGATTGTAGGATTAAATGAACAGAGGACCAAAGTGACACCATTACAGAACTGAGTGGAAGGAGGCAGATTAGACAATGTGGAAAATAAAAATAGTAACAGAAGAAAGCCATGAAGTAGTCTCAGCGAAATGAAGGGGAAATGATAAAGTAATCCGAAAGATGTTTAAGTCCATAGTGTATAGGAAATGTTGATCTGAAATAAAGATAAATGGTGTGATGAAACAAAACCCAACAAATGGAATTTAAAAAATTACGTAATACTAGAAAATATTTCCGAAATTGAAAATAATTTTCACAGATCAAAAGCACACTGTTTTCAAGAAATTCATTAGAATAACCGATTTCATGACATTCTGGTAAAGTGATTGAATTTCAAGGATAAAGAAAGAATTCATTAGGTATCCAAGACCTTACAAAGGAATAAAGCTGGTTGGGCTGGAATACCTTTGTGGAAAAATGGTGTGCCAGAAGATAATAGAGAACTATTTACAAAATTCTAAGGGAAAAGTGTGTCTCAGGAATATTACAACCAAGCAACTTATCATTCAAGCACAAATGGCAATGCTGGAATGCTCATTCATGTAAAAACTCAGAGAATATGCTATCCCTCATCCCAATTTAGAATGGACCCGTGTAAGAGACCAATGAAGAAAGCACTGCAAAATAACTGAATGGTGAACACTGAATCCATGTATACATAGAGAATAAATAGCTGTGAGAAATATTTTTATAAGGAAAATCAATCAATCTGTTAATAAAAAGTAACATAGCTAAAAACAGTTCTAACTTTTAGATTAATATACTATAATACAATTTTTATTTTTTCTTAATGCATAGTTTAGAATATGGCTGAATTCTAAAATTCTGTTAGGGATTTAAATTTTTTGCTAAAAATGCAGTAATTCTTTATAATCTGAAGGAAGACAGATTTAGTGATATAAACATCACCTAATTTTATGAAATATAGAACATCAATGGAATTCATTGGAGCACCTTGACCATTAGGAAACATCTTGTACAGGCAGGGCGAATGTAGGTTTGCAGTTGTAAGTACATGAAACAGAGTTTATTCTTTTGTTATATTTATTTATTATTGTATTATTATTATTATTTTTAAATTTATCTTTATTGTTGAAAGTATTACAGGTGTCCCATTTTCCCCCCCAATTGAATCCCTCCACCTCGCTCCCACCCCCTCCCCAGGCCTTCACCCCGTTATTGGCTGTGTCTATGGGCTATGCATATATGCATATAACTTCTTTGGTGAATCTCTTCCCACCCTCCACCCCCCTTCCCTCTTTCCTTTGACATATGATCATCTGTTGCCTGCGTCAATGTCTCTGGATCTATTTAGTTCATCAGGTTCTTTTGTTCATTAGCTTCTTAAAGAAGACCTTTCAACATTTCCTGTAGTGCTGGCCTGGGGGTGATGAACTCCTTTAGCTTTTTCTTATCTGTGAAGCTCTTTATCTGACCTTCAATTCTAAATGGTAGCTTTGCTGGGTAGAGCAATCTTGGTTGTAGTTCCATGTTTTTCATCACTTTGAATATTTCTTGCCCCTCCCTTCTGGCCTGCAAGGTTTCTGTTGAGAACTCAACTGACAGTCGTATGGGTGCTGTCTTGTAGGTAACTAACTGCTTTTCTCTTGCTGCTTTTAAGATTCTCTCTTTGTCTTTAACCTTTGGCATTTTAATTATGATGCCTCTGGCTGTGGGCCCCTTTGGGTTTCTTTTGTTTGGGACCCTCTGTGCTTCCTGAACTTGTAAGTCTCTTTCTTTCCCCAGATAGGGGAAGTTTTTTGTCATTTTTTCAAATAGGTTTTCAATTTCTTGCTCTCTTCCCTCTCCTTCTGGCACCCCAATAATACAATGTTGGGCCTCTTGAAGTTGTCCCAGAGGCTCCTTATGCTATCTTCATATTTCTGGATTCTTTTTTCTTTTTGCTTTTCTGGATGGGTGTTTTTGGTTTCCTCATGTTCCAAATTGCTGATTTGATTCTCAGTGTCCTCTACTCTACTGTTGACTCCCTGTAAATTATTCTTCATTTCAATTTGTGTAGCCTTCATTTCATTGGTACTTTATTATGTCATTGATTTTCTCAGTTATTTTTGTAATACTCTTACTAATATGGTTGAGCATCCTTATAAACAAAATCTGTATCTGTTAGCTTGCTTGGATCTATTTCATTTAGTTCCTTTTCTAGAGATTTCTTCTGTTCTTTCCTTTGTGACATGTTTCTTTGCCTCCACATTTTGGCTGCTTCCAGGTGTTTGTTTCTATGTATTAGGTAGAGCTGCTGTGTCTCCTGTAATTTGTAGAGTGGCTTTTTGTAGTAGGTGTCCTGTAGGGTCCAGTGGCTCAGCCTCCCCAGTCGCCTCAGCTGGGCCTTCTAGGTGCGCCCCTGTGTGGGCTGTGTGCTCTGTCCTGTTGTAGTTGAGCCTTGGTTGCTGTTGGCGTCATTGGAGGAACTGACCCCCAGGCCAATCGGCTGTGAGGACCAGCTGCAACTACAGCCAAGAGCTGCTGTGCTGGAGACACCCCTATGGAGCAGGATTTACTTCAGTGGGGCTTTGGTGTTCACCAAGTGCCCCCCTTGAGTGTGTCACTCGTGGATGTGGTAGGGCTGTAATCCAGTGTGGTCGAGTCTGCCCACCAGGCGCACTGTCTCTGGGGCCTCCGGGGAGGTGCAAAGTCAGCCTCTGCCAGTGCCTTGCCCGGGGCCACCCAGCATGAGCTACTCAGCAAACCGTAGTTGGCTGCTCCTTGTGCTGGGCTTGGAGGAGCCCAGGAGAGGCCCAGCTATGAGCCAGTGCAGCTGCTGCTAGTGCCAGGCCTGGGGCCGCTTATCAAGCCGTATGGGGCCCGCTGCTGCTTGTTTGAGAGGTTTTAGGAAAGTCCTAAGCATGGGGCTCGAGAGGCCACTTGCACAGAAAAGTCCCTGGGAATGGCCTGGATGAGCGGCAGGTGGGGAGGGGCGGGGCCTCCAGGAATCACGGGGCGGGGCCAAGGGTGCGAGTCAGGTGCTGGCGACTCAAACATGGCGCCTGCCTGCCGGCTGTGTGCGGGGAGGACTCGCCACAGGAGCCATGGCCTCCGCCAGCCCTTCTGCCCGGGAGGAAGCCACCCTCCGCCTCTCACCCGGATCTCAGGCAGGTTAGTTCCTCCCCGAGTGTCCCGGGTCCCTTCAGGCTGCTGCCCGGCGCTGGGCTCAGAGGGAGCGTCCGAGTGAGTCCGTGCGCGGCCCTTTAGAGGAGCTGCTGGGGCTAGTGCAGCCTCCTCGACCCTCAGCGACAGTCCCTCTGGTTTCACGGCCCAGAGTTGTGGGGACGCCTCTTCCCGGCCCTGGAGCCCTGGGTTGGGGGCCTGCTGTGGGCTGGGACCCCTCACTCCTCCGGGAAACCCTCGCTGCCGAGCTGCCCTCCCGGGTTAACCCACGGCACCGGGTGTGGGCCCGCGGCCGCGTCTCCGGGATTCAGCCCCCACCCACCCGCGTCTCCGCCCCTCCTCCCGGTCTGATGCTCCCTCAGGTCCCTGGCTGTGGGGCTTCTGTGCAGCCGGGAGTCAGGAGGCTCTGAGTGACGGCGGTTCTGTGTTTTAGTTGTGAGTCTGATGTGGTTGCGGGAGGCGGCAGGTCCCGCGGTTACCTATGCGCCTGCTACCTACCCGCCGGCTGTTTCCTCTATTATATTATTTTCCATAGGAACAACTGTTAACCTCCTTTGCCCCACCCTGCATATACTAACCCTGCTATAAAGATTCTAGGGTTGTTTGATGGCTTAGATAAAGACACAAGCAAAACTCTTAAAAATCCTTAAAGCCTGTGGTGAGCGTCTGCCCCGCAGAGCTGGGCGCTAACTCAGTGCTTATTTACTTGGCGCTCAAGGTCGCGAGGCCACATGCTAGGTGCCAGGCACTTCCTGTCCGCTTAGTAGGCTGACACCCACACGGGACCAGGTCTCTTGCACATAAATGGTTTCAGACCAGGGCATCCCATTCCGTTCCTTAGAGCGAGTGCACAGGCCTCAGGTGCTGTGAAATTCCCGTGAAGTCTAACATTGCTCTTTGGTGTAGGGGTTTGGCCGAACGTTAAGAAAAGGGGAAACCTGAGTTGCGCTTGGGTGCATTGTTAGGTTTGGAAAAACAGATGGGAAGGTGGAAGCATCAATTTGGAAAGCGGTACAGTAAAGGCACAATGAAAGAGAAATCAGATTTATGAAAGTGCTACAGTGAGGAATTCATAAAAGACGCTGTAGAATATAATAGTGGGAAAGTAGGTGAAATTAGGCCCTCTTGTCAAGAGTCTCCAATGCTTCCTAAACAGTACTGGCCGCATAGTCATTGCAGATTTTAAGTGTGGGTATAGGATCCAAGGAAGATAAAGGCTTGTTAAGATTAATCTACCCTCAATACAGGATATTAACAAATAAATGACTTTATTAATTAATTCAGAGTCTGGATGTAACTGTTTCTATGAAGAGAGAGTGAAAGAAACAGGTACTTGCCTTTTCATTCACTTTTGGAGGCACATAAATGTTTGAGTTTTATCGTCATCTTATTGAGTTTTTTATTTTCTGGTTTTTCTCATTCTTTTAATAACTGAAAAGTTCTTTTTCAACTCTAGATTATTTGAGTATTCACTTATACTTTTTCTATGTTTCTGATGATTTCTAAATATGCTTAATTCTCTAATCTATCAGGAATATATTTTGTTAAACAGTTTTAAATGAGAATATACCTTTATAGCTATTATAACATACTTTGTGGATATTCCTATTTTCACACAGATACTTTTGATCTATCTTTATTATTTATTAAACGTTTTTACATGAGATCTACTTTCAAGACATATATTTTTTTCCTCATTGACCTCATTGACCTCTCTGTGTTGTGTGTTTTTCTCTACCTCTCACCACACACTGGACTAGAATTACTAGTTTACTTGTCTGTGTGTTTAAATACCTTTCTACTCAGAGTGGGATTCATAGACCAATAGCGTCATTATCTCCTTGGGCCTTATTAGTTCCTAGCCTGCCCAACTGAATTAAAGTTTGAATTTTGTAAAAGGTCCCCTGATAATCTGTGAGCATTAAAGTTCGAGATGCTGCTTTACTAGCTCTTCGCTGGCAAATATTTTTTATCTTGTTCATCATATGAGCAGTGTCTGGGATATTTTTGCAATTTTTTACAAAATGACCCCTGCTATACAGCACCAAATTCAACCTGGACACATCAAAATTGAGAATAAGAATTTCATTTTGCCCAAAGCATGAAGAACTATGGAAACTTAACCTCAGGAAACTGCACCCGCACTTTTCATGCCTCTGATGAAGCATTTGCTCTTGGGTAGCCATTGTCTTTATTTCTCCTGTCTCGCTTACAGCTTAGCATCTATTTATTTGTCTGTACACTATGATGTTATGTCCTCAGGGGCAGGGACTATTTCCAATTATTTGTGAAACTTCAGCCTGAGAATTTATGTTTATTGATTTATTTTATTCTTAATAAAAAATGAAAACTGTTTTATAAAGATCATAGGGTACTTATAAATATTTTTATTTTTCTAATTTGGTCTTTGTTATGCTATTATCAGAACACAGTTTTATTGCTCAGTTTCTTACTATAAATGAGACATCATCTCTCACCACATTTATTTCATTGTTATGATTTTGGCAATAATCATAAAAACTAAAGAACGTAAAAAACATATGTTTATGGAACATAAACAATTACAAAGGCTTTACACATATTTCATTACTTGATCCCAAAAACAACTTCTGAAGGTAAGAGATCATTATGATTATTCCGAGATTATGCAAAAGTAGAGATTGGACTAAGTTAATACATTGTGGAATTGAGACTGAATTTCTAGATTCAGACTGTAAATTTCAAAGCAGTTCTATTACATAATGATATAAATCATATAGTCCTAAACTAGAAGGTTCAATTATTCCTTTATATAAGTTCTAGAAATATTAAATATAAGAAAACAATGATGATATCTCTGAAAATTTTATTTGTTACAAAACTATAACAATAAATATCTTTTAAGATAAAATGTCAACTTATTAATGTCATCTTTTGTTAATCATTAATTTTCTTACGTGAGCTTATGTATTCTTATAAGGTAAGAACAGTATGCAAAAGATTTAATTTCAGCTTAAAGCATCAGTAGAAATATTAACTGTCCTCATATTTAGATATTTGTTTATTGCAAAATTCTAGACACAAGCTCTTTATTTGTTAGATTAGTAGATACAGAGCCAACATGGCAGTCAGTCTGGGGTGGGGCTCATGTATTTCTTAGATTCGAATATGCCATTATTTATAAAACTGTTAATTTAATAATAAATTTTGTGCGATCACTTCATTGACTGTATGCCAAAATTTTAAAGTGCTTTCCATTTTCAGAACAATCTTACAAAATAGGAGATCCAGTTTATTCTACTACCAGCATGAAAGTAGTGACCAAGCCAGCCAAGGATACATTTGCTCTTTGCAAACAATCTGCCGCCCATTTATCCATTTCAGTGTAGCATTTAGAGAGCACTGCCAGTGCTCAATAAAGGCATCAACTCAAATCACCATCATGGCAACACAAATTGATTCCTTATGTGGAAAAAAATCCCAGAACTGCTGATAGGCTATTTCTTATCTCAGTTTCCATGTTATTTCCCTGGAAACTAAAGTAGATTTAATCATGTCCTAGTTAATTGTTCGACATGAATGAGGGTTTTACTATATCATTTTGTCATTGAATAGATAAATTACTTAGAAGCAATGAACATAAATGGCC
The DNA here is from genome assembly GCF_054644295.1 of Miniopterus natalensis. Taxonomy (NCBI): domain Eukaryota; kingdom Metazoa; phylum Chordata; class Mammalia; order Chiroptera; family Miniopteridae; genus Miniopterus; species Miniopterus natalensis. The sequence continues at coordinate 82,094,588 of NC_142086.1, read as the reverse complement.
TTATTGTAACTATCATTGCCTAAATTGAGAGATTTTCAGTTTCAAATAATCAAATGCACAACCAAAAGTGGAAATTAACTGTATCAGAGAACACAAAGTATGCAGGGCAGTTAGTTCCATGGTTGGTTCAATAGCTCAGTGGTAAGATCCGTATATCTGTGCTTTTCCATCTCTGCCCTCTGCTGTACTCAACATATCAGCTCTGTGAAAGTCCACATTTCCAAAATGGTTTCAGCAACTCCAGGCATTCAGGGAGACCTGATCATGACCAGATCTTCTCAAAGAGGAGAGACAGTTTCCTCCCATGATCTTTTTATTTAATTGAAAGAGAAAATCTTCAGGACTGGTGACCAGTCAGCAACATGTGGCTCAGGGGATATTGCTTTTTCAAATAGGATAGCCAGGGAAAGCCTTGGGGATCTTCCCTAAGAAAGGAAGCCAACCACATAGTATAGACTTTAGGATCACCCAAATATCTAGGCTATATCTGTGCTTCTGAGGCTTTTCTCCCTTGCAGCCAGATTAGTTGTGTGACTGAGTGGTGACTGTTGAAATGTGGAAAGAAGAGATATGTGCCACTTTCACACCAGATCCTCAAAATTCTCACTATTACCTAACTATCCTTACTTTCTCTCCTGTTTTCTATGTGACCAAAATTACAGGACTCTAAGATGGTGGCATTGCCCAATGGTAACTGAAATCTCTGCTTTGCGGAGAACTGGCCAGGGATGCTTCCCAACTCTCATTGAGCTGTCACATTAGCAAACAAAACAAAACAAACGAACAAAAGAAAACATAAAAACAACAACTCCTAAATTTTATTATGTTAAACTATTTAGATGATGTGAGGAATATCTTTCAAAGCAGTAAGTGTTAATGACCTTAACCAATAATCTAGCTCTGAGGCTATCCGAGAGAAGTGTGTTTCAGGCAGGGATCCAGAGGCTGACTCAAGTGCGGGGTGCTGGCGGATTCCAGGATACCTGGAATGGGTTAGAGGAGAGTAGTAAGAGATAAGGTCAGGAGATGAAATGGAAACCTTGAAGAGCTATTGTTAGATTTGGCCTGCACTCTGAGTTAGAGGATTTATATCAAAAAGAAAGACAGGGTCTGACTTTCATTTCAAAATAATCATCTTGGCTGCTTTGTTAAGAACTGATGTGAGGGAAAGTGAAAGTAGAGCGGCTCATTAGGAGAAGATTGCAGTAATGCTGGAAAAAGGTGATGCTTTGACACGAGTGGCGTTGATGGGGGGATTGGATGTGCAGTGTGAGAGAAAAGGGTACAGCAAGGAAAACACTAGGTTTTCCACATCAGCATGTGGAAGAAAATATTTGCTATTAAAGATGACTAAAAAGATGACTCAAGCTTTTATTGAAGGGAGGGAGGAGTGAGGGAGACCAAATGCCGACCTGTTAAATCTGAGATGCCTCTTAGACATCCAAGTAATATTTAACGTAGGCATTTCAACCAGGAAATATCAATTGGGAAATCATCAGTGGATAGATAAAATGAGATTAGATGATTTCAGTAGGGCAGTGACTTTTAAAAAGAAGATATCAATGGGCTGAGTTCTGGGCATCCTGAAGTCCAGAGGCTGGAGACTTAAGAAAGGGCAAGCAAAGGAATCTGAGTGAAATCTCTGGAGAGTCAACAATCAAGAATATGGTATCCTGGAAATTATCTGGAAAACATGTTTTAAGAAAGAGAAAGTGTCAGCCAATTCAAACACTGCTGAGAGGTCAAGTAAGATAAGAACCACAAACTGGGCTGAATTCAGCAACTTGAGATCGGTCATGGTCTTGGCAGGGGCTCTCATGGTGAAATCCTGAAGTTGAGAGCCCACAGGGCCAGATTTGAGGAGCTTTTGTATATACATATCAGATTAAAGGGATCTTGGATCTTTAATCAAAGGAGAATTTTTTTGTGTGTGAGCTATTATGGCTCTTTACGTATAGGAATTATATTTAAAAAAGGGAACATGATGATGCTTGGGAATATGAGGACAACTTCTAGAGTAGCATAAATGGGATCTAGCAAGGAGAGGGTCTCCTTGGATAGAAGCATGAAGGAAATCTTTCACAGTGGCCAGGACAGCCAAGTGTTGAGACAGATACAGGCAGTGATGCTTTTCACAGATACAGGTGGGGGTTTGTTTAGCTGTGTTCTGATACTTACTATTTTCTTTGTAAAAAAGAAACCAAAGGTCATTAGGTGAGATGGAAACAGATGTTAATAGGTATAAGAAGAAAGAATGGAAAAGACTGAAAGTCATCTAAGAAAGTGAAAAAAAATCAAGGAAGAAGGTAAGTGTAGTATTAATGGTGACCAGTAATAGTCCACTTGATGTTCTTGGTCACTAATTTATAGTGAAGTCAGGCAAGCATTGTCATGGCTTTTACATGTGTGGGTGACAAGTAGGAAGTAGTCACAAATTAGAGTTAGTCAGGATGGTGGTTTTGTCAGACTTGTAAGAGGAAGGGATCGAGGCAAGGGAACTGGGATTAGAAGCTGGGAAATGAGGGAAGCTTGCTGAGGACACAGAACTTGCTTACTTTGCTCACTGGTGCAACTCAGGCACCTAGAAGAGTGCAGGCACTTATAAGCATGAAAGAAATATTTGTAGAAAGAAATATAGTGCCTTGAAATACCAGTTGTGCTGGAAGGCATATGAAAACAGGAGGGGTTGAGAGAAAGAGACAATAGTGGTAGAATTCATGGCTTTTAAGTATTAGAGATTTTAAGAGATATATAAAAGGGAGTGAGCTATTTACCATTTTAAAGGCTTTTTCCCCCCTCAAAAGTAAAATTACAAATATATAACTCATACAATCACTGCAATAACTTATAAAAAAGGCTTAGAGGAGTGCCCAGCAGAGTAAGCACACACTATATATTCTGTCATTGTTATATAGAGGGGAATATGTATTCTTTTCATTTCAATTTCTGGGCTTAAAAAACCTGTTGGTATCCTATATGCCTTGATATTTCTACATATAATTACCAAAATAGAACTTTTATGACTAAAATTAAAGAAAACTTATTGAATTATGAGAAAAATTAAGTTACATGCACTGTTCAGGAACTTCTAGGAAAATCAGAGTTCTTTCATTATCTAAAGTCCCAATTTGCTCTAAAATGTTAATATTCTACTGTATGTTAAAGCTTCCTAGAAGTTTCTTTTCTAGGTTATATATTTTATCAACCTGTGTCTACAATCATGATGACCAGAGCCAACCATGGTGGTTGACTGCATCAGCTTTAGTAGAGGGTATTGGATTCCATGTAATTAATCTCTGAGAGATGTGCAGGCCGATTAGGGTTGTACAGGTACATAAGGAAGCTGTGTTCTTCAGCTTCTTCTGCTCACTTGCCATCTCTCTTTCACTTTTAATTAAAAGATTAGTGGATAGTTTTGAAAAATAAAACAAGGGAGGAAGTACCTGTTTCCTTCTATGGTTTCAGGTAACAGGGTTATTGAAAGCAATAACTATTTGCCAGAAAGAGTTTTTGGATAAAATACAGATCTCATCTTTCATACACATGGCTTTTTATCTTGACCTGTGTATGGAAGTTATAAATCAGTGAGAAACACGATGAGATTTGTTCTATATTTAGTGTTTTAAGGTAGGTAGCATGTTAGTTTCCTTGTGTGTATTTGGTCTGTCTCTCCTTTTTTTTTTGGTATGTTGATATTTAATGTCATGTTCTTGATTGCAACTGAGTTAGATTTATATTTTGAATCTCTGAGTGAAAGTGCATCAGGCTGGCTCACCTTTCATTTGAACCATATCTAATAGTCTTCAAAAGGCTCTTCATTTTCTTTGTTAAGGTTAGCTAACTACCAACCTTAGTTGAACAGGTAAGCAAAAAATAGTTAGGTCCTAAGACTAGGGATGTATAAAATTTTTACAGTGACTAGGAAAGAGTACTGAATTAGAAGGCATGGGATTTGGGTCTTTATTGTGATTCTGCAATGGTGACATGTGGGATGAGAAGTTCATCTTGTAGGTGTCCAATGGTCCTTCCATTGTGAATATTCTGCAGGGGTTACATGAATGTGGATTGATTACTGGTGTTGATCTAAGAATTTTTGCAGGTGTGTTATAGGTCCCAAAAAGAATGAGAAGGAAAGACTAAGGCCGGGGGGGGGGGGGTGGTGGTGTGTGTGTGTGTGTGTGTGTGTGTGTGTGTGTGTGTGTGTGTTGGGGAAAGGAACAAAAGGAAAGTCTAGAGCCAACATTAGCTACATTCTAGGCAAGAAGTAAATGCAGAAGCTTTAAACCGCATCTTTGTCAGAGGCAGCTGAGGAAACTAAAGGAGGAGAGGATTTTCTTCCCTGGGGAATACACTGAGGCAGTTCCATTGGTGGCCTCCACCCTGGCCTCACTTCCACTTTACACCCATAGGGCCCTGGAGACAAAGCAAGGCGGGAGCGCGTCTCCACGATGCCTCAGGAGACAGTCACCTCCTGGCACACAACAGAAACATAATTTAATGAAAATTAAGTTAATTTTTAATTCTTTTTCACTTGTCTGATAAACACACATGAGTTTTGAGTAGTCTGAAATTGAAGAAGTCATTTCAAAAATTCCTTTTCAGAAAAGTATCTACATAATTATTTTATATGCATTCATATAAAATGTTAGTATGTTGTTATATTTGATAATTCTTATCTTAATAAAGACAGATAATGATTTATTAAAATATATTTGAATACTAAGTATATTTGAAAGTCACCCATTTTATTCGAATGCTAAGTACTGGAATAAACACACCAAAACATAATAGCTTAATAAAAAGCATCTCTGGCTCATGTATAATACTAAGGAGGAAAGAAGCTGTGTCAGTGTGGCTGGACAACCTTCCTCCATGCAGTTTTCTAGGCTGACAGGCTGTGCCATCTTCCACATGTAGCTTCCAAGGTTATCCTGGTTGTTATCTTGAATCCTGCAAGCTAGAAGGGGAAAGCATGGAGGAGCGTCTGTGGGATGTCTTTACAGGCCAAGTGCAGAAGTGACGCAACTTTCCATTGGCGAGAACTCTATCCCACGGGTGCCCCGAACTATAGGGAAGGCTGAGAAATAGGATTAAGCTGGGGGCTCAGGAAGAAGAAACAAGTGTGAATTTGAGTGAGTTATTAGCAGCCTCTGCCATGAGTGTTATATATGATAATTCTGATGATCACAAAGAAGATAATTATTAGGACAACTTTGATTACTAACAATATTTTAAGGTCACTGATATACAATATTCTAAGTAGGCCACTCATATGGGAAAGTTGTTAAAATATAGTAAGTCATGTAACAGTACAGTGAAATTTTCATTGTAAATACTTATTAAATTGTATGTTTTATCATTATAATTAGAATAGTAACAATAATGAGGTTTTTAACTTTGTCCAATTGAATATTTTAAATAAACACAATCTACTCACAATGTACATCATGCTACATATTTAATGGTATTGTAGTCCTTTTGGAAATTTTGCTTTAACACCTCCATTTAAGGTTATAAATTCATCCAGTGCAAAATGTGCTGTCTTCCTTGGTATTTATCAGAGAACATAAGTGTTTATTAATAAATAGCATGTTTATTTATTACATTAAATATTTACTATTTCTTTTCAAATAATCAGGTAGCACACAGAGTTAAATGACATGATTAACCACACAGAAATCAGTGTGGTGAAGGCCTGGGGATGGGGTGGGTGTGGGGGAAAGGGGTCAATGGAGGGAAAAGGGGGCATCTGTAATACTTTCAATAGTAAAGACATTTGAAAAATGTCTGACAGACCTTCTGAAGACACAAATTATTCTAAATCTCTAAGACCACCTCCAAATTGATCATATATATTCTTAATTATATATTAATAATATTAAATTCTACTTCGAAAAAATAAAATATATCAAATGAAGAAGGTTTCTCTACCTGAAGAGAAATTTAAGATTGGGGAATTTTATGCATTTAATTTTACAACTTTCAGTCTAAATAGAAAATGCTAGCATTTTCTTAAATATTAGTTAAATAATTAGTTAAATAATACAAAACACTGAATAAGTTATACCAATTATGAGGAATTTAATTATTAATAGTTTGTTAAAAACTCATTTGTTATGAAGGAATTTTTGAGGCTCTCATCAAGCTGTAACAATAAAACTGGAAAAAGAGATAAGTTAATATATCTACACTGGTGCCTAAGGACAAATCTTAAACTCACATTTGTATGGCATCTGATATTTTTTCCTTCCATGATATAACCTAATGATGAAAACATACGTACGAGTACAGATTTATATGCATTTTTGGAATTTTAATAACATTAACATTATTCATTTATCTTCCTTTAATTTTATATCATCTTAGTTTCCTCTGATATGAATTGTCTCAAATGGTGGTGAAAAAGTAAAGTTATCAGTAAGTAAAATTTATGGTAATATAATTACCAATGAAAATTCTCTTTACCTTATATTAGTATTATTAAATTAGGCACCATATATATAGATAGATAGATATATATCTTTATTGATTTCAGAGAGAGGGAGAGAGAGAAACATCAATGATGAGAGAGTCATTTATTGGCTGCCTCCTGCACACCCCTGACTGGGGATCTAGCCCTCAACCCGGGCATGTGCCCTGATTGGGAATCAAACTGTGATCTCCTGGATCCTAAGTCGATGCTGAACCACTGAGCCACGCCCGGCCAGGCACCAGATATATATTTTTAATATATTGGAGAAAAGGACTTTTTGGATGAAACAACAGGCATTACTTTTAAAAAGCGGTAGCATCAATAAGGAAAGAATTGTGAGAAATCCAAACTGCCTTTAAAAATCTGTAAAGCAGATTTAGAACATTCCTTGTTTGCCATTTAATTAGTCATTAAAGACCCTAGAGTTTTATTTGAATTTTTCCAAGGCACTAATTTGAATGAGAAACTGTGATATTCTTGTAAGAAGTTGTAAGAATTAGCTCAAAAGTATGCAAAGGAACTGCCAAGCTTCTACATCTTGACTTGATTTTGTGGTACTCTATTATGTCTAGTCCATATTTTATGGGGAAAATGATATGCTCTGTGAATTTTGGATTATATTAAGTTCTCTGAATCTCTTCAGAATGTCCAAAACCTATGTTATTAGAGGTTTTGATATTCTGGGTAATTTTATAAATTGTGATATATTTAATCTTTAATAGAAATTGAAATTATAGGAAAACCATGGCAGTGGAGGTTTACATTACCAAGGTCTTTAAAGGGGATAGCTAGTACAGAGAGATATAACTAAAAATCAGTGTATGTGGGAGTGTGTTAATGACTGAATATATGACATACAGCATCCATAGTGTCAAATTATACTATCATTAAGTAGATTTAGATGTGGTAGATATATAAGTTCCACCAACCTTTATATGTATAATCTTTTCTATCTTAGGAATGAGGAAGCATTCACTGTGTGTGATTTTCTATAATATATGTTGCAGTAATAATAATACTCCTGTCTAGGATAACAAAATCCCTTGAAAAATTGAAACTTAAAAAAAATAAAAAATAAATGAAAGGCAGATATATCTGTGGAAGAAAATCAACTTCTACTTCTATAAAATATTTAAGATATTGTTATTTTATAGTTAAAAACAATTCTCAAATGAATTTTAAACAGCACATTGAAGCCAAAATGTTTTACGACGCCCTATACAATCACTGATCAGCTTGATTGCACCTTGGCTATTGCAAACCTAACTCAAGTCTGAGCTCCTCATTTCTTGCCACCTTGTTTCTCGCCTCCCAATTGCTTGGTTATTTTATTCAGATCTTCAGGCTTGGCTACCATCTTTAGGGTGTATCTTTTTTTAGGAGTCTTACGATGATTAATTAAATCAATTCTGTTAATAGTAAATATTTGACCTTATGCCTGGATCTTAATAAATTAGCTTTTGCACTACCCAGAACCAGTTTAACTCCAATGTCTTATTTTCAAGAAATGTCCCCACTTCCACCTGGTTCCTTGGTGCTCGAACTCCTGACGTGGTGTTCTGACTCCACATCCTTTGGCCACCTGCCCTACCCCTCTGAATTTTTCATGGGTCTCAACTGTATATGTACATATCCTATTGGTTCTTTCTCTCTGGAGAAGCCTGACTAATAGACCAGGTAACAAGCTTAGCTGTTTCATAAATATAAATGGTTCTAAATGGCTCTTCTAGCCAAAATTATCACCACCCAGTGGGTAAAATTTCTTCCATTCTCTCAAAGGTGCACTTGATTTTCGTATTTTATTGGAGTGGTTCTCTAATTCCTTTGTACTCATTGTCATCTTAGTGGGACTCAGGTTGATTCAAGAGGTGGGCAGGAGTATTGGCGTGACGAGCACTAAGTGGCTGGAAGACGTTAGATACACCGGCAGGAAGAAGGGGGGCCCTGGGTGTGTGCTCCTTGGGGACCCGCAGGATGGGGGGAACAGCGATTCCCTGCTGTGCTCAAGCGAGCCTCACGGGCAACCACCACCACCACCACCCAACACGCACAAGCAAATAAAGCCAGTGATCAAGAGTGAGTCATATTTTTTTTCCTGGTTTGCTAGGTTCCTTATTTTTTTCAAGTCCGTTTTTTTAAACCTTAGTAGCTAAACTGAGCACCTAAGCGTTATAGGTAATGATACTCCTGATCAAGAGAGAGTTCAGAGATGAGCCGAAAAGCAGGACCCACACTGCTTGGTATGAGGCCTTGCAGCGCGTGAGTGGAGAGCTAAAGCATATTGAACTTTGTCATGTGTAACCAGTTTTATTTTCTGTCATTCCATGCATAACCCAGTTTAATATATAAAACTACTTTATTATTTGGCTCTCCGGAGAAGAATATGTCATGTGAAAAGTCGTACATTAAGGACAGGGCCAAGGGAGATATAGAATTACATGACAGAACAGACCTGCAAAATGAAGATCCATTACCTTGTGTTATTAAATATAAATATATTCGATAACAAGAGATAACAAAGCTACCATTCAACTAAAATACCTTCGTGAGCTTGGCAGGGATCACATTCTTGGTAACATCAAGCTGTTCATGACTTTTGATCACTCTTTCAATCCGGCTTCATTATTGATCACTTATTGCTTCTGCAAACATGTCCCTTTCTCAGCATTCCCTAAGTAGTAACTGAACTCGTCTGCCAGCTTCCCTCCTGGGTCCTTTGCTTCTCCTCAATGCCTTTTTCATTTTGCCTCCTGCCAGTCCACACTCTATGCACATTAAGCCCAGGTATTGCACTAGTATACGGTTTACCTGTGCCAACCTGATTTACCCACTGTGGTCTCCTTAACCAGTTTCCCAGGCTGGATAAGTTAACAAAACCACCTTCGATCTTTTATCCTCCTTAATTCTGTAGATCTATTCTGTCATGTAATCACATCCTATTTTTGGAAATATTGTATATTCAGAATTTTTTTTTCCGATTTTCACATCTCCATTATTCAGCCAAATCTGTTCCTAGATTATTATCAGACATCCTTTGTGATTTTTCTTGAATCTAGGTTGCTCCACGAACACAATCCAACTTGCAGTTGTTTTCCTAATTAATTTTCATACATCAATTAAATTGTCTAGTCAGCATATACTAAATTCTCATTATTTACAGAACTCTGTGTTTGACGTTATATGACATACAAAGCCAAAGAGTACAGCAAAAGACCTAACCTTCAAGGAGGGTTCCATTTATTGGTAGAATAATACAGATTCACAAATAGCTCGAAAACCAAATGGAATGCATATGTGCATAAAGTTGTGTAACAGATATACATGCACAGATTTCTAAATAAGTTATAATATTAAGGAAAGGGAGAAAATGTCCATTTCAATGGAATTTTAGAATATGTGTTGCAGTTGAACTGGCAGAATTCTTAGAATAAATGTTCAGGGTATAAGAGTTCAAGTTTAGCAAATGTGGGAATTGAGTGCAGTACTTAAAAAACCTCTGAATAAGTTTACTAAGGGATAAAATAAAGTAGAAATAGAAAGTCAAAGATCAAAAGTGATGGTCGAGGCCAGACTACTGACTCATTGAACATAGATTGATAAATATGTGAAGCTATAATTACGATAGATAAGTAGATACGTAAATGAAAACAAAAACAGATGTATAGATGTTAGATGAAAGAATAGACAAATGGACAGATGGATAAATGGATGGACAGAATGATAGCTATAGAGAGGACATTAAACATAATGATGCAGAAATTTAAATGGCTCCAGGAGAGATTTCAAGGAAATTACTTAGAATAATTTCTGTTATTTTAATTATATTAGGTTGCAATGTCACCTGCTAATGTTTCAATAAAAGGGGAGGGACTGAGGATTTGTCCAGACATTAAATTCAGAGCAAAATTTCCAGAGGCTATCTTCTTTTTTAGGTAATAGGAGCAAGGTAAGGATGCACTGAGAGATATTTTTGTTTGTAGGTGACCTCTTGAGAGTTGAGTTCTCCTTAGTGGACCTGTAGTTCCTGGACTAAAGTAGAAGGCATTTCACTGAAGCCACCATCACAGAGTTAATTCATTTTTCTGCACGTCATTTTATTTTATTAAATGAATTATAACATGATATATCTCATATTTTAAAAGTCTCTTGCAATACACACAGTGCAAAATTTTTGTTTTTTCTTGGTAAATATTCAAGTGATTGAGTGCAGTGATTGATAGATTCTTCAGTCTATTTAACAGACTCATTCTTGGTTTAGTAATAATTTTTGATAAGAAGTAAACACTTTTCATTCGTTTTATCCATTCAAACTCTGACAAGGGTCCATATGAAGAGATTTAGATACCAACTTTCAAATTTAAATAAGACATTTTTCATTTTCTAAGTCCTCTGTAGATAGTTACAAAATATAAGTTTTTTTGGAACCAACCCTTCTTTCTATTCATTAGTTAATAAAAAAATTCTGGTCTCATTTGGGTATTTTTAATCATAGTATTTATAGCCAAAATCATTTTCTAGTGAAAAATATTCTAAATTCAGTAATGCTGAATTCCATCAAGGTGAAAGTTAGACTTAAAATTTCTAATTGATACAACTTTTGAATAATATTTACTATGATAGATGTCCAACTGTCTATCTACATTTATCCGGTATGATCATATATTGGCCTTAAAATAAATAATACATTTTTCTAGTCTCTCAACAGTAGCCAAAATGTAGGGAAAGGAAAGATTGTGGTACAAATAGTTCCAGTAAAATAGTTCATTAGAAAATACAGACTGAACTTCTATAATGTGCTTCCAATAGTTTAGAGCAATGCTTAGGGCAGGGTGGCATTGTGTGGGCTTTTAGCCTTCATTTAACTTTTATTCTTCCATTTAACTGGTATTGCTAGAAAATACTTTTATTATCTTTGGCTAATTCATAGTCCAAAAATATAATTATGGATTCCATTAGACTTTATAAATAATTTTCTGCTTCAAGTCTCCAGCAATAAAATCAGCAGTGCAATTCCTTTCAAAAGCCAAATTAATATTACTTATATAGAAAAATTCCTTGAAATGATTTATTCTTAACATTAGTTTTAAAAAATTGAATATATCTAGCAAATGATTAACGTGCTAACCTCCTGACCATTTTAGGGCAGTGTTTGCACATGACTAAACAAATAGATCTTTGCAGAGCATAAGATACGCATCTGCTCTTTGCTTTCTTGATTGATTTGGATCCCTGTACAATCATTAAGCTGGAGTCTCTCTTAAAGGGTAGAAAGGGCTGCTGGCAGGGAGCCAGTTTGGCAGGCTCTTCTAAGTTGTGGTCTGTTTGGTTCATCCACAGAGACATGGATTAAGGTAGAATTATAGGAAATCCTATTGAGGTAAGGGCCTACTGGATAAGCACAGGGAAAATTAATTTAAGCCTCTCTGCTCCTTCAACATAACCTTTTAAAATACTAGGTTACAGTGTATTCATTGCACTTGTAATTCTGATATAAGATACTAATGGAAATGACATTTAGAAAGGGACTGACTTTTGTGTATAAACTGTAACTGGTATGTCTTAAAAGTCCCTTCCCATGTGGGACTTTTTAAATATGATAACGTTTTCCAGGTTGTGAGCATAGATTAGAAGCTATTCCATTCTACGTCAGCCAAGATAAGCGTGTACAATCGCTATCTCTTACAGAGCAAAGAGTTCTGAAATGTTGATTTATAGATTAAAATATTAACTGAGCACTGTTATGGATATCATAATTCTGTTGTGGCTGTTTTAATGGGTTAACAAAGCATCATTGTTTTTACTTGGCCTTTAAAATTCCCATTCCCAGCTTTAAGAAGAGATGAAGACAATTTAAGCAGAAGGCAGCCTTGAAATAGGGAATTGGATCCCTTCAGCTCATCCCGCCCCCCTGCATTTTGGCCAGTCATGGATGAGGGGCCCTCTGACCTATGAGTAAGACTAATAGCAGTTATTTACTCCTCACAGAGTCCTACAATGAGCTTCATTTTGTAGATAAATTTACAAGGAGCTGAGAGAATTTAAATGACTTCTCCAAAGTCATAGAGTGGGCCAGTGAGGGAGCTAGGAGATGAATCCAAACCTTCCAATCTGCTCTTGTGTTTTCTAGTGGTGTCAGGTATGTGTGCAGCTCATACTGCTCTCAGGAATTGGAAAAACAAAAAAATCAATGAGGAAGAAAAGAACAGAAAAGAAAGAAAGCACTCTTTGCGCTTGGCAGAAATAGCCCCGGTGCCCTGAACTGAAGGCGAGCCTCCAGGTTCCAAGGGCACAGATGTGTGGCGCGCTGCGGACCGGGCCCTGGCCAGGCAGCGCGGGCCCTCCCGGGAGGCCCGGCCCGCGCTCGGTGGATGGGCGAGGAGGGCCGGGCTCACTGCTGTGCCCAATAAAACCCAAAGGCCAAAGTGTTGCTTGCTCAGCTAGCTTGCTATTTTAACCAAACTTTTGGAAGCCATAGCTAATGAAAGTATCCAAAACAACATTTGAATAGTTGCTGTATGAAACAAGCTGGAAAATGAGAATGGAAAGGCAAACAGAAGGAATGATACCGTGGGCCTGGGTGTCCTTCATGCCGCAGTGAGAGCGCCTCAGCTGCTGGAAGCTTCCGGGGGAGGTGACAACTTCTTGGGAGCAATTGTTCTGGGGCTCTTTTCCCAAGGGTCTCTGTACTGTGACAGGCTTCACTATTTTAGTCACTGATGAGGAAACAAGAAACAGAAGTTAGTATAGAAAAAAAATCACAATATTTTTTCAAAACTAAATATGCCTTCTTTGCTTTAGGGATAGCTCGTGTTTAATTAACTCAAGATGACAGACTCGCCCAGGAAGAACCCGTCTCTTTCCCACTTCACTGCTCTTTCCTAATTCATTTCTCTCTCTTTCTCTTTTCTTTATTTGTATGTATGGTCAGGGGTGGTAAGGCTGGAAGGGAAAAAACAAGACGGCAATTTTAAAGTTTCAGCCTGTTTCCATGCTTTTTATGAATAAAGCATGTAGAATGTAAAACAATAATAACTGCATCCAGCTTTTGAAACAAGCCTTTGTTCCTCATCATTAGTACAAACAGGCCTTTAGGTGGCCTATGTTTTTTCTATCTGCTGGGTGATTAAAATGGAATTTACCCCCTATCTCCACTCTCGGGCAAACGGAGACATTGCTGGTACTGTGATCGGGGTGCGTGTGTTCCCTGCGGACCCAGCTGAGCCGTCTGGCTGGGTTTGCCCAGCGTGGTAAGTGCTGCCCGGGTTGCGGATGGTTGTCTGCCTAACAGGCAGCGGAGGGAAAAGAAGTGGCTGCACTTTCTCTGGTCCAAGTCTGGAAAGAAGACCACGCGAGAGAGGGAATGTGCGTGTCCGTGGTCCGGGAGAGACTGGTGCCCGCTTTTGCAGGTACCGTCTGAACAGGGCTTTCAATTCGGGCCGGGCATAGACTGGGGAACGTGTGAAAGTGGTCAGGGGACAGCTCACTTTGGTGAATCCAACTCGAAAAGCCAGCTGGGCAGGACCAAGCCACTGCAGGTGTGCCAGTGCGTGCGCACAGAATCTTTGAAATGGGTGAGATTAAGGTTTGGGTTTGAAGTGTGACCTTGGCCAACTGCAGTTAGAGAAAATTCCGAAAATAGACATATCATTTGCTTATGCACAAGCCGGCCATGTCTATGTTTGTTTGTGCTCTAAGTACGTATACGTCAGGAGATACATGTTCGCATTATAACAAGTATACAAAAAATTTTCTTGCGATAAAAATATTCTCTTTTCATGGTCATTTATTGATATTTGTGGTTAATCTTTACCTGTAACTACTAAATTCCAAATTTAATGATTATTTTCAAATTGCCTCACTTTAAAAAAATTGGAACGAACCCACTGTGAGAGATTGGCTGTGTAATCATCAAAGATTTCTTCCAAATATAATGAGAATGTTGACTTATAATTAAGCTTTTGCTGCTTGGCATTGTACTTTTATGATAGTTATTAGATTTACAAAGACCTCTCATTTATATGATATCTGATTTGATTTGAAATATTTCTTACTATAATAAACATAATTTTTATATTACTCAAATGTAATTTTAGTGGATTTATCCTCTAACCATAAAGGTTATTAGATTTATTTTAAAAAAGGATATTAGGATAATTCTTCAATCATCTTTCACTAAACTGAATGAACAATTGAGATGTGAATTCTTGAGCTAGTTGGATAGGATATCAGTACTCAGGAAAGATAAAAGAAAGTGAAAGGCTTCACAATAGGCACATACAAGCTCCTCCTTGTTAAGCAACTACTCACTAACAGGTGGCCCACCAGTGACACACAGGCAGAAATAATTCCAAGAGTGAGGTAGGGGGAAATGTATGTCAAGACCACTACCTAAAGCCAAGATGTATTTTCCTCATTAGCCAATGTGTCATGGTATTCCAAACTCATTTATTTATTGATCATTCCTTTCTAGGGGAAAGACATCGATTAACAGTTTGATTTTTCACCTGATATCCCTTAGTTATAAAACAGACTTTGCTAAATTCAAAATGCATCATTTGAAATTTCTGTTTGCTGTTCTTTATCTAACCCAATGATGTCATTAATATTTTGTACAAGCTAAATGTTTTCACATAAAGGGGCATATGCCAATGGAGCATGTACATAATCCCTGAGGAAAAGATGATCCTTATACCCATTGCCCCTTTGTTTTCAGTCTGTATTTTTATCTCTGTTGACAGTGTGTAAACAGTACCTCTAAAATGTCATTTTAGTCAACATATTCCCTATCTGAGCAGCAGGACAGCTTGAAGTGTTGCCCTCCTATCAGGCAGAAGCGCTATCGCAGAGGCACTGGCTGTTGATGGCCGGAATCACCGCGACAGGTGACCAGACATCGTGGAACTGACGGGTGATGAGAGATTTTTTGCTGCCCTGCAAAGCAAGATGTCAGGAAGCATTCTCAGCTATCTGCCAGATGACAGACTAGTTGGAAATGTTGGTGTGAAATGGTCGTTCTCATTCACACTCAGGCATTTAAGCAATGACTTCAGCATCACCCAAGAGATAAAAAAGAAAGGCATGCAGAAGCAGACATCGGTCCATCTTTCAGAGAGCCATTAAAAGTTTTCTTATTTTCTAGCTTTATGAATTTCCTTTTAATGGTTGTTTTACATGATTTGGGGAAATTCATCCAGCATAAATAATGTTTAGACTGAAGACCCTTTGTTGGACTTCTCTGAGATGGATTTAGGGGACCCATTTTGCTGGCTTCTCCAAACAAAACTACCCTGTTTTAAGAATGTGTAAATATCTAATGGAATAAAACCCTACCTGGGTTTTCTGAATGCCCTTTACTTATTTTTATCTCTAGGGTAATACATCATTGCTTAAGAGTTTGGGTGTGAATGCACAAAAAGGGACTCTCAAACTGAATCATGTTAGCCGCTCACCCTAGGAATGACCTGTACTGCTGACAGTGGCCCTTTCTTACACGGCCACCTCAAGCTAATCAACGGTGAAAGCGATTAGGAATATATTTCAAGAGTCAGTAGAAAGGCTCTCGATGTGCCAGGAAGGTAACTGAATGTGTCTTAGTAAACAGAAATGGAAGGCTAACATAACCCAAGATAAAGCATTTAAAAACCAAAGAATTGTACGTACAGAAGGTTGAGAAGAGATTAGCACAGGGTGGAGCAAAAGCAGGTTTACAGTTGTAAGTATGAGAAACAGAGTTTATTCTTGTATTATTATTATTATTGTATTATTTTTCATATGAACAACTGTAGACCTCCTTTTGCTCCACCTTGTATATTTGAGTGGAAGCCTACTGTGAAAGTAAAATCACATCTCTGATAAAATAATTTATAACTGCAACATAAGAAGCTCCATTAAATATTTTTCATGATTTAGTTGCTGTATATATATATAAAAAACAGTATCCAAAGTTCCAAACGAAAATAATTTTCACGCCTTGGTTTACTTAGCATATACTTGCAACCTAACAGCTATTTCCCAGGAAGGCAGAATGACCTGCTCAGATATTTACCTCCACTCTCACTTATAAATATCTGTGTCAGCAGGTCCCTCATAGTAACACTTCTGTCCTCCAGGATTACTACAGATGATGGTTACTTATTTTTATTAACTTGAGCACATAATAAAATTAAAATTTTGGTAGCATTAGATATATATAATGATCTAATCAAGAAACCTAAAATACAAAGAATTTAAGTATCATAGGATTTCTCTCTCTAAGCCTAAGACTGGAGATTTGTGTCCCATTTGTTGATACAAAAGCTATATGTGGCTTGAAAAATAGCAAAATCTCTTTACATAAAGCCCACGTACGTCACTACTTACACACTGCTTCATTCTAACATTCAGGAGAAGCCAAAATATAATGTTTACATAATCCTGTTCCTTTACTTCAAAATACCCACAAAAAGAAATGTGACAAAATTTAAACAGCAATACTATTTAGATATATTTCTCCATAAAAATCAAACTAAGTTATTTTCCCCAAAAATATTCCCCAAAGAAAACAGAGCTTTACCTTATCATGGTAACTTGGGAATTTTCCATGAAAGTCCATGTAGAGTTTAAAAGGTGTATTACTGTATATTACTATTCAAAATGCCTTTAAACTGTTTTAAAATTCCAGTGCTGCACCTGAATGCTTCACGCAACACTCTTAATTGCCTTGCAACTCTACTATAATTCTGGATTGGAAAAAAGGCAAAAGTGTAACAGGAAGACTAAAAATTTATTTCTTCATGTTATAATTCATAAATATGAAATCACAGTAATGTCAGCACAAATTTTTGTGTGTTTTCATTGGAAATAAATCTACTCAAAATGCTTTTATTATAGGTTGTATCCTCCATTTACCAGTTTGTTACTAAGGGGAATATAAGAAATTCTCCCATTTGAGAAAATTACTTATGTGCTAAAAAGTCCCACTTGTAAGGTAATTTCTACATTAAGGGTGTCCCAAGACTTGAATACAGGCACCATTTAATAGCTAGTATCCAGGGCAAAATATCTTACCTGTAGTTTAATAGAAAATTGAGTCTACAGCCTACCCAATGAGCTTTAACCTAATTTAATTATTCCAAAATATTCATATATAAATGTTAATATATATATATTTTAAGAAACATTTACTGGGTTGTAATCAAACACAGGTAGAATTTAGGTTCACAAATTATTGAAGGTCCTGAGAAAATTGTAAATATTTGAACTGCAATCCTCCTTGTTTCTCTTTTCCCTTCACTAAATTTAAGCAAGTACATGAGCGTGTCTATGTGCATTTTGAGTTGGTGAAAATGAAGAAAATTGAAACACAGAATCGAATTTGTGTCATGGCCTTAATTTAAACAGCATTTTCCAGCACAAGTAATAAATAAAATTAGAAATATGGTATGTTTGGTATTTCAAGAAAAAGAATAAAAAACAAGTTGAAGATTTTATTATTTTATTTTTATTTCTTTTAGTTAGTGGGGAGAGTCTTTAGGCCTAGGCAAACTTTCTCAGATTGTCCTTGTTTTTTCCTTAAAATTAGGATTGTTACCCACTCTTTTCTTTTCTTTTGTGCTCTGTCAGCTGGACGGTGTTTTATCTGTGGCCCCTCTGTACAGTCAGGCTGTGGAGTGGAGGCAGTTCGCTCTAATCCCCATTTCCTGGTTGCCCCTTAGGAAAATGACCTCGTCTCTGTGCATTGTAAAGTTTTACAGCTCAGCACCATGGGGAAACACGTAAAGGACAGAAATATCTCAAATAAAAAGGTTAAAAACACTCACACTGTGTATTTTAAGAGTTAACAACAGAATTTGGAGTCATATTGCCAAGTTCCACTACTTATTAATTAGCTTTGTTGCCATGCTCAAGGTATTTAACTACTCCCCTTTCTCTCTAATCCCTCACATGACGTTGGATGGATTAAATGAAACCATGCCTGTAAAGTGCTTAAAACAGCCTGATTGTTCAAAGTGTTTGTTTTTTCTTTCATTAAAACAAAACAAAACAAAGCAAAAGTCTCTAGAGGTTAGTCATTCAAATGTACTTCAATCAAGAAAATACAAAAGATGACTTTTTTTGATATTCAGGTTAATATTTGACTAAAATGTAGTATGGAAGAGATCTCCTACAGCACAAGTGAGGTTCCAGAATAGTAGAAGATGCTAGGTACCTGAAAAGCCTTGTTTGACTTATTTCTGTGGGCCTCGCATTGATAGAGCTTAAGCAAGTCATTTCATTAGGAGGAAAGCTAGGGAGGAGGAGGGAAGAAGAGAAAGGGTGACGGGGCGGGAGGGCACGCTAAGGAAAGGCGTTGTTAGTCAGTCTGGAGTCCTTGAGTGGTTCCCTGGCACGAGGTATCAGCCTTGCCAAAGCGTTCTGGGTGAACCAAAGGAATTACTATTGCCTTAAGTGTAGCAATAGGACGAGCAACAACAATTTTAGACTTTCCTGATGTTCATTCACTCATCTAACAAACATCCCTTGAGTATCTCTTATGTGTCAGGCATTGTTTTAGGTTTCTGGGGATACAGTAGCTAATGCAGTCAACAAACATCCAATCTTTATGTAGTTTATTTTCTGTGGGGATGAGACCTATTAATGTCATACTATAAGTAAAATATATACTATGATAGATGGTGGTTAAGTGTGATAGAAAAATCCAATAAATCAGTGGTAAAGGAGCATAAGGAATGCCAGAAATGAATAGTTAAGTAGTTAAGTCACAGAAGCCCTCTCAAAAAAGGTAACATTTGCGTCAAGTCCTAAAGGAAATGAGGGAATGAGCCTGTGGATAATTATGGGGAGGTTGTTTCTAGGCAAAAGAAAACAGCAGATTTGATGTATAGTAGGTTTGAATGATATATACTATCCTATCTGATTGACATATATTTTAACATGTGAATAATAAATAAAGAGGGTTCACCATCATCTCCTAGACCTGCTTCTCAAATACTGCATTTATACCTGTCTTGCTCAGTAAGGCTTTTCTGGCATGGAGAAGGAGAATTTCTTTGGCCCCTATAACTTCTGGCCACAGTGACTCCCTAATACCTATGAGCAAGTTGTGAATACTTTTTTCAAAATAAATCCCTGCTATGAATATAAGAAAAAAGAAAGGAAATCCAAATTGATGCAATATAAGTTTCTTGTTATAGTTCAATGAAAATATAATTATATTGAGAGATGATGATTTCAAGCATCCTGCTCTTTTCATTTCTCATTCTAATGCCTCCTGGATGCTTGGTCATGTCATTTCAGCTTTACCTCAAAAATGATTTAAGATTCATTTCTTTGGGATTTAGTGGGATTTTGGTTCCTGACATATCCAATTGTTAGTCTTCCCTGTGGATATGGACCAACACTTAGGGAAATGATACATCAGTTCAGGCCCATTTTGTTATTATTTTTTATATACTGAATATTCTCTTTTATTTGTCAAGAGCATATTTAGTAGCCAAATTTAAATGAAGTCATCAACTTTTGTTCATTTTTTTTGGTCAGTCACGAATGCTGATGCCATGTTGTTCTGGAATAGATTTATCTTGCTCAAGTTTTGGCCAGAGCCTTTGGTTGTAAATACTTTCTTCTTTCACCCACAGGTCCTTGAGTGTCCTATCAAAATCCTCTAAGAAACTCTTCCAATCCTCAGCACATTTGCACCTTTCCTGATTCAAGTTAGTACCTCTGCCTGCTTTTCCACGTTTACTCTCCATCTCTCTCTAATCAGTTATTCCTAATTTTCATTTAGTTTAACATCCTTTCAGAAATCTGATGTTAAACATAAAACATGCTGAATAGGTTATTTTAAAAATAATAAATATAATGTTTTAGAAATAATAAATTCTATTGTTTGTAGACATGAACTAATTGTTATATTTATATTAATCTAAAACTATGAAACAGATGCACCCGTTTATACAACCTATGAATCTACAGATAAAAGTACTTCTGATTGCAAAGTAACTAAATAAAATGGAAATAATTTGGTAACAATAATAAAATGTGATCTACTTTACTGCCACTGACATGGGTCTCTTTAGTGAGGTATATTTTTGGATTACTCTTTGAAGGAACTCAGCAGTGATCATTGAGGGTTCTGCAAATGCTAGTAACACCAAAAATCTTATTAATTTGTTAAGAGCTATATATAATTATCATATGTTCCTTTGAAAGAAATGGCTATACTACTATATAAATAAGTAATCTAGTTAGACAAAATAATTTATACAAAAATTTAAAACCTGTGAGTTCTGATAAAGCTGGAAAATGTTTGCATGCTTTGTGCAGACGGGCAGAATCTGGAACTTCATATAATCCTACAAAAGTCCTTTATATAATCTTTTAACTTATGATAAATACTAGCTATAGTAATGCTATTAATATAATAAATTTTACTTTGATATTAAAATTATATTTTTTTGGTGTTAATATATAGTTCAATATGGCTGCGCAAAAATAGTGATTCACTCACATATTTATCCATTGAACAGACTTTTTGTTGCCCAGTCTGTCTAGAGGGCACTGGGATTACCAAAAATGGTGACTAAATCATTCTACTAGAATTTAAATGTTTGGGATATACCAACAATTAAATAGTAAAATTGGAGGTTATTGTAGAGTTATCTATAGTTTCTATTGAATTCAACAGAAAGATCACATAATCAATATCGAGAGAGAGGAGGCCAGAGGCCTTTTTGCAATAGTTTTTTTTTACAGAGGTGTAGGGGAAACTAGAAGGTGAAAAAGTATAAGGAAAGGCAAAGAGAACCGGTGAGTTCTACACAGTAAAGAAACTCATGATAGAGATCTTTTCAGAGACCTAGAGAAGAGAGTATACACGTTAAGTTTGAGGAGCTATGAGTATTTCATAGCATTAGGACACCAGCTGAGTTTAGGGAAATAGTGAGAAAGCCTGGCAAAAAAATCAGGGACAAATTCTTTAAGTATAGTATAGAATATTTTAAGGAGTTTAGACTATTTTTGGTGTTTGTGTGTGTGTGTGCACGTGTGCGCGTGTGTCTGGCAGGGTATATGATGTATGGGGTAGGGGGGTTGGGGAAGATTAGTGATGGGATTTTTACATTTCAGAAAGACTCCTGGCTGCAGTATAGAGAATGGCATGGGGAAGGGTAGGATAAACAAAAGTAATCTGGAAGTAATCTAGTTCAGAACTGATATAAAGATGGTAAGAAAAGAAAATGGCATTTGTGGGCTGAAGGAATCAATCCTAAAAGAAATATCCAAGTAAGAATTACCAGTCACAACTACAAATGGATAAAAATAGATAAACGTAAGATGACATTTTCTGAGTGCAGGATTTATTTGGAAAAGTCAGGGAGAAGCAGTCCATGGGGAACATTAAGTCCCTGTTAAATTGCAAAGTAAGTAGGAAATGTCACCAGTGACAAATATATACATGGACATCTGAGCCCAGAGACATAAAAGTCATACAAGTTCTACCTGCTTCACAATTTGGCTCAAGGAGGCTCTAGTTATGTTATTATGTGGGGAGAATGGAATTAGAAAACTCTCCTACAACTTTCATGATTTCAACTTCACATAGCCAATAGTTGATAACAGAAAACGTTTCGGTTATCAATCACTGTGTAACATTCCCTGCCCCAGAAATAAATTTTTCATGGCTCAAAACTGATTTTGCTTGCGAATCTGCACTTTGTGTAGAGTTAAGTAAAGGTGACTCATATCTGGTCCCCCAACCTTTGGGAAGACTCACATTCCTAAGGGCTGGATCAACTGAGGCTGTTTGTGCTTCTCTGACCAGCTCTTCACGTAGTTTCAGGATACTCCATGTGTTTTTTCCAGCAGCAGATCTCAAGAGAGTCCAACTTTTTACATGGCAGCTCAAGAATCTGAGACCCGTGTTCTAAGAAATCTAGTGGAAGCTTTGAAGCTTCTTCTGAGTAGCCTCAGAGGTCTAGGGATGTCACTTCTGCTGCATTCTATTGGTCAAACAAATCAGCAATGAGGGGAATTAGACTCTGCCTTTTAAGATGAAGGGGAGAGAAATATTTCTGGACAAATTTCACTCAGGTAGGACACTTGAAGGTTATATTTTTTAACTCTTTCCCATAAAGGAGAATTGTTTACTATTGCCATCTTTGGGAAATAATAAGATCTATCATAACACAACTAACTACAGTGTCATTTACTTATTATAAATTATGGACCAGAAGTTGATCTGGGCTGATTTTACTGAGGAAACAGCCAGATTTCTTCATAAACAATGACTAACTCTTTTCCATTAAAAGTGAGAGAATATAAGGAAATGTGCCTATTAAAAATTGCTATAGATACACTGTCACATTGCAAGAAATTTAAATATTGTTAGTCACTTTAACATGACTGTAGAGATAGGAACCCAAGATGGGAAAAGAAAATGCAAAAATATTAAAGTCTGGAGCTTGTCCCTGACAAAATGAGGACCCAAAAGGATACAGGGTCTCTGTTTTGGACAAATGGTGGTGATAAGACCTGGGCGATGAGTTGTTGCCTGGAGTCAGAGTTGTTCTTTAGTGATGGAATTCAGTTAGTCAGGATTATTTTGTTTTGAAGAGCATGGCAGGGGCCAAGTACCATGGGAGCACGTAAAGTTTTCAGGAGCCCTGGGCCAAGGGACTGGCTGGGTTTGGATCATTGTGCAACCTGGATGTCTTTGCCATGCATGTGTCAGGGCTGAATGCTTGCTGCGTTAGAAAGAAAGGAATTTCCCCAGCAGTAAGCAGTATTTGATCTTGGAATGTTCTACTAGTGGATTTTAAATAGAATAAATGTCAATTGTCAGTTGTGATCCTGTTGGAAATTAGAATGAGATACACTTGATTTTTGTTCTAGAGTTTTGATATAATCAAAACATATTAAGGACTAAATATTTTTAAATCACAATTTTAATTTATGAAAAAAAAGCATATTTAGACTTTAGCATCTGGGTTTGGAAACTTCCAAGTTTATGTATACTATTTATTTATTTATTTGTTTGTTTGTTTATTTTTTATGTATATAATTTAGACACTTTTTAAAATATTTGTGGAAGAGAAATACAACTGCTCTAAACTAGTCTTTGTATAATTTTGAAGACCTCTGTAATTCTATTCAAAGAGCATATAAATGAAATGTAATATATACACTTAAAAAAATATTTTCAAGAAACTAGAATGTTATGGAGTCTGTTTCCAGTATCATGGATGGAATGAGAAATAATGATTTTTTAAAAAAATTCTAAGACAATAATTTTATTTAATTTAAATATACCTTTATTGATTTCAGAGAGAGAGGAAAGGAAAGGGAGAGAGAGAGATAGAAACATCCATGATGAGAGTCGTTGATCAAGCCCGCAAACCGGGCATGTGCCCTGACCAGGAATCAAACCCTGATCGCCTGAATCCCAGGTCGGTGCTCAACCACTGAGCCACGCTTGGCTGGGCTTTTCTCCCAATTCTTGAAGCCGAAGCAAAGAACTTGCCTCAGGTCTAGGCTCAGGTCAACCCTGAAAAATAGCAGGAAGGATGTATCCAATAGAAAGAGGAAGTACTTAGAAGTAAGAGAGAGAACAGTGTACAGGAAAGGAAGGATGTCAAGGAAAAAGGAAAGTAAAATTCAAAACAGAAACATTATGAAAAACTTACATTTCCTGACCTCACACTTAGGTGCAGGCTTATCAGATATTCATTAACCTCTAGTCAGCTTGTGAGAATGTCTGTTTGTGAATTTTAAAGTTTGAATATCTTGCTTATAGTTCCAGCATTAAAGAAAAAGCAAACACCAAACTCTTTACCCAGACATCATAAATTAATGTAATTTCAACCTTTTTAGTTAATATACATTGGCAATTTAATGAGTAGCAAATGGATTGAATGAAAAATACATACAAGCCTGCATAAATCTAAGTTGGCTTCAGAAAAACAAAGTCAGCTTCGTCTGGTTCATGGAAAGACTGGGCGTAACTTCTTTTGACTCATTAAAATCTATAAAAATATTCTGGTTTATATGTACACAATATGTTCGATCAGTTATTCTCATTAATTTCCTCAATGTTTGTACATTGTTTCAATGTCAATGGGAAGGAAATATACAATTAGAAGTATTTTCAGTTCACCAGTTGGTAAAATATCTCCTTGGATGATAGATATAAAGTCCAGACAATATCTACTGTACAGCATTTCCAACCCATGGAACATTTTAATCATTAAGAAAGGGGCAGCCTGTGTCTTGTAAGCTAAACTGCAAGGGATTTGAGACTAGGAATTAAGCCTTAGCAAGATCTACATCCCTGGATATCCACCTGCCTGACTCAGAGCAGATGCTGATCACTATTTATTGACTTGGATGAAATGGGGATAAGGTCAGCTTTATGAAACCATCATTATCTCATTAAATTCATAACCTGGGAAAACATTTGCTTCTATAGAAACTAACCGAAGTTGTTAGTACTTGTAGAACAGCAATCTTACACTATCAGACCCTAGCATTCAGGTTCAGAAAAGGAAAGACTTAAAAGGATGTAGTTATTGGGGTGTCTGCTCAGGAATTTCAAATTCCATGTTTATGCTTCAGAATTGGCTTGAAAAGGTATAGGGAGCCTCGGAAACGATCGATTCCTCAAATGTGAGAGGGTCATGCCTGTTTCATTAAGAGTCTCAATTAAATAGTGAATATGTGGCAATTTTTACATTTTATACAATGGATTTTCTTTTGCCAGGTTCTATGAGATGAAAGAGAAAGGATAAGGGTTGTAAATATGTTCTCTTTCCATGGATCTCCCAAAGCCTGGCTAAAGAAAAAATCCGTCTACCCAACTTCCTTTCATTTCTGGCGAAAACTTGTTTTTTTTCTAATTATCCCCAGCTGTTCCAGATTCTGTACTTCTCATTTTTAACTTTACATGCTCTTACATCTGTATACTTCTTGTATGGAATATTGGGTCTTACAATGGGAAATCCTTTGGGAGGGGTGAATATAATATGATTGTCTAAAAAGAAAATTTTTTAAAACTCCAAGCACAATAATAGTCCCTTCTATTCTTCCTCATTGTTGCCAGTCAACTGCTTCAAATCATTGTATTGGTATTTGCCTACAACAACAATGGAGCGCACGCTTTCAAATAGCAAGAATTTTGATATAATTCGTTTTTTTTTAATTTCACATTTTTCTTTCCCTTATTTTTCTTTCAAAGGAAATCAGTGTGCCAAATTCTAATTTTAAATTCACCACTGCCCCCATGATGCAGGTTTTGCCGACTGTACTTGGGGTTCTTCATTCCCTGGGGAAGGATGGCCGTGAAATTGTAACAGCTGAGGCTCTGGGCTTAGTATTTTACAGGTTGTTTGGCTGATGAGAGTAAAAACACAAAAAGGCACATAGTAGACAGCGGTGAGTTTTAACATGTTATGCATCTGCTCCTTTGTGTTTGCCTTGATTGACATTGTCTTTTACTTGCTTTTGCAACAGTTTTATCATTTGTACGTCAGTAAAAATAATGGAGAAAAAGCTAACAACAATCCCTTTGACCTTTAGCTGGTGCGTTTCCTGGTAATTTCAAAAGCTTGAAAACGACAATTTGGGTAAATGTTAAAACAATATGCATTTCCATAAGCTGTAATACAATTCTTTGGAAATGACAAAAACACATTGACCTTTTTAATAAAAAAAAAAAACTTTCTAATTTGAAAACCATGAATCCCAGGCAAGATAACCTTCCGGAAGAAGTTTGACATGAACAATAATAATAAGATTCAGTCATAGTTCATATTTTGCAGATTTTTTAGTATAAAAACAATGCCTTTATTTTTGTAAATTTATCTTGAATGAAGTCACTCTGTTGAATTCTCTTGTTTTAAATGGTCTGTCTATAGATTCTGCCAAAGCGACCATTTTTACAAGTCTTACACTACATTTGTTTCCCACTTTGCTTTCTTTGTTGCATTGGCCATGTTATATTTTATGCTCAAGAGAAATCAGTGATTGGGTAGTGTTTGTTTGTTTTTCATATTCCTAAATTTCCTCTGTTACATAGAATGCTTGCTGTAAGTCTACTGATTGGTATATTACATTAGTAGAATTTTATAATGTCAATCAATATTTGTACTATACCCTGATTTTATATGCCATCAGAGTCAATTATCTAATGGTCCATTAGGGATTTCGCATTTACATTCTTAAATAAATTTTATCTTATACCTCTTTTCCCAATTGTGGAAACAGTTACACTATCATCATTGAAAATAAAAAGCTGGACATAATTTATGATTTGTATAATATAAGAATTAATTATTATTTAAACTTTGTTAGAACTCAGGCGAAAAAACATCTAAGCTTAGGTACTAGGGAAGGGGAAACTTATTTTTTAATTACCATTTAAAATCCCATAACTTATTTTGCTCTTTCAAGTTTTCAATATTTTAGTGCAATTTTCTTGTTTTATAATCTAGAAATGTATTTATTTTTTCTGGGCTTTCAAATATATTAGTGAATTGTTCAACACAACACCTTTTTATTATTTTTTAATTTTCTGTCATTTCTTTTATTCTGTATTTTTATTTGCACCTTCTCTTCTATTTTTTAAATTTGGTTTACAGAGTCTATCTTATCAACTTCTTTAAATATTTGGTTTATCAATTTTGTCAGTTTTTACTGTATTATTTTTGTTTCTTTCATTATTATTTTCTTTTCTGCTCTTAAAATCTCATGCCTTTCTTTGCTGTTTTATTTTTTAGCTTGAATATTTAGATCATTTTTATTACACTGACATATAAGTGACAATTTGGCTCCACATAAAACTTATATTTTATAATCTTCTCCTTTAACATATGAGAAATATTACATTATTGACTTTATACATTTCATTTTCTTTTAAGGATTGTGTTGGCTATCTGATTCTCATACCTTTATTGGTGGTTTGTTATTTTTGGAAGCTATAGAATTTCCTTCTTTTAATTTATGTTCTTAAATTTCTTTATGCATCTATATGGACTTTCCTACCTACCCCCTTGGCAATCTGTGATGACTTGCAACCTGAAATATTTCTTTTTCCTTTAGCTCCAGGAAATTGGGTATTATTTTTTTCCAAACATTGTATTCTTTTCAGTGATTTTGTTTTCCCCATCACTTTCTGGTACTGTCACCAAGATATCAGCATGTCTACTACCATCTGAAACATCTTTTAGGTGTTCTTTGGGTAATTTCTTTCTCTTTGTGTTCTCTCTGTCTTTAGGGGGGAATGCACTGTCTTATATTCCAGTGCACTACTTTATTCTTTGTCTGTGTTCAGCCTTCTAGTTATTTCATCTATTGAGTCTTTCTTTCCTGTGTATTCTTTCTGTTTTATCATTATTAAAAATGTTTAATGTTGACATTGTTGCAGGTGTCCCCCTTTTCCCCTTTTGCCCACCTCCACTTAAACTCCTATTTAACTCATATAAAATATGTCAACTTTTACTTGTAAATCCTTGCTCTTGATTCATATTGCCAATATTTTTCATTATCTCTGGAGACTAATATATCTTATAGAAAAAATTTGGACCATCTCTTCCAGTATTTTTGCATTTGATGGTGTGTGATTTATGATTTTGTTTTCTTTGTTTTATAGTAATTATATTTTTCAGGTGTCTAGTTCAGGAATTGGCAAATGATGGCTCATAGGCCAAAATCGGGCCCCCACCTGTAGTTATAAGTAAAGTTTCAGTGGAACACAGCAAAATCTATTTGTTTATGTATTGTTGGTGGCTGATTTTATGCACATCAGCAGAGTTGAACAATTGAAACAGCCTGTATGGCTTGCTAGTTGTAAAATGCTTATTATCGGCCCCTTACAGAAAGAGTTTGCTGACCATCCTCTAGTCAATGTCACCTTTGAGTTCATATCCCCTGTGGGTATTAGTTTCTCTGTTAATGTGTATTGGGAAAGATTGGAAGCCTAGCTCTCATTTGTATGCCTAGGATAAATTTAGAGAAAGGGAGAGAGAGACAGAGAACACCAGGAACTCAGTATCCCCAGGGTGGAAGTTCATCCCTTAAGAACAGTTCTTTTATCGCCTCATCACAAGGCAACTATTTTGGTCAAATACTAACCTTGAATTTCTTTGAAAGGAGTAGCCTTGAAGGAAGTGTGATAGTTATTATGGGATGCTTCTCGTGTTCCCCCTCAGTGCTGCAGCACATAATCTCCCAGCTACTTGCCATGCAGCCTGCATCCATTTCCAGAAATTGCCATCATCCTAAGGGAGCTGCCCCACTTCTTCCTCCATCCCTAGTGATTGGCACCTAATGACTGGTCACAGCAGAGTTCCAAGTCCTGGCTCCCTGGTCTCAATTAGAGATATCTCTGAAGGGCCACCCCAGCTCTAGAATTTCCTGTGAGGCTGGCTGACCTTGCTGTAGCATTACAATGCAGTTCATTTTACTTTTCTACCTAATTCTGTTTCTCTTGCTCTTTTCTAAATGGTGTTCCAGAGAGCATGTTCCACCTACAGATTTCAAAGTCTCCGGTCAGCTTCCTGGGCCTGCCCTGAGAAAAGAGGAGGTCTCCTTCCCTTTTTTCCATTTTCCTTGAGATGCAAAGAGTGAGGGGATCGGTAGGAGAAAACACACAAGGGGAGCCAATCAGTCTAGTATGGTTTATATCAGCTCCTTTCAACATCAATGCCTTCTGCTGTTCTGATTTTACTCAGTAAGATGGGGCAGCTTGGCCTCTTGCTGACATTTCCATAATGTGGGAGGGCAATTATCCTCTCAAGGCAACATTTACCCTCTCCAAGTCATGAGACAGAAATAGAACTCCAAAGCTCTGGCCCAATCTTTGCTCCAACTGCTATGATTGCAGGCCCCTTTATCCAGACTGCTGACACCCCTCTCTTACTTCTAATTCCTATCACTTCCCTCACATACACATCAGCTTAGGATATCTTTAATTTCCCAGATGATATTATATTTTCTGTATGGTTTAATTCCCGCTTCACTTTAATTCCCGCTTCACTTTCACTCATAAACACAGTTTCTTTTAATTTTGGGGGAGAAGGGGAGCGCAATTCACTTATCAACCTATATCAAGAATATTCAAGTATAAATCCTATCTCCTATTAACAAGCTTTAGCTAATGGTGAGATTTCTCTCTATTTTAACTACTCAACCAAGGGCCCTCCTAGAATCTCAAAAATACAACACTCGTTATTAATGTGAGCTCCCTGTGTTCCCCGGGAATGGAAAACAACCTCCATTAAAATATTTTGTTTATAGCATGCCTCTGAATAAAGGTCGAGGGTTGCCAATTATTCTTAGCACACTGTTACCCTAGATAATATGCCCGCCTACACTACACACTAACTATTTCCAAACTTATCCACTCTTTAGACTCTCCACGTCAGGCTTTTTCCTTTCACTCTCCCCCATGCAAATGGCTTCTGTTCTTGCCTCAGAGAGAGTAGAAACCATCAGAGCATCCTAAGGATATGACTTTCCCATTAGCATACACCGTAGTTCTCCCTTGTCCATCCACTTTCCATGGTTTTAGTTACCCATGGTCGGTTGTGGTTTGGAAATAGTAAGTGAAAAATTCCAGAATAAACTATTCATAAGAGTTAAATTGCATGCCATTCTGAGTAGTGTGATGAAATCTTGTGCCATCCTGCTCCTTCCACCTGGAACCTGAATCACCCCGCTGTCCAGCATATCCTTGCTGTGTATGTAGCCTCCAGTGATCGGATTGACTATTGAAGCTCAGTGCTTATGTTCAAGTGCTTATTTTATTTAATAATGGCCTCAAAGCCAAGAGTAATACAGATTTTCATCTCATAGATTTAATTGAAAAAGCACCTTGACTTTTACTTCATATGCACAGCATGATATAAAATATCATAAATAGGTATCAATTCATGTATAAATGTTATAAATTGTATATATAAATAATACTATTAAGTAATCAATAAACTTACTGCTTTACTTATAAATTCTATATCTGTATTTATTTTTCCTAATAGTATAAGGTCCTAAGCCAAACTAAGTTCAACAAAATAAAATAAATATTAACTGTCAGTGTAGCATCCTTACACTATAAGCTACATGAGTAAACAACTATGTGTTTTGATATATATTTACATTAATAAGTTGAACCAATAATTTATATATTTTAGAATATATATGATATAAGGATGAATTGCATGAAGCCAAAGATAATTTCTGGTGTTGGTAAGGCTATAGTGAATTGTGCATAATCTTAACACTGCAGAAGGAAATCATTCCAAAAGATTCTCAGGAATGGGAGGTTGGAGCCACCATGTGGGACTCAAATTACCTGCTTGGGCTGGGCTTGGGCTCTGTGTTTATTTCAGCCTTCGAATAACAAATATCACGTGCCAATATATGAAAATGTGTCCGTGGATACCCACATTTATTAAAAGAAAATTGACATATTACAGGAGAACATCAAAGAAAATATTTTAATAAATGCACAGTAGGAAAAGAGACTCAGAGTTACATACTTTGCAGCTTAAGGAAATGTAATGAGCTTTCTGATTTCCCTCAGTTAATGAACTTTAAGAACTTAATTTTAGGCTGCATTAAAATGTACTCTCCTATGTTTATAATATTTGTTTGAATTCATTTCTAACATGACCCTGTTTTTCCCAAATGTTCATATTTAGAAACAATATTTTTAGTATAATACACAAAGGATTTTATTTTATAATTGGCCAAATTCTGATAGCATCAACAAAGAAAGAGTATATAACTCCAGCATTAAGAGAATATAAGCTAAATATTTTGGTGTATTTCTTACTAGTTTTTCTATATATATACACATATATATTCATATAAATTATATGAACAAATATATTATCAATTGGTGCATGCAATTATTTTAAATATTGTGTTGTTATTCTACACCTGTGTCATTAAATACTCTTTTAATGCATGAGTTTTCATCTCTGCACACATTCTGTTTTTATGAATATTGCATCATTTATTTAACCATTTCTCTACTATTGAAAATTAAAATTATTGTAGATAGGTGGTTGCCAGAGGCAAGAAATAGAGGTGGCCAAAATGGTTGAAAATGGTGAAAAGGTACAAGCTTGCAGTTAATTATAAAATAAATAAGTCATGGGGATGTAATGTACAACATGGTGATCATAGTTAATAATACTGTGTAGGATGTTTGAAAGTTGCTAAGAGAGTAGATCTTAAAAGTTCTCATCACAAGAAAAAAATTGATAACTATGCATGGTGACTATAGTTAACTAAACTTACAGTGGTAATTATTTTGCAATATATACAAATATTGAATCATGTTGTATACCTACAACTAATATAATATGTCAATTATACTTCAATTAAAAAAGAAAAATAAGACCATTGGATTATTGGAATATTTTCCTATTATTTATAATACTGCAGTAAATAGTACATTAGTAAATATTCACATTTCTTTCTGATAGTGCTTTTAATATAAATTGGTAGTAATAGAAATATTAGATTAAATAGTGTGACTATTTTAAGGCTTTTGAAGTGTGCTGTCAAACTACCCTCTCTTATGGATTAGGACATATTATTTCATATTCTTATAACATACATGTACATACATATATTCATAGAACCTATTTTTAACATAGATATGTGTACGCAGCACCTTATTTTCTACCTATTTCTAAACCTGGACCAGGAGTGGAGATCTGGCTCAGGCATGCCCAGCAGGCCCGTTGAGTTGCACATGGCTGCTTTTGCTCCCACCTTGACCTCTTTTCCAAATACTTCTCAAGGTCTAGTAATCCTGTGGTCATGAACTCCATGGAAGATTATTACAAGGCTGTGCAACTATAAAATAGTTTAGATTAATTAGCTTTCTTTTCTATTCTACCTATTGTGTGATGCTTTAATTTAAAAATCTCTCACAAAAGCAACTGGGCATTTTCCATTTTTAAATAATCCTCCAACATTCTGATCCTTTAAACTCTATCCAACAGCTTTACATGATTCTAGCTAAAAGCCTCCACTAATGCTTGATGGCATTACTTTCACCACTAATTATATCACAGTAAATTGAATGCTTTGTACATTTAAAAGTATATGAAAGCTAAAAATATTGGCTTAATTGTCTCCCTACATCTTTTCACTGTCATGAATTATATCTGGAAGCAGCCATGTGACTTATTCACATATATCTTGTAAGCTCTTAATAAACACTGAGGTACTCCCTTCATCATTTTTAAAAAGTGATACTTTCAAGATGAATACAGCCTTGGGTAGTAAAGAGATATAATTTTACACTTATCCAGGCCCTAATAATTTCTTACCAGGATGATTTCAAATGCCTGAATGGCTCCCCCTCCCTTTACCATGTTGTGTGTGTGTGTGTGTGTGTGTGTGTGTGTGTGTAATTGTGGCCTTTTCTAATTTTCAATGCTCAAATGACTTGTCACTTTTGTCTAAAAATGTGTTTACTTAAGGAAGTACAGCATTTGGGGAAAACAAAGTTTAATTCTAGGTCAGTAGAGTCCCCACTCTGTAAATTGTAGGTAACAGAATCTTGGAAAATTTATTTTTACCACCTAAGCCTTAGATTCTTCATCCATACCTTCTATAATTGTGGTAATTAGATCAGATAATAAGCTTGGCCTAGGCAAATGTTTCTTCAAATTTTCCATCAAAATACAAAACTAGAGAAGAGTTGGTTATTCCCGGAGACCCGGAGGTGAAAACTTTAACAGATTGATACCAATATCTGAAGTCTCATCCTTACCTTTCAAGTTAATTTCTCATTCTGATCCTCAATGTTACCTGTCTATTTTCATGTGTATTATGCATTTCCTACTTTCATCCCTTACTCCCCAAATCCTGGACTGGAATTGGTACATTAGAAAAGGACACCAGTCTTGTATTATTTGAAAAGTACAGAAATTTATATATGTTAACTGTTATTATTATTTTATTTTGAACAATATTTTTGAATATTTGGCCCTCACTCTCAAATCCTCATCTTCACTTGCCCTGCCTCGTATCCTACTCACACTTTATATCTCCTTTATATGAAAATGCTCAGCATAGAAGTCTAGGCCTCATTATTTTGGGAAAAATCCTTTTCTTAGACTATTCCCACTCAGCCCTTGAATTTCTTGGATTAACATTCATATTAACAATTTCTCTTTAAAAATTCAAATACACTTGTGGCATAAAATACATCAACACAGTTTTAAAAAATCAGCATAAATTAAAATTTTAGCTACTGTATGAGGCTAAAATTCAGACCTTTAAGCAGAAACGGTCTCCCTTCAAGAACTTAACATCACATAATATGGTTTCTGAATCTGAATCACAACTGTAAGAAGAGGAGGGAACAAATATTTATTGAGCATATGCACCATGAGTGTCAGAAAATCATACTCATTCATATTCATCCTTAAAGTCTTATCAAGTCAAGGAGATAAATATCAGTTACCAGTGAAAATGCCTTGGCTTTAAATCTCAGAAGGATGAACTCATCTTGTCGAGGCCATGTGACTGAAGGAGACCGGAACAGAAACCCGTGGGTTTCATGGAGTTGCCCTTACTCTCCTGCCCTGCCCCTGCCCCTGTCCCTGCCCCTGCCCCTGCCCCTGCCCCTGCCCCTGCCTCTGATGAAACTACACACCCTGACTGCTCTTCTTCCTTACGTGTGCTGGGTAGCGTGTAAGAGGCACAGAGAGGTGGTCACATGGCTACTCGTGAAGTTTGCCCCAGAACTTCTCATATTTCAACCGTAGTCTTAATTACCCTAGGATGTTAATAAAGAGAAATATGGAAGTCTGATAGCAGGTAAATATAAGATGTTGAATAGTTTATTCATTAAAATCTAGTAGCAGTGACTCATCAAAGATTTTCATTTAATTAATTGCTCAGGTGAGCTGAACCAAGCTGAACTATTCTGTCGCATTTTGAAGATGATGTCCTTCCTAAATTAAATACTATAGCTTATGAGTTGATATATCTTACGTAATGGTGAACACAATAAAAAAAGGGAGCTATACAGAACTTAACATGATATATATGGATATATAGTATGTGTGTGGAAAACTTTCTTGGGTGTTGTTCAGCTAATATTACCTGGAAGAACACACAGAATGAAATATGGCATATCAATGTTAGCATAGTATACTAAGTATATTTATAAATTATAAAACATTTTTATAAAGAACTATTGTTAAGCAAATCATGAAGAAATATTTTTTTCATGATTTTACTAAGATGCTATTTACATTTCTTAAATAAAAACCAAGGACAAAGTCTATTGTTTCTTCACTGTGGTTTTGGTAGTGTTTTAGCGATGGGAACATATAGTAATTTCAGTGAGCAACACAATGTGGCTTGAACATTTTCAACAAGATTCAAGGACATTGATTATGTTTGCCAATCATGATATTTATTAGCAGCTGTGGGGTGTGTTTTCTCCCATCGATAGCTACATTGCTAAATGAATAATATATGTCAGATACTTAGAAATATATCTGGTGCATTGCAAGCTTTACATACTATCTATCTATCAACGCAAATAGTTTGACAGCTATTATTACATTAATTAATATGTTTTTGTCACAATTAACAAAAATCTCAAGTGACAATTCTTTAATTTTATTATCTAACATATTTAGAAATCTGGATATTGGGAAGTTACAGTGGCCCAGAAATCCCATACAAACTTCAGTGGCTTCCCACCCTTTTCTTCTCACCCTCTGACTGTACCTTTTGTTGCCACTCAAGATGGCAAGATGACCTTAGCATTTCCCAGCATTGCATGGAGCCATAGTGACATTTGGTGATGAAGAACATTTCCTTTTGTACAGCTTTTCTCATTAGGGTGAACATCTGAACATCTTTTCCCTGAAATCTCATTAAACAGGATTAAGTGCCTTGGCAATGTCTAAACCAATCACTGTCAAATAAAATACCATTTATAAGGTTGGCCCCAAACAATCCCAATTCAACCATTGAGGTCTGGAATTGAATAGTGTAAAGGAAAATTTTAATAATAGCATATTTTGTCTGCAAGGTGTCAGAGAACTAGAAGTGGTGCTGGGGGTCGTGAGTAGATTTGGAGTGGGTGGCTGGCAGTCTACAATGATATTATTAGACATTCTTAATATTGCAAATTAAAATTGAATACACTTCCTAGAGTGGATAATATTGGATCCTCATCTGAAATTCGCTCGATCTCCTTTGTGGGAACTGTGTGCTCATGCCTTGAGTTCTATGTGCTTTGCAGCTAAAGACGGGCAATGGCAAGAGGAATGCACTTATCTTATCATAACTGAGTTGTCTATGTGGATAGCTTAGGTTAAAAAACGTGGCCCATAGCTAATAAATGACTAGCGAGATACAACAATTCAACTCCCCTGACTCCAGATGGAACATACTGTGTAATTTACTCTAGAGCTCGCATGGGATGCGGCCAAGTCTGTACGTCACCTGAGATCATAGCCTTGCTTGACTTCCTCCCTTTTCCTATCCTGTCTCCTACACTTCCTTACAGGTTTTTCCTGGAAGAATTTCCTTATTAAATCACTTGCTCCTGAATGCTCAGCTCAGAGTCCTCTGAGAGAACTTAACCTAAGATGGTTTCAAAATTATTTATGACTACACTAATATCTCTTACTTTTAAATATAAACCAATCATGTAACAAAAATGTTTATAACAGATCTGAAAAGAGAAAGCTGATGCACTAAAAAATAATTATTCCCTCAACTCAGTTTCTTGATTTAAAATCTTTGAAACTAATATTTTCATGAAAAGAGTATCTTATATCATCATTTATTTATACACTTAGCTGATTTTTTATGTTTTATGAGGTAAATATGTTTCACTAAGTTCTTGCCTTAATTAAGCTTTGGACACCATAAATCAAATGCAAATAATAAAAATGTAAAGGTAACTTAATAGAAATTTTAACATTATAGCTATTTTTATAAGATCACTATTAATAATCTTAAGATAGATATATAGATATATATTTTTCTAAAATTTTCAAATAATTTTACACACATAAGTAGATTTATAGAAAATTAGCGTCTTATTTGAATTTGAAGAAGCCATGTAGTAAATAGTATTTTTTTACTTTATTTTTAAATTACAGTTGACATTCAATATAATTTTATATTAGCTTTGGGGATACAGCATAGTGGTTAGACAATCATATAGTTTACAAAGTAATTCCCCCAGTATTTCAAGTACCCACCTAGCAGCATAAATGAAATGAATAGTACTGACATATTTTTGACAGGTTTTTTTTTTAGCTCAACTTTTATTTTGCTTTTACAACCTTAAGAGTCTAAATTGATAGAACCTCAGTCTCTAAGGTGTCATTTCAAGACAAACAATTAGGAAATATTTTAAAATGTTAGAATTACCTAGAGTCCAGTTCTACACAGCATGGCGGCACGTTCACGAAACACCCGTGCACTTTGAAATTCATTGACAAGTGATTTCATTGACAAATGCTCTTGATTACTCTTCCCCTTCATAAGAACCGGATCTAACAAGGTCTATACTCTGCAACTCTCTAAGATCTCTCAAGTCAGAAGTTACTCTTGAAATATGACATTTCCTTTAGTGATGACCTCACTTGAAAGGTCAAGGGGTAAAGAGGAAATTCTTAGAGATTGAAATGGCTTTGCCAAGAGAGGGAAGGAAATCACTTACTTCATTATTTTCAAAGAACTTTTTTGTTTGAAAGTCAGATTAGGGCTTTCCATCCTCTGTTTTTTCCCTCGTTAAGTCTTTCACCAGAACAAAAGTTATTTCTTCCTTGCTTCCCCTGTACTAAGGAGGAGAGCTTTCTATGCTTCATGTGCATTTTTTCAGATAATTCTGACTTTTAAAGAGTGAAAGGAATTGATATTGAATTTTAAAAACTTGAAATAGAATTTTCTTAAATTGGTCATGGCTTAATTTATGTATATGTGATATCAAATATACCTTTATTTTAAAATATTATTTGTATTATGCACATAAAATATACATGTAATTGCTGTTTCTACCTTTCTTATTCAATTATTTTGGCAGTATTAAAAGACATTCATTGTGGAATTATTTTGTAAGCCTTAAATATATTTTTTATTCACTCATTTGTTATATCCACATATATTTTTAAATGTCCTATGCATATCAGAATGTTTATAACATTGATAGAAAGAGATATGTAAACATCTTCAATACAAAGAAACATAAGATACATGTTTAAAAAAGCACATAGATTAAGGCGGTTCATGGAGGAAGGTACTCACTTGGGAGAATCAAGAAGTTCTTGACAGTGATGTGTCATTTGATTTAAAGGAGAGTTTTCTGAGAAAATGATCATTTCCCTAATCCTGAGAAATACATATATTCAAATTGTATCTGAAAAGATAATAATAATCCAGTTCATCTGGAGGCTACCTGTTAGTAAAATCAACAGTGTATTCTAGACAGTAGAACGTCTTGAATGCCAACCTACACTGTGACTTTAATTCAAAAAGTGGGAGAAGTGAAAGAAGTTTTTTAGGAAGATTATATTTCCAAAGCCATTTTAAAAAGATGAGGTTTTTTTTTTTCTTCTTTTTTTTTGTTTTTTTCTTCAGCCTGTGTGAGTCTTTGGTTCTGAGGTGGGTTTAAAGGCAAGATCAATAGCAATACAGTCACAGTAGGGGATTTTAACACCCCACCGACTTTACTGGATAGATTTTCCAGACAAAAAATCAACAAGGAAACAGTGATTCTAAATAACACACTCGATCAGATGGATTTAATTGATATTTACAGAACATTTCACCCCAAAGCTGCAGAATATGCATTCTCCTCAAGTGCACGTGAGACATTCTCAAAGACAGACCACATGTTAGGACTCAAAACAAGTCTCTACAAGTTCAAGAAGACTGAAATCACATCAAGCATCTTCTTGGACATTTACACCATGAAATACTATGCAGCTGTAAAAATGAAGGTTCCCTTACCCTTTGAGACAGCATGGTGGGACCTGGAGAGTATTATGCTAAGTGAAATAAGCCTGTCAGAGAAAGGCAAGTACCACATGATCTCACTCATATGTGGAATCTAATGAACAAAATAAAACAATGAACAAAATAGATCCAGAGGCGTAGAAGCATGGAACAGACTGAGGAATCTCAGAGGGAAGGCCGGGGGGGAGGGGGTGTTGGGTGGGGAGAGATTAGCCTAAGAATTTATATGCATACATGCATAACCCATGGACACAGACAATAGTGTGGTAAAGGCCTGGGGGAAGGGTTGCAGGGTGGAGGGGATCAATGGGCAAAAAAGGGGACATTTGTATTACTTTCAACAATAAAGATAAATTTAAAATAAAAAAATAAATTAAAAAAGGTAAGAGTGATAGTAGTGGTATGTGTGCTATCTTGGAGGAGAAATCTGCAGCATAGTGAAACGTCAGGTGGCAATTGTAGGCCAAAGCAGAATGGTAGGGTAGGTAACAGGGACATCATGTCTCTGGCAGTGACAGTGAAAAATGGTTAGAATTAGTGCACAAGCCACAGGGAGGAGTCATAAATACCTGGTGGCTTCTTAGTGTGGTGAGATGAGGGAAAAGGGTAACAATAATAATCACAACTAGTGCATAGTGACAGTTTGTTATATATTATATGTCAGGTATTTTTCTAAAGGCGTTATGTGGATTCACTCTTTTGATTCTCATGGCATCTCTTATCATAGGGATTCAGGCCAAAAAAAAAAAAAAAAAAAGCGGTGGTAGTAATCACTGTTAACCAGACAAACTCTTTATGTAAGGGTGTACCTAATTCCACAATTAGGGAAATTGTTTTTGTTACACCTTTTCCTAGGCTGGTAGATGGGAAATGTCAATAGCAGGTAATAATAAAGAATAAAATATTGCTTTTTAAAATCTATACTATTACTAGTTTTCCTCTTTTTTGTAGCCTCATGTTGAGAGGGAAGTCGCTGACCTAAAAAGGCCCCTTGCTTGCCTAGTGCCTGAAATACACAAAGTGCTCAGTAGATGTTGGCTGTTTCCCTTTGGGCCCAGGCTTCTGTGAAACAAAACTGCTTACATAGGTACTTGCAGGACATGGGACTGGTTCTTCCCAAGATTAGCGGTCTTGAGAAAGCTTAGGCATATGATTATCACTTGCATGTTAACTCAAATGGTAACTTAAGTTAGAGTTTAAGATCAAGAGGTTTTAGTATTGAATTTAATGCTGAGTTCAAGTTCCTTTTGGACATTTTCTTTTTTTAAAAATATATCTTTATTGATTTCAGAGAGAGGAAGGGAGAGGGAGAGAGAGAGATAGAAACATCAATGATAAGAGAGTCATTATTGATCACCTGCCTCCTGCATGATCCCCAGTGGGGGAATCGAGCCCGCAGCCTGGGCATGTGCCCTGACTGGGAATAGAACCGCGATTTCCTGGGTCCTAGGTCG
This sequence comes from Miniopterus natalensis, assembly GCF_054644295.1. NCBI lineage: Eukaryota > Metazoa > Chordata > Mammalia > Chiroptera > Miniopteridae > Miniopterus > Miniopterus natalensis. The sequence goes on along the minus strand of NC_142086.1, from coordinate 82,054,676 downwards.
ATGCTCAACCACTGAGCCACGCCCCGCTGGGCCCTTTTAGGCATTTTCTAAGGCATCACATAGCCATCTAACTTCCCGCAAAGCCAGATGTCTTCATTATAAAGAGCACATTTATCTTTATTTTATTCAATGCACATGTATTCTGTGCACATGTGAAAAACCAAAGGAACAACCAAGAACACATCTGCATCTTATGATGTGCTCACCTCCCCTGGGGAAAGCACACTGTTCAGGTATTTCGCAATGTCTGCTGCTTGTGATCATCTGAAGAGGTCCAGCGCTTCTCAGTATCTTTCTGTGTGTGTGTGTGTGTGTGTGTGTGTGTGTGTGTGTGTGTGTGTGTGTGATTTCCACATTGTAAAAGAAAGAGCATTGTAATCTGCCTTCAAGGATACTTTTCAGTGACACCTTATTAAACTCATTCAAATGGGGACAGTAACATACCATTTACTTGGGAATTGGTGAAGGCTGTGGAACGTATAGAAATGTACAGGATGAACAGGAAAAAAACACCATTCCAAGAAAAGTCCCTGTAATTGCCTATTCATTCAACAAATGTTGGAAGAGCCATGACTGCATGCCAGACACTGCCATAGGTGAGACAGAACCTGCAGTAAACGAGACCCGTCTTTCTCAAGGCCCTTGCTGAGTGTCTAGTCTAGAGGCTGTAAAGCTGATCCCTAATCTTACTCCAAATAACTCAGGAGCCACTTGTTCAATTTTAAATTTCCAGCACAAGGTAGGTACAAACGAGACACTTTTGAATGAATGAATGACAAAAACAGAGCCAATGAGGGCATCGACACTTTTCTTTCACAAAAACGCCTTGATTGCAGTTACTGCTAGAGCCGGTCAGAAATGGCTGACTGCAGATGAAGTCATCTTCCCTCCACCTGGTTGTACATTTACATGTAGAGATTGGCTTCTAATTCTGAGTATTATTTATGAAACATCTCATTTAAAAAATCACATTTAGAAAAGAAGAAAATGAAGGCAACAGCTAGTTTCATAGATTGAACAACTTTGTGATCTTTAGTTATCTTTAAAAACTTATTTGTGTTCTAGATTTTCTTCAAAACATGATGACCTTTCCTTTGTTAAAATAAGCCATAAGATAAGAACACTGATAGGATATTAAATTTAGGCCTAGCATTTTCACAGTTCAACCCATGTGGTAAATTCATGACAACGGAATCACAAAGTTCACAAAACAAGGACAATACACTTTCTAGAAGTGGAAAAGCATCTGATGGAAATTAGTCTATGATATAATAATAACCCCTCAAGCTGTTGATCACAATTTCAGATTTCTAGATTTATCAGAAGGGACATAGCTGTCTCCTCCCTCCTACTGCAGCTAAGAAATGAGGTTCTGCAATGGTTTACCAGTGTACCCATATTTCAGGGGACAAAGGGTAAAAGACCCTAAGGGGATTCTGCCTCCTCCATTCCTTCAAAGGACCTGCACCTGAACTTGCGCTGCATGGCCTGGTTGGAATGTCTCGCTGTTCTCCAGGGGATGTCCTTCCTCATCGGTGACAATGTGCGGAAAGAAGGTGATGCGCCCTTAGTGGGAGTGGTGGCAAGTTTCAGTCATATGATGTAAAGCAATAAGCATCTAGCAGGAAATGAGTTCTCTATATTTGTAGGTTATTTTATTCTTTTTCTATGAATGGTTCCTACACTCATGCATCGTCCGTCACAACCATAGTGACTGTGGAGTGGCATAAAGTAAAATTAAGGCAGGACAGGACAATGCCGGACAGACAGGCAACTTGGTGATTCTAACATACTTCTTGGTGCCACTCCTATGGCAACTGTCTCCTGCTTTTATAGAAGATCCTAAAGAGCAGCGATGGGGGAGAAGTTCTTCCTTTCTGTCTCTTCCGAGGCAGTAGTTTCCGAGCTTGACTCTGGAAATTAAAGCTTCCTGAGCCCCAGCACAGTATATCTGTGCTGGGCCTCAGGCCTGTATTTTTGCGGGCAGCATTTACTCATCGCTGCTCTATAACAAGTGTTCAATCTAAAGTCTACGGTGGTCTTGACAGAGATCAATAGCCCTTGTTTTGAAAGGTTAGCGATAATTACAGGAGTAGATTCTTGACTTTGAAGAAGAGCCTGAAGCCACTTTGCTATCTTGAAGTGAACTGAACTTTATAATGTGTTTGGTCATCAGCGTCCATTTTCTAATTTCTTTCTCCCATGCTATCTTCATAAGACCAAGACAGCAAACGGAAACAACAACATGCTTACTGGACGTGCCTGGCTCAAAAAACTCAGCTCCTTAGCAGCTGCCGACTATGACTTTCATATTAAAAAGAAATCCTACAGTATAATATAGAATTACCTGCTGAGAGAATTAAGATATCTATTTCCCTGGAAAATTTCTAAAGATATTATAGTTTATTACCCTGAGATATATTTTTGCTGTTTCTGGCAGGACATTTAGTTCCATTTGGTTTTTAAGTCTAATTTTATTTATGATATTTAACTGTCCAGTTAAGATCATTCTGGTTGAAATTGTCCTGATGTGAAAGTATCCATCTGCCTCTTCCATCTTGTATTAAGAAATAAGGGAATTGAAATACACTTTTGGACTTAAGTCTATTTATTTAATCACAACCAAGTTCATATTTGCTTTTAAATCTTTCAGACCTTTTCAAATTTTGAACAACTGTAGCATATTGTCCCTACAGCATCTGGGTCTATAAAATATATGTCACGGTATGTGTGACTGTCTTATAAGAAATATAAACTTGTCGTAAATATGTATGCACATGGGTAGTAACTTGCCAAGGAATAGTTTTGACTGCAATAGGAAAGTTTTTGAACAAAACTCTGAACCTCCCTGTGTGTGTGTGTGTGTGTGTGTGTGTGTGTCTCTAAAAATATTTATAAACATTGCTACAAATTTATTATCTGATTTTAGATGAGAGTCCAAAAATTTTAGAGGCAAAATGTGTATCACTATTTAATTAAACTACTGTATAAGGCTGATTTAGTGAGATTCAATGTGTAAGATTCTCTATTCCAAACCAAAGTTGTATAGATTTAATATTACTATAATATTATTTTTTGCCTTTTTTATTGGGAAACCTTTTTTTCTGTGAATTTTGTGAGTTGCTTGAATTCACATTGGGACGTTTTGCCCATAGTTCCTGTTTGCTGTGCTCAGAGTATATGTTCCAAACATGTTTTCTCTCAACATTTTCGATCCCACTATTCTAGCTCTAATATTCTCATGGTTGTAATTCTGAAAGTGCATTTAAAAAAACCATTATACAAGATAATTAACTATGCACACACATTCATTTGTTACACAGAGCCCTGTGTAACAAATATAGAAGACAAGAGGGAACATCATTTATTTTGAAAACTCCAGACCTGGCCAGTCACCAGTGGATGCCACTGAGTGACTTCAGTGATGGTACTTGGAACAAAGGAATCACTGAAATGAGCCCTGAGTGATTCCTGACCCAGAGTATTAAGTATGTAAGAAAGTGAAAGTTGTTTTAAACCATAAAGTTACTGTAGGTACTTTATTATGTAGCAATATATTATCAGAACACTCCTGGTACATTGTGAACACGAGCTTTGCTAGGAAATATACTGAACAGTGAAATTGCTGCATCATAGACAACGAACATCTCAAATGTATAAGACGGTGCAAAAATGTTTTTGTCAAAGTGATTATGCCAAATCACACTCTCACCAGTGGCATAAGATGTCAATCAACTTTTCCTACAATTATTCACATTTTATGCTTCCTCTTTAGCACAATGCCCTTTTTTACCTTTTTGCCCATTTTAAGGATTGTTTAGCTTATTTCTTATTGATTTGTAAGAGTTACAGAATTTAAAAACTTCTTTCTTGATTGTATCTCTGTGTGAGCATCTATTTGTGTCTCTTTATAGTATGCTTTGATGAGCAGAAATTCTTAATTTTTGTCTACTCAAATTGATAAACATTTCCTTTCATGCTTAGCACTTTTTGTGTGTTTTTTAAAATATGTTTTTATTGACTTTTTAGAGAGAGAGGAAGGGAGAGGGAGAGAGAGAAACATGGATTGGCTGCCTCCCGCACATCCCCTACTGGGGATCAAGCTCACAACCCCGCGTGGGCGCTGACCCAATCCAACCAGTGACCTCTCGGGGTGTGGAGCGATGCTCAGCCAACTGAGCCACACCTGCCGGGGCACCGAATCTGCGCTTTAAGGGTGCATGTGCGTGTGCAAGTCGTATAGGGATCGAATCTTATTTTCTTGGGGACAGCTGATTGCCCGACATCTTCCCTAATAAGTATCTTTTCCCAGCCAGTCACATATCAAGCACCAGCGTAGGCGGGGCCTGCCCTTGGCCTCCGAGCCCCTTCAGTTCATCGTCCCCATCGCTGTGGGCTCAGCGCCTATGGGAGAACCTGGAAAATGGTTGTGAACAACAAGCACTTAAGTGAGTGCGTTCACGCTGCTTTACAGCAAGTCCTGAAATGTGACAAGGGGGCTCTCTCCCTCATCCCCCCCCAAGCGCCTTGCTCATCTCTGGGTCTCAGCAATCAGAAACATTTCAGATTCATCTTGGTAAGGGACTTGAAATATAATGTTGGTTTACCAATCCAGATTATAAAATCCCCATAATTAATCTTCAACAATGACCAACACTTTGAAATTATGTTTCTCATGTTCCACATTTTCCCCAGAATATATTTTGTTATACAGACTTTGGTATTCTTTTCCAAGAAATCCAGACTTTACATAATTTCAGTGCTATTATTAAGCAAGAGCAAATTAAAAGAATTCCTGAATATAGTACTTACTCCATTTTCAAATTTCCCCATTGTCGCAAAGATTTTTTTACCCTTGATTAGTTCAATGAGGTTCTAAGCATGAACTACCCACAGGTTTTAGCTGATTTGTTCTCTCTCTCAATAGCAGTCTCTTCCTCCATTTACAACATCATTTTCAAGACCAATTTTTGATTTTGATTTTCAATGAGCCAAAAGTATTGAGTACTTAGAATGCATAAATAAATACAAAGTGATAATGAGTTTCCAACCAATGGGCACAATTAGCAACGAGAATGGGAGACTGAGTCAACGTATTGCTAGTAATAACAGTGAAATCTAAGGCCCGTCTTCCAGAACCACAGAAGTGACTGACATTTTGTCACATGGATATTGTTTGTTTGATCTCTCATGACTCACAATATACATGAGTCTCCACCTCTAATACCCTCAAATCTCATTCCTCACCTTCGTCTCTTACCATCTAAGGGAGTTCTTTCTATCTCCAGACTGCCTGGGCCATAAATATACTGACAACGAACAACAGTGGCCAGTGACCACAAAGGCAACTGCAATGTACTCCTGCTCACTTCCTGGTATAAGCTCCACCTACCTCCCAGGACTCAAAATATATGCTCCTTTTTTCATATGCACTTATATTATTTTCAAACTTTATGATAAACATTTTTAAACAATTTAGGTATTGACCATCAAATGCTCTCTCTTCAATAAGGCAGAAAAAAACAGATTACATTTGAGAGGAATGAGTTGTCCCAGAACGTCATGCTATTTGTGATGGCTTCTGTTCATTCCAACAACTGATTTCTTCTTCAGATGAAACTTGAAGGTTGAAGGACTGATTGTTCTTCTAGCATCTTTGGAATCTAGAAGCTAGAGATTGACTGACATGAGCTTGCATTGTGAGACTGAATTTCTTAAATGGGCATGCTTTTGAAAATATGGGATGAATTTTGACTTACCTTTTGGAAACCATGCTCTTGCACCAAAAAGCCACTTGCTTGTTAATAACACTGTTAAAAAAAAATTAACACACAAGTTCATCACCTCTTGAGACTTCAAGTCACTCTGCACATATCCCATCATTCTGCGATGAAGTCATTTATTTCTTCTCAATTTGAATAGCTTTAATCAGATCAAAATGTTCCCTCTAAAGAATTTTTTTCAATTCAAGGAAAGAAGTCAAACATTCTTTTAAAAACTCTTTACAATATACCACATTGTAATTTACTTTGCATCAACAAAGTGCAAATAACAGACATCCTCAAATTCTATTTTGAAAGTCTGCACACATTGAACTAGTTTAGAACCTGACTAGAAATATATATTTTTTACTTTTACTATAATAAAGCTGGCAGTATATTTCAAACAGTCCACTACATGATATGTGTTTCAAAACTAACAAATTATATAACTATCTAATCTTGGAATACTCCTTTTTATTGAGTTGGTTTGTGTTTTTCCATGCTTTGAAAGCAAGAACCTTGACTAAGATATCAGTTATGCATTGATCATAAAATTTATTATCCCGTTTGTGACATGATGGATATGAAAAGGGGCAAAAGAAGGCCATTCATAACCTTTCAGGATGTCAGGCACAAGCCAGAACTATCTTGACCACTCTGAGATATAGACGGTGCGGCAAAGTAGGTTTACAGTTGTTCATACGGAAAATAATGCAACAATTAATAAATAGTAATACAAGAATAAACTGTGTTTCACATACAACCATAACCCACTTTAGTCCTTCTGTGTATGGATGTCCTACTCAGAAAGGAATTTTATAGAGGTGTCGATAAATACTCCAAAGACTGCAAATTATCTCCCATTATTAAAACCTTGAGGGGTTTTCGCCTCAGTTCACTTAATTGGCTCTCTCTAATAAATATTCTTCTTTTAAAAGGTTCAAAATTTGTTTTCTTAAAGGTATATATAATGTTTACTTATGGTTTATTCGTTAAACTTCATTTTCTCTGTCTGGAATCACTAAAATTAAGGCCCATGATGACTAGTAGTAAGATTCAATGTGGTTTTCCTTTTTCTTTTTGTCCAATAAAAACTATTTCTAGTTTAAGTAGTCTACATATGGGAATTAATGGGAGGAAATATCACTCCCCGACCAGACCATAAACATTCAACATGATTATGTTAAATTACTCTTCCAACAAGCTAAACGTTTGGTATGTTCTGTATTTTGAGAATTGTTAGCGAGTACTCAGGACATAAGGATGGAACCTACTTTGTCCAAGGCACCTAAGGAAATAGACTGAAATAAAATATACAGCCCTAACCTCGACATAATTATCATTTTCTTAGGGTTCAAAGCATGTTTACAACAATAACAAAGAAATAGGAAGCAATAAATGACAATAGAGATAATTAACACCAGAAAGGAGTTCACTGTGGGTCTGGGTAGTCATGGACCTGATGGCCTGGAACTGTTCTTAATGAATTAAAAGAATTAAAATAGAGAATTTTTAAAAGCATGGTTAAAGGTCAGAAGCATAATTTTTTTGCGTGTCAGTAAAATGTGGTCTTAAACGCACATGGGCAGGGTTTTTAGCCTTTCTGGGTTGATGTCCCCTAGAGCAGAGAACTTGCCTTGCAGGAGGCAGGCGAACGCGGCCCTGGAAAGAGGCCTCTCCAGGGCTGGAGGAAGGGTTGAGATTCTCTCATCCGCATTCCACCCTGTCCGCTCCCCGGGGACTGACAATCAGGGATTTGTGACGCGGGCAGCCATCCGCTGCTAAGAACATTTCTGGGACGATCTGTTCAAATCAAGCAAGCTGCAGAGAAACCAGCTGTGGATGACTACTTTTGCATGAAATTTTGAATACACTTGAAATAATGTCCTAGAGGCAAGATTCTCTTCTTTGTTACAAGTAATCCTGAGACAAATGGGCCCCCAGCTGGAATGGGCTCCTTTGAAATGTACAAACATCTCTCATCCTCTCCTTCATCTCTCTCTAAATATGCATCGCTTCCCTTCAGCTTGTTAAAAAAAATTCTGTATTAAATATATGAAGCCTCTTCCTGCCACATTAAGGTCCCTTTAAGGTAATCGACATTAGCTCTCGACGTTGATTCTCAATTGTATGGGGGGCTAAGTTTAGGTGGTGGGTCTGGATTAAAGTTAACTGGGCAAACATTAAACAGAGGTGTTTCTAAACAAAACAGGGTCCTTGCCTTCAAGTTGTCTGGCCATCTCCCAAGGATTTTGCTTCTGTACCTGTGAAGAGGGCTGCAGTTAGACTGATTCAACAATGTGAGCGAGCATAGTGTGAGCAGCGCTCCTTGTGCTGCTGTTTGGAATATAAATTGGTCTAACCTTATCAAACAGCTTCAGCAATATAGAATTTACCAATCCATGTTTAGAAACTTAAAAGTATTTACACCACTTGACTGTAATTCTCAAGTCTAAAAAATGCTATTAACATGAATAGAAATACCTTCAGAAGAAAAATATTAAAAGTAAATAAAAATACTTATCTCTGAATGGTAGAATTAGGAGGGTTGTGTTTTTTTTTAAAATGTCAAACATCCTTTAAAGCTTGCTAATCAATATATCTAGCAAATGGAACTCTTTTTTACCATTAGTATTTTCACTATCGCCTGGCATATTAAAATTTTTTTCACATCATGTGCACACACAGACACATACTCACACACACATACTCCTCCTGAAATAAGACAAGAACCTTCTAACAAAACAGTCTAGAAGCACTTCCTTTTCAAGTGGAGAAGTGTTTTTTAAGAAGTGTAGTTGAACCTAAGTCTTTGGGTCATACCTCTCAGCCTTGTTTAACTTAGATCATTCCTTCCCTTCCCATTAAAATACAAATATTCAGTGTTTGATATGAATCAATAAAACAAAGGGGTAGTGGGATTACTTTTATTGTGAGCAAATGGTCATAGTCATTTCTGTTTATATGTATGTAAAATTATTTCCTACTTTTCATCTTCAACTACACATGCTTGGGTATTATTAGATATTAAGAAAAGAGCATATAGCTATTAACACAGTTGCACTCTGCTGATGAAATACAACTATGAAAAGATATCATTCATATCAAAAGTTACCTTTTATTTATAACATATAATTTACCTCTATACTACGTTAACTAGTATATTTAATATTTATTAAATACTATTTTATTATTTTTGTAATAAAGCATTATTTTATTTGAATATTTTAGCATATTATTATGTAATAATACTACCATTATATAATACCATTTTATTATATTGATAATAATAATACATTATTTTATTAAATAGTATTTTAGTAATGGTATTTTATAAGTCAGCCAATCACTTTATAGCACTTCTGCTAGTTTCCAATTCGATTAAAATGTAACTCATCTGGACTCAAAGCTTCTGCTAAAGGATAGAGACCTGCCTGGCACCTGGGAGTTCTGATAGTAGGTAGCAAATCAATTTGATGGTGAGAAGGTTGAGGCAAATGGGCTTAAATAGCAAGCTTTTATGAAAATAAAATTACAGAAAAAATAATTTCTATAAGCATTTCATTTTTGGTAATTACTAAAGTATAAATATTTTCTAGCTTTTCAACTCCTGATATTCAAACTAAGAGATATTTAGTGAATTCAACCCCAACATATATATAAACCATGTAGATGAATCATATATTCTATATAAGAATGTTAGCTGTGGAAAATACCGTCAGAGTTAACTATTCTACATTTTTATTTTTATAAATAAGGAAAGATAGTCACATAACTATCATCAGATAAGAGATTAGACTCCAGGACTCCACAACTCCAGTCCAGAACATTTTCTAAATGTGCAAGACTTAATATCCTAAACTCTGGGAGGTACTTAAACTAGATGTGGGGCCATGTAATCTCAAGACTAACAAACAAATACAGATCCTCTTTTCTTTTAGTGCCCAGTGGCTAGAATCCATTGTAAAATATATAAAAGTCAAAGAGGAATAAATGATAGACTATCTACTGATCTTCAGTTTCTCTATACGGCTCTTTAAATGTGTAACCTCTTTAAGTGTTACAACCACCTTTAGAAAAATACATTACTATCCCTGTGGTACAAAAGAGAATGCTGAGATTCCTAGATCCAAGAAACAAACTTAATGTAGTAAAATAAGGTTTTTAACCAAATTCTACCTGATTATAAAAGTCCAAGTTCTCTCTACTGAATCAGAAGGTATCTGTAAGACAGTTTAATAAAGTACTTGGCTTAAGATTCAATGCATTATTTTGTTTTTTATCTTTAGAGGGAAAGATCAATGCCACCCTGTAAAGAGGTGTCTATTGGTCAGGTAAAGGACTCATATTTGTTTTTAACTTACTCGCCATGCTTGAGATAAGAAACAAATGACACTCAAATTAGGATCATTTTAAGAAACTTTTTTACAACAACAGTAAACAGAAGTATAAACTAAGTATAGGAAAACATCAAAGGAAGCTTGGCTAGCACAGTGAAGCTGTTACCAAGCCTAGACTCAAAGGCAGGGACAGGTTACCAGAGCCTGGAAGGGGAAGAATTGCAGAGAACAGGTTGTGTAAGAGGGGTAATGACCTCTGCCTGGGGGCAGCTCACTGGAAGGCATCCAAGGGCTTGAATAGCCCACCTTCCCCGCTTTCATCCCTCTGATGGTCAGTGAGGGCGCCCCAGGCATTAATCACGAACTCAGTGTAAACAAATTAGGTGGTAAAGAGCCATAAAGCAAGGCCAGTGCCCAGAACGAGGAGAGTGGCCCTGCACACTATTCTGCGCTGGGCATGGAGCACATTTTTGCTCATTTCTGAAAAATTCATTTTAAGAAAAAGAAATCATTGACAAAAAAGTGCACTGCACTGAAAGAAAGAATGCTTACATGGTAAAGACACTGAGAATGGAAAAAAAAGCTGTAACAGAGGGAACGGAAAAAGGAAAAGTATGATATAGACAAAGAATAGTAACAAGTCGTTCATGGTTAGTGAAGGCTCAGAAATAACTCAGGTTATTATAAGCAAAAAATGGGAGATCTTGACTCACTTAGCTTTAGTTTCCAAAGACCAAGGAGAGTTCCACTTTGTCCACACGTCAGCCCTTGGAATCATAGCTGTGCTGGGGACACAGTGTACTCTCTGGTCACCCCAACCACATGCCACCAAGATGGTCTCACCAAAGGCTACAAGGAGTGAAGGAAGCAAAGGAAGCTCAAGAGGGGATGTGGGCAGAAAACAGCATATTTGCTATTGCTAATGAGTCTTGTCCTTAAGTGATTCTCATGAGAAAATAGAATTAAAATTACTTGATGTAGGCCCATTGGACTTAATCTGGGTAATTATAAGAAGTCAGATATTGACTAAGTTATTTAAATTTGTAAGTGAAATTGTCAGTGAGGTACCTATCACTAGAACTGTATCAGCAGAATTGTACAGATCTCTATACTAGAAATCTTTCTAGCTCTAAGGGCCTCCGTGATTGTGATCTATTACAAAGTAGAGCCTAAAAACATGGTCTTTTTGTTTTTTCATTGAGCATTTAAAATTCCTTTTCTTTCTCCACCATTACCCCCCGGAGCTGACCAAGGGAGGAGAGCGTCTTGCTTCAGGAGACTGACGTGAACCCGTGAGTGCTGTGTTGGAAAGCGCAGAATGTACGTTAACGCACTCGATGAGCAGGCTGGAGGAAGCACAGGAGAAACACTTATGTCAGTAAAAACGAATCACTCTGTCCTTTGCAGAAAGAAAGGTAGAGATTTAAAGAGAATTGCATAACATCATGCAGTTCCCAGTAAGAAAAAATCTTCGGTAAAACATTTAAAAAGATTACTTCTCATCTCAGTACTGCTGCTAAATAAGCACTGCGGCTTCCAAAAGGTCTTGTGCTCTGTTCTGTTTAAAAGAAAAACAAAAACATGCAAAGACATCAGTTCAATATTTTGCAAGGAATTTAAATGGGATTAAATAAGAGCAGGATAGTCTCATGGACAAAGAATCTAGTGTTTGTTCATAAAATCATATTACATCTGAGATTAAAATTAAGAATACCCTTGAAAGAAGTATGAAGACTAGATATTTGAGGTACTTTCTAAAATAAAGTTTATTAAAGATTAAGAGAAGCGTTAACCTTAGATAAGTGTGCAGAATTATACTCTAGTAGTTCTCATGCAATAGTTTTTTAATTGATTGTTCCTATCTTTATATGTTAGTTAATATGGTATTAAATAATGCACTTAATGACAGTATAAATGCATTCTACATTCTTGGGACTCTTTAAAAAGTTATAAAAATGACTTAAATTATAATATGCATTTATAAATTAATTAATCCAAATTAAATGTCTGTGAACACGTAGGAATTATGTTTAGTTTTCCACCAAAGTACCCTGTGATGACGCTGAACTGCTCATCTCCTTTATTTGTAAAATAGTAATGATAAAACATTTCTCAACTAGGAATCCTAGAAGACTAACTTAGGTTACATTGATGAAAATTCAGAAAGCTGAGGTTGCAATTCAACCAAATTATTTGAATTCCAAAGATAAACATGCCCTTATAGAAGGACATAAGATACAAGAAGTAGCTCACCCGGGCCAAAGCAATGAGGGAAGAAGAGGCTCCTTAGCTGCTCTAAAAGTAAATAGGAGAAAATCTGGAGGCAGGGATAGAGGCCAAAAAGTGCTCCTCTCCGTGCAAGACTGCAGAAAATGACCTTGAGCTTCTGCAGGGGACTCTTATGCCACCTGCTTCCCTTAGGCATTTCCCTCCTAGGAAACAAAAACCTGAGGCACCAGGAGGAGGAGCAGAAGCCCTAACTTAAGGGCAGAGGAAAGACCCATGGTCCCTGGGGAAAGGGCAGAAGGAAAATCCTTCCATTGTAGGTTGGGGGGAAGAAAACCACCGTGGGCCCAGAATCCTGTATCTATGGCCAGTTAAAGGTTTGCTGTAGGGCCAGAAGCAGATGAAGGTCCGTGTGTTCTGATCTGACCAACAAGGATAGGGCTGAGCTTCTTAGCACATGGCTTCACGCAGCTGAACGGCGTGCCTGCAGCATTCATGCAATAGAAGCTCAGCAGCGCGCGTGCTCTCCTCTTGGAGCGTCTGCGGACACCCTTACAATGCGCCTTTGTGATGGTCCTTAAGGGGAAAGGTCCTTAACTGTGGCACTAAGGCATATTTTTATAAACTTGATTTTACAAAAAAAACTTCCCTGTTTTTCTCCTCTCTCAAGTTTTTATCTGTGTCCCTTGCTTAGCTGAGCTTTGTTGGAAAGAGAAAGGAAGAGAGCATCCTACTCTTTTTGTTCCTGCAAGGCCATGCAAAAATGTGAGGGCATTTTACGCCAATTATACCACTTTTGGTACTATGCCAGCTGGCTGCGTTTTGGTTGCTGGTGGCAATTTTATAGCAACTTTCTTAAAAAGATTCCAAACCAAAGCTGAAGAATGGGGGAAGTGAGAAAATGCTGAGAGTAGTAAAAAAACAAGAGCTTAGACAGCTAAACATTTAATAAAGGGTCAGAGCACTAGGGAGAAAAGATCTCAGTGGCTAGAGGAAAATAAATAGAAGCACATAAACTGATCGCCCCATAACTACACACCAGCACAAAAACACTTGTTTATAGTTTGTGGATTATTAACTGTATTTTTAAAATTGGGCTCCTTGTCCTTTACTAAGTTGTAAATTTGATTCATTTACATAGTATCTTCTTACTGAATTTCATGGCATGTATACAATCAATGCGTAGCTTAAACATCCTATGATACCAAAGGTAGTGAGATGCAGAGACTGGGGTGACAAAATCTTTATTCTACATTTATATATATTTTTTCATTTTTATTATTATTTTTTAAATATATATACTTTTATTTCAGAGGGAGGAAAGGAGAGGGAAAGAGACAGAAACATCAATGATGAGAGAGCTATTGATTAACTGCCTCCTGCACCCCCCTGCTGGGGATCGAGCCCCCAACCGGGGTATGTACCTTGACCAGGAATTGAACCTCGATCTCCTGGATTATAGGTGATGCTCAACTGCTGAGCCATGCTGGCCGGGCTATTCTAAATTTTTTAAATATTGCAACGAAGGGGGAGAAATCCCACCATCTGTTGGTTACATTGAGAGCTAGAATTATATAATATTGTAAATTTTTAAAACTTGCAACAAAAGGGGAGAAATCCCACCATCTGTTGGTTACATTGAGAGCAAGAATTATATAATATTGTAAATTTTTAAAATTTTAGGAATTATTTCAACATCATTATAATATAGATAAGAAATTAAGCTCCAGACTTATTTACACAAAAGGCTAAGCACCGTATAATGACTACAACCCAAGTGTTCTGATTCCTGGGCCAGAGCACCTGGAGTGAGTGTCTAGATACTCCCCAGAGCGGGAGATGCTAGTTGAGGGTAACTCTCCAAGCACAGTAGGGAAAATGCTCAGAACTGAATGGAAACATGGTGAAGCATCTTTCCCCATTTCATCTTGCACAGTGTGTAATGAATGGGTGTGTGAACTTTCCATCCTACGTCTCCTCTACCACTGGCTAATTTTGGAATCTGAATGTTAATGCTTTCGGTCCAGGGTTTCTGTTCAGCAAAATAGGATCATTGTACATGAAAAAGGAGGCTTGAATTGTCACTGATGTATAATTCATAAGAAAGTGAGGAAGAAACACTAAACAAAAATTTGAAAATGACAAAAATGTACTTTTGCATATTTATGATAAAGCAATATCTATTTGTTCAATAAATATACCAAATTTGGAAATCTGCATTCACCACTTTGAAACCACTGACCTAGTTTATGAAATCCTATATTTTGAGTAAATTGCTTCAGTGACATGCTGTTTAATAAAAAGCCTAGTTGCTACCTCTAATTTACGGTCATGCCAGCGCATAAGAGTGACAAGGACAGTCAAAAGTGCTGGCATCATGAGGAACGGCTCACGAGTTGTGTACATCTTGATTGCAACTTCAGAATAAAAGATACCAATTTTTCCCACACAGCTTTTATATAGTTTTTGACAAAGTCACATGCTTAGCTCAGCAAGTTGAGTGAAGGATTATAATCACAATTCTCCGGTGGAAAAATGCCAGGGGCTTACGGTATCACTGGGGAACAGAGGCAGAGTTGGAAGAATTCCTGGAGTACGTAAGAACAGTAACAAAAAATAAAGAGGAAAGGGTGTGTTGTAACTTAAACTAGAGTGAAGCAAAACCTCGCTCCTTTTTCCTAGGAAAACAGAGCCAAATGCCATCTCATATTGCCTGGCTTTCCACCCAGGCCCCAGCTCCCTCTCCACGGCAGGCCTGCGTGTCCTCCGCCTAGAGTTGACACAGAGCTGTGCTTTTGCTTCTAATTAAAACGGTCAGGGACATTGCTGATTAAAAGTAGGGAAACAGAACTGTTTTTCTTTTATTCCAAATTAGTTTGGGCTCACCCAAGATCAAAGGACACTGAGATCTGAGAAAACAAACAGACTGCAAACAAGTAATTTGTGGACCTGATGTTATTTTCTGGAGGTAAATGACAGGCCCTTTGAAAGGCTGGCTCAGCCACCGTGATCAGGGATCTTCCAGCCAGGGGGAGTCGCGGGGTTCCCTCTTTCTGAAAGTACATTTTGAAAATGAGGTTCTAATAATAAAATGTCCAGTCAGGATATTCTCAAAGGTCCAAACAAGTGGTTTCATATTGAAACACATGAGCACGTGTGCAGGAACACACACACACACACACACACACACACTTTGCTTGTAGGCAACAGTTTGCTTGCGCAGGTGTTGGATTGTGTGCATCTCACCAAGACATACCTTTGCCACTAAAATCTCAGGATATGCAAATAAAACGACCTTCTTCCAGGTTTACAATATGTCTGCTTTTCTATTTATTTATGTATTTTTTAATCCTCCCCCGAGGACATATTTTTTTAAAGTTTAATTTGATTTTTTCCGTCACCATTTATCCCCTCTCTGCCCTCTGCCAGCTCCCCCGCTTCCTCCCTGCAATCACCAACCACACGGTTGTCCGTGTCCATGATGAGTTCTTGTTGTGTCTGGAACAGCAGGCTGTTTTTTCCAGAATTAATTATTTTTATGATGCTTTCTTCTCTTTATTTTTTTGTCAGAGTAGTGATAAAAATCTACTCATCTCAAGTCCTAAAGCTGTCAGCTGCTTTTCTTTAACCCAGATGCTGGTTATAAAGTAGAAGATAGAGAGCTGAAGAGAGCATAAAAGAGAATATTTGGGTTTGGGGTTGGGTTTACTGTGAAAGTTTGGACTAAAATAAGAATGGCCCAAAGCAAACATGCACACTGCAGTATAAACACATTTCTCCCTGAGCCTAAGTAAAGCCCCTTGTATCACAGCATAAATCATATATGTCATGGGGTACACGATGATTTCCAAACTAGGTATTTAGTGGATAAAATATATGACTTTTAAAAATACAATTGATATTTATACTTTAATGCTAAACTTAAAAGTGACTATGAAGTCTCACCAGTTGTTTAAGAGACATGATGAGTAGAACTGTGTTCTGTGTCCCACTCTAATGGGAAAGGCCACATCCAGGCCTCACAAATACTAGAGTGAGTTCAAGTACCAGAGCTCTGGTGTCCAGCTTTTTAAAGTAATGGGCCCAACAGATATGAATAGAGATTTTTAGAATTCTGTGTTTCATAAGATGTTTAAATGGCTTGGTGTTCTTTTGAATCTTTTTTGTTTGGTAGTGTTTGGAGCAGAGTTTCTATCCCAGGGAATTTTGTAACTAAAGCTGAAGAGAAGAAATACATGTGCTCTCAATAAATGATTCAAGCTATGGATTTTGTAGCTTCTTCTGTATTCAGGATAAATGAAGAGGGACAATGAAAGAAAAAGAGGGGATTAGGAGTGGTTTGAAGGAAAATTGTCTTGGTTTAAGTGTAAGCTTTTTAAATCTTTCATTTGTTACTCAAGAAATGGAATATAAGATTAAATTTATACACTTTTATTTAAAGTTGATGCTTCTTTTATTTTTATATATTTTTTGCTTTTTAAGGAAAGCATAAAGATAACTTATATGTGTACAAATTCCCAGTATTTTTCTCTTTTTTCTAAATCTCTGAGTTAAATAGGAACATGCAATTGTTTGGTGTATCCCTTCAACACTAAGCAGTTTAATACTTGGACAAACAGATCTAAATTAGGTAGAATAGCAAAAACTTGTAATATTGTTTTAAAAGACATTTACACATACTTCTTATAAGGTGCATAAAATTTCTCACTGATAAAAATATTAGGAAGCTCAGCAAGTTCTAAATGAACACAGAAAGAGAAATTGTTAAGGTGTTGTATAAGTTTTCTATCACTACCCTAACAAATTACAATAAACTTAATGAGTTGAACAATACAAATTAGTTATGACAACCCTGACAAAGTTTTCATCAGGCTGAAGTCGAGGTGTTGGCCGATTGCATTCCTCTCTGAAAGCTCTAGAACAAGATCTATTTTCTTCACCTGTTTCCTCATTTAAGTTATTGGCAGAATTCAATTCCTTAAGAAATGTGTAGGACAGAGGTTTTCATTTCCTTATTTGTTCTCAGATGGGGGCCATTTCTGGCTTCCAGAGGTCACCCCTATTCTCCTGCTTCTGTTCACCTCTTTCCATTTTCAAACTATTATCATAATAATTAGCTAGTTTATTAATGTATTAGTAAAGGAAAGAGAGCAAAAGGAAGTCAGAAGTTATAAGCATGGTCACCTGGGCAGCTTCACCAGGAAGCTACAGCTTCACACTCTCCAGGGAACCACCATCCACTGGTCCATTTCCTGAAGATCACTGAGGGAAGGGACCGAACAAAGGGGGAGACAGGCATATGCGCAGTGAAGTCAGGGTGACCCTGGGGAGATGCTTGCCTGTCGGTATAGCCTGGGGAACAATGACTGGCTAGAGGGTGGATGCCATCAGAAGCCTGAAAAATCTTGGAGGGTTAATTGGTGAGTTTGAAGAAGCTCCTGGTTAAAAAATCCCCCGACAAAGAGTTCCCTCTCACTTGCTCTCTGTTGCTCTATGACCCACACTCGCCTGTGCTCTCTCCATAGCTATGTGGTCTTAAGCAGCAGGATGGCCCGTGGCCATGTGGACCCCACACCCAATGCACTGTTGCTGGGAACACAAGCTCAGCTGGCCACATGGACTGAACTTTAATATGGAGCAGAAACTTTGGGCAGCGGCCTTAATTCTGGCCCTGCTGAAGACATGATCAGACTTTTTCCATGGCAGGATGAACAGAGATGGGACATTGAAGGGGACCACCCTTAATTTTACATCATCAATAAAACTTTCCATGAAACCCCATCCTCCTGTGGGGGCCTCAGGAAATTCTTTTCCTTGTGACACCCCAAGAACTCCCCTTTCGCCAATAACAAAAGCAGCAAAATCAGGTCTCGTCACTCTCACTCTTAAAATCTTTTCTTCTTCCATCTCATCTGTCTTTGACCCAGCCAGGAATGGTTCCCAGCGAGTCAGAACATGCCACCCCAAACTCTTCAGCAGAAATCTTATTTTAGCTGATTAAGAAACAGCAGACACAGGAAAAGCTCTGAAAACATAGCAGTTACCCTTTTGTAAGGGAAATTTACATTTATAAAGGAAATCTCCATTTGTTAAGGGTACCAGGAAGAGGGAGACAATTAAATCACAGGGAACTTTTATCAATGAAGTAGGTTTAATCTGCCAAACAAATCTTACTTTAGTTTTTAGATTTGTCTTTTCTTTTTTTAAATCCTCACCTGAGGATATGTTTTTCATTGATACTAGAGAGTGAGGAAGGGAAAGGGAGAAATGATAGATGATAGATAGATGATAGATAGATAGATGATAGATAGATGATAGATGATAGATAGATAGATAGATAGATAGATAGATAGATAGATGATAGATAGATAGATAGATAGATAGATAGATAGATGATAGATAGATGATAGATGATAGATAGATAGATAGATAGATAGATAGATAGATAGATAGATAGATAGATAGATGGTAGATAGATAGATGGTAGATAGGTAGATGATAGATGATGATAGATAGATAGATAGATAGATAGATAGATAGATAGATAGATAGAGATAGATAGATAGATGATAGATAGGTAGATGACAGATGATAGATAGATGATAGATAGATGATAGATAGATAGATGATAGGTAGATGATAGATTATAGATAGATGATAGATAGATGATAGATAGATAGATGATAGATAGATAGATAGATGATAGATAGATAGATAGATAGATAGATAGATAGATGATAGATAGATAGATAGATGATAGATAGATAGATAGATAGATTGATAGATAGATAGATAGATAGATAGATAGATGATAGATACAGATAGATGATAGATAGATGATAGATGATGATAGATGATAGATAGATGATAGATAGATAGATAGATGATAGATAGATAGATAGATAGATAGATAGATAGATAGATAGATAGATAGATAGAGATAGATGATAGATATAGAGAGACAATGATGTGAGAGAGAAACATTGATTGGTTGCCTCCCATATGTGCCCTGACTGGAAATCAAACCCATGACCCTCAGTGCACTGGATGAAGCTCTAACACTGGCAGTGAGCCACACTGGCCAAGGCTGTAGTACTTTTCTTGGTCATCTCTTCATGGCTGGCTGCCTTCACACTCTTCTCCCTCTTGTCTTTAGCAGAAGATAGTATTTATACCTGAATCCTAAGCCACCTCTGAATGTCACTCAATTTCTCTGGGTAGCTCCCATGCATACACGAGGTCTAACTGCTAATAAACTTTATTGACTAAAGAATATCAAGCCTTAGAAAAGTTTTATGAGAGTTTATTTGAGCCAAACTGACAACAATTGTCGGGAAGCAAAATCTCAACAGATTGAGAAAATGCTCCAAAAAATGGCAGTTTTGCAGCTTATTTTATACATTAGAATCAAAGGAGAAGCCATAGGGAGGGTTACGTGAGGCCCACGGGTGGTGGAAGAAAGCGAAGCAGGGAAATCTCTGGGATTGCGTAGAAAGCAAAAGGAAGAGACACACGCTTCTCTTACCTTGGTGGGTACAGGACAGGTAACACACAGCACATAGAGATGGCATTTGGGGAACAGGATAAGAATGAGGGGTTCTGTGACCTTGTGCTCTGGTGTCAGCAGTTACAACTTGAAGGATCTGGAAAAGAAAATTAGTCTGACATTTCAAAGGTCTGTTATCCCAGATGTGTAAGAACAGTGGACAGAGCTCACATAATGTAGAGACTGACTGTTGTCAAGGACGCTACAGGCCTAGGGCATGACTGCTCCCCATGACCCACTTTTAGTTGGGATTTTTATGTTCAGATCATTCTGTGTTGTTACTTTTAATCTCTGAGCTTGTAAGGCCTTCCGTGGGGGCCTCCCTTGAGTTTGTCAGGTTTAATATGTGTCCCTTTGAATTTGTTTTTATCTTAATCTGACTTTGCTTACAGGGCTCCCGGATAAGAATTTAAAAAGGTACAGAAAAAATTATCTTTTTCTTCTCTCCAGTGTAATGATTTTGTGCCCACCCAGCTATTCCAGAATAATCTTCCCACACCAAGGATTTAATTACATCAGCAAAGTTCCATTTCCATGTAAGGTAATATATTCACAGGTTCCAGGGTTTAAGGTGTGAATATCTTTGGGGGGGCATTATTCTCTCTAATATAGCTGTTTCTAAAAGAAAAAATAGACAGGTTTGATGAGGACATGGAATTACTGGGGGAAAATACTTTTGGTTTGAGGCTATCATTATAATAGAACATCAGGACTGTATTAATGCCACACAAGAGCTAACATTAATTTTCCTAGTAATGAGTTACATAATCTGTGTGAATGTTATTTGTCAAAAGTAATGGGTAACAAACAATATTTAGGAAAGAAGTAATTTGTATAATCCACAGTTTAGAATATGATGAGGGGAGTCTTTTCATTGTATTTCTTTTTTGTATTACTTTTTTTCTTTTGTCTGCATCCACTTATTGGCTATTCTAGACTCTGGGTCTACAGAGAAAAACAATGTCCAACAGCAAACAGATGGCATGAGAGTTAATATGTGTATTTACAAGTATATAATAGACTCTTGGTCCCCACAGAATTGTTTATTTCTTTAGCTCAGGTTTGCTTGGACTTATGATGAAGTCTATGTAATTTGATGATTAAGTTCACAAGAAGTGTTGTTACCACATTGGTAGGTGAAGTAATCCCCATTAACAAAACATATACTTGAAAATTTAAGGCCACTGAAATGTTTTATAAGAAAAAAAAAAATCCCTTTCAAATCCTGTCAATTTATTTGTGAGATATATTGTGAGCATGCACAGTAAGACATGCACTTTGCTGAATTCTAAGGATATAAATAGAAATAAGGTAAAAGTAAGCATATGTTATATATTAACTTTTTCATGCCTTACTCCAAACAAACTTTTTAAAGATAATTTATGACTTTTAACTTTTCAGGCTTTAGTAAAGAACACTGATATAAATGTAATATAAATGCTGTCATGATTTTCAGCATTGGAAATTGTAGATGGTAACATTAAATAATGGATGAACTATTATAGAAGATAAACATAATAGGGAGTTATAATCACATATCTTTGGAAACAAAGCAAACAAAGCAACTAATCTGCCTGATAAAATTGTACAAGGCTTCTCAAAGGATACGGCATTTCAGCCATTTTTAATGTGGGAACTAAAATAATACTTTTTCTCCCACCTTTTAAGTTCATCTAGTTGGGCTAATAAACAAATTAACAAAAAAAGGGTAACAAAATTTATTACAAATGTACACACCATAAGTGTCATAAGATATGGGATTAAATGCATTGGAGAGTTGAGATTTATATGCCATTATGGGCCAAAGAGAAAGTATGTAGGATTTCAAAGGAAATAGACAATTTATAGGTAGCTAAGAAAGAGCAGGAAACACATGTGAGAAAAGAAAGAAATGGAGAAAAATTAACCTGCATATAGTGTACCAGAAAATTTTAATTCAGCTTATTCAATATTAGGATATAACCTATTCAGACTATTGAGTTTCAAGGTAAAGAAATCATTCATCAGGTGTGTAAAAAAGAGAAACAAAATAAAAACAAGGAAGAAAAAATCAGAAAAGTCCCATACTTTCTCTGCAGAAATATGGTGTGTTTAAAGATAATGGAGCAATCTCTAAAGTTCAAAAGGAAAAGGAGCGTAACCCAATAATTTTATAGCCAGCTAAGATATCTTTCAAGTATAAATACATCATGCGGACAATGGAAAACATGAAACAACTAAAGAGCTAATGGTATATGAGACTCAAATGGAATAAATAACAAGTATAGAAAGCCTTATAAATCACCACTGATGAAAATCTATGCCCCTTAAAAATAAAAATAAACATTCTTGAAGAACATAATAAAAATATAAATATAAGTAGTGTAATAATGTATTTTATAAATGTTGGAATATAGGCAGAAGAGTGATTGAAATATGTGGCATACTATCATTTTCTTCATTTATAGCAGGAAGTCAATAGATCTTTTAAAATGAAAACCTGTGGTTGAAACTATTGCCCATATCCTTTAATCTTATGAGTAAAATATTATCTTAACTTCCAGGTGTTTTTTTTAATATGTAATAATCCTGTGGTAAGGAGACATTCATTTGAATTCTAATAATATGTGTTTTATTTTTAAGGTTTTTATTATTAAAACTTAAAATAAACTTGAATAATTTTACTATAATGCTTTCATGGTACAGTCTTTTCTTTAAAAAACAGGTTTCTATCCGTTTTCCATTTTTCTATATATGAACATATAGGCTTAGAAAAATGTGTGTAATGAGATTCACTCATAGTTAATGTTTGTTTCATTGTGAAAAGACTTGGAGTGATTGTTATATTGTCTTTCTTTGTGACTGCATATTTTGAATTCTTTAAAATTAATATGTGTTACATACACAAAATAATAGAGTGATTCTTATTTAAAAAATAACTAGAAGCCCTGTTACCTGTCTCCCCTTTGTCTTTTCAGTCCCTTTTTGCACAGGGAGGCTGACCCCTTGGACTGTGCCGCCTCAGCTCCCTCACTGGTTTCAAATCTCTGGTTACGGCCTATGGGAAGCACTGGCAGGGGAATCGCAGGGCAAGGGCAGGGGGCTGGAATATTTGTTCTCCTTTCCCTATCACTTTTGGCAGCATTTCCTGTTAGTGTTTGGAACCCTCCGTGACTGTGGCTTTAATTAGGGAATTTCCTATGCTGGGCTCCATCTCCAGGGGCCCTATTACCTGCCTCTGTCCTGCGGGCAAAGGGGGTCACGGCCTCCCACCGTTGCTGATCGCGGTCTGTGCCCGCTCCTTGGTAAAGTTTCTTGAACCGTTTGAGTTGGATTCTGTTTGCTGCAGAACTGATAGGATAAATAATATAGGACTTCTTTTCCTGATATTTTATTTAAAAAAACATACATCAGTTACATAATTTATTGTGACAGGCTGTAGGTTTTTACATTGGAGTTGTGTAAACATGGCTCAGTTCCAGTGCACAAATGAGCAAAATATTGTTTGCTATTTATTTTACAGTAAATAGCAAAAAAGTATTTTATGCACATAGCGCATTTGACAAAATTTTTATTTAACTATTTTATTGCTCAAACAGAAAACATCTATCGATTGATTTCATTTTTAAGTGTTACCACTACTTACTACGTTATCATGTTATAGGTGAGATCAATAAAATAGAATTTTACTTGTCCAGTTAGGCATTCTCTGGTGTACAATATCTGGTTGCCTAATCAGAGTTTCACATGGATGTTTCTGCTAAAAGTTATTCATGCCTGATTATTGGGGCTTTTCATGAATGCTAAAGTAAATTTATATATGTTGAAATATTTCAGATAAATTGGCAGGGGATGCACGGATTGGAACATATTAGCTCTCTCCCTCGGACCTTCCCCTACTGCCATCATGCCCTTTCTCCCCTTTACCTCTTAAAATCTGAATTCAGCTGGGATTTTAGGTAACTTCTGGGAAGTATTAAAACTCATTATTTGGTTGTCCAGAATATTTGCCCTCTTTTATTTTCCAATAATGCTCTCTGAATTGTTTCCTTAATACTTTTAAAAGATGTGTGGCACTGCAGCAGAGTACAATGTAGGACAGGAATTATAGTTATCGTTTCAGATGAGGTGTGTTGAAAGAGTTCAGGATGACTCAGTTGGCAGTTTTCGGGACTTGCCTCCTTATTATTACCATCTGTGTCAACTTGGAGCCCCCTCCATCACAGAGAAGACAAGAAAAATGAAGCTGTGGTTTTGTTTTGGGGAGATTTTTTTTCTTTGTGATTGACCCTGGGATACACACTAAGTAGGTGAATGAAACTGAAAAATTGTTCCAAGCTTTTGCTGGATATCGCTTGTAACTATCTGCACATACAATTAGTACATAAAAATGTTTTCCCCTCTCTATAAGTTTCTTACATCTTTTCTTTAGGGGAACAGTATTGTTGATGTTAAAAATATATCACTTTCTTTGTGGAACCTGGTGAGATTTGCAATATAACCTTTAATAGCAAATATATTATTACTGGCCAAAAAAATGTGGTTCATTTTTACAACAAAGCCCATTGGCAATTGAAATGAGCGAAGAATAAGTATTGTGAAGCCTATATGAAGGGCTTGGAATGCTAAACTATTTGGAAGGAACCTGGCTCATTTCAGGGAATTTATGTAGGTCAGAACCAACCACAAAAATGAAGAAAGCTAAGGAAATGCTGAGAGTCAACTTTTAGGTTTTTCATTTTGGATTTATAAGGCAATGATATCATTTAAAGGCTTTATTATAAGTGATACTATTATAATTAACCTCGTTATTAATAATAGGAAAGGAGCAAAGGGAAGGCCAGATATTACAGGCATGTCATTTGGGCAGCTTCATCAGGAAACTAAAGCTTTACACGCCCCAGGGGACTGGACAAAGGTGAGATAGATGCGCGCCCAGTAAAGCTGGGGTGACATAGGGAAGGCGCTTGTTGTCAGACATACCTGAGAACAAAGGTCATTGGGCGGAATGACCAATGACCTGCAAGGGTGTAAAATTTTGGATATTTAATCCCCTGAACAAAGGGGCCTTTCTCTTGGTTCCTTTTGCTGTTCTTGGGGCTCTCGGGACTTGTGTGACTCCGGGCTTGTGGGGCTTCCTTGCATCCGCCCACACGGCCCATGGCTATGTGGCCCCCCCCCAATGGACTAATGGGCTGCAACTAACCTGGTGCTGCCCTGGACCCAGCTCCAATGTGGAAAGGAGACTTTGGACACTGGCTCTGATTTAAGTTCTACTAAAACCCCAGCTACACTTCTTCTGTGACTGGACCAAGGGAAATGGGACTTTAGAAACACAAAGATTTAATTCCACACAAATAAAAATCACCTATTCTCCGTGTGAGTCTCAGAAAATTCTTTTTCTTGAGATATTGTAAGAGCTCCATCCCCAGCACCCAGTGGGGAAAAAGAGCCCCCACTTCATCTGATAACATAGGGGCACGTTGAAAAACATCAAATGTGTATATTAATCATAGAGATAAAAAAGTCAAATTGAGCAGTTTATTCTTAATAACTCACACTGAGTCATTTTCATTCAGTAAGGCTAGGACAAGGCTTTTTTCAGCACCAGGTAGGAAGTACCATTTCATATATGAGAAAGGCATGTGATTTAATACTAGAAACACACTACAGTATTCGAAGTATGTTTATATACACTTACACATAGTTTAAATAGTCAATAAAAGGGTACATTTTTATTACAGAATATGGATCCTGTCATCAATTAACATTTTCATTGCCAATAAAAAGTCCTGAATAAATCATTTTAATATTAACTAAATGAGATTCACTTAAGTAAGAGGTGATGCCAAAATTCAAATGTGTGAACATGCATAATTAGTTTTACTTATGGCATCATGTATCACTTGACAAATTAAAGTTAACAAAGAGTTCCATTGCATACATGAGAAAATTCAGCATTGACACCAAAGGGATAGTTGAAAGATCCCTGAGGTGTCAACAAGATGTCTTAACGCAGTGGATTCCACTGTCAATTTTGCAAGGTTTATGGTTCTCAAACTAAAAGGTCAAACAGAAATGCCTGAAAATTCATCCACAAAAAGCATCACATTTAAAAAAATAATTACTTATTTTTGCACTAGAATATGAGTTCTATGAGCACAGAAATAAATAGTGGCGGGGATGTTGGTGGATTTGGAGCTGAGTTTCAGGTGAACTCATAGGGAGAGTGTGATCAGATAACAACCCTTCTTAAAATATCAACAGATCTGTTCACACCCACAAGAGGTGTGAATCCTACTCAAACTGAGGTTCCTTCTAACTCACTGGTCTGTGGGATGGAAATAAGGGAATGAATGGGTCTGTTAGGGGCAGAAATAGATAAAAATGAAACAAAAGGAATATACGTACAATAATTCAGGTCATGCCGTGTCATAAACCCTGATAAATTATGAAGGAATTCATTTAAGGTGTTTTTTTTATTACTGCCAAGTCTACTTCTAACCTTTTCTATACTAAACACTCTGGCTTCCTAGATTTATTACCAAGAATTGGTAAAGACTAAGGGCAGAGGGATTTCTATATTCCTGGGCAATCATCTGTGAGGATGAAAAAACCAACGGATTTTTGAACATTTTAGTGCAGTGAGTAGTAAGCAGTGAGAAAGGGCAGTGACATTACACTGCTGACAGGAACATTTCATCCTAGCAGGACACTCACCTTTCTTCTTTAGCAAACCCTACTTTTTTGCCTTCATAATTTCCAAACACCCTATAGCTTCCATACCATTGATCAATTTCTTAATGAAATCTTCCCCCAAAGGAGCACCTCTCTCCTCTTTCTTAGTTATTTGCTTTCTTAGGAAAATCAGTATGTTCCTTTCCTGTAGAAATTATGTTTCAGTTTATAGCTAGATGGGATTTCATGCAATTAATTGTATGTGAGACGTCCTATCAGAATACATGCTCCATGAAAACAACAGCACATCTTTCAGTTCTGTATTTCTTGGTACCAAAAAATAATATTTTAATATTTATTTATGTTATTTGCAGGCTATTGATGACAGAAGAGAAAAGAGATAAAATGAGAAAGGAACAAAACAGCATATTGCCCTAAAAAATATAAAGAACGCCTTCTCATTTCATGAAGGCAAAGAAATAGTCATAAAGAAATGATCACAAATATTAATCTATTTAATATTAGATTTTAAATATTTCTTTGGAGATGTTAACGCAGAATAATGGAAATAACTGAAACAATGGAAACTTTTTTCCCTTCAATGAATCTCATTATGAACTTCACACATGAAAAAGGTAAAAGGAGAACTGGGAGGAGCAGCTTTGGGACTTTTTCACTTAGTTTCTTCATTCTTCGTAGTTTTAATACCACTGCTCTGAATATTATAAAGAACTTACTTGATATAAATGGGAGCAATGCGACAGGAGCAAGTGCGGAATGCATCCACGGGGTGTGTAGTGCAGATCCTTTCGGGGGTTGACCGTGAACAGCACATTTTGCAGCACTGAGCTTCGGGTGCGCGCTGGCCTCCTTGCACGCTGCCAGCTCTCCCGAGGTGATTTTCGGGCCCCCCTCTGCCTCGTGTGGCTCTGTAGTAAGTCCCCAGGATGCAGGACATGAAGGGGCTTGCTGGGGGCACGAGTCACCCTCCTGATGACCTGCGGCCTGCGCCCTGCAGGGAGGCGCAGGGAACCTGCCGGCTCGAACTGCTGCGGGGGTCACAACCAAGCGCTTGGGGCAAAAACATAACATTGTGCATTTACACAATGAATGAAAAGACTGTTAAGTTTGCCTCTTTGACTTTATGTCTATCGATTACTGCTTAATGGATTTTTATTTTTACATTCAACTAATTATTTCTTTCTCTGTTGGGTGATAACCATCTCCTCGATTTTCTTTCTAATTCATTTTATCTGAATCTTTCTGGATTTTTACTTTTAGGTTGCTTTTACTTATTTGGTTTTTGGTTGAAATCTCGCTTTATTGCTTTTTTCTTAGGGCTCTGGATAAAATCCATTTCTACCATTCTGTTAGATTTAATTTGACTTGCTTTACTTGTATTATCCTGGTCGAAATCTCTTGCCTTTTGGTGGAAAGATAAAAATATCGGTAAGATTCCCTTTGTATGGACTAAAAACTGCTTATTTCATAAGACAGTTTGTTCTCTACCTGCTTCCAAGAAGCCTAAACAATACCCTTTATTACTGAAGACTATGTGGGAAACTATGGGTCTACCCTGCAAACCCCAGCGGTTGTGCTGAAGAGAGAGAATTCCTAGCAGGACTCTGTTTTGCTGAAATGTAGATATACAATTGGGAACAGGTTGTAGGACTTAATCACAGAATGTTGCAAAGTGACCCCCAACAATCAGGGTGAGGGAAAAGATTGAGAAGAAGATGGGAAGGTCTGGGAGTGCACGTCGATATGACAGCTGTCATAAGAAATGAACACTTGGGAAAGAGAAAGATTTTAAGGGGATTTATAGAAAGTGCTTCAGTGTAAAGTAATCCCCTCTTCCATCCTTAAATAAATCTTTTAGAATTATTTATATAACCATTAATACCTTCAGAGCTGCATGTGTGTATGCTTACATGTACATATGTGTTTTGTGACAGGTTTTCTCTTTTTTATTAGCATGTAGTCTGTGTTACATAAAAGGCGTAACACCAACACTCATTTAGTTGACACGTATTAAGTGACTACTACATTCCAGATACTTGTCTAGGAGCTTGGGATACATCACTGAGCAGAACCAACAAAAAGCATTGTTTTTGAGGAGTTTATATTCCAGCTGAAGAAGAAAGAAATAGAAAACAGAAATAATAAAATAATCACTAAGTAAATTATACAATTGTTTAGGTGGCTATAGTTAGCATAGAAGAAGGAATGCAGAGAACGCAGGATAAGGACTTGTGAGGGGAAGGAGATGGGAGTTTTAGATAGGTCCTCAGGATACGCCTTGGTGACAGTGAAAACATGAAAACATCATTAATTATAGTTCAGTGGAATAAATCAGAGGTAACAGCAACAGTTTCTTAAAGGGCCAGATAATAAATATTTAAAATTTTGCAGGCCAAAAGGCAAAATTGAGCATTTTATATAAATATTTATAATACCACTTAAAATACAATCACTTAAAGCTATGCAGAAGCAGGTCCTGCAGGTATCTCAGAGAACTCTCCATGTGAGGGAACAGTCAATGCAAAGGGCCTGAGGGAGGAGTGTAGCTTGTGTGTTTGAGAAAGCAAGGAGAGTGTGGCTTGATTAGATTTAAAAAGGGGAGAGCAATATGAGAAGTTAAAAGAAATAAAAGGGAGTTAGGGGGGCAGATTATATAGGACTCTACAAGGCACTTCCAAAACTTGGCTGTTGCCTGAGAGAAACAGGGAGCCATTGCAAGGTTTTTAATAGAGTGACGTGACCTGGCATATGTTTTTAAAGGATCTCCATTACCTAAATCACTGCAAGGTATTAAAAATACCCATAGGTCCTAAACCTTTTTCTTAAATTTTAGAACTGCGACATGAACATACAAAATCTAATCAAAGCAAATATAATGACCTGCTCAAGTTTATATGTGCTTGTCTAACCATTTCAGTCCACACTAGGAATCAGGGTGACCTAAGTTCCAGCCCTGATGGGCTGCTAAATAGCTCTTGAATTGGTCAAGTCCTTTTACCTTTGTAGGGCTGGGGACTTCAAACTTCCAGATGAGGAGGTAGGGCCTGACATCTGTTTCTCTCTCTCTCTCTGAAGTCAATAAGAACATCTCCTCAGGTGAAGGTTAAAAAACCCCACAACCTCTGTAAGACACTGTGATGTGAGTAGACTCCATGGACAACGATAGATCCTGACAAAGTGAAACAGACCAATAGCTGTACAATCCTCCCTCATTTCAGCGCAGCGATTGATCCAACAGCTCAGGCCCTACACCTGAGGCTGGCCGGGCGTTCGCCAATACCATTTCTTCATCCTGGACACAGAGAAACACTGCATATCTCTCACCCTCCTTTGCAATTAAAGTGAGGCCCTGTGATGGTAGGAGGAGAGTGGAAATAATGTATGCTCTGGCATGTTGGTAAACCAGCTTCCTGGAAAGATGGAAAAAAGAGACCTTGTTTTTAGCGTCTGTCAGCTCTCCTGATGTAAATACATCGTGGCATCAGTAAACTTGGAGTTGGAAAGACATACACAAAATGTATGCACCACCGAAATTATGTGACTCCAGAATTAGTCACTAAACCCTATGCAGGACTGCGCACGCTCTCTTCCCCTGCCCATGGATAGCACAGGGGTCACATTTTGCAGGTAGGCATCGTCATGAAATGGGAGCGAGCTACAATCCCAAGCCCTGTATCAGACTGTAATGTGAATGTGACATAGGTCTCGTTTGTGTTCAGCCACCAGAATTTAAGGGTGTTTGCTTTTGCAGTGTAGCCTAGCCTGGCCTGACTCTATTCTCACTACTGTTGCTTCGAGGCGTGGGTGTGTATTGACAGTGACACCCAACAGA
This sequence comes from Miniopterus natalensis, assembly GCF_054644295.1. Classification (NCBI taxonomy): domain Eukaryota; kingdom Metazoa; phylum Chordata; class Mammalia; order Chiroptera; family Miniopteridae; genus Miniopterus; species Miniopterus natalensis. Next base: position 82,024,292 of record NC_142086.1, on the reverse strand, counting down.
TTATGGTCTTTGGCAAAATCTGTAGCATCTAAAAGGAAATGTAGCAGCAACCAATCCTCAGTGGAGATACTGCTGTTCTATGGGACAGCAGCAGAGACCGGCAGAGCAGCAAACCATTTTTAAAAAAATTTTATTTAAACCACAATGACTGGTGACACAGCAGAAGCCTTCATTCAGAATAAACTTGTGTATGAGCACATGCAAGTAGCTCCCAGGGGACTTTCATAATGCTTAGGAGTTGGGTTCCCCAGAAACTCACCGCCTGGTGTTACGTAGGTTGGCTCATGAATCAGTTCTTCCATTCTGTGAATGTGGTATTATTTATATTTACAGGGTGGTAAGAATGGAAGCCACATCTGCTATTTTTATTGTTTTCATCATAATAAAAGTCATGATTTCTAAATGTTTTTATTCATAAAGTTAATATTTTAACCTATAGGCGTTTAACTGATTTCCATAGATGTGTTCCAGGGGTCTCTTTTCCTTTTTGGTTTTTTATTTCCCTTTTAAGCGGCAAGGACACCACAAGCACAGGCTTTCTACTCCGTCACTCAGTGTCCTGGCCAAGGCGGACTAAACTGCTGGGTGGGTTTAGAAGGAGAAATTGAGCATAAAATTCACATCTCACTCCTTCTCTTTTCCTCAAACCTGGCTCCTGAGGAGAGGCTTTCCTTTTTTCTCCTGGTCAAACAGCTTAAAAGGCCGGCGGGGTGGTAACACTTGCCCAGGGCCAGGGTTCACTATAGAGAAGCTCTTGCCCAGAGACATAAATGACACCTGCGGTTTAAGCTCAACCGATCATGAAGGCGACATCCAGGCCCCAATGGGCCTAACCCTTTGTCTAATTTCTCAAATGGTTCTAATTTTAAGCAGGGGAAAGAGGTTCTATTACTTGGGTCTCACTCCAAAAATAAAAAGTCAAGTTGAGAATCTGGTTCATAGTTTTTATTGCAATATATTTGCATTAAGTGTCCTCTCTATAGGTTGCATTTTAATGACATACCTACTACCAAATAATCATATTAAGGAGAGTAAAACAACTGCAATATACGTGAAGAGACGTAGCTGAGTATCTAAGAAGGAATTCTTCTACAGTAAACAACCCGAGTCTCAGACGCCGATTTGGTTTGCAGTGCAGCTTTACCCAAGGCTGTTGCAACCCCTGGAAGTGTCGTCTTGCGAAAATGCTTAGAGGAAGGAAACGAGGAAGCTTAGAAGAACACAATTAAGAGCTCTGCTGTGCTGGATTGAAATTGTGAGCAGGGAATGTGGTAGGAGATGACTTCTTTGTTGTGAATCACTGCAGCCAATTAAGGAATAAGAGTTGAAGTGGATTTTTTCATTAAATGTGCTGAAAAAAATTAAAGCACTGAGATCTGAGGCAGGGTAGGGGAAAGAGACAGATCATCCCAGTGTTAGCTCGGGAGCGAGGCTTGATGTTGGTGAGTCAGCAAATAGCAGTTGTCCAACTAATGACAACTGAGACAGAAATAGAAATTGATTTACATTCCTCATTATTGTGAGTTAAAGGAGAAACAATTAAGAAGATGAGTGTCTCAAGGACACTTGAGAGTACTTTTATAACCATTCCATAGTTAATAATTTTTTAATTAGTAACTTGATTAAAAGTTAAATAAAATTTTCAGAATGGACAGAATAAATATAGACAAATTAATAGATTATCAAAAATAAATAGGCATAAGACTTCGGATTTCAGGTCTGATGTGTTGTTTTAAATCATTGGCTATTTAACTGTTTTCCAATTATTTGCAATTTTATATAATACCAATATTTGTATATAAAACATGTTTATGTGGTGGGTAAAACAGAGTCACACTGATTTAAATGGTATTGTTGCTTCCTTGGTTGATTGGGCAGTGGGTAGCTGAAGAATCACTGTGGGATCTATAAATGCGTTTAGAGATAGCTGAACTGGCCTTGAGAAATTTTTGACCCTAATAAACCTATTTTCTTTGGCAGATTCATGTTTTGTTCCTTCTTTTTAACTTAAATACCTCATTAAAAACCCTTCTCTTTGTGTCAATAAAATTCTTAATAGATGCTCTGTTAACATCCATTGATGAATCCCAATAGGCACATTTGTGAGATTATATATATATATATAATCTCACAAATTGCTTACACTACTGAACCTGTGAAAATATTGGCTGAAAATCTTATAATTCCATAAGTTTCTTGTTTTTCTTTTTTATTTAAGAAATAACCTTAAGATTAGCATTTGAATATAAAAATAAAATACAACGGTTCTTAAAAGCAATAATTTGTTTTGTTAAACTGGGTCTTCTTTAGTAACAAGAAAAAAATATGCTATATCTGAAGAGTATATACTTTTTTAACCATGTAGTAAAATCTTAATAAATGTTCAGATTTCTTTCTAACAAATCATCCAGTATTATGAACATACATGCATTCGGCAAGTATAATTCATTGTGTAGGATGACTTAAATGCCATGATTTTGAAAAAGCAAAATTAGCCTAGCTAACTAGCCTTTCACACCTTGTAAATACTTCAGATTGGTTATCCAAAGACAGTTCATTTAAATTACTGTTAACATGTTAGGATTAACTCAGCCAGTCCTTTTGAAAAAACCTCACTGCTGTTATAAAATAGTAGACTGAGTTTAAGACTATCGAGCGACAAAGAACGCTAGATAGTATATACAAGTGGACCAAACACAAGTGTGTCTGTTCCTGGGCACATCTGTACTGTGTTTGCAGCTTCTACTCAGTATTGTGAGGGACTAAAAAATACTTTCCACTTAAAAATGGAACGAGAGACCTGACACAATCGTTGTACAAATTTCAGCCTGGAAGAGTGCTGGTTTCATGTTTTCCATTTCCTCTGACCTTTTTCCTTCCCTCAGAGCTATAAATGGTGGACACTATGCTTATTTTTATTTGTTTTACTGTTTGAGGCTTTTGATTTTCAATAAAATCCACTTTAGGTATAACTTTTTAAAATCAAAATTAAGGAATAAGAAGTTTTAATGAGAAAGCAAAGTATAATTATAGGGAATGAAAGAGCTTAATTAAAAGAGTTCAGGGATTGAAAAATAAATAAGGGAAGAACACAGGAGAATATGAACATAAATAATTTCAGCAAATGAAAATTCCCAGACATTTTTTTGAGAGTGTTTAAGTATTTCAGTGAAAGTAGGTAAAATGGAAATGACAGTCTTTGGAAAGTCTAACTTATTTATGCAAAGAGACAAAGAACAAATTACTACAAAAATTTCAAAATAAAAAAAATACAAAATACAGAATTTAAGTTATTTCAAGGACATTTTCAATGCAGTAGGTATCAGGATGCTGTATTACTCCCTATTTGGGAAGTAGATTTAGAGAAAGCTATTCATATATCATTACGACACTTTTCCTATTAATATTAATGATAGTACAACTTTTAAAAATTAAAAGCATTAATACCTTGTTTGGAAACCTAAACATCCATCATAGAAGGTTTTGTTTAAAAAAATCTGTCATACCCATTTAATAAGAATTATAATTTTATATAATATAAAATCATGATCAAATGGCGGGGAGCTCTAATACTATGCAAATTGTAAGTTTTGCCACAATGGAACGTTTAGCTGATGGGAGGTGGATGCCAGGAAGCAAGTTCAGAGTATTGTATGCTAAGCGAAAGCATTTGTATTAAAAAATTCTTGAACCTGTAGAGGATGTCTGTGAAAGTATCCCCAAGTGCACACCTATGCAAACCTGCTCACAGAAAGCTGCTTACGCTGGTCGAATCCCAAGTTGCCTGGGGGAGAAAGGTAAAAGAGAGTTGATTTTTACTTTGTATCCTCTTGTGCCCTTTTAATATTTTTAAGTGCAAGTATCACCTTGTCATAAAGTAGATTTAAAAAAAATCTTGCTAGCAATACACTTATCGTGTTTGTTATCAGAACTGTAGATAAATTTGCAAAAGCTTAGCATCTATTGTTTGTGTGTCTAACTACATCCTACCAATATTTTATAAAGTAAAAAATAAAAATTAAATAATATATATAAATCAAATTCTCTGCATGAATCACTAGGGTTCTCTGATCAAAACACAGCAAAGACAAATATATTTGCAAAGTGTAGAATCCCCGTTAAAGTGATTACTTAGAGCCCGGCTGGGCGTGGACCTGGGATCCAGGAGACCGCGGTTCGATTCCTGGTCAGGGCACATGCCGGGGTTGCGGGCTCCATCCCCGGTCGGGGCGTGCAAGAGGCAGGCGATCAATGACTCTCATCATTGATGCTTCTCTCTCTCTCTCCCTCTCCTTTCTCTCTCGGAAATCAATAAAGATATATTAAAAAAAAAAAGTGATTACGTAGCATTAGAATATCGGTTATGGATGTCTGAGAAGCTAACTCGCATCTCTTCGTCTGGCTGTTTGTTTTTTATGACTGATCAATTAATTTGTTTTTTAAAGCGGAATATGAGTTGAGTTATGTTGCTTTTTATGTATATATATGTATCTTGCATTTTGTTTCTCCCTTCACCTGGCGCTGGGCCTTTGCAGCACTTCCACGTTCTGGCTCCTGGGGAGTAGTGAACATTGGCACTCAAGTATCTGTTTGAGCCTCTTTTCAATTATTTTGGTCACATACCCAGGAGAGAAACTGCTGGGACACATGGTAACTCTGTTTAATTTTTTGAGGAATTGTTAAATTACTTTCTGTGTCGGCTGCATTATTTTACATTCCAGTCAGCAGTATCTGACTGCTAACTTCTCTGCATCCACACCACCGTTTGCCACTTACCTTTCTTATTCTAATTCTAGTCACTGGGGTGGGCGTGAAGTGGTATTGAGTTGTGATTTTGATTTGCATTTCCCTAGTGACTAACCATATTAAATATATTTTCATGTGCTCATTGACCATTCATATATCTTTTTTGATGAAATATCTATTGAAATTTATTGCCAATTTTTTTTTTTTGGCCAATTTTTAAGTTGATTTGTTTTTTGTTGTTACCTGTTACATATTCTCAATATGAAACCCCTAGTAGATATATGAGTTGCACATATTTTCTCCTATTTTCTAAGTTGGTTTTTCACTTTTGGATAGTGTCCTTTGATGCACTAAAATTTTAATTTTGATGAAGTCCAATTTGTGCATCTTTTCTTTTGTTGCTCCTGTTTTTGACATCACATCAAATAATCTGATGTCAAATCCAAGGTCAAGAAAATTTACTCTTATATTTTCTGGTTTTGATTCTTCTATTTGTCATTGGTCCATTTTGAAGTATCCTGCCATGTCCCTAAGCTGCTCAAGTCTAAGGTAAGGAGCAGGTTCTTCCCGTAGGTGAAAAACACGAACTGAATGATGACTCAGACTTTCTTCCTATCATTGAAAATAAGTCTGTGGTGTCTGAGGCTATGAGATCAAATTGTGTTTCTTTGTTACTGGAAACCCCCACTTCAAACCCAAAGAACAGGCCATTCAAATGCTTTCACTGAGGCAACACACTTAACAGAAAAGCATGACTTCATTTTGGCATGACTAGGCTCCAAATCAGGTCAGTGATTTAGATGTGAATGAGCGGATTGTTCATGGGCACCGGATCAAATTAGTCTTTCATTTATTTTTAGAAATTCATTAGACCAATTATGACAACCACAAAGGGATGTCTTATGACTGAGAAGTGCCAATTATAAGAACAGTAGTAGTCATTGTTGAGTGTGAGATAAAAATGTCCGTGTAGCTCACTCATTAAAACTTGCTTCCTTTTACAAAAATGTCTTTCATAAAGATGTTGATTGCAGGTAAAAAGCACTGTACGAAAACATAATTGCTGAGTGTCCAACATGCTGGTAAACTTGGAATGTTTGAGAAATCAATTCAGGTCAGAATTCATAAAGGAAACTGAAAGTATCAAGTTTCTCTTTTACCATTACGCTCTCAGTTGTGGAAATGCACTAACTGGTTTTCAGATACGTGGAAACAGGAACTAAAATTTTATATACTTGGACTCTTATGCCCCACATTTAAGCAATTTAGATAAAAAATACTTAATTCATACCCTAGTCTAGGAGAATGGGTAGGGGCTTTGTAGTCTGACTCATTCATGTCCGATGCTACTACTTTTTGACTTTGGGCAACTTCCTGAAATTCCTCAACTTTAATTTAATCACGGGTAAAACAGGGGCCCTAGTAGTTATTTTTAAGAATAAAACATCAATTAAGCGAGAAGCTGGTGTGTATAAAGTACCTGGCATATAACTGATTCTACATAAACATTAGCTAACTTAATGTAACATCACATAATTATGAGTGTATCTGTAGATGAAAAGATATTAACATTCATTTCACACCGTTCTTTATCCGCTTTAGAAACATCATAAAGCAAAGGTACACTATGTTCAAAAGTACATTTTATTTGCTGTGGTTCACCATTCTCTAATCAGTTAAATCTCTCCCATCACGAGTAGTAAAGAATGTATAAGGTAAGGATTTCTAAAAACAAACGAGCTTGGCATTGGAAAGAGGAGCCCTAGAGTTTGTACCTGAAGTTCATATTTTGTAGTCACTAAAGTTCTCCATTTAGGGAGAAAACGTTAATCATTTTGCCACAATGGAAAGCAACCTACTAACAAATCCACAGCCCACATGGAAGGATTTGGTGTTTAGATATTTAAAAAAAAAAAATAAATCTTGATTGATTTCAGAGAGAGGAAGGGAGAGGGAGAGAGAGAGAAACATCAATGATGAGAGTCATCAGCTGCCTCCTGCACGCCCCCGACTGGGGATCGAGCCCACAACCTGGGCATGTGCCCTGACCGGGAATCGAACCGCGATCTCCTGGGTCCTAGGTCGATGCTCAACTGCTGAGCTACACCCGGCCAGGCAGAATTTTTTTAAGTTTGAATTAATAATTAAGTTTCTTTATGTTCCTCCTATGTTACTGAAGCCACTAAAAGAAACTTCTGAACTTCTGGGTGGTGTTTTTCGCCCTTAGCTATTATGTCAGATTATGAAGACAACTAGATGCTTTTCTGTAATTAAATTATTTACTACAGAAAGTTCATACAATAATACTTTTTTTCTATTTGGTGGTTTCAGTGAAAATGCCTGTATAAACAGCTTTTGCTGTAAATTACATTGTATATGTTTGATTTGAGGAGTTTTTTTATAATCTGATTATTATGTTTGTAAAGCAAATGTTTTGTTTTATCTTGAAGAAACAAAACCAGGCAGGCTTTATGGGAATTGTTCAGATTTGAAGCCAATAACTATATAAGGTAAAGTTACCAAGTGAGATTGTCTTGCTTTCTTGCAAATGCAATTCTGGGCCTTAGTTCTATTAATTATGAAATGTGTTTCAGATTAATATTCACATATATAAATATTAGTGATATTATGATATAAGCTTTGGGGTCAGATCAACATGATCTCAAATCAAGGGTTCAAAGATTCGATTGCTATCAACTTTCGTTTTGTGAAACTGAATAAATTTATGGTTTTGTTGAGAATGATGATAACTGATGATGATCATGATAAAATTGTCCAATAGGTCAGATTAAAAAAATCAGAGACTACCTGTTCTCCTTTTACAGCTGTAGGTGACTGCTCACCTTCCTTTTTCTTAGTGGGCTGTGTATGAGTGAGTCAACTCTAACCTTCACTAAGATTTCCAAAGCCTTTTCAACTAACAAAGAAGCTGTGGTTTCCATTGATCCTACCCTTGAGTAGCCCTGCAAAAATGGAAAGTTATTTTAAAAAAGCAAACATAAAACTGTGTGAGTAGCCAAGACAGTAACCAGAAAGCACATTTGCATACAGATTTCTCAACTGAATTAACTTGTGAAGATTGTACCAAAAACCAAGTTACACTCAAATGAGTTTTTTTTTTTTAGTTTTTTAAAATAGGAATGGAATAATATCTTTAAACAAAGCAGACACAGTGTCTGTGTTGTACCTTAGAAACTTGTCTGATTACCTGTAGTAAAACAAGGGAGAGTTGGAAAGACCAGAAGATCGAAATGACCCTACACCCTGTAGAACAGAAAGCACTGTAGGCACAGACACTGCTCTTTTAAAAATCAGAGTTGAGATCCCAAGCTTAACAGGAATTTGCATTCCAGAGAAGCATTCAGACAACTCTAACAGTTAGATTACTATAGAAGGGAGGAGGTATTTGCCAAGAATACAAGGCCACAGATAGAAAGCAAGTCTCTTCATGAATGTCAATTGGCAATTAAGATGGAAAAGTAGGGACTGGGATGCTCAGCCTTTCCTCTGGATAATCAGCAGCCTGGCTTGACTAATGGTCACAAGATCCAGACCTCTGGCAGGCTAGAGATAATATCTTCACCTAAGTTGTTTCAGCTCCTGAGTCCTAAGGTGAAAAGACCCCCTGGCTTCTTTCCCATGAGACCAGATAAAGTGTTAGTGCAGGTGGTTAGATATTAATAAAGGAAGGGAGCAAAGAGGATCAGACATCATTAATTGTAATAAACTAGGGAGCTGACTCGGACACTAAGCCCCCTTCACCAGAAAGTTTAGCATCATAGGCTCCCAGGGACCATTGCATTCTCCCACCTTGGGACCTAATTCCCAAAGTGGGCTGGAAGGATAGTTTCTGGTCATTATCAGGAATTACCAAGGGAAAGATGAAACAGTAGAGGAGACATTCCTCTACTGAGTGCATGCCCAGTAGAAGCCAAGATGGTGCAGGGGAGGTCCTTCTACTTTGAGGCATGCACAGTAGGACCTCGGATGGTGACCATAAGAGTGAATTGCCTAGCCTGGACAAAGGATGGGACTGAAAAAGGGACACAGGGCCCCAGAAGACGTAGGAAATGGATTGCTTAGAGGGAGAGCCCAGCACAAAACTGTGAAGGACTGGGAAGTGGATTGGTTAGTTTGAAAGAGCACCTGGTATTTACCAAGACCAAGATAATATAATCCAAGCCTACCAGAGGCGAGCCCTCTCTGTCACTTGGTTACACGGGCTCACCCGTGTGCCCTTGAGACCTCTCTCTGTAGCAGCCATGCGGGCCTAGCGGCCATGTCGGCCCAAGCTCAGGCTTCAAGTACGGGCCTGGCAGCCTTGCTGGCTCCAAATGCAACTCCAAGTGCAGGTTCCAGGCATGAGCCTGGGTAGGTGATGCTGTGCTGGCCTGAGCACAGCTGGGAACAGGACTAAGCTAAAAATAGACAGGGAGCACAACTGGACTAAGCTTTGAAAAGGACTACATCAATGGCGCAGAATTTCTGGCCCCTGGCCCTACTTTGGGGCATCATAAAGACAAGGCCAGACTTCCACAGTGGGACAGAGCTGAATCCGGCTAGTCTTTTGTGTTTGCCCCAGGTTCAATAACTCTTACCACCACACCTCCTTCTCCCATGGGTGGTCCCTGAAATGTTTTTCTTGCAACACCACAAGGACCCCATTTCTACCAGCAACAAAGGGACGCGGGAAAAGACCTCAGAACTGTCTCAAGACCTGAAAAAATGATTTATTACCCTTACTTACCTCATCTCTGACCAGTCAGCTCCCAGCACTACCTTAAACCCCTAACACAAGGTGTCTTGTGGTTTTGCTCTATATAATCTGCAACGTACAAGCCAGCAGGGAGTCAAGTCTTTAGGGTATAAGCTCCCCATCTCCATACTGGTCAATTCAGTATTAAACTATTTTTTCTTTCTATACTGCAAACTCCTGTTCATGCATTTTTTTTGGCCCACTGCCCACAGGCAGATGGACTAAAAAAAAATTGGGGTTTTGGTAACAGTGCTGGAAAAGGTTGTATTTTAGTCTCTCTGTCAAATTAAAATTGAAGTAAAATTATGGGACATACAAGCAGAAAAACCCAATGTCCTGATATAAAAATGATTTTTTTAATAGAAAAAAAGAATCACTTTTCTTGAGGAGTCATAAAACAAGATAAGTAGAATAACACTTTATATTAAACTGTTTTATAAATAGCAGTCGACAATGTTTTTGTCATGCTTTTGCAAGTTTGATTTAGCTCTATTTTGCTGAGTTTGCATTTTATGCCTTTTTTTTTTTTTTTTTTTTTTTTTTTTTTTACCTCCCTCACCAAATAAAAATGGAAAAATCATCTAGTTATTTAAACACACATAGAAAAGGGAGTAACTCTAGTCTTTATCAACCTTCACATCACGAAGTCATCAGTTATTGGAGATTCGATTTCTGTAACAGTCCTAAAATGCTTTTTTTTTCAAAGAAGAAAATCTTTTAGAGCTGAGATATGGTACACTGAAACTAACTGGGATTACATTTGCTGCTTCTGTAATAGCATTTTACATTTGACATTCCAGTAAATAATATCTTTCTGCTTCAAGGTGTTTACCTAATCATGTCAAGCGATTAGCTTTTATGAGAAATGAAAGCATGCCAGCATTTATGTAGTTTCCCAGATTCCATTATTGCCTCAGGCTTGTACTTATGCTTATTACTCACTAGCTTAGATACCAGGGGAGTACCTAGGAGTAAGAGAAAATTAATTTAAAAAGCAATAAAAAGGAAAGAACTAATGAAAACAGAAAACTATGTTTCATTAGAAAGCCTCTTCGTTCCTTCAGCAGGTATGATTGTAGCATTTTCTAGCAATTAGATGAAAGTGTCTTTTTTTATTAGTATTTGTCTTTAGAATTAGAACAATATTATTTTCTCTAAGAAATATTTGGCTCTAGAAGTCTATATTGAAATATACTATAATACATAACACAAGAAGAAAATACATTAAAGCTTCAGCCTTATTTTTTTACAGATAGACGCAAATATTAAAATAATGAGGGCTCATCTTTTTCATGGTCTTTTTAGCCTAAGAGATGGTCAAACAAGTTATATAAAATGCTGTGAAGGAATCATTTGTAATTATAAAAGCAATCTAATATTATGTAAGCAAGACACAATAGCAGTTCTTTCTCTATTTCTTTTTCATTTAAAACCTTTATGAACAAACTCTAATAATACCCTTTATTGGAACCTAATTAGAATTCGATTCCATTACAGACCAGAGTCCTCGTAGTGTTAAGAAATCAAAAGCATTTCTCTCCTTTGTGGCAAATGTAAATTTCATTACCTAATGCTAATGAAGATTTGGTGGCAAAGGAAATGGATTTGCTGGTAAATCCACAACAGAAAAGGCTCTTCTCTAGAGAGTGTGATTTGCATAGTTACATTTTCATTACCTTTATCTTTTTAGGTAAGCTGTATCTTTTCACGTGCAAATGTTTAAAACTGACAGTTGGTTAGCATGGCCCAGTCTCAATTTGGGTTTCTTGCCAAAGGAAGACTTGGAATGACATACTTTTTCTATTGACACTTTCTAACCGCTCACCTATTGTCTGTAAAGGTTTTTATATCTTACCTTTTTGTTAAAGAACAACATTCGACTGAATAAATTTGAAGATCTAACAGGCTTTATTCAATGATTCATAAATCCTGATGAATCTCATCTAGCAACTAGAAGGCTGCTCTGAGGGGGTCCATAGAACGGAAGGCTTTTATAGGAAAAAAGGCTGGGATGAGGGAGCTGTAACAAAAGAAAAAGAAAATAGTATTTTTAGACCAGGACATCTCCTTTTGAGGAGAATGAAAGAGCCAGAAAATTTCAGACTGATTGTTATCTTTCTGAGAGAGGTTGAAACAGCAAATTAAATCCAGGTTTCGTATTAAAACCAAGAGCCCTTATGACTGATTAAATTTAGCTTTAAATTCTGGCTCTATAAATCATCTCTCTTTCCATCTGCCTACACTCTCAGAGGCCTAGCTTTCCCCTCTAAAATCAGCAACCACCGAGGCAGCAGAAGACAGTAGTGTGAACCTGACTAATGATCACAAGGTCAAGACATCTGGCTGGGCCCGGCCGGCGTGGCTCAGCGGTTGAGCATCGACTTAGGATCCAGGAGATGGAAGTTTGATTCCCGGTCAGGGCACAGGCCCGGGTTGCGGGCTCGATCCCCAGTCGGGGGCGTGCAGGAGGCAGCCGATCAATGGCTCTCTCATCATTGATGTTTCTCTCTCTCTCCTTCTCACTTCCTTTCTCTGAAATCAATAAAGATATGTATTTTTTTAAAAAAGGCCTCTGGCTGGATAAGATAACATCATGGCCTAAGTTAGGTTTCAGCTCCTACGCCCTCAGCTGAAATGACCCCGACTGCTTTTCCGTGAAACCAGACAGAGAAACAATGGAACAGACGCCAGGGCTGCCCCGGAGCCTGAAGTAGCTTGCCAGCCCTGCCTCGCCGCGCAGCCGGCGCGCCGCAGGGTCGGGAGCTGGCCCCGCCGGGGTCTGCCCTGGGTAACCTGTATTCCGCGTGCCCTTGGGACTGGGGCTGTTGAGCATTAGCTTCCCGTTCTCCTGGGTGGCACCATTCATCTGTAACAGCGATTTTCAACTTTTTTCATCTCATGACACACATAAACTATTACCAAAATTCTGGGGAACACCAAAAAATAAATTTTTTGCTGATTTGACAAAAAAAAGATACAGTTTTGATTCAGTCACACTGGATGGCTATTGTTGCCTGTTGTCATTTAATTTATTTGACAGTCTACGGGAAAAGAGGTCAGCGCCCCTGGCTAAATGGGTATTGCATGTTTTAAAAATCCTTACGGCACAACAGTGCCATGGCACACTGGTTGAAAGTTGATGATCTTTAAAATAGCCAAATATCTCTACTGCAATTCTGGGTGTTTAGTGTTTGGCTTTGCTAGCACAAGTAGATAAACTCTGTTATTAAGTAATATTTACCTACTATTATTTTACAACAGCACAACATTTAACTTTCTCAAATAAAGATTGATATGTAAATGTTGTCTGCATTTCAGCTCATGTGATTTGTAGTGAAATAAATTATTTGCATATATGATAACTGCTTGAATAACTTGTAATAGAAAAATTATCTACTTGACAAATTCCTCCCCTTTATAGCAATAAATGGCACCTTCATATAATAGTTCAAATACATTTTTAGAAGCTAGTCTAATAGAAATTTTTCTCATTCTGCATTTTATGGGAAGAATATTTAACGGTCCATATTTTTAACAGATTTATTTTGCTTTTGGTTTATTGCTCTTTATAACATCACAAATCACCTCCATATCGTGCATTTATGAGAAAAATTAGAGAGTGAAACATACACTTCCCTAGGAGTATGAAAAAGAATTTTTATCTCCGAGAGGACACTGTATTGTTCAGCTTTAATAGCCTTTCCCCAGAGTAAAGAAAAACCTTTTTATTTCTCACTATTAAAGAAAGAATGTGTCTATGTCAAGATTTCTTTAATAACTCGGACCTATTCTCACTGTCTTCATATGAACCAGGGTCAAGGGGTCACAGGGTTTAATAATAACCTGCCACATTCTCTCCCAGGGACTGAAACCATGAAAAGGTATCCTGAGAGAAAAATCCACTTTATGTTTATTTTTAAAGTAGTTTTGAAAATATCATCCTTTTCACAGCAATCAGAGCTAGTTTATATTGATTTTTATTTACAATGCATGGCACATGGATTCTACTTCAAGAAAGAGTATTTTATTTTACTTTCCTTTTGAAAACTCATACATATATTCCAAAGCAACCCCTGAAGTATTTGGAGAATCGGGGATTAAAGCTGAGATAAAAACTATTGCAAGAAGTAATAAAAATTGAAATAACATTCAAATTATTTGTTAATTGAACAATAAATTTCTCTCGAACTTACTCATAGAGTATATGAATTAACTTCAATTAAGTCTTCCAGACTTGTAAGAGCTCCCTAAGCTCTAAAAATGAATCTGATGGCCTTGGTCAGCATAAGAAATGCTCAGGAGACAACCGAAGGAGCAAGCCCCCCTTACCAAAGAGAGCCAATTAATAGTTGATATGTTGCCTAAGATGCTACTTCATAAAGGCAGTTAGCAAAACACAGCCTACAATGCTACTCCATGAAGGCAGTTAATTTTCTAATTAATATATTTGTCTAAGGAATATTTATAAGTTTTTGCTTGGAAAATTTAAATATCTAGCTCTGGAAATACATTGCTTTAAAGGCCCCAAGCTCTGGAGGGATGGGATGCACTCATTTGTAATTATGTGAGATTAACTGAATTGGAACTTTACTTTTTGCTACTAATATGCTTAGTTTAAGGCCCTGGTTATCCCCACACTGTTTTAACAGTACAGTTAACAAATGTCACAGTGAGAATGCAGACACGGTAGGAGCAAAGTTGTCTGGTGGGTTCCCAGACAGACCTTCTTGTCTACTATTTATATTATTATGATGTATTACATATCACATATAATGCATGATATGTACTATATACTATATAATAAATATATAATATATAATAAAATATATACAAATATAATATACAATAAAGTAATTGCTGCCATTTATTGAATACATACGTATATATGCATATATATGTACGTGTGTGTGCATATATGTGCATGCAGGTGTATTTAAATATATACCATGTAGTATTTGGGAAGGACTTACTTCCCCAACTGTTGGAAATGCTGTCAGCAGAAAAGCTCTCAGCTATTCGTTCTTTCAAAAAATGGTCCTCAAGCAAAGAACACTGTCTTGTCCAAGGTCACTTCCCTGTCGGGAGTCAGGCCCCATGCAGTGAGTGCTGCAATATAATGACTCAGGCCCCCTTGCTCCAAATGTTACAGCTCCGAAGGGCTGTTCCAGCTCGGGGCTCCTGTGGGGTTGGCTGAGGCTTTTGCTCCTTCCTCTGCCCAATCTTGCTTTCTTTGCTTCTGCCTCTGGTAGAGATCCAGACAGCGTTTCCCAGAAATCTTTCTGTAAACGAATCTCTGACTTCAGAGGCTGCTTCTTGAGAAACCCAACCTGCAACAGTGACCGTGTCACTTACTGTCCCAGTGAAGGCTTTTTGCAAGCGAAAGGGTGCGCCAACCAGACGGGATGCGGGCACAACAGGCACAGACCAGAAAAGACCCAAGTGGACTGGGACGGAGGGTCACTCTAGGGTTGAGGTAATACAACCAGGTGCTCAACGCCACCTAACTGGCCGTGGAATGTTAGGCTGATTATTAATCTCCGAAATCTCACTCTCCCTGTTCGGAAAACCAAGAGACTAATGCCTGCTCCACTGGAGGATTACATTTGATTAAGATAATGTGTGTAAAACATGGGCGTAATGCTTAGGACTTAATACATAGTAGTTCTTATCATTACATTTAATTACAGATGAAGATGTGAATGAAGTTCAGAGAGATTAAATAAATCCAAATGTTACCCATATCAGTAAGTGGAACAGCTAGGATTCAAATTCAGTTTTCTGGCTCCAAAACCCATCCTGATAACTAAGTTGCCAGGCCATCTTTTCTGTATACATTTTCTGGTCATTCAAAAAATTCACCCTTTAAAACTTAATATACACTCAGTTATCTGATGTATTAAATACTCTTTTGATTGCAAGTGACAACCAAATAAATAAACAAAAAAACCCCCCAAACCTTAAACAATCTTAATCAAAACAGGAATTTTTTCACTCACATAATGGAAAATCTCAGGGGGAGTTCTGTGTTTAAGCGTGGCTGCTTCCATGTCCTCAAAAGGTTACGTGAGATTTTAATATCTCCTATTTCATATCTGGGCTGCTTTTTTCACTGCTGGCTTTATTTTCAGTCACACTTTTCCACATGTTTGGAAAGATGGTTGTTAGCAGCTCCAGACCAGTGTAGCATGTAATTCCAGAGTTGAGAAAAGCAAAACCCTTTCTTTTCTACCGTCTATATTAATCCCTAAAAAATGTTTTCTGGTTTTATTTGGCATATATATCCACTTGAGTTTTAACTTTCCCCTCCCCTTAAACCTCCAGCATTTCTCCCCTGTCCTTTCTCCGTGGATGGCCTGATTCTTCATTTAACTGAGAAAATTAAATAAGTCAGAAGATAATTTCCTGATGCTCCCACCACCAAATTCATCAGCATGTCTGCATGTAAATGCTTTCCTTGCTTTGAGAGTGGTTACTCTGTTAGCACTCCACCTGCCAAAGACAAAGCCACATCGTATTTTATTACTAGAGAACATTTTCCTGAAAATTATGCATTTTAGGTTCTTTCCTATGATTTACCCCTCCACTTCTTTGAAAGGAAGTAATTGCTATATTTTCAAAAGGTATAGAAACTAAGGCCAAAAAGTAGGTCAAACCTAGGCTATAGGTAAGTAAAATGGACCTGGCTCTAGATATACATGCTCATCATGATAGCTCGGGCTGCTGATAGCTAGTGACTGAAGGCCCCGAGTGACTCCTTCCACCAGTGCTCACATTTTCGTGTAGTCAGGGCTGGCACTGAGCAGGCGATAGGATGTGACATGCTCCTTCCTTGCTCCCCTGGGGTGTGTGCTCTGTGAGAAATCCAGTTGTCATTGACCGCGCTCCATAGCCCGAGGCTCCAGGCTGTGGGACACTCAGGCAGCCGTGGGGGGCCTGCCTGCAGCGTCAGGCGTGTGGCCCATGGAGCTCCCTCGCATGCACGGTTCGGTTGCGTTTCCCGATGACTCTAGTCCACTTCGCCATCTGACTGCCAATTTGGGAGGTGACCTCAAACAAGAAATATGCAACTGAACTAATTTCATGCACGTTATAAGACATAATTGCTTCAAGTTACCAAGCTTTGGGGCAATTTGCTATGCAATATTAGGTAACCAAAACCCTGTCTGTCTTTAAGGTTGGAGAAGGGACCTTGTAAAGTAATTAATAGAAAGATGGACTGTAAATTTTGACAAATGGTACTTAAACTATGTGGATATCGTGAAATACACAGAGACTCAGAAGTCAGAAGTCCTGAGTTCAGATTCTCTTCTTCACAGTCTTTCACTTGTGACTTTGAAAAATCCCACTGGAGCTCCCCCAATCCAAATGTCATTATCAGAAAAGCTGTGATAATAAAGTATAGTTCAGTTTAGAATCTCAGGTGAGAAAATTTTGTGTTTAAATGTTTTTGTAAATTATAAAATCTTACTGATATATACAGTATTATTATGTATAAAAGTATAGAGGCAGGGGAGTGTGATCCTATACACAACAGGTAAATTATGTTTGAGTTAATGAAATAGAGTTTGAGCATGAAAGCCATTCACCACATGCTATTTAGCATCCATTATTAATAAGGAATTGTGTTTCGATCTGAGGATCTGATACTGAGTAAAATATATGTAATCATTGCTTACATCGGGCGTACAGTCTAATGTTTATCAAATGACTGATGTTCATTTTAGCAGCTATTATTGACATAAGAGGAATCAATTTTTCTCTAATTATTGGGTCACCATAGTAATGCTCTTGGTGGCACTGTTTCATATGTTGTGGTTATAGCGGCAGAGAATTTCTATTTTGAGATAGTGTGGCATAATTAGTCATTCACTAATTCCTATGAGAAAATTTGAAAATTTTATAATACTGTCTGCTGAAATGGGAAGGGAGGGGTCAACACATCGTATTGATAACAATTCCTTAGAATGACCATAGTTTAAAAATGGTGCAATCTGAAATTTGATGGTTTAATTTCTTATTGAAAAATAATGAAACTGGCAACCATCTGAGGAGATTACTTGCCTTTTATCACAGGCGCACCAGGAATTAAGCATGGACTTGTTTTCCATGAAAATCTTGGCTGTAAATTCTTGACAGAGCCTGAAAGGAGAAAAAGAAATGCATTACTATCACGGGCTTATAAAATAAAAATATATACACAGAATTCACTCCACTTTCTAGATTTAGAAAATGCAATTTCAGAAATCATACCCTTGAAAAGACTTGAATTAGTATAGTGGGGCGTAGCCAAAGCAAACAGCATCACTTAAATGCCCTTCAGGAACCTGCAGGTTTAAGGGAAAGAAAGGAATCCTGTTTAGCTCCCAGAACAGTATGTGGCTGCTATACCTCACATGTAGGAGAGTTACACCAAAATGCATACGTGCTTGTAAATCATCTCATGAGTTCTAAACTTCAGAAAGAAGATAATCATGGGAGCCAGGTAACTCTAAAGTTTCAGGGAGTTTAGAGGAAAGTGTGTGAAGGAAAGGAGTAATACTAAGAACTGTATCTAATTATCTATAGTTGAAGTGTTAGTTATAAAAATATTATGGCTTTCTGAATATTAAGATGCATTTCCCAAAATGCTGAGTTTAATATTGAATCTTGATTATAAGTTAGATTTAAATCATACACGTAAAATAAATCTTATTTTCAACCTATAATTGGTACTTATTAGCAGGTGCTAATGGAAATATTTTCATTTCTAGTGATATTAAATGCTACTGTATTATAAAAGATAGAGAAGTGGAAATGGTGGAGTAAGAGCATCTGAAAACTATTTCCTCCGTAAAAGCAATAAAAAAGGGGGAAAAACATTTGGAACCTTTTTTTTTTTTTTTTTTTTGATAAGAACTCTGAGCTTTGTGGTGCTTTAACTTGCTCTATTCTAATTTCTCTCTCTATAATACCCTGGTAGCCTTAAAAAAATATAGCCTTCAATCACTGAATTCTAAAGCATGGCATCCAGCCACCAGTCTTATTCCCAGAGAACTATTACTATTTGACCTGGCAGATGGCTCCCTGGAAGACCCATGGTAGGTGTCTTTATGAAACCTAACTTGGGGCTTGCCCAATGTGAAAAGCCTTTTCCCTAGGACACTTGCTGAAAATATTTAGAGATAATTCCTTAATTTCATGGTAGCATAAGGTGGCTGATAATAGCTGGAATAAATAATTGGTTAGCCATAAAGCTTAGAGAAAAGCAAAAAGCTGTAGAATGAGATGTCCATTGAGGTTTTGAAAACTTCTGATATGTTCCTGGGAATATAAAAGTCCACACCCAGGTAGGTAGAAGGTGGTACACGTTCCAAGTACAGTTGCCTGTGTTCAAGAACGATGCGAGAAGTCCTGAGCTCTCACTCCTGGCTGACCTGGAGGCTTTGTAATGCAGAAAGTGAAGACTAAGTCAGTTTTCAACTTCTTGGGTAGGTGTTGGAGCTGTGCTCAAAATGCGCACAGAGATCCTGAACAAACACCGGCAGAATTATTGGATCTAAGCACTTAATAAAATGTCTATCCAATCATTCACTAACCACTAAACTAACTAAGCAGAGACTTCAGTGTCCAAATGTGACAAAGATTAAAGACTTAAGAATTAGTTCAGAAAAGTTACTAAATAAACAGATAATCTATAATAACAAAGTGTAAAACTGACCAACCCTAGGGAGGGAGGAGAATATGATTTTCACAGTTGTCAAATTTTATTATTTAAAAGGTTTTCACATTTTGTTATTTAAATGCAACAAACATTATCAGACATACAAAGAAACAAGAAAGTATAGTTCATAAGTAAGAATTAAAAGCAATCAATAAAAACTGGCCATGAGAAAACTCAGACTTTTTGCTTACTAGACAAAATTTTAAACAGCCATCCTTAATATGTTTAAAGAATTAAACCAAACTTTGTCTAAAAATACTAAAGGAAAATATGAAAATAATATTTCACCAAATAGAAATTGTCAATATACAGATAGAAAATTTTTTAAAAAGGCAAATAAAACTTATAGAATTAAAAACTATAAAACAATAAAAAAATTATTAGAAGAGTTTAACAACACATTTGGGTGGCAGGAGAAGGAATTGGCCAACTTAAAGATAATGAAAAATTCGATAAAAACATTACTAGGAAAAGAAAAACTCAAAGAAATCCACGCCTACATAAATCAAAATTAAGTGGCCAGAAGCCAAAGACAAAGAGAGACTCTTGGTAACAGGAAAGAAATGACTCATCATGTAGGAGAGAGACTGAGAAAGAATTTTCAATGATTTCTCATTAGAGATTATGGAAGCCAAAGAGCTCTTGGAGAACATATTCAAAATTCTCATAGAATATGGTAAACAAGAATCCTGAAAACAACAAAGCTATGTTTCAGAAATGAAGAAGAAATTAAAGCATTCTCAGGCAAACAAAAACTGACAAAATACATCACTAGCAAATCTACTCTAAAAAAGCACTAAAGGGAGTAGTTCAGCCTCAAAATTACACCAGAGAGGAACTAGAATCCATATAAAGAAGAAAGAACAATGGTAAAAGTAATGATGTAGGAAAATATAAATGCAGAATAAAGTGTATTTTTGTTTTTAACTTTTCTTTTTTCTATGTGAGTCAACAAACAACAGCATAAAGCAATAATTATAAATATGTTGATGGGTGTTCAACGAATAAAGACATAATTTGTATAACAATGGAACTACATGAGAGGACAGTCTGTGTCCTTTGTGTATTGAAGCACTTTGACCCTGCAGTTAATTTCCAAGGTGACAGTAGTTACTTTGGTAGATGAAAAGAACAACAACAAAAGCCAGCAGTGTGGATTAACCAGGGGTAACCATGGCACCAGGAGTGGAGGTGTAGATGGATGGAACAGAGTCAGCTTATGCACTCTGCCATGAAAATTATACCAAAATGGAACTCTTGGCATCCAGCACAATTAAGGGCTATTACTAGCTATAACCATCTAAAAAACATTTAAAAAAAATAAACAAACAAAGAAAAAAAGAAAGAAAAGGAACTAAGTATATGAACTGGGAGAATTGTATGACACAACATGTTACTGATAATAATGTTGAGGGAATGTTTTCCATTTTCTGAGACAAACATCTAGAATGTTTAAAGACTTGAAATGATGGGGTTGAGTTTTATGATTAAGTTAGCACTAAAACCCTCTTGTTAAAATACAGATCAGCATTTATCCTCAGTCTTCTGATGATAATTTTTGGCCCTGTGTCTATATCTCAAGGTCAGAAAACTCACTTGGAATTCTCATGACTAAGCCAATTTTACTGACTTGGTCAAGGGAGTGCTTTCCAATAATCTTTTATAGACAGTCTTTGCTGCAGAATGGCTCCTAAGGTTTAATACCTTATCCTAATTCAAATAATACAGTCCATAATTTCTTGGTATCCAAACAAAACTAGTGGGCAGGCATGAACAAAATTTGGCTACAAATACTAGTAATCAACATTTTCACTCAAGCTTTAATAAGAGGCCTGTGGCTACAATGTCATTTGCCAATGGACAGAAGCCCTCATATCAACCTCAGCCATGAATGTGACTTATTTTAAAAAGGAAAAAAAAACCCAGAAGCCATCTGGGTAAAATCTACTGCCTGTGGTATGAACCTTGACCAGTGCAGCAGAGCCACCATCCAGTGCCAAAACCCCTGATTAAAGGGAAAAAATTGGACTAAATAATACGGGCAAAGAGAGATAAAGCAAAATCTTTCTAGTATTCAAGTGTTGGAGTTAATGCTCCTTAGCTATAATGATATTTTTTTCTTAAGAAGTAGAATATTAGACCTTCCACATTGCTTTGTCCAGAAAGGGTGCTTGGAGTAATTGATGATGATGATGATGATGATGATGATGATAAAATATTGGCAAACACTAATAATTATTAAGCCCAGGTACCATAATTGATAGTTTATGTATTAACCCTTCTGATCCTCACAAGTGAAAGCTCAGGTAAATAAATGGCCTGACCTCTCAGAGCCAGCAAATGATGCAGCCAGATGAACCCAGATGGTTTGGTTCCTGAATGCTCACTCTTACCTGTTGTGTTCTGCCATGTCTCCATAATACATCCATATGAAAGATAAGAATTAACTGGTATCTAAAAAATCTATAGTGGTAAAATAGAGCCATCACCTAAAATAGAGCTATCACCTAATACTGTGCAAGTATCTTCTGCTCTGTGGTAATCTTTACAGGAACATTTAGAATAGCCTAGTGGTAATCTAATTCAGGAACATATAGGGTAGCCTAGTGAGACCAAAATTTATGAATAAAACCGGTGGCACATTGCAGCAGCAAAATGCTACTGGTTTTAATCCTACATCATAGTCAATGGAGAGCAAGGAATAGAGAGAAGCTTTCCTGAGTATCTACCAGATGGCAGACATTGTACTATGCATTTCAACAACTTATCTCATTTGATTAGATGCACAATGGTATGTCTGAAGACTGATTCAAATAGTAAATGAGCAGGCTTGGAGTTGGGGTTTTTTTTGACACTATATGCACATTTTTGGTTGTTTCCTTTGTCATTTTTTTGGTAATTAAGCAATAATAAAAAGTTCAATAAAACAGCTTGATTTCAAAATCTGTGTTAGTTTTTAGAATATATTTAAACACTAGTTTTTGCTAATGTTCTAGCTATTGTGATAGCATCCTCTTCTTGACAATATAATAATATATTTAAAAATATGTACATTCATCTATCTGCCTGAAGTTATTAAGAAACAATTAGACTGAGACTCCTTATTCTTAACAGGCTTCTCCAATAAATATATTCTCCTATTTTCTATCAATTTTAATATTCCTTACTTAAAATTAAGAATGCAATAACTACTTGCTGCCCCATCATGCAAAATAAAATAATGTAATATTAGTGATGGTTGCTTGCTTTGTGCCAAGCTCTGCTGTAAGTTAATTAAGCCTATTATTTGCATTAAACTTCAACTGACAAGTTATGTAGGTACTATTACTATCATACTTATTTTACATAGCAAGCCTCTCAAATTTAAACTAAGCTTAAAAATTCAGCAATATTGTGAGATTTATTGTCTTGTAATAAAAAAGGTGTAACTAAGGTTGAACTGAAATACCCCACAAGCTGCTGTCATAATATGACAATAAAAGTTATTCTCTGAAAGAAGATCAAGTTTTAAAAATAAATGGGAAGACGACCAAGTATCATTTAGAAGCCAGTTTCTTATTTTCTTAGTACTGTGGGCAACCTTTATAAGAATGAGAAAATTGGATTTACTGAAAATGAAATTTTGATGGAGTGCTACTGAAGTATAATATTCCATAAAATCCCATGTGATGTTAGAAGGAGTTAGATGACAACAAAATAGATTATTATGACACAAATATAATTTTACATTTGATATTTTCCCCTAAATTATGGTATAGTGACTATTTTGGTGTTTTCTGTAATGTATAAATCATATTTCCCAACTTTTAAGTCCCGAGTTTAGCCCAGTGACTTCCCGAAACCTGGCTTTACTACAAACTTTTCTTATGCCTTAGCATCTGAAGAGCAGCAGCATTTAAAATTATTATGATGCAAGTATTTTCTACTCTGTGGTAATCTTCGCACTCTTCTCTTGTTTTCACAATTTGTTTATAAACTCCTGGGTCATGTTTCATGACATTTACAACACCTCTTCTCTATATTGCTAAGATAATAGTAATTTCTTAACAAAGATTTTTAGAGTCATTGGTCCATTTATTAACCATATTATGAACAAGAGGACCAAAGCCAATTTACTGTTAAAAGGAGTGTGGACTAAGAAAGTTGCCCTCCTTACAAATTTATCACAAGAGGCAAATTTCCATCTTTTTTAAGGGTGAATATTTCATTGAATATAAATACCACCTTATCTTTGTCTATTCATCTGTCTATGAACAGGACATTTAGATTGTTCCATATCTTGGCTATTGTGAATACTGCTGAAATAAACGTGAGTGTACAGATATCCTTCAAATACTGATTTATTTTTCTTTGGATATCTATCCAGAAATGGGATTGTTGAATAATATAGTAGTTCTATTTTTAATTTTTTGAAGAATCTCCACCCTGTTTGCTTTAATGGCTCTACCAGTATATAGTCCTATCAACAGTGTAGAAGAGTTTCCTTTTCTCCACATTCTTGCCACTTGTTATCTTGTCTTTTTTATTTCACTTGAGCTAAGAGAGCAGATGTATTCTCACCACGCACACAAAAAGTATACTTTATACAATTTTTATTTGTCAGTTCTATCTCAATAATGCTGAAACAGGAGTCCTCAAGACTTTGATTAAATTTAGTTTTAAATCCTAGCTCTAGAAATCACCTCTTTTTCTGTCTATACCACTCAGAGACCTAGCATTTTGCCCAGATAATCAGCAACCTCTGAGACAGTAGAAAACAGTAGCCTGAACCTGACTAATGATTACAAGGTCTAGACCTCTGGCAGGTTAAAGACAACATCTTGGATTCCAAAATGGTGGTGGACTGAGTAGAAGCTACACTGACACTCTCCCAGGACCAAACTGGAATTACAACTAAAATATAGAAAAACCATCCTGAACAATCAACTGAAGACTAGCTGGAGAACACCCTCATAACCAAAGACAAGAAGTGGAGACCACACAGAGACTGGTAGGAAGTGCAGAGGTGCAAGAGGGCTGGCTGGGCTCCCACAGGCAGCAGCTGAAGGTCTGGAGGGATATCTCAGCTGGAGGGGGGGGGTTCCTACTGAGAACTCTGGGGCCTAAACCCCAGGCTGAACTCCCCAGCTCAGAGCATTAGAGCTGAGAAAAGTGCCCACATAACATTTGGCTGTGAAAAGCAGTAGGGCTTCTGCAGACACCCTCTTAAAGGATCAACACACAAAGTTTTGGGTGCAGCCACTCACCTTGGGCTCCAGTGGAGGGAGGGAAGAGTGGACTAGAGCTGTGTGAGGAGAGTCTGGTGTTTCTGGCTCCAGGTATGGAGCTCAGAAGGCACAGGACCTGTGCTGAGTCATAAGGCAGAGGACATCTTTCACAGGCAGCATTTACCTTCCAAGCAGCTTTTGCCTGGGGGTGAAGCAATTGCCCCACCCTGTGGGAAAAACCTCTTACTCGAACTAGAGGAGTTTCTACATACTGAGGCTCATTAAGAAACTGAATAACAATCAGCCACCTCACTCTGTGGAGTTTCTACTGCCTGAGGCTCATTTAAGCTGGTTGAATAACAATCAGCCTCTGAGTGCTCTGAGTCTTTGCTTGATCTGCTTCTGGACCAAAGGCTTGGAAAAATAGACCTTGGTGTGTATCTTGGCCCTTTCCAAATGCACCCAGCTAGCAGAGAGAACCACAAGTTGTGGAGTATGAAAAACTTCAAACAGGGTACTCAAGGCTAGTCACAAACAGTGTCTAACATTGGCCTGCACCAGAGACCATACAAAAGACTGGGAGTCCTAGCAGATCTACCTAATACATAGAAACAAATCCAAACAGGCAACCAAAATGGGGAGACAAGAAAACAAGCCCCAAATGAAAGAACAAAATTCTCCAGAAGAGCTAAATGAAATGGAGATAAGCAATCTATCAGATATAGAGTTCAGAATACTGATCATAAGGATGCTCAACAGCATGAGAAAAGAAATGGAAACTATGAAAGAAATTAAGAATGACACAGTAGAAATAAAAAAACATTGGAACGAATAAACAGCAGATTAGGAGAAGCTGAGGACTGAATCAGCAAATTAGAAGACAAGGTAGAAAAATCACTCAATCAGAGAACCAAAAAGAAAAACCAATTAAAAACAGGACAGTTTAAGGGAGCTGTGGGACAACATGAAATGTAACCATATTCACATCATAGGAGTGCCAGAAGAGGTAAAAGTAAGCAAGGGTTCAAGAACATGTTTGAAGAAATAATGGCAGAAAACTTCCCTAACCTGGTCAAGGAAAAAGTCACACAAGTTCGGGAGGCACAGAAAGTCCCAAGCAAGAAGAACCCAAAGAGGCCCATGCCCTGACACATCATAATTAAAATGCCAATAATTCAAGACAAAGAGAGAATCTTAAAGGCAGCAAGAGAAAAGCAATCTGTTACCTACAAAGGAGCTCCCATAAGGCTGTCAGCTGATTTCTCATCAGAAACTTCGAGGCTAGAAGGGAATGGCATGAAGTATTCAAGGTAATGAAAAGCAAAGATCAGAAACCCAAGAATACTCTCTCCATCAAGGCTGTTATTCAAAATAGATGGTGAAATAAAGAGACTTTAACACTCCACAGACTTTACTGGATAGATCTTTCAGATGGAAATCTACAAGGAAACAGTGGCTCTAAATGACACACTAGATCAGATGGATTTAATTGACATTTATAGAACATTTCACCCTAAAGTTGCAGAATATACATTCTCCTCAAGTGCACATGGAACATTCTCAAAGACAGACCACATATTAGGACACAAAACAAGTCTCTACAAGTTCAAGAAGACTGAAATCATATCAAGCATCTTCACAGACATTTGAGACAGCATGATGGGACCTGGAAAGTATTATGCTAAATGATACAAGCCAGTCAGAGAAAGACAAGTATCACATGATCTTACTCATATGTGAAATCTAATGAACAAAATAAACTGATGAACAAAATAGATCCAGAGACTAGAAGCATGGAACAGACTGAGGGATCTCAGAGGGAAGGCGGGGGTGGGTGGATGGGGAGAGATTAACCTAAGAATTGATATGCATACATGCATAACCCAGGGACACAGACAATAGTGTGAAGGCCTGTGGGGGGAAGTTCAGGGTGGTGAAGATCAACAGGTGGGGGGGAGGGGACAATAAATATTAATTTAAAAAAATGATAACACCGTGACCTGTTATGTTTCAGGTCCTGAGCCCAAAGGTGGAAAGACCCCCTGACTACTTTACCAGGAAACCGGACAGAGGGACACAGGAGCAGACTTCAGATCTGTCCTAAAGATCTAAATAAATGATTTATTACTCTTACTTCACCTCTGACCAATCAACTCCCAGCATGACCCCCAAAGCCTGAACCAATGGTGTCCTGTGATTTTGCCCTATATAATCTGTAACCTACATACCATCAAGAAGTTTGGGCTTTTGAGCATTAGCTTCCTGTTCTCCTGGGTGGCACCATTCATAATAAAAGAGCCAATTTTTCTCCATTGCAGTTCTCCGTGTTTAGTGTTTGGCTCTGCTAGCAACAGGTGGATGAACTCTTTCTAATCTATAACAATGCTGGGGGTAAAAAATGTACAGTGATAATAGGCTGTGCTGTTACGTGGTTTATACAAATTTTACATTTATCATGGAAGAGCCATATATTTGCAGTTGTAGCACAGCAAGGAACTGGATAAAAAAGACCCAGAGAAGAAAGATGAGACCAAAAGCTCTATGTCCACGTCATTATGCAGACAAGATGAATTCTCAGCTTGGCAGTGCATTTCCTTAAATCCGTGGGAGAGGAGGAACAGGAGGGAGAGAACGTGTCAGGTTGACCACAGTCTGCAATGTACAACAGAACGTTGCATAAAAATCAATCTCCACAAAAACATCACAAAAGCATAAGAATATTTAAAGATGTGGGTAAATACTGAGGCATGGTAATGAAGACTCAACATCTGCCTAATTTGTGCTTTGAAAAATAAGAATTAGCACTTATATTGGAAACATTACTTATTGAAAACTTAAAAAAAATAAAGACAATTGAGCCTATAGATAAAAATGTCACATTGATTTTAAGATAAAAATATAGATAGGGATCAACACTAAGACTGACCTTGGTTCAATTACTAGATTTGTAGAATAAAGAAATAACACAGCTGGCATCTAGGCAGAAAAAACAAGTCTCTGAGACTTCCACTGTTGCCCATGAAGTATTATTATTACCAGAACTATCCTCCCTTTGTAACATGTAGACATTCAGAAAGAGCATGCGAACCGATTGTTTTTGTGCACTCAACGACAGACAGCAGAAGGCTGTGATCTATTCCAGAAGGGAGCCAACAAGGTGTGTGCTCAAGGTGCCAGCTCACTCACTGAAAGCAGTTTCCAGCCTGCTGCACAGTGAGGGGAAATCCAAAGAAAACAGCGTGATTTGCTGAATGGAAGAGTCAGATACCAAAGCCTAGGGAGGCCAAGGCAGCCAGAATTAGTAGGACAGACGAACAGAGAAAGAGGTCTTCACAAAGAGAGAGCTGCGAAGACACACAGAGTCCCCAGAGTCTTTGGGCGAGTACTGAGCTGTGCCTGCATGAAGTAAAACTGCGTGAGAGGGGAAAAACCACCACCACGAGGAGCAGGCCAAAGGAATTCCTGGAGCTCATGCTGCCTGGGAAGGGTTCACATTGGCCCCGGCCCGAGGGAAAGACATGTAATACACTGAGTATCAGGTGGAGTTCTCAAGTGAATCACACCTTCGTCGTGGGCCAAATTAGCTCTAGAGTCAAGGCTGCTCCGAACCCATCATAACCAGCTTACATGCAAGCCACAAATTATCCCACTCACCCCGAGTACCCTAACGGCATATCAGAACGAAACCCATTTTTTTTTAAAAGAAATAGAATGAAATCCTTAGCTCAACAGCATGTATGTGTATCTATACAGACACACGCACACACACACAATATGTCAGAGAGCAATTTTAATTTATTTAAAGGGTCTAGCACAATAATTGGCTCCTTAATGCTAGCTGTGATAACGACGTTCCTAATGAACATAGAGAAGCGGGGGAGGACATAGAGACACATAGAAATTACTGCAGTGCAAAGAGGCTGCTGGAGAACAAAGGCAGAAAAATGTAGAGATCAAAAAGTGGATTTTTTAGGAAGGAAGAGTAGTTGTAGCTCAAAAGAGTTGAAGACAAACAACCTTATAGATTCAGAAAACATTTTGAATGGCTTTCAGATGGAAGGGGTGTTGGGGGAATGGGTGAAAAAGGGGAAGGAAAGGAATGTAGTCAATAATATTGTGATAACTATGCATGGTGTCCAATGGGTACTAGACTTATCAGGGTGATCACTTTGTAAGTTAAATAAATCGTGTCAAATCACTATGTTGTACACCTGAAATGAATATAATATTGTATGTCTACTATAATTAAAAAATTTTAAAAAACTTAAAAAGAAACCGTTTAAGAAAAATAGGAAAAAAAGGCTAATGGATTTGACAAGTAGGTCACTGGAGATATTTTTAAAGGCTTATTTCATGTATTGTTTTCTATAATAGTAGAGCCCACCCTAGGAAAATGTTCACCCCACCCCCAGTCCCCAAGGGCGGCAGGTAACGAATCACCTGCTTCTGACTTCCAGCTAGTTCTGCTGAATTAGAACCTTGGCTGTGTGAACTGAATGATTGTTTATTGTCTGATCCTGCTGATGTTTTCCTGTTGGTATAAGAGGTAAAATGAGATTAAGCAGGTACTGATAAGTTAAAAAATGACAAGGAGGTGCTGCATATTTAGTCACTTAGCATTTAACTTTTTGATTGCTACCATGACTAAGGAAAAAAATCTCAAGGAATGCCCCACATAAAGTGATCATTTAATAATACAGGCTGCTGGAAGAGGGAGATTTTCCACCCAAAATTACAGGCAGAGAATTACCGAAAAGCTAGGCCACTTAATTCCAATGCCTTAATTTTAGTCATTTTTACCTAGTTTTTCCCCCTCTTGTTCCTTCTGTCTTCTTTCCCTTATGCTTTTAAAGACAGGGATCTTCTCAGATATGAAAAAAAAATGTTTTAACAAGTCGATGTTTACTCCACAAAAAAGTTGAATTAGAACTCTGAGGTTTAGTTAACATGAAAAAGTATGTTAAATTATGAATAAAGGACAAACAGTGTGTCTGCTTATTATAACACATATCCTGCAGTGGGCAGAGGCAGGTCCCAGAGAAGCCAAGACTCTGCCTGCTTGGCTTAGAAGTTTATTGTAAAACAGTTCTGAGCCAAGGACATTTAGAGGAGCAATGCCAAGTCAGTATGAAGGTGCCAGTGTAGAATGATCTTTACAAGATGGAGACTCCATCACTGAAGTAACTGGAAGTACAATTCATGTCACGTCAGTTTAACGGGAGACATCTGTTACCAAGGTACAGAAGCATATCTGTCTATTAATTCCTAAGTAGAACCATTCAGGTCGTGCTCACCCACTTAGTTTTAATAAAGGCTCTATAAAAGCCTCTTTTCAAATGCTTTTTTTTTTTTTTATGAAGCCAAGTTGCAATCTCTGCTATTCTTGGTCATTATTTTAATTTTAAAATATAGGTAGAGAAGGAGAATGGGACATAAGAAGGAAATCTTAACCCCTGCTGGAAGGCTGCTGTTTCTCAAGAGATGCTTTCCCTTATCACAGTGAGACCTGGAGTCTCTGTTACCAAAGGCCCCCATGCATTCTTCACTAGTCTATTTTGTCCATTGGGAAACTCCTTTTATCTGGGCTTGAAATACAGTAATTTTTCAATAAGTATTTATTCAGTTACTGTCCATGAAACCTCAGGCTTTTTTATTTTATTTTATGAAGAGCAGAAATGATCATCAGTAGGTTAATAACAAAGTTGCTGAAAATCAAAGACTCACTAAATAAGATTTAAAAAATGATGGGAAAAGACAAGGAGACTCATTCACTGGAACAAATATAGTGTTTGGATAGATAAATCTTAGAGATATACCTGTGGGTTGAATCCCAAGTTTCAAGGTATAAATAGTTTATGCAATTTTTTCCCTTCAATAATTGATTCATCATTTAATAGAGTTTACCAAATTACACATATCTCACTTGTAAAAATGGTTCTTCTCAACATATAATTTGTATTCTGATGTGTTTTATAACTTACAGACCAAGCAATGAGGTCATTATCCATCATGAGATACAATAGCCTATCCACCCCCCACCCACACCCCACCAAAACCCACAAAAGGCAGCAATCAGTGTCTTCCTACCATCTCAGGAGGTTGAGAGATAATCTAATTTCAGCCATTGCTTCACGCAAGTTCTTCAGTGAAGGCATTGCCATTGAAGAGGTAGTTTATAATGTACTACTACTTTATTCTAATATCAGTACAAAGTATAGAGCAAGAGCAGAGCAGACTTTTGGATCCCTTTGACAATCTATTATGGAGTCACTGTCAGCCATGACAGTTATGTCCAGCGCTATGTCAAGACTGAGGTAGTGGGATGTAATGAGAAAGCCCAGTCTGGACACTGATCTGAATGGGGCCTCCACCCCTGGTGAGCTATAAGAACTCAGAGCGCCAACCCCCCAGCCCTCAGACTGGCTGTACCAGGGGTTATATCCAGAGCCCTGCTGACTTCCACTCCACGGAAGCCTGCAGCTGCCTGGTTTGAGGTGGACACCTGAGGACTTCGCCTTAGATGCTCGCTCTGCTCACTCTTATTGCCTAAGATTTCCATCTTTGTGTAACCTGCATGGGACTCTACTGGCTTATTGGGGAGATCTCCCCTAATAAACCTGGCATTGTGGAAAGACACAAACTTGTATGAGTGACTCCTTTCAGGGATGCTCCCTTGTTCACAACAAAAGTTCACAGATCATGACTATAGATTATATCCGTGTATGATTAGTTTATTTGAAATAAGTCAACCTTACTTAGTGGAGACCTGTTGGTCTTCCATAGTTCCATTGTTAAACAGATTACCTATTCAATTTATTGCAGCACTAGAATAAATCAGAAAGTGTCTTATATTTTCCTTTGTTTCTAGAGCAGACTTTCCTGAACCTAGTCTTTGAGTTAAATAAAATTATTTTAAAGCATTAATTAAGGTATCAAATTATCATAGTTTACCCATTAGGTTTATTTGAATTTTACATATTTGTGTCAATTAACATAAAGTTTTTCAGTTAAATATGGAACATAGTATTAAGGAACTGTCAAAATCCAGGTGCTCAAGCAAGGATATTACTGCATATTGATTAAAAGATCTTAAGTCAAGCTTATTACTTTTCTTTCTAGCTTTAAACTATGATGTTATGTCCAATTGTTTGAGAAGTTAATATTTAGTGCTAGTTAACTGAAAACTCTGCTGTATATTTAGGTATTAACAGTTAAATACAGGTTTGTGCATTAAATTTAGTTAGTTGAGCTAAAAAGGAACCTCAGATTTAGAAAAAAATAGTGTCCACTTCCAATGACTTATGCAAACCACTCCTGTGTGGCCAAGACTAATTCCACAGAACAAGACATGATTTTTATATTTCACTAGAATTTACAAGACTCTTAGGCAAGGCTAAGCTTATATAGTAAAGTAAAAACCATATTTTAGTTTTAACTTTTAAATATTATTTTAAACTTAACCAGAAAAAAAAATTGTAATAATTTTACTTATTCTTTTAATTTCAAATTTTAATCTAATTTTTCCATGTAGTCTTGGAAATTAGATTTTAAACACTGAAACTATGTATTCATCAATGCAAAGTAGCCACCAATTTCCATTTTTGAGCAGAAGCCAATTTACTTTGTTGTGGAAATATATATTTTAATTAATAAAGTCCTTTCAGTGTGCTTTAAAAGAAAACACTTTACTGAATTATGTGGAAAACATTCCTTTAGAAAATACTAATATCAGGATCAAACTATAAAAACAATTTTAACTTTAAGCCTGCTTTTATTATTATTAGGTGAATTATTTTCTTGTGACTGTATTTAAAATAGTAAACTGGCTTATGTTTTCAACTTGTGACCATTTCTCTCTCTTACACTATAATTGCCCAAACCACTGCTGTCAGGAACAACAGTTCAACTGTTCTCCAAACCCCCTTTGGGACTTGGGACACAGAAATAAATTACTAGTTGCTACACAGTACGTGGAGTTGGCATCAGAAGTTGCCTTATTCTGTCTTCAAGAAAGACACCCCACCACTAAGGTGGCAGGAAGTGCTCCAAGTTAACCCTGAGTTCTGATTTAACCTCTAGCATAAATACACAGGTGTTGACATTGTAAATAACCTCTTATTAGAAAGGACAAGAAAAAAAATAGTTCTTTTAAATAATGTGTTTGGGGTGAAAAGGCCAGAGGAAAGTAAAAAACACTGTAAAATCTTATATCAGTGTGTCATTAAAAGGATAGAAAACACCTGCTTTAGGATTAATACAATTTTGGCTCTAACCCCTATCTGCTGCTCACTCATTGTACACCATTCAAAAAATGAGGAGAGGAATCCTAACTTTATAGTAGTTTTTAGGAATATCAACCCTATATGAACTCACACAAGGAAAGAAGGTAATATAAAAATTAAAGTATTAACATTAGAGATAAATCTATCATTTTATTTAACTGATAGAAAAGTTATATGGAGTGAGGTGGAGGGATGAAAAATTATGCACCTAGAAAAATGTCTATTATTCTAGTTAAATGGAAGGTAGAATACTATTGAGAAAAATGGGTTCAGAGATCTGGTTTTGGCCTGAGCTATGCTCATGTAAGGTTTTGGTAATCTTTTCTCTCCAATGTTTGTTCTCTTTATCATCTTTCAATGACTCTAGAGTCAACTTATTCAAACATGGAAGATTTAATGTTAGGTTTTGGTTTTCAAACTCTTCTTTCTGAATCTTTCTTATTGACATAATTTTAGGATTCTTTAGGCTCTTTTAACTTTTTCACATCTAGAGAAGGTGGATGTAGGTAACCAATTATACTTTATTTGTATCTTATGTACATTAGGATGTGGGGTTCACCCTTTAAGGACATGAATTTAATGATAAAATTGTAGCTATTTTACATTTGTAAAGAAGTTTCAAATCAAACTGGAAACATTGAAGAGATAAGGGATTGCTAATATGGCTGACTTTATAATGAACTTAATTCCATTATATTTTAGGGATGACATATATGAAGGTATAGTTCTTGATTTCCAGGAGTCTTCCTTCACCACTCTCTAGGCAGGTCAGTGCTTCCCTGGGGAGACTGGTGCAAACTGATAGTGAATGAATACAAATGTCTGTTTTAAGTTTCTTTAATACTCAAAATTCCCTTAATCTTCATCTCAACACAGGGAGCAGTAATCTTTCTCTGATTTTCCCTCTACTTTCATAATGTAAGTCTTCCCTCCTTATATTTTAAAACCACTATTGTATTTTGGGGGGACACATTTTTGTGTGCTCAAAAATGTTGGTGTACATTTAATGATACTTTTAATATTATACTTCCCTCTTTTCCCCTTATCTCTTACTCTATAATGCATTTCTAGAACACAAGATTAGATACGTTTAATTATTAAGTTGAGAAAATTATTTGTCATTGGAATCATAATCCTTTATTAAATGAGTTTTTGCTTTACTATATAATGTAGATTATATATGGTAAAAATAAAACATGAAATATATAATGTTCTACATTTAAGCCAAGACAACAAAATTTAAACAAAGGAAGAAAATCAATAGCTGTTAAAAAAAAATGTGTAATACACAGGCTTAAAAAATATTTTCAGAACTTCACCAAAGTTACCTCATTAGAAGGAGTTGATTTACCTCCAAAATTCCAGATCGAATGTCATGTTGAAGTAGAACAGGAATCTTATAGTATTCTAATTTTTTAAAAATCCTGCTTTTAGTTAGGCTTTATATTCACCATTAAAAAATTTGCCAATAAATAACCAAACCAATCATACATTGATAAAATGAGTATGCAATACTGCCTTTTTCCATACTCAGTGGTTAAGTATCGACCTATGATCCAGGAGATTGAGGTTCGATTCTGTCAGGACACATGCCCGGGTTGCAGGCTCGATCCCCAGTAGGGGGCGAGCAGGAGGCAGCAGATCAATGACTCACAACGTTGATGTTTCTCTCTCTCTCTTCCTCTCCCTTCCTCTATCTGAAATCAATAAAGGCATTTAAAACAAAAACAAAAACGTACAAGAGCTTAAATGGAATAGCTGTGAATGATAAGAATATTTTTACTTTATGTATATTTATTTCAAGCATGATCTATAAAATTACAGATTTAGTTTGAACATGAAAAAATATCATGTCTTATTTTCATTTAGCAGAAGTGTTTTTAAATGTAAGGAATATTTGTCAACATTCCTTCAGGTAAGAATATAATTTTTGAATGATATTGGATTTGTAAGACAAATTCATATAGATCCCAGATATATGCAAAAATGCATATGCTCCATGTTAAATAATGTAAAATTGTAAAATGATGAAGCTGCTTGAGAAAATATGAATCTTGCAGTTTCATTTAATTTCTATGGCACAAGAGTATAGCATACTGCACAAGACATTGTAAGTGCTTAGTAAATATTTGATTAAGACTTTTTCATTAATAATTAATAATATTTGATACAAGACTTATTGTCTCTTTGATTCATAAGTAGTATATATATATTTTTTACTGATTTGATTTCTAATCATTCTTCAGAAGATTTTTAAGTTATTATTTTCACGTTTTTATTGCAATATATTTTGGAAAATATGTTATAAATTAACATATTTTCTTTATAAAGAAAATATTTTCTCAGCTAAAAAATAAGAAAGTAATATTTGTTAACATTTTAATATTGTCTACAAGAGTAGATGATGTAGGTCATCCAAGTTGAGCTGAATGTTTTGTCCTAGCTTCCAGCGGTCAAAATTCACGGCCAATGCAGCTGTTCATTTTATCAGAACTGCACTCAATTTCAGTGTGTACTTAAGGGTGTTCCAAGAGTCACTTTCCAAGTTTTTATTTCTTTTTTCCCTTTTTATTGTCAGGTTTTATCCTCTGTATTAAATGCTATAACATACCTATTCTGCTCTACTAAGATTTAATTATTAGAGGTTATATATTTACTGTAGATATAAGTGGCAGTGGAGTGGTCAGTATCGTTGGCAAATACATCTGAGAATTTAGATAATGACAAAAGAATGATAGTGATATGGACATACAAAACTAGGAATAAATTTTTAGGGAAAGATTGTCAATTCACTTTCATAGTATGGTGTAATTTTATATTTCCATAGATAATTAAATACTTTCTATAAACATAATCAGATGGAATGATAGGTCTAAGAAATAATTGAGATAAATAAGTGATTAACTTAGTTATTAGAGAAATTCACAATGAGATATCACCTCATACCTGTTAGAATGGCTATTATCAAAAAAATCAACAAACAAGTTCTGGCAAGGATGTGGGAAAAGGGAACACTCATACAATATTGGA
Source organism: Miniopterus natalensis (assembly GCF_054644295.1). Taxonomy (NCBI): domain Eukaryota; kingdom Metazoa; phylum Chordata; class Mammalia; order Chiroptera; family Miniopteridae; genus Miniopterus; species Miniopterus natalensis. The sequence continues at coordinate 81,988,571 of NC_142086.1, read as the reverse complement.
GAGATTGTAAATTGGTGCAGCCACTATGGAAAACAACATGGAGGTTCTTAAAAAAATTAAGAATACAACTACCTTATGACCCAGCAACTCCACTTCAGGGTCTATAAAAACACCATTTCAAAAAGATCTGTGAATCCCTATCCTCTGTTCATTATAGCATTATTTTCAATAGTCAAGACATGGAAACAACCTAAATCTCCACCGATGGGTGAATGGAAAAAAAAAGACGTGAGATACACACACACACACACTCAGCCATAAAAAAGAAGGAAATCCTGCCACTTGTGACAACATGGATGGACCTAGAGGGTATTAAGTGAAATAAGTCAGAGAAAGACAAATACCATATGATTTCACTTATATGTGGGATATAAAAATTGCAAACAAATAAATAAACATAATAGAAACAGACCCTAGATATAGAGAACAAGCTGATGGTCATCAAAGGGGAGGGGGTAAGTGATAGGGAAAAATAAGTTATTACATTATACCTCTTATGTTTAAGGCAAATAAGACTTGGCAGTTCTAAAATTCTATGTGGGGAAAAGATTTAACTCTATATGAGTGCAGAAATGAAATGTCCAAAAAGGAGCTTGAAAAAATATTTCATCTATTTTTAACGTACCTTATCAGTGTTAAATCTGATATATGAAGGAATTCATTACAACAGAAAAGGTACAGAAGACATGCACTTTTTCATGCTTAATACACTTAATTCTTATGAAACCTATTCTCTTTCAATTTCTAAACACATAAAATATCACGAAAGACGATGGGAGGATTTATGAAGTTAAAATTTTCTTCTCCCCTCTGTGGATTTTATCACTGACATCTTTTCTTTCCCCTCACTATATTTTCTTAACGTGTCTTAGTCTTGAAGTTCTAAAGTTTGTTTGGTGGGAAGCAAACAGATGACTTGTCTCATGATAATAACACTCAACATTTTTTGTCTCTACTTTCTGTGCTAAATTAGCACAGATGTCTCTCAAAAAAGTTGATTTTTCTCCCATAACAAAATACACTGCCTAGTCTTTGAATGAACTTTACAATGGTTGTTGTCTATTAGAAAATATCTTCACATTCTTTGAACCTCTTAAACATTTATCTAAACTCTCATGGGACAATGATCCTTGATCGGTAAGTGAGGTCAGTTCTACTTCTTCTTCAACTTTTATTATTCTGACTTTCTAAAGATTCCCTCAGTCTAACTATATCCTTACACAGTTATATGCCTCCTTCCTACTCAAGAATGTCTCCTTTTCCTTAATGGGATAGAGTTGCCCAAACCTTCCCTTTGGGTCATTTGGGTTGTTCCTCTTGATTTTTTTCCTTGATCCAATAGTTGAGGATTAATTTGCACATTCAATAGTTCTCACTTTCTCTGCCTTAGTGCAGGTTCTCGTCTCTAACCTAAATACTCTCAGTAGTTTTCTAATTAGTGTTTTCTGCAATTTGGTTACTTTTTCTAATTTTTCCTTATTCTTTCTTTTTTTAAAAAATTTATCTTTATTGTTGAAAGTACAACAGGTGTTCCATTTTTCTCCCCAGTTGACGCCCTCCACTTTGCTCCCACCCCCTCCCCAGGCCTTCACCCTGTTATTGACTGTGTCCATGGGTTATGCACAAATGCATATAACTTCTTTGGTGAATCTCTTCCCGCCCTCCACCCTCCGTCCCTCTTTCATCTGAAATATGATCATCTGTTGCCTGCGTCAATGTCTCTGGATCTATTTAGTTCATCAGGTTCTTTTGTTCATTAGCTTCTTAAAGAAGACCTTTCAACATTTCCTGTAATGCTGGCCTGGGGGTGATGAACTCCTTTAGCTTTTTCTTATCTGTGAAGCTCTTTATCTGACCTTTAGTTCTAAATGATAGCTTTGCTGGGTAGAGCAATCTTGGTTGTAGTTCCATGTTTTTCATCACTTTGAATATTTCTTGCCACTCCCTTCTGGCCTGCAAGGTTTCTGTTGAGAAATCAGCTGACAGTCGTATGGGAGCTCCCTTGTAGGTAACTAATTGCTTTTCTCTTGCTGCTTTTAAGATTCTCTCTTTGTCTTTAACCTTTGGCATTTTAATTATGATATATCTTGCTGTGAGCCTCTTTGGGTTCTCTTGTTTGGGACCCTCTGTGCTTCCTGGACTTGTAAGTCTATTTCTTTCCCCAGGTAGGGAAAGTTTTCTGTCATTATTTTTTAAAATAGATTCACTTTCTTGCTCTCTTTCTGCTCATTCTGGCACCCCAATAATATGAATGGTGAGCCTCTTGAAGTTGTCCCAGAGGCTCCCTATACTGTCTTCATATTTCTGGATTCTTTTTTCTTTTTGCTCTTCTGGTAGGGTGTTTTTTGTTTCCTCATGTTCCAAATTGCTGATTTGATTCTCAGCGTCCTCTACTCTACTGTTGATTCCCTGTAAATTATTCTTCATTTCAGTTCGTGTAGCCTTCATTTCAAATTGGTACTTTATTATGTCATCGAATTTTTCAGTTATTTTCATAATACTCTTACTAATATGGTTGAGCATCCTTATAAACAAAATTCTGAACTCTGTATCTGTTAGCTTGCTTGGATCTATTTCATTTAGTTCCTTTTCTAGAGATTTCTTCTGTTCTTTCCTTTGTGACATGTTTCTTTGCCTCCCCATTTTGGCTGCTTCCAGGTGTTTGTTTCTATGTATTAGGTAGAGCTGCTATGTCTCCTGGAATTTGTAGGGTGGCTTTGTGTAGTAGGTGTCCTGTAAGGTCCAGTGGCTCAGCCTCCCCAGTCACCTGAGCTGGGCCTCCTAGGTGCTCCCTTGTGTGGGCTGTGTGCACTGTCCTGTTGTAGTTGAGCCTTGGTTGCTGTTGGTGTCACTGGGAGGAATTGACTCCCAGGCCAATCGGCTGTGAGGACCAACTGCAACTATAGTCAGAGAGCTGCTGTGCTGGAGACACTCCTATGGAGCAGGATTTACTTCAGTGGGGCTTTGGTGTTCACCAAGTGCACCCTTTGAGTGTGTCACTCGTGGATGTGGTAGGGTTGTAATCCAGCGTGGTCGAGTCTGCCCACCAGGTGCACTGTCTCTGGGGCCTCCTGGGAGGTGCAAAGTCAGCCTCTGCCAGTGCCTTGCCCAGGGCCACCCAGCATGAGCTCCACAGCAAACCATAGTTGGCTGCTACTTGTGCTGGGCATGGAGGTGCCCAGGAGAGGCCAAGCTATGAGCCAGTGCAGGCTGCCGCTAGTGCCAGGCCTGGGGCCGCTTATCAAGTCTATGGGGCCCGCTGCTGCTTGTCTGAGAGATTTTAGGAAAGTCCTAAGCATGGGGCTCGAGAGGCCACTGGCACAGAAAAGCCCCTGGAAACGGCCTGGATGAGCTGCAGGTGGGGAGGGGCGGGGCCTCCGGGAATCACGGGGCGGGGCCAAAGGTGCGAGTCAGGTGCTGGCGACTCAAATATGGCGCCTGCCTGCCGGCTGCGTGGGGGGGACTCGCCAAAGGAGCCGTGGCCTCCGCCAGCCCTTCTGCCCGGGAGGAAGCCGCCCTCCGCCTCTCGCCCGGCTCTCAGGCAGGTTAGTTCCTCCCCGAGTGTCCCGGGTCCTTTCAGGCTGCTCCCGGCGCTGGGCTCAGAGGGAGCGTCCGAGTGAGTCGGTGCCAGGCCCTTTGAGAGGAGCTGCTGGGGCTAGTGCAGCCTCCGAGACCCTCAGGGACAGTCCCTCTGGTTTCACGGCCCGGAGTTGTGGGGACGCCTCTTCCCGGCCCTGGAGCCCTGGGCTGGGGGCTGCTGTGGGCTGGGACCCCTCACTCCTCCGGGAAACCCTCGCTGCCGAGCTGCCCTCCCGGGTTAACCCACGGCACCGGGTGTGGGCCCGCGGCCGCGTCTCCGGGATTCAGCCCCGACCCACCCGCGTCTCCGCCCCTCCTCCCGCTCTGATGCTCCCTCAGGTCCCTGGTTGCGGGGCTTCCGTGCAGCCGGTGTCAGGAGGCTCTGAGTGACGGCGGTTCTGTGTTTTAGTTGTGATCCTCACGTGGTTGCAGAGGCGGTGGCGGGTCCCGTGGTTACCTGCGCCGCCATCATCTAGTTCTATTTCCTTATTCTTTCTTACATTAAAAAAGTAGATGCTTTATGTGGATGTCTCTTTAAGCTATCACCCTTATCCTAATTACTAACAATAACCTTTAAGTTACCAGCCAGGTTGGTTTTTGTCGTGCTGAAATAATTAATAAATAACCTTAAGATCCTGGGCGGCTGAAAACACCAATCATTTCCAGGATAAGCTAATGTCCGTTGCCTTCCAAGAAGGTGGGCTCTACCCATTTCAGTCTCTTAGTCTCTGAAATATTGCTCGTTGCCAGCTGCTGGTTGCCGTGCTGTAGGGAAAGAGAGCTCCGAGTCTCGGAACAACCTATAAATGACATGCATTGTTTGTGCTCAAAGTTCATTGGCAAGACCAAGTCACCTGTCTCCATCCAGGCACGGCAAAGCCGTGTGCCAAGAAGGCAGGGAGATGGAAATAATTGGGGTCGAGTGCAAATGGATAGCAGTGCTTAGGAAATGAAAAGTCTACAGAGTTATAGAGCATCCTCCTTACCCTCAAGCTATTTATAATTTTATCTGCAATATAATCTTCACGAAAGGAACTAGCTGGGGTTATTTTGGGTTAAATAAAATGAAAAGATTTCCTATAATTTATTTTAGTCACAAAGAATGATAAGAGAACATTTCAGAAAAGTTTTCAGGTATATGGGAAAAGGTTAGTAAACATTTTCTTCAAATACTTGAGATCCAGTACTTGTCAGCACAGGTTATTTTCAGAAGTTACTCATGTCTTAGTGTGTCTGCGTCTCAGATTTCGGAATATAGAGATGCAGGCAGTCTGCTTACACAATTAACATCACTGATCAGATTGACCTGAAAGTCTCATAAATTCAATGAATCTCAGAGCTCAGTTCTCTTTAGATCTTCTACAAGAAATGCATGTAGGACAATTATTGAACTTTAGCCTATACCTGACAACAATGCTTTAATTTACCAAAACATAGATATAGGTTGTAAACCTTTTTATAAACTATTACTTTTACATAACTTGGTCTATATTTCTGCTTTAGAAACTGATTCTCTTTGGATTCAAAAATATAAAAGTCTGTTTTTACTTTTTGTTTTTGGAAACTTGCTGTGCTTCATCTAACTTGGGTGCCATCTGACATAAAGCCACTTCTGGTCACTTTCAGCCACTTAAAGTTCTAGGTCTGGTTAAAAATGAAATGCCAAGACAGAATTCATAGTATCGGGAGATCTGAAAGGGTCTATACTCTATAGCCATAACTTTCACAGACCTATAAACAATTAATTGGAATAACAACCAAAAGTATTAAGTGGACTGGTTTGAGTCTCTTAAAAGATCTTAGCCAAAGAACTCATCTCAAATATTTCACAGTGTTTTAAATGTCAGTGTTTTACCTGTAGAGGCACCTAACTCTACTCTTGGTTGTTCCTTTGGCTCAGTGTGCTTGTGACTAAAAACTTACCATTTCAAAACATGTCAACCTCTCTAAGTCAAGTGATTTTCCTTACAGCATAAAATTAGAAGAAGTCATTTCTGAATGATATCCACATGGATCAAAAAAAACATTGACTAGAAATAGTATTTCTTGGAAATGTTAGCTTCTCTAATACAAAAAAAGGACAGGGTGAGGTCAGTTTACTGCTCCCATCTGTTTAGTGAAGCTGGAAGATGAAATAGACTGATCCCACATCATATTCAGATAGAGTATTTCTTAAGCAATAGCTTTGCTTTAAAATCTTTTAATTTGTCCTTTCATTTATTTAAAAATATAGTGTTTGAGTGATAGAATCCTTCTAAGCTCATAAGAATAATTGTTTACTTAATCTTTAAAATATATTCAACTACTAAAAGGTATTATTTGCAACATATAAGATGTCTTAACTTGTTGCAAAGGAGAAATATCATTACAAAGGTGTCACTTTATAAATTTCACAATTATTATTTGATAATTTAAAGCCATTTATTAGTAAGGTGTCAGGCTAAGAAGGCTTTTATGAGGTAGAGATGAGAAGGTACAAAGATACAAAGAACCAAGCACACTATTTTGCCAACACAATACATTTTTAAAAGGAAAAGAAAACATTATAAGATATTAAAAGTTCATTTTTTAAAAATGAAAACATTTTTGTTTTTATCCTGGGTTCAGTCTGTTGCTTGATGCCATTATTATATCCAATATTTTTATTATTAGGGCTGCCCCAGGCTGAGTTGATTTTGTTTGCTAATGAAAGTGATTAAAATTCTGAAACATGACATGATGTGATCACATCTGTTCTTGCAAAACATAAACATCATGACACGTGGAGGGCCAATAAGAGCCAACTAAGGCAGAATAAAGTACTACTGTATAATCTGGTAGAGACCATGAGGTTTATATAGGAACCATTATGGTGAGGGTAGAAATGGCCTAATAGTTCTAGACATAATCAAAGGGAAAATTTATGGACTTTGGTGAATGATCAAATACAGGATAAAAATAAGGGAAAAAAGAGGAGATTTCAAGGGCATTCTGAGGACAGTTTGCATCAAGTCCCATGAGATTTTTGCACATCTGTCTCCAACTTCCCATTCAGTGATATCAGATTGTTATTTTAATTAAGCCTGGTGTAAATAATCACATTACAAATTAGGACCTTTTTGTGGGGAACTGGTTGTTAAACATGTACTAGCATGTCACTGGATGATTCTTAGTTTTCAAAACTAAGCAACTAGAAAGATGGTAATTCTAGGAATTGACAAAGGTAAATCAAGAGAAAGACACTTTGAATTGAAAAAATAAAACCACACAAAAACATAAATGAGGTAAAAGAAGCATGACTTTTCTGGTTGAAACAGGAGAAAAGTTTTCCTGAGGGTCTCTTGGATTTGAGGCTGCAGAGGTTAGCACTGTTCTTTGTACCAGTTCTATATTCCACTAATATTTGTTGAAGAACTAACTTGTGTGCCCTACAGTACGGAAATCGAGTAGAATGGTCGAAATATAAAATTTGAAGGTAGAACTACATACGCAACTAGACACACACATGCACAATAGAGCATCATCTACATGGGGCGGTAACTGAAGCAGTAGCAAAAGAAATACTTAAGAAAATGTGTAAATAGGAAAATAAAGGGCAGAATTTTGAGATATTTATGACCAAGGGCATTTGGAAAGGAGATGGAATGGCATTGTCAAAAATCTAGTGGGGGGAGGTGGTAGCTGGGATAAAATATAGAGCGAAGGATGGAATCTGAGAATCTGCCTGAGGGTTTGATGAGTAGTGAGTGATCTGTGGGAGGCAATGTTGGTCAGAGGGTTGGAGGGTTGGCCAGAGAGTTAACATCTCTCCCTGTGCCGTCATCATGAAGATCACCTGGAGGGCTTGTTAACAAAGAGTTTGAGGCTCCCCTCTCAGCAACCCTGATCCAGGAGTGAGTTCATGCAGGAAGTCTGCAGCCTGTTCTTTCAGAAACATTGTGGAAGGAATTAAGAGATAACAGGAAAGGGGATATGGGCCTGTAAAGTTAAGAGGGTAGCATCCTCTTTCTTGCATTTTGGCAGCAATTGGGGAAGAGAGAGACATTGGAATTCTGACTGGAAGTGTGTTCATGAAATACATTTTCAGGTTAGAAGTGAATTGAATGTGTTGATTAAAAGAGTTTGCAAACCAGAGAAGAGAAATAGGCTAATGATGTACAAAAAAAAGAAAAAAGAAATTAAGTAGAGTGGGGCCATACGGGAGGGAGACATGGCCATTCACTTTTAGAGATGACCAGGGAGAGAAAAGGTGTTGACATTTAAAATAAGAAGAGAAACTTTTGTTCAAGGAAACACTTAAATGTGAACATATTGTACCATACTCAGTTGATAAAAGTAACACTTGTCATTGAATATTTCTATCTTAATACCCAATAAAATATATTTAAAAGGAAAATGAAAAGCTTTTCTTTGAAAAGGTAAATTGATTAGTTTTCCACTAGGGTTTAAAACTCTGTTCATACTCAAAAGGTTTTTTTAATACTTTCCCCCCCCAAAAGGATACAGCTAAAAGCAAAGCTCTACAGTGTCCTACAGGTGGCTATGTAATTAAGATATCACTGTCTGATTAGATTAACTGCTACCATTCTGGAGATTTCAAATAGAAAGATAGTTTGTGTAAGGAATTGTTTAGAAAGGCACAAAGAGCAAAGGGCAGAGGGACTTTTACCCAGAGGTTAGGAAGGTGCTTGTGTCCCTGGACAGAGGCCATGAACCCTTCCTGGCCACTGAACCAAAGGCATCGCTACCGGAGCTGCTGGTAGCACCACCATTGCTATGGGACTGGAGCCAGCCCGGCTGCAGCTGCTGGAACCTCTGATGATTCTGGCGCCCACTGTTCCAGCTGCTGCACCTGCTCGAGCTGGAAGCATCTTGTCTCCCTTCCTCCCACTTCTAATTTATTGCAAGTGTCTCCCACAGGCCAAATCCAGTTAACTTCCATTTTGCAAGGGTGCCTTGGAAATACAGTTTTCAAGTGTCTAAGGCCCTGTGATCCTGAGAAGAGCACAGAAAAAATAGAATTGGACTCAGTGCTGGTTGAGAATATCTGGAGCACTCACCTACACCTCCCCAAAGGGAACAGATTGGATGCTTGAGAACATATAAGGATGATTTGAGTAATATAAGAAATGCTATGTAGATACAGTGTTGTAAGAGACTGGCTGCGTGGTTGCTGGAGTTGTGAATTCAGATGTTGCTTTCTGTCTCTTTTCTGTATATTTTTATCAGTGGTCTTATCCAGAGCTTTTCACACACACACACACACACACACACACACACACACACACACACACACCATCTATCATCTATCATCTATCTATCTATCTATCTATCTATCTATCTATCTATCTATCTATCTATCTATCATCTATCATCTATCATCTATCTACCTATCTACCTATATCTATCTATCTATCTATCTATCTATCTATCTATCTATCTATCTATCTATCTATCTATCATCTATCTATCTATCTATCTATCTATCTATCTATCATCTATCTATCATCTGTCATCTATCTATCTATCATCTATCTCTATCTATCTATCTATCTATCTATCTATCTATCTATCTATCTATCTATCTATCTATCATCTATCATCTATCTATCATCTATCTATCATCTCTCTACCTATCTATCTATCATCTATCATCTATCTATCATCATCATCTATCACCTATCAATCATCTATCATCTATATCTATCATCATCTATCTACCTATCATCTGTATATTATCTCTTTCAATCATCTATCATCTACCTATGCTTTTATATTTTTGAGGCCATCCAGTTTTTGAGAAATTTTCTAAGAAGTAGCTTATTTATACAAGAGTCATATCATAGATTTGACTTCTTATTGAGTTTTTCAGGAACTATGTATGGATTATTTTTGATGTGCTTTGCACTAGGTTCAATGGAAAGTAAAATGATCGATAATGTCAGCTAACATTTATTGAAAACTGATTTTGTTCTTGGAACTTTCCTAAGCAGTGGATACTATTCCATGACATCCTTATGGCTACCCTATTAAGGAGGTACTCTCATTATATCCACAACCAGGATAATAAAAAACGTAAACGGCAACAAAACAGGAATCACAGAGAGTTCATGCCGATCACCTAACATCACACTTCATATGTGGTGTGGTAGTCAGGGCAACAAGAATTTCACAGTATATAGGGGACAGGCAATATGTGTAAAAACATTTTAATGTAGAGTAAAACTTTCATGCACCACAAGCATGCAACAGAATGGGCTGAGAAAATACCTAGAAACAAATTTTTTCCATGTCAATGTGACTTCCAGTTATGTAGTCAATATTCCACATCCTAGTCTATATTCAAATATATTTTAGGAAATGTTTTTATTAAAATCACCTAAAAGGGTGTATGTGTGCGTGTGTGTAGTAAAATTTTTCAGGATCATTTTTCTGAAGTGTTTACTTCAGACATGATTAGGAATTTATAGCATACTCTTAGTAAAACAGTGACGTCATATTTAGAGCCAAATTTCTTAACTTAGAAAATATTAATGTTTTCATATAATTAAGGTGTGTTGCAGTCTTGACATCATTTCTATTATAGCAAGAAAAACTAGAGGACTCTGACGTGGTGTTTATATATATATATACACATCTATATCATGTGTTTATGCATATATGGGATAAACATATATATATATGTGCGCCATGTGGCATAGGGAACAGCCATAGAAGAGCAAACAATGCCACTCTACCCTTTTGGATCACACCGTTCTCTGTAAAATTCTTGCAGACCTTCCTTTGGATGCTAACCAGGCTTATAATCACTGTCCTAGACAGCAGCTAGTTGGTCAAGTTAATTCTTTCTGACAGCCTGTGCAAACATCAGATCAAGATGTCACAGACAAATTAACCAAATAATGTTGGACAGTAATATTTTAATTAAATTACAATGTTTAGATAATCAGACTGATGCTGACTGCTAAAGTATTGGTCCCTCCCCACTCCGATTTAAAAATCATGACCATCTACATAACTTACACACGAATTTAGGGAGGCAAATTTCATGAGTCTTTTCTTTTTCTTGTGAAACGGACAGAAAAAAAACAGAAGCAATTATTTAAACAAACAAGTGCTAGAACATCAAATAATTTGTGGTTAAGAATTAGGATGGATAGTAGAGCATAAAGAAATTATGGAAGATAAAAGAATTACAGTAGGGGAGAAAATGACACACCCAGTCACCTAGGCATTTGGAGAGGGAGAGGGAGGGGGCCGGACACAGATGTGGGCATTTGGGTGTGTGGCCAAGAGTATGTGCAGTAAAACATTCAAGTGTATATATTTGTACAAAGATTTAAAACAGTAAGTTTGAAAATGAGAGAGAAAATGAGAAATTTCCTTTGAAATTCTGATAAAATACAACTATTGTTTTGTTTGTTTTTTCTATTATCTCAGACCTTGGATTACATCTTATGTGTAATACCTAAGGCCAAATCATTAACTTAGAGGATTTCTAACCTTCGAAGAAAGGAGCTCTTCATTTTAAGAAAAATAAGATGAGGTCTGAAGAACTTTTGACCCTAGTGAGGTCAAGGAGAATCAATATTAATATATCTGTACTATTTTATATATTTCCCTGGAGAGCCTTCACATCTGTTTTTCTATTTACCCTCACAATAACTCTGTAAAGTGAGAAAGACAAATATTACACTCCTCGTTTTATACATGGGAACCTGGGGTCTATTAAGGTCAAATGACTTGGCAAAAGTCAAACAGCCAAAATTAGAACCCAGGGCTTCTAACACTGCATCTAGAAGTCTTTCTAACACACCCTGATACCTCCCATCTAGGCCTCTCGAAAGCAACTTCATGACATAAGTGTAATCCAGTTTTCTTCCTTTGGGCAAGTTCTTTTCATTCGATTTATTTTCCTGAACTAGGCATTTCGAGAAGGCTAACACCTTAGTGTATGTACAATGGATTTTTCCTATTAGGTAACACTGCCCTTTGCTTCACCCACCACACAGCTGGGCTAAGTAATTCGAAAGGAATGTTGTCATGCCAAAGACTCAAGGAAAAGTGGGTTGAGTGAAAATCAATTTATTAAAACAAATCCAGGTTTTTTAAGAGTCCCTTGGTCAAAAATTAAGGTGTTCTTACCACAGAAATACATAATAATTTTATGTGTTTGGATATATAGCAAAAAAGTAAAAACGATTACCCTTTCTGAAAATGTGACTGTTTACAAAGCCCTAGAATGTGTACTTTCAAAAAGCTTAGAAACCAAACTCATAAAAACACAGCCCCGCTTTGACACATAGAAGTATTAGGCCACAGCAGAGAGTTATTTTGACTGTAAAATTATAATGCCATATTTTTTTCTCTTAATGATGAACTTAGTTGATTTGTTTGGGAAGTTCTATCGGACAACTCCCGGAGATAAATTTATTCCAGGTGCTTATTTAAAAAAAAAAAAAAAAAGATACTCATCAAGCAAGATTAAGATCTAGTTTTGTTTTTCTCTGTCCTAGAACTTGGCTTGTTTGTTCCATGTGAGATGAAACTCATGTGATTCGTCTCCCTGCAACCTAATCTGTCAGTGCACAGAGGACTCAGAGCGGCCAGTGCTAAGAGATCTGTTACTCCCAACAGTCTGCTCTCCTTAAATAGAATCCACTTGAAATGAAACTGGGGTTTCTATTTCACTCATGGCAGATAAACATTGATGACCAAATTAGAGTACTAGATTTTCTTAGCTATCTCTCAGTAAACTTACAATGTCGAGTGAACTGAGACCTGAAAAGGAGAGAAATCTGCTGCCCTAGTAAGAGCTGTGGAAGTAATGGGGCTGCCTTTCACTGTCCAAGGCCAGGCAGTGATGTGGAACAATTTCTAGAAATATGATGTGACTCTAAGACACATTGTCCAGTAGATGGGAAGAGGGGGGTCAGCCGAAGGCAGTGGCCGGGATGTCTAAGAAGGGGCTGCGGGAATGTCAGAACAGAATGCAGGCAAAACGAAAGCTCAGGAAACTGGGAAGCGCTGTGTTGGTTCATGTGCTTGCTTTGCTTTGCTTCCAGACATTTTTTATGTTCATTAGGTAAAAGAAAGAGATGATGAATTGAGGCACTAGCATGTGGCCTTTTATTGTTTCCATGGGTAATAACTAATACGGATTTCGTAGTTCTATATGACAAATAGGTTTGGAAGCATGACAGATGCCCAGTGGGGGTAATACACTACTAGGAAATAGCACAGCCTGCTCAATGGGTGCAAAACACGTTTCTGTTGAAAAGGTACTTAAAAAAGATTCTCATCTATTGTTATACTCAGACGTTATAACTGGGGTGGTTTTCTAAGATGTCTCCCTGTTCAGATCGCCCTGTAGCTCAAGACATCCTAGCAGCCTAGAGATGTCAGTAACACATTTCTCTGGTGGGATGATCACAGTTTCCACATTGATTTCTCATCTACAGTGTCCTGGCATGTATTTCCACTCACGGAGGGACCTGCATGTCACACAGTGGGGTGGGGATTTTGTGGTGGCCTGCGTAATAGGCACTTCTGTTGAGTTATTGCACAGAGATCAGGGCAACGGTGGTAGCTAACATTGGTGTAGCTAACATTGGTGGTAGCTAACATTTACATGGCAGGTTCTAGTCTAGGTGCTTTACATACAAAAATTTGCCTAATCCCTCAAAATAGCCCTGTTTTACACAGGAGGTCTGTGAGACACAGGGATGTTGGGGAGCTTGGTCAAGGTCTTACAATTTGTAAATGTCAGAGCTGATGTTCCCTTCCAGAAAGTGTGGGTCCAGAGCCTATGTTCATCCCCCATAGTCTGAAGCCTCCCTGGGAAGCATGTCATAGGAACCCTACCACCTCTGTGCACACAGCCTGCCCTCCCACCTGGAGTGTCTATACAAAATCTGCCCTTTGTCTACTCAAACTTCCCTACTCTTCTCTCACGGAAAGGTTGCCATTACTCAAGTTTTCATTCCCCAGAAAGAAAAAGTGGGAGAACCCCACTGTAAAGAGGAACCACAGATACGGGAGGGAAAAGGGTTCTTATTAAATGAATTCACCTCAAGTGAGAAAGGTTATGGGCAAGCTTGTATTTGTTTTAACAAAAGGAGCAAAAATCACGAAACTCATCTTTAATGTATTGAATTTGGGGCAAGTTATACAAGTTTTAGAACATATAGTTACATTAGGTTATATGATATACGTAATGGCCATTTTTAGGGCAAAAATTCTTGAATATCAGCAATCTCATTTGGTTTCACCAAAAACTGTAGTCTCAAGTAGAAACTTCTTGACACCCCATAAACCTCAACACATCCATTTGCCTGGTAAGACTACGGTTAAAATCAGCCCAAGCCCAGGCAGGAGCCTATGGTGCTGTCTCCTAAATCCTGACTGCATTTTTGAAAGCTGCCGTTCTCTTGGACATACCTGCTTCCTTGCCCCAGGAAGAGTGGAGTAATGTATGCTTTGGAGTGGCTACCCCACCAGCAGGGGCCCCTTGAGAAGTGACTCTGTGAAGGCTGCTTCCAATGCTGAGCCCTTGCTCTGACCAGAGAGACGCTTCCTGAAAAGGCTGCTGGCGGTGAAAGCCGCTGCTTGCTCAGCTATCTCACTTGACCAGCTTCCAGTCACCTTTGGATAAACCCATCGTGAAGAGTACACAGGGACATTTGTGAACTTGCTACAAGAGAAAAAAAATATTTTACAATGTCTGCGCAAAACTCACCATATTTTAACCCAGTCATGTTTGGATTTGCAAATATAAATGACCATATATTTGTTTGTGTGTATGTGTTTGTGCTTGTGTATGTATATGTGCATATATGTGTATATATTCACAGTACATGGGATTCTTGAAATGACCCCCAAACCAAAAGGTAAACATCCATGTATCCAGATATTTAACACTCAGGCTAGATTGTTTGTAATATGTAAAATAATAATCTGGCTTTGTAAGGATAAAAAGACTGTTTTTAAACACTGTTGAGTCACTGAGGAAAAACTAAATTGTATTACATGAGATTTAAAAGGAATATATTTTGACAAATGTATTCAGGGTTTGCTTGAGTGAACTGAGTTTTCGTCTACTCAGCACCTTCCTCCAGAAGTTTCTGTTCTGGATCATTCTTGATTAAAGGTAGTTCTGTTACCCCAGGTAGTTAGGTCGCAGCTGGGCCTGGAATGCATGGTCCCCTGAGGGCCTCTTCTGGCCCAGGAAGACTGCCCCCTTCTATCTCGGGGAATATGTTCGACTGTGGCTCCAGGCGCAATGAGAAACACATCAAACCCCAGGGATAAACACATAATCTTCCAATAAACTGATATCCACCCAGCTGAGCATTAAGAGAAACTCATAGGCACAGAGTCAAGTAAATAATCCTAAGTGTTGTAGTTTTATACATATATTTGCTCTGGTCTAGTCACTCCCTCTGTTCATCACGGTTTCTTTTAACATCTGCTAGATAATTCCTCATGAAAAACAGTTCCAGTGCGACTCAGAGATCACTCTTACCATCCTTTTGGGGTCCATAGAATTTTTTAATTGTTCTTTTCTTTGTTAAATAAATAAATGTCATTTCCAAAGGGCTATTTAAAGTGGAGGAAGAGTTCTCTTTAGAAGGAAGTCAGGAAAACTCTGACTCTGGCTTTTTTGCCCCCACTGCCTTGCTTTCTCTACCAAAAGCAGCATGTGGTAAAGTGCTTGCACCACAGACACTGGCCTTTTCTTCTGGTGGAAAAAGGCTGTGCTGTTTTACGGTGGCCTGCAGGCCAGGAGCCACTCCGTGCCAGGGGCTGCTGCTCTAATGGCTTCACCAAGCGCAGCACCAGCTGGGGCTGCTCGCAGGCCCTCTGCCCCGTAGCTGCCGTGAAGGCTCTGATCTCCAGAACCTTCCTCTCTCTTTCCTCTCCCCTCCCTTTCCTCTCATGCACATTTATCAGAGCTTTCCCGTTGTAGTTGGGAGGGTCAGTTTCCTGCATTTTTATTAGCATTGACACAAATGAGATACGTGTATAGATGAGCCAGGTTATTGGATTTACACATGTGGAGTTTTTACTTATCAGCTATTGATGCACTTTTATTATTAATATTCACCATAAGAAGTAGTGAGAAATATGTTTACAGCCGTGTCAGGCTCTGAAACAAATCTTGGCTTCAGTATTTAAGGACCTTGTAAACTTTCCTGTAAAATGCAGGCCTTAGATACATATAAAAACTACGTGGGAGAGTCCCCAGCCTATACCTGGCTGGCATTCAACACATCTTTGTTATCTGTGCTATCATGAAAGTGATTGTATAGGATGCTTGATAAAAGTGAAAATATCTGGTGGCTCTTTTAAAATATTAACATGATACATAAAATATTTATTTCACCTAAATTCACTTCATTTTACTATGGTAAAATATTAAATGAGGATATACGTTGGCAATGCTTGGAAAAGTAAAGGTGATTTTAATTCAGATTAAATTTAGTGGTAAACTATCAAAGAAATAATTTTATAAAATTAAAAAAAAATTCAAAATGTAAGTGGTTGTTTTGGGCCCTAAGTTTAAGTAATTTGTATCTATAATTTGCAAATAAATTATTTAATTTGGGAATTTAATAAATTGCCAGAAACCAAGAATGCGTTTCATAGTACTAGATCCTTGGTGTGCAAGATGTGACCCTGAATCAGCAACATTCGAATTAGCTGGGTGATTGTTAGAAAGGCACCATTTCAGGTGAAGATCAGGTCCCAAATATTGTAATCTGCATCTCAACAAGTCCCCTTGGTGACTCATAGGAACATTATAGCTGTAGGTACAATATAGATGGGCAATCTGCTTGAATATACCAAGTGATGAGAAAAATCCATGTCTTGAGGCAGCTTATACTCTTCATAGTCCAATTATTGGAAATATCTTTCATGTTTGTAAAACATTTCTTATGTCAAAAGGATAAAAATGTCTACCCTCCTGTAACTTTTACTAATTTAAGTTTATTTTCTTATATATGAACTAAAGAGTTACGATCCCATGTAGAAAAGTGCTAGTAAAGGTTTTCAACGGGGGAGGGGGTTGACATCTCCAATAAGTCCTTTTTAGTTTGCACTAGGGATGGGCAAGCCTGGCTATGAGCCTATTTTTGTAAATAAAGTTTTACAGAAACACAGCTATGCCCATGTGTTTACACATTGTCTCTGGCTGCTTTCCTGTTACCATGGCAAAGTTGAGTCGTTGCAACAGAGACGGCATGGCCCACAAAGTCTAAAATATTTATTATCTGTCTCTTTGCAGAAAAAAAGTTTTCTGAACCCTGGTCTATGCTAAGCATTTCCAAGTCACCTACAACAAACATTTATCAAACCTCTTGTGTGTAGCAGGTTGGGGTTTCAGAAATAGAAAAAGAGCATGTCTTGAAGAAGGTCACCCTCAGCATATTCTTTCTTTTATACTACTACTTATAAATATCAGTTTAAAATATGATGTCTAGATTTAAACTTCAAATGAACCTTAATGAGTATAGAATAGCTGTATATCATGTGCCCCATAACAGTGCCTGGATCAGTGACAGGCTCCATACACAGTAGTGGTCCCATAAGGTTATAATGGAGCTGAAAAATTTCTATTGCCTATTATCTCTGCTTTCGTCCCTGAAAAACTAGCTGTAGAATGACATTCCATGTCTTTAGTTTCCTCTCTCTTTGCCACCCGTAAGGAAATATACAAGAACTCACATTGTTTCAGTGGTTGTAATTTAAAGTCATTCCCAACTTGGAAATGGGGATTAAACCCGTAGCAGTGCTGTGTTTTGGTTTAGTATAATTTCAGACCCACTTGTTTATGACTTAAACTGTTTTAATCTACTTGTTTCTGGCAAAGACAAAAAAAAAAAGAGATTGTCTTTAGAAGTAAAGTTGTTTTCATGTAAGAATGAAGTAAATTGTGTCTTAGTCATGCAACTTGCTTTGGCCAATGGCATGTAAATGAAAGTGTGCCGTATTAAAAGGCGCTGTGTTGTTGAGCTTGCTCTGTTATATCTCTGCCATCATAGCCACTCTTTTGGTCCAAGAGGATGAGAAAACCAGCTGGTCCAAAGCCCTATGGAAAGGAGCTGGGGTACTACTCAGGCTGCAGCAGAACCACCCAGCCTAGCCCAGACAAGATCATCCAGATGTGTGAAAAATAGAAACTTACTGTCATATTCCACTGGGATTTTGTGTATATTTGTTATAAAGTATTGAGGACAACAACTAACAGGAATATTGCCAGTTGTATTACTCAGGGTTCTCCAAAGAAGTAGAGCTGTAGGAGATCTGTATAGATATAGATATAGGCACAGCTATAGACAGATATTGGTACAGATGATATAGATATAGATATACAAATGTACCAATCTAAAAGTGATATGATGATGTTGTAGAAAAAGGGGGACAGATTGATTTATTTTAAGGAAATGGCTCACACAGTTGTGACTAGCAAGTCAAAATCTGGAGACTAGCCAGCAGACTAGGATTCCTTCCCTGCTCGAAATACCTTCAGCTGATACGATGAGGCCACCCACATCATCGAAGTTCATCTGCTTTGCTTAAAGCAACTGATTGTAAATGCCACTCATATCTACCAAATACCCACACAGCGACATCTGGACAGTGTTTCACCAAACAGCTAGACATCATAGCCTAGCCCAGTTCGTACATAAAATTAACTGCTGTACAGTACATATATTCTCAACTGTGCTAATCTTTGGAAATAATGCAACTATGAAATTTAAAGAAAAAAATTGTTTTCCCCAAAGGTTTAACTATGAAATGAGATCAATTGGAGAGAATTTAATTATACTGAATGCAACAGAATGGTTGAGGTTAAGATCCTGAGGTAAAACCAACAGGTTTGTCAGTTTGCAAAACGTTAAGGTTTATACAGTGAAAAGGGTAATATAAAGATAAGAAATAGACAGACTATTGTTACTCAAGTAAGAATCAGGGTGATGTCCATAAGGCAAATGAGTGGGTGATCACTTTAGAATGTATCGTACTTGAAAAAAGGTTTAGTGTTTTTCTTTGTTTTGCTATTGAGATGTAGGATGGTGGAATAGTCATTATGTAGTTAGAATAAAACATTCAGAGAAGAGAAAGAAATGTGTTTTTATGGGGAGTGCATGATGACAGACTAGGTTATCATCTGTGACCACAACTATAGTCCTGCCCCCACAAGCTTGGGAACCCTGACTCCCAGATCAGAGACTATTGCAGCCACAATGCCAGTGGTAAAATTCAGTGATCAGTGACAGGGCCAGGCCAGGCCAGGCGTGAACCATTACTATCTACAGTACCTGATGTTCGGCCGTGGTCGTCACGATGTCCTCACTGTATTTGCTGGCCCCATTTTGCCTGACCTCTCTGATCCCTGCCTGTTACTTTAGTGTGTTCACCACCAGGCTTTCCAGCAGTTCTTGAGCTCATCAGTACCCTTTCAACAAATCCCTTTTCTGCCAAAATTATTTTTGTTGTTTATAGCTAATAACTTGGCATATTCCCATTAATCGTGGCAAAAAGAAAGCGCTTCTCAGTGTAATCATTATTATTTGATGCCATTACTGAAGTGCTTGGTCAATACGTCAAAGAAAATTTTAAAAAAATTTTATTTAAAAGTTTAAAATGTAGGTGGTTGCCCGGGGCCAGAGGACAGGGGTAATGGGGGGATGTTTAATGGGTATAGAGTTTCAGTTTTGCAAGAAGAAAAGAGTTCTAGAGTTAAGTGAATGTACTTAACACTACTGAACTGTACACTTAAAAATGGCTAAAAGAATAAATTTTATGTTACATATAGCTTGCCAAAATTAAAAAAATAAATTAAGAAAAATGTGTTTGAAAGTTTATATGTGGAATATATGATTTTTTTCCCCTTGAACCAATGGGGTCAACTAAAAATATAAATAGCAAATTACATAGGACAAAAGGTAAACATCCTAATATTAAAAGATAGCTATTCTTTATGAAAATAATAATTGGCTAAATGATATAATGGAAGAAAAATGTCCTATTGACAATAATACCCAAGAGTTTAAATACCTATTAAACATGGTTAACTTATAAAATGAAACTTGAGTAAAACAAAAGACAAACCACATTCACTATGGAAGAGATAACAATTTGTAAATTATTCTGTGAATTCAGTACAATAGGAGATAAACTAACAGATATATTTCCTTTTAGAATTAAAAAAATAACATTATTAAGAAAAATAAATATGCAAATAAAGTTAGAAAATTTTTCATAAAAGAATGAGATGTGAGTAAACAATATATTTTGCTACAAAGTTCTGATAATGAAAATGAGCCGCCAGAGCATAGATATAAACTGGCTGACAATGAAAGAAAATGGACTGAACAGAAAGAAAGCCATGTGGGAACTTAGAATGTGATAAAGATAGCATTTCAGATAAGTGAGGAGAGAACATGTAATTAAGGAAAAGGTGTTCGGACACATGAATAACCATTTCTGTGATTTAAAAATAAATCAAATATTTACCTGTAAAATATGAGGCCATAAAATTACTAGATGAGCCTAAGTCCTAGGTAAAAATCACACAAGAAAAACATTGATAAATTTGACTACACAAATAACAAGAATAAATTATGTTGGAATAACATTAATACTGTAAGTGAATCCCCCCCAGAAGAGCTGACAACCTGTAATCCAGTATCTGCAACACACATCGAGGCAAAGAGGCAATTTTCTTCATATACAAAAATTTTCTACAAATCAATTATCCAGTAGGAAAACAGCCAACTCATATGACCAGGGAGTTCATATACATATGAATGCTAATAATTTTGCAAATTGCTCAATACTTATGTATTAAGTGACATTGCTGATGTCACTCTCTAAATTAACTTTGTTGTTGTCGTTGTTAAAATGGCTGATGCAGTGTCTTTGTTTTAAGTAATACAAATTTATCCTTTGTCAATATATGTGTCCCAAGGTGAAGACCTCTCATTCATTCTAAAAAGGTACATTGTCTTCGCTTTTGTAATATGTGCTTCATCGACGTAGGATGTTGTCTGGCACTATTGGGAGGATGGGAAATGGGCACATGGGATCTGTTTCTAGAAATATCAAAATCTTTACTACAATGCCCATTAAATTCTGCCTAGAGCAACTGTGTTTTCCTACAAATTCCTCTGAGTTATTTTATTTTAAACTGTATGAAAAAAATCATGAAGGAAACATTGGTTTTGAAATATACCTCACAATATGGGGACAGAGGAATCCATATATTTAATAGCAAAATGATTGTTAGCTTAAGCATAAAGAGATGCAATGGCATAATTAATGTTCGAGTATACCTATATGAACAAATTTTAGGTATGTCTTGTTAAGAGTAAAGGATCCACCCTGGTCTTTTCTGGATTATTCTCATCTTTAACTGCTTAGTTCTGCATCCGTGTATCGATAAGGTGGCACTGGTGTAAAGTTGATCGGTGACTATATTTCCAGTCACTTTTGATTGGTGGATCTACCTGCTTGTACAGCTAACGCATGCCTCCTGTGTCTCTGCTTCTGTCCCGATCCTGTAAGTATCATTTTTATGGTGGACTGCGCTGGGTTAATCCAATCTTTGTCATAGTTAGTCTGATAGAGCGCACCTTGGGTTGGGTAACTCTGATTGCACGGTCACTTGCAATCCATGGCCATTTTGTCTCTGCGTGTCCCAGCACCATAAGAGAAGCTCCTTTTCAAATACTACATAGTCTTCTACTGCATGTGGCCTTCCTATAGGATGCTAGGTCTATATTTATATTTTCTTATTGAAACTAGACATAAATTCCACGATGTATCTTTCTCCAGCACAGGTATCTTTAGAACAATAGAAACTGCCAGGTCATATGACGGGTCTGCCCCCAGTCCACCGCAGAGCATTGCCCTGCTCTGGTCCATGCAAAGCTGCCAGCCTCCCATTGCTATCCCTAAAAAGTTTAGTGCAGTGTTCCCAAGTGTAGCAAATGTTGCCTTCAGGACTCAAAAGTACCTAGCAAGCTTTGAGCTTCTTTCTTAGTGCTGGGAAAGGCAAGATGCAATAATTTGCTCTTTTCTTTGGAGGGCATATCTTGGAATGCCTAAGATCACTGGACCCTAGTTAAGTTTACTGATATGACAGGCCGCAGGAGTGGATGCCTCTGTCCTAAAGGCAGGATCTGGGTAACACACTAGAGCATCCACTATAGTCTTACTACTTCCAGTGTTGTCCAATAGATTCTTATGTGTTTTATCTCCTCTACTAAAATAAAGAAAGATTCCTTTCTGATCTGCTAGGGCATTTACCAAAGTATTTAACATATGCTTTCTTACGCATGGTAGGTGGGTGTTCAATGAAAATTACTGAATTAATGTTAAACACCAGCCCAGCTAAACATTAACCATAAAGCCATGAATTGTCCTGTATATATAAAATGAGAGACCATGTACTAAATATATTGCCACAAGAAGATAGTATGTGAAATACATTCATAATAATACTGTAAAAGTTGAGATAAAGTTAATTTACTTTGTTTTCAGTGAATATACTTGTTTAACTATTATTTTTTAAATTTTAGAATTGACTCAGATTTACAGAAAAGTTGCAAAATAGAGTTCCAATAAAATCCATACCCAGTTTCCTCTTTTATTGACATCTTATGTTAGTATGATACATTTGTCATAATTAATAAGCCAATAGTGATGCATTATTATTAAGTATATAGTTCATATTTGATTCAGCTTGATTTCTTTGCTTTTTACCTAAATTATTTTTTTCCTGTTCCAGGATTTCACCCAGGATAGCTCATTATATTATTTAGTTGTGTCTCCTTAGGTTCCTCTTGGCTGTCACAGGTCATCAGATAGTCTTGTTTTTGACGACTTTAACAATTTTGGAGAGTATTGCTCAGGTATTTTGTAGATGTCATGTGAATCAGCTTTTGATGTGCTGACGTGTGAAAAACCTGATGCCCCGAGGGCTGGCGTACGGTTCAACTCCTTTTCATCAGTGTTCATGTTCTCAGGGTGGGATTTTCCTGTCCTGTGCTCGCTATGCCGACATTTCTGGAAGTGGTCACAGTGAATAATAAAATAAAAGCAAACCAGCTGTTACACTGCCTTTTGCAGTCAAGGAGAGTGTCTAGATTGTGGGGGAGCGAGAAACTAAATGTGCTCTCCGTCACAGTTGATTAGTAAGTGTCTGCTGATTTCGTGAATAAGCGCCCTTTTCCTGGCTTCTAAATTTTAGAGCCAAAAAGCTATTCACATTCTTATTTGAAAGATCACCCCCTTTTTTGGTGACAGTTATAAAGTGTGAGCATTTTGTAATCCTTGGACAACCAGCATTACTCGCAAATCCTGTTCTGTTCAAAATACTTAATACTCTCATATTTTACAAGGACACTCCACTCTCTTCCTCCCATTTACCAAAACACCTTCTGACAATATGTTTATCAGCACATTACTCCTAGCCACTGTTAATATGCTATTTGTAGAGTAATTAGCTACTTAGTATGCAGTTTTAAAATACTCTAGATTCAGCCAATTAGTGTGTCCTTACAGTGCTTCCTATTTGTTACGTAAAATTTCAGATGGGCCTGGCAGTGGAGGCCTGCTTCTCAGTTCTCTCCAGGGTATAGGGCAATGGCATTTGCAAAGGAAGAACTCATGCCAAATAAGTGGTATGGGGCAAGGTTTACTCACAGTATTCATAGCCTCACGTCATGTTAGTCTCACTGGCAAAAAAATAGGTGGGGGAATGTGATGAGCTTCAGACCTTCCGCCCAGGGTTAAATTTAATGGCCCACAGCCCTGGGGTTTGTACATCCAATCACGGTGGAAAAGTCGGAGATGGTGGCCCGGCTGAAACGCATCCTACTTATTCTATCTGCAGTGGAGAGGACCCCACATTCACGTTGACCTGATGTATTGCGAGTGTGCTGTGTGGGAGTAATGACCTTTATCGCCTTAACTCTGTCTGTCAAGAAATGTGGCCTCATAGCAGCATCACTGCTGTTTTTCAGACCGTAGTTAATGCCATCCCCTGAAGTGGCCTAGAGCTCAGGCTGCAGGCCATATGCTAACTACTCAATAACCAGGAAGCCTAATGAAGAACGCAAGTTATATAGAGAGTTATGGTACAATAATTGAATATTCAATAGAATTCTTAGTATCAATACATTCTTGCCAATAGATTAGACTTTTTAGATGAAGTAGATACATTCTTAGAAACACACTTTACTAAAGGTGACACAACAATAAATAAAATCTGAATCGTCCTAGATCTTTTAAAGGAATTAATTTAAATTTTAAATTTCAAACTTTTGGACCAAAGGAATTCCAGGCCCAAGTGGCTCTCTTAGTGAAGCCTCTAAGGGAAACTATAACATCAATCCACACAAGGCAAAATCTTCCGGAGAAAAGAAACAGGAAATACATCCCAGTTTGTTTGATGAGGGCTTGTGCTTCCCCAAACTCGACACGAACACTATAGGAAAGGAAAATTACAGGCCAACCTCTTTTATGAACATATAGCAAATATCCTTAAAAAATATAGACAAATCAAATAAAAAGTCAGCCACAGCTTCCAGTATGAAATAATGTCTGTTCAGAGAATGCAAGTGAGGTTTAACACTTATAGCTCAATCAGTGCAAATCACTGCATTAACAGAATGATAGAAGAATCATAGATCTTTTCAACGTGACAGAAAAAACATCTGATAAAATTTTACTCTTATGTATTGTAAACTTATGTAATGAAGTTGGAATAGAAAAGAACTCTGACATAAGTAATTAAAAATAAACTAACACAAATATCAAACTTACCATTGAAATATCGAGACCTTTATAAAATTAGACATGAGCCAGGGATACTTTCTATCATTTGTTTTCAACATTGTATAGCAGCCTCTATTCATGGACAAAAGGAAAGAAAAATAAATAAATGTTACAAAGATGAGAAAGCAGAATAAAAATGGTCATTTTCTGTAGGTAACTTCAATTTTACCTAGAAAATCCTGAAGAGCCTACTGATTATTAGAATTAGTGAGTTAAGATATCTTCTATATACAAGATTAATAAAGAAGCATCAGTTGCATGAATAGACTGAAAGGCTATTGCATTTGCATCAACCCATTAAACCGTTATTTTGGATAGATTTTGCAAACATAATTTGAACAAAAAGTTTCAGGCAGAAAACAGTTCAATATTGTATGGTTTTATTTGCATAATGTTTAAAAACATGGCAAACCAGAATATGTTGTTACCAGTCAGGACAGTGGTTACATCTGGGTAAGAGTGGAGGGATGCTGACAGCGGGGACAGAGGAGCCTTTGGTGATGCTTGCAACACTTTTTTTGGTTCTGGATGATTGAAGCACCCATGTGGTTACTTTGGAAAATCTTCCCAGTTGACCATTTATTACTTGGGCAGTTTCCTGTGTTTGCATGAAACTTCAGATAAAAAATTTTAACACACACACACAATCTCAGCCCGCAATTTCTATCCTTAACTCTTAATGCTTCCGTCTGCTTAGGCTCATGACCACTACTTTTTTGTCTCAATATATTAGCCAAAGTCATCCTATGAAACCACAGGTCAAATCACTTTCCTTTATAGTTCAAACAACCTAGCGATTTCCCATGATGCTTAAAAAAAGAAATTTTTTATTATAAGCCAATAAGATCCTCTGTGATTTGCCCCCACGCTCTCAGCTTTCATCTCTTCCCACGCGAGCCTCAGAGCGCCAGCCCATTTACTCACGCCTCCACCCGGAGTCTTTCCCCCCACATAGCCATGGCATCCACCCCTCCTCTCTTTCAGTTCTTTACTTAAATTTCACATTTTCAATGAGGCCTCGCTAAACTTCAACACTTATGGTGTGAACATCACTTATACTTCCCAAGTTTCCTAACAACCTCTCTGATTTTCCTTTTAGCAGTTATCATTTGTTATGCAAAACTCAGTGTTTCTTTTCATTCTGTCCCATACAAATGCAAGCTCTGTGAAGACAGGATTTATTTCCAGTTGTGTTTTCTGCTGTATCCTCAAAGCTAGGTACATAGAAATGTTTCAAAAGCACTAGTTGAATGAATGAATAAATAAAGGAACACAAAAGATGAGGCGTGGACTAAAGTTAAGAGTGTTGGGATGATTTCTTCCAGATGCTGGGATAAAACCCTTCAAACACTGCCTCAGGTTAGAGGCATTCTAGAAACCCTGGCAGGAACAAAGCCTTAGCTGAATCATTTGTATACTTTCTGCTGTTAAAGAAATAAGCAAGAGAAGTGGGTTGTCTACAGCTTGTAGCTACATTATCTTATTGAGAAGGGAGCCTCCTGAAAAGAAATGTGATGGCTTAATGTCACCTTTTAATAATAAAAATAGGGATGATACATCAATTCCTGTTAATCTGGGATTCAGATCTGCTGAACTGGTTTTGAACTTTAAATTAAAATGCTCACACACACACACACACACACACACACACACACACTAGCAAAACTGCCCTACCTTTAGAAGTCTGTCTATTCTTGGAGCTAAATACTCTTTTCACACATATGACAAAATCCCAAAGTAATTGAATTACTGAAGGGATTTTTAGTATTAAAATTATATTTTTTTTCCAGACTCCAAAAATGCAATTTTGACAAGAACTGATAAAATAGCTTGAAAATTCATTTGCTAAGCAAAATCTTTTGAGAGTGGTAATTTGGATAGAAGTGAAGCAGAATTAAGTCGCAACAGGAGTTAGGGGAAATGGGCCAAATAATATGAGATTTACTGGAATTTGGTTAGGGAGTAGCTGAGAAGTTTGTCTGATTCATTTCCAGTTAAAAAAAAAAGATTTTTGCATTGCCCTTTCATGGAGAGTGAACTTCAAAGAGTTTATTAGCAACTGTCACCAGAAAGGTGTGGGAGAGACCCTTGTTCACACTGTAGTTTTCAAGAGCATGAACCCCTCACCGTTTCATGACAATTAATTAAATTGTTGGAACAGGAACTTGGCCTTTGCATGAATATTTTAAATGTAAAACATTCTTTAGAGCAGTAGTTCTTAATCCAAAATGCCAAGATGCACACTTGGGGAGTTTAAAAAGTAGCTGACGGCCAGTTTTCTACCTCTGTGTTTTGATTTTGTATTTTCCAGAAGGAGGGCACAGGTATTAGAATTGTTTTACATTCTTTTAAAACTTTAAAACTAAAAAGTTATTTTCATTTATGCATTTATTTTCAAATTTTTATGTTCTTCAGAGTTTGAATAAGCACCGGGGATTGAAATTCACTACCTTTCTGGGAGTTGTGATTTCAGTTCTGAATAAAATATTTGAAAACCTTTGATGGTACAAGCCAACCATGGTTAGTGTACCTGTATGTGTAAAGAGCAAAAACGGGATAATAAATCTGGTACATATTAATATAAAATTCTAAAGAATCTAATGTTTTCTTAAACACATTAGTAATTTTAAGATGTAAGTACGGACAGTGTCTATCTGTTCATTGACTTTTTCCATGTGTTTATTCCCTAAAACAGTAGATAAGACCTTAAGGAGAAGATGATGATTTGCTTTTGTAACAGTTTAAACATTTCCTTTTCTCTCCTATCATTATTCATTCCTACTTAGCAATAGAATTATTTGATTTACCAGAAACATTACTTGGGCCGTTTCCTACAATTATTATGACTGGTTTGGACTACAGTTTAATGAAACGCAAGTCGAATGAATGGCACAGAAAAGCTACCCTCGGCGACGAGCTAGCGAGCCTGCCTCCGTCAGAGGCGCAGGACGTAACTGAAGACAGATGTCAGGACGCGCGGTCACCGCGGCGGCGGCCACAGCTCACGGCTCTGCCTTCTCCCGTCACTCCTGGTAAAACAGTTTCGTCCCTGTTATTAACTTTCTCGTCATGAACACATTACTCAGGGCAAGTCTTTCCCTTTAGTCAATGGAAAAATCCTTTGAGTAAGAGCCTTAACACCTTCCCATAACATAGGGCTCTTTTGGAAACGCCTTCTACTTTAGGTCCCTTCTGTGTCACAGCTCCCGAGCCAGCCCTGAGGCCACGCGGTCAGCTCGGGTTCTGAACGTGACCGGCTCCTCTAGTCCTTGGCACGTGTGCTTGTTCTGCACCTTGTGAAATGCTTTTGGGTTGTGAACCTAGTTTCTCTCCCTGCCTTGTCTTTGGGCAAGAGACCGCTGATTGAAGTCACTGTTTTTTGTCCCCTCTTTTACAAAGGTAAGGTTGGTATGTGGCGCAGAATGTCATTATTTAGTTGGGAATTTGGACACACCTCCGGGACTCATGACCTGGTCTGAATGGAGCGTTGAGGGATTTTTCCCCCCTAATCGCTAATAGTCAGAGATGTCTCCTGTAACTCATGGAGTGCTGTCGTGACATCCTAGAAAACCAGCTGAGTGCTAGCTTGAATGAGAAACTTCCGAAGACGAGGTTATACATGTATATTCCTTAAGGGGTAAACTTTCCTCTTTGAGTTAAAAAAGTGATAATTTACTACAGTTCATGGGATAATTTCTCCAGATCGTATATTCTAGGTGCCTGAAGGCACTCGGGGATTCCAGGAGTCTTTTTTTTTTCTTAAACATACATTTACTGGTATCTACAGGGTTAAAACAATTCATTTATGACCGAGATGTATGATTATAAAAATACTATTGACAGAAATCCCACATTTTAATAGAATTCAAGCAACATTTATATTATTGTACACATATATAGTACCTATATATTTTCCCAACTATAATTACCTAAAGATTGGAGCAATCAATAATATAATCATCATAATAATGGTTATATAGCCACCATATATTGAACACCAATTCTGTTTGGCACTATGGTGTTTTATATATATTATCTCATTTATTCTATGTAACAACCCTATACAATAGATGTATTTATCTGTTCTTAAACATGAAAACACTTTTTCTGCAAAAAAATAAAGCAATTTGCCTGATATTACACAATTAAAAGTGCAAGGTCTGTGTTGATGAGTGTGAATTATCTGCCTCCAAGGTCCCTCTCCGTGTCGCTGCGGGATCCTGCCCTGGCCTGCTCTCCTGCGTCTTGCATTGCCAAGGGAGACTAAGCACTGAGTGTAGGGATTTCTCTAACACTAGGAGCTTGATATAATTTTCTTAAATCCTGTTTCTAGAACATATAATCTGTAGTGGGTTGCCTGCTTACTGGCATATGGCATATATGTAACAGTTGATTGATCAAACAATTAATAGTGAAATGGAGTCAGGAAATTTACTTGAGTATGGCCATCTTGATAGGACTAGATCCCTGAGTCACAATTTTTAGTCTTGTGGTTTTCTGCCATGTAAATGTCCAGATAGACTTTTTCCAGGACTTTCTGATGTCAATGACCAAGGTCTTCTACCAACTAGGCTATTCTCTTTTGTAAAAGTCGGGGGTGATGCACACACCACCTGCTGATTCAGCATTACAGGCTGAAGGATGGAGAAGCAAAGAAAGGGAGGGCACCTTTGCTTTCCTTTTAAGAGCATGACTCTGAAATTGAATATCA
Organism: Miniopterus natalensis; assembly: GCF_054644295.1. Classification (NCBI taxonomy): domain Eukaryota; kingdom Metazoa; phylum Chordata; class Mammalia; order Chiroptera; family Miniopteridae; genus Miniopterus; species Miniopterus natalensis. The sequence continues at coordinate 81,959,452 of NC_142086.1, read as the reverse complement.
ACATCATTCATGTTCTAAAGGCCAGAACTCCATCACAGAGAAAATGAAATCATAGGGAAGACTGAAAAATTTAGGACATAAACATCTAACAATCAAGCAAACAGAATGAGGGATACAACGGATATGAGGGCAAACAATTGTTTCTACTAAAAAGGCACTTATTCTATCAAGCAATTGATTTAATGTGTTTATTTTCTGATAATTATACATTTAATAGTTACCATAGATCTGGATCATGACTAGAATACAAAAAATGTCATGAACTTCAGTATTTTTGAACCCTCACAACCAATTAGTTACATCATTGCCTAACTGATTATCAAGTGGAGAAGGGGAAGGAAGCATTGCTTTTGAGAAAACTGATAAAATTTCATGTCCTAATAAAGGATAGATTTACTATCAAGATTACCTTAGAGTGGATTAGAATATGGATTTCAAATAAAATTGTAAGTCCAATGTACAAGATGCATTAGAATTAACAGCCATAAAATAACCATTTCTGGAAATTGTGTACCTTCACTTATAATTGTACGATATTTTGAATACACTTCTAAATGTTATTTAATAAGAAACTCTGTTTTCTCTTTTCTGACACTTCCTTGTTTCTATTAGTTTATGTGTTCTTTATTTATTCAGTAAGTATTTATTGCGCACCTGTTCCAGGCCCTGAGAACAGAGCTGTGATGATCACAGATAAATACCCTTGTTCTCATGAAGCTTACAATCTATAAAAAAAGTAAGACATGTTCCCTGGGGAAAATGGTAAGGATGAAGAAGAAAAATAAAGCAGTAAAAGGAAACAGAATAGGGAATGCCAATGGGAAAGGAGAGGGTATAATTTTTAAAATTTGCGTCTGGGAAACCCTCTCTGAGAAGGTGGTATTTGAGAAAAGATTTGAAATATCAAAGCTGTGACTCTCCAGGGAAGAAGCAATAGCTCAGAGCCCTGCTGCTAGAGAGGGCCTGGGGATATCGTGTCTACTTGCACAGAAGGGAGGAGAGGACAGGACCTGGGGCCAGGGGCAGATGGAGACTTGGGGCGTGTACACGAGTCTTTGTAAGGATTTCAGTCTGAGTGAGCAGAGAGGCCTTTCTGAGCAGAAGCATTACCTGAGCTGACTGATATTTTTTAAAGTTTATTTCGCCTTTTCTCTTGAGAATAGACTGTAAGGAAACAAGGAATGAAGAAGGAAGAATCCTTAAAATAATTCAGCTGAAGGTTGGTGGTGGTTTGTACCGGGCAGGAGCAGTGACAATGGTGGAATGTCATCAGATTCAGGCTTGGCTTTGAAAACTCGTCTGAAGGATTTGATGGTGGCAAAAGAGCGGTCACAAAGTTTGGGGGAAAAAACCTTGAAAGAATCATAACAGAGCTTAAGGGAAGACAGTGCCTCAGGGAACAAAAAACCAAAAAGACAAACAAAAACCTGTAGTGATCAACAGAGTAGAGTGATTTAAGATCATATGGGTCAGTATATTTCGTTTCCATGCTCTGAACAGAGCTTCGATTTGCACATGAATCAGGTGTTAAAGATCGTGTGTGTGTGTGTGTGTGTGTGTGTGTTGCATTTAAGTGGCTGAGAAAGACAGACTCAGTGTTACATGTATAGTATTGAGAGTGATGGGCAACCCTGAAACAAGCATGAGAGAGCGAGCGATGGGATGACCTTTTAGGGAGGGTGGTCAGCACAGGTCCATGAAGAGCTAACGTCCAGGCGTGGTTCTGAAAGCAGACAGGGAGCTGTGGACTCAATTCTGTAGGGTGTGTTTCCTGGCCGAGGAAATGACACATGTGGCAGACAGATCCCTATGTCTATATTTGAGTGAGGGAGCACATGAGGTGTGAGAGGTAGCCTGGTGCTAAAGCATTGCAGAGTGTCGCAGGCCAGGTAAGGACCTCCAGGGCCATTGGGAGCATGGTGAAAAGCCATCAGAGGATGTTATGGCTGGCAGGTATATGATTTGATATCTGCTGTCAGGTAAAAATAAATACAATTTAAACATACCGGTCAGCATCCTAAAAATATGTTCTTTTTGTTTTGTTAAACACAACTTTAAACTTTATTTTTTTTCATGTAAATTAAATTCACTATTAAATATTCAAAGACCAAAAGAACATAAAAGAGCTGTAAGAAATGCCCAGTTTAATTTTTTGGAATTTAATATGCTTCTAAAAAATATATCCATCATTTGACAGCTATTGTCATAGGGTTTCAAATTTTTTATAAGCAGTTATTGGTTTAAAGTGCAAAAACATGAATTTTAAATAATAGTAACCCAAAGCACTACCAGCAGGTAATTGAACTGTATAGTAAGATTAATGACAAAAGTAACCTATAATGGAAAATATAATTAATCATTTTTCTCTGAGACACAGCCCTTTTCTCCTTTTCTATTAGCAAACTTCCTAGGGTGTCCATCCATAAAAATATGCAGGATAGGCACTGCAGTTAAATTACCTGGTTGCTTACCGTACAAACAACATTCCCGCTGCAATCCCATTCCTCTTTTTTTCCTCTGAAATATGACAGAACTGTGGCAGTGCTATTTGATCAAATGTGTGATTCAATGATTAAAACTATATATTATATAGTCATGCTGACAATTTAATTTTTATGTCCAAATCAATTATCTATCTATCATCTATCTATCTATCATCTATCATCTATCTATCTATCTATCTATCTATCTATCTATCTATCTATCTATCTATCTATCTATCTATCTATCTATCTATCTATCATCTATCTATCTATCATCTATCTATCATCTATCTATCATCTATCTATCTATCTATCTATCTATCTATCTATCTATCTATCTATCTATCTATCTATCATCTATCATCTATCTATCTATCTATCTATCTATCTATCTATCTATCTATCATCATCTATCTATCATCTATCATATCTTAGATATATGTAATTTTTTAAAGCCTGTTATCATGCAGTCCATTAGTATATTTTACTATAACCTCTCTTTTATTTACTTCCATTAGAATCAACCTTGGTTTGCTCTATAAAATGTTACTCAACTTTCACAACATGTGACCCAACATTCAAAACTGAATTTGAAGTCTCCCAGTTGATCCTTTGATTTCAGGGCATATGGCTGTGTCTCAAGCGACGGTGTAGAATTAAACAATAGCATAGGCTGGTACCTAAACTTCGGTGTGGAAGTGAGGCTTCGAGCTGCCTGTTAGAAAATGCTAGGCAAGAGGAGTGACACCCTGCGCTGATCCGACTGCTGTAATTTTTAGCCTTGTGCTAAGGCAGCCACATGTTTTCATCGCTCGGGCCGTCTCTGCAGAGGTGCCCTGAGGAAGGCGCGTGCCCGTGGCATTATGCTCTCATATTGTCGGCAGATTCCTTTTTTAAAAAAAACCACCAAAGAATATAGCAGAAGTTGACTGATACAGAATTCTATGATTAAGGATGAAGCACAATTTTTAAAGAAGACACTGGCTTACAGGTACATTTGAGAAGAAACACTACAGTTGAAGTGGTTTTAAAAATTGCAGAGGGGGGCCGACATCACACATGGTGTTGTGGGGGGAGCGGCTCGGCGAGGACGGGTGGGCGCCCTGGAAGCGGGGGGCTGGGGGCGGCTGAGCGGCGGCAGCCTGTGAGCAGCTCAGGCCACAGTGAAGGAAAAGCATGCGCCGTGGTGGGAGGACAACCGTCTGGCCACGAAGAGTAAAGAGCATAAGACATGGAGAATGGGGGAAAAGCTTTCCCTGGAAAAGGAAGGAAAACATTGTTTAATATTTGATTGTTCGCTAGACTGTGGTCTTTTGGGCCAGCACACTCTCATCTCTGTGTTGCAAGTGGGCTTTTCATTCCTGTCTGTAAAGAAGTTGAGTTTCCTCCAGTAAAAGATAATGTATTGGAAAAATGCTTTTAAAAAGCAGAGCTCTATTGTTTCAACCACCATTTGTTCTGCTACCCTATTTTCTTTATTGGAAAATATCTCATATTAGTGGTTGATTTCTACTAACATTATTTTGGCAAAATGTATCCCCTCTTTAACTCTTTAAAATCTGATATCCGCCCATAGCATTTTGTGGCAATCACACTGACAGAATTCAACAGTGGTTCTTGAATCCACTGATCCCAACCTTGCTTCCGAGTCAGTAGAACAGTTGAAGCATCTGCGTGTGAACTTGTTTGGCTCTGTGAAATCACAGTGTGCTTATTTGATTTCTACTCTTTGTCCAGTAGATTTCATGCACTTACGATCTTGTAACTCTGCTACGTCCATAGGTCTGGCTATTCCCACACCGATTTACTTTCTACCTTTAGGAGGATGCTGGTGAAACTCACCACACCTGCTTTCAGGACTTTAACCGCACATCTCTACCTTCTAACTCACTGAAGCTACTACACTTGCTATAGTTTCAAAAATTTCTAGCGACCTATGGAATATTCCACTTAATATTGCTTAATATCTCTTTATTTGTTAATAAATAAATCTCTTTCTTGCCTCCTCCAAACCACTAACTATTCTAAATTTTACCATTTCTGATGATGTCCCTACTATTTTTCCAATATCCGTATTTAAAAACCTTGGTATCTCTGTTGCTTCTTTCTCTCTCTATCCTTTAATAATATATATTTCAGATGTAAAGGCCATACACACCCTTTCATTTTATAATGAATCTGGAAAATATTGATGGACAAATAGTGAGTTACATATTTGGAATTAATATTTATTTGCTTTGTTTTTATTTCTATGCCACAGCCTAATAATGGCCCCCTTTCCACAGAGAAGCCACAATAACTTTCAACTGCAATTTTGAGGTTCTTTTCTGATCCAACATTCCTTTGTTTCCAGGCCCAGCTCACTAGATGTTGGGATCAATCCAGAATTCTTGGATCATTGTAGCCTCTCATTATACATAAAATCATGGCATTGGGGGTGGGGTGTGGCAAACAGCAGGGGTTGTTGCCAAACACATATTCCCAAGCAATTTCTTAAATGACACAGATTGATTTCTGGATTCTGAAGATGGAAGTTGCCAAGTCAGCCTATGAGGCACTCCAAGTTCAATACTTGACCCAGATAATTCATAACAGTGTTACTATTTTTAACTGGAACAATGCAGGGGTGAGCAGTTTTTAATGTCTCCTTACAGTTTTTGCAAGGTGGCCATAATGAGAGCAGAGCAGTTGCTAGATTCCAGGACATTTTTTTGCAGGCAAACTTCAATAAGGATTTCTTCTCTCTACCGCTACAGCTGTACCTCTGCTCTGAATGTGGTACAGGTCTCATCTGAACAGCAATAGTAGAATTCCAAAGGGAAATCTTTGCTTTGGACAATTGGATTTTTTACTTTTCTTATCAAGCTGTGTGGATGTAATTTTCATCAATTTCAATTTGTGTCTATTGACTAAAGCATTTCTAACTTCACAATTTACATTTGCTGTGGAAAAGAAGGATCTCTTACCCCTTGAGACAGCATGGAGGGCCCCAGAGATGATTATGCTGAGTGAAATAAGCCAGTCAGAGAAAGACAAATATCACATGACCTCACTTATATGTGGAATGTAATGAACACAATAAACTGACAATAAAATAGAACCAGAGACATGGAAACATGGAACAGATTGACGAATCTCAGAGGGAAGGGGGGGCTGGAAGAGATGAACCAAAGAATTTATATGCTTACATGTGTTACCCATGGACACAGACAATAAGGTGGTGAAGGCCTGGGGCTGGGCTGGAACTGGGTGGTGGGGGCAAGAGAGAGAAAAAAGGGGGGGACATCTGTAATACTCTTATCAATAAACATATAAAAATAAAATAAAATGTCAGAAAAAAAAAAAAAAGTTAATTTTTTCCATAGAGAAAAATATGGTAAAGTCAATTTGATCTAATTTCCCCCATGGGAAATGATGTGGCTACAGTAATTCACAGCTGAAAGAAAGCAAAAGTTGTTATAGGTAACCTGACCCATCTACTGATTTAATTTTAGCTGAATAAAACTATAAATAAAATTGTTTCATTCTAAATTAGGAAAGTAAGTGAATCAGACAACTAAGACAAAGTTGGTTTTGAGAAAATTCAGGGAGTGAGAACAAATCTATTTTAATTCTTAATGTTCTTTGAAACAATATGTTCCTTCCCACTTTGGACTTGTATCATTCTCAAAAACACACAATGCCCTTTTATATTGAAGAGCTTAAGACAAAGGCATGGTCCATTGGAAGATTTTTCATGAATATGTATTCACTTCTGGACCTGAAATTAGTTCTTGAATAAAGAGTAATGGGTAGAGAGCTGACCCCATTAGAACTAGAAGAAGCAAGAACCCAATCCCACGTTTGTCAAGGACAGTTTGTGTGGTTTTATTTGCAGAATCCATCCTAGATTTGCTTACCTACATCAGAAACCATTCACTTGTATTAGAAAAGTGCTTGAGGGTATAAAACCCTAATTACCAAGGCTATTATTTTCTACTTAACAAGCTTTTATTTTCTTTGTAATTTTTTTCTCAATAGAGCAGTCCTGCTCACAAAATGTGTAGTCTATTTTTAAATACTTTTTAAAAAATTAAACTACAGAGGATAATTATTTCTTCAAAACCACCCCCCCCAAATGCAATATATCTCTTTAAAATCATTTAAAAAAAATTTAATATAACTTCACTCTTCTCGGTAGCAACAATTTGTCTCTTAAAATAACAGTGGTGCCAGAGAGATCCTTTCATAAGAGTAAACTCAAAAATAATTTCTGTATCTCTACTAGCTGGCCTTCCTATTGAAGCTTGTATTGTCCTAAATGTTTCCTGCAAGACATTATAAAAATAACTCAGGTCCTAATGAGAAAACAAGTCTCCAAAGCATTATTCAGAGATTGTCATTCCCTGAGTTATATTTATATGTGACAGAGTCCCATTGTCTTATGTCATTATTCATGATCTCAAACTGTCTGTTCTAATTTCCAAGAAATGCTAAGCAAAAGGAGGGTTGCAAATTCAGGAAGAAGTTTTTCCCCTATCAATGAAAATGGAATTATAGCTGAAACATGGTTGATTAGACAAACATCACTTGTTTACTCATGAATGTCTATAAATGCTGCTGATGAAAAGGTACAACTTGGGCAAAGGTTAATCGTAAGAAAGTCTCTTAATACAATGAAAAATACTAGGAAATGTTTTCTTGTTGGTTTCATAGTAAACCTGGTGTTTTAAATGTCAGCTTTGCGAAGGACATACATACATCTTGCAAAATAAGTTTTGCATCAGTATTTTTTATACATATGCTTAAATGAAAGCCTCCATAAAGAGAAATAGGGTTGCACTGTGTATGGGAAATGAGATTATATTCTATCTTTTGTACTATAGCAATTAAAGAGCATTTCAGAATATCTATAACAGTATTACTATGAATGATGTCAAATGTTGAGGAATAGGGTATTTTTATAATTTCAGGAGCTATTAATATCAGACTGAAAAACAGTGGGATAGAGCTGATCACCCTCTTGCTTTCTAAAGAAATTTAATGTGAAAATCTATAATTTTAAGAAATTTTAATTAGTCAAAACTTACTTCGGTGATTCATTCTTTAATTCTACATCTAAAGAATTGATCTCTTGGTATTTTTGTCATTGTGGGCTGACTTGTATGCAGGAATTAATTTTAGTTACACGCATAGCTTTGGGGAAAAAGGTAAGGAAAACATGATATTGTTTGGTAATTGGTATACAAAGCTGTGTGGTGCTGTCTTTTTACCAGTCCTCATCTCAAACTTGTCAATTCATTAGATGGCCTCCAAGACTGTACTGGAAGGAAAGACAATGTAAGGTAAACACATCACCCTTCCTATATAGGTCTACATTCATCACTTTGTAAGATCATATTTTAAAGATGGGAAAAAATATCTGCTATTTCTTACTAATGAAAATTTTCTAATCTCATTGCAATTATGTAGGACATTGCTCAAGTAATCTTCTTGAGGATAATTTAAATATTAACGTACCTCTTCCTTGCACAGGCTCAGCGTTGATTTTGGTCATGGTTGCAACATAGCTACCTTATTAATTAGACTAAACCATAGGTATTTTCTTTTTAATTAAAGTTTATGTTAGTAAATCCTTTAATAATAGTTTAATAACTATTCATTTTCACCTATAAGCAAAAATAAACTTAGCAAATTTGTACTCCTTTGAAATTTTCCAGGTTGACTTAAAAGCAGATTTCAATTATTTCTGTATCATCTTTATGCAACAGGACTCTGGTTATGTGATAATGTACTTTAATATTTTGGCGGGAAATAACTGCTCAGTATCTAGTGCTATATGTCTGGATTTGATAACGCGGAAATTATTTCTCCTTTCTAAAATACTTTGTAAAATCCTCTGGTTTAAATCAGCATGTTATGTCACTATTAGAGTTTTCAAGAAATAAGAAAAATATGTCACAATTTTCAAATGTCAGTACAATTGTATAAATGTTATTAAATAATCATGAATCACCTGAAGAAATAAGTAGGAGTGCAGCTAGGCTGGCCAGACTTATCCAGTAAAAAATACACTGTATTTTTTTGTATTTCATCAGGCAGCTCTAAATACAGACCTCTTAATCAACTTAACCATTCTGATTAGTCAGTGTGACCTAGCCAGTTTCTTCATATCTCTAGATTAGAATGCTTTAGATTAATTTACAGGAAAAGGAAGTGAACTAACACTTACTAAATAATATATACCAGACATTGTCGTATGTGAAATTTTTAGAACATAATGCTTCTGTCCTGATTATAAACCTATGTGATAGGTACCTGCATATCCATTTGTATATATAAGAAAATCTACTCATACATTTATAGTAGTTACCAAAGTCTACAGAGAGAAAGCCATGAACTTAGCATTTGCACCCAACTCTGCTGGACTCCAAAATCTTTATTTCTGAACAAAGAATCAGCCATTGTCTTTGGGCTCTGCTAGTTCTCTGCCATCTTCCATGTGCCTTGGGAAACCTGCATTTATGAAAGTAAGTCAGTGGCTCCCTTGTCCTTTGGCACCTGATTGGGTTCAGTTAGTGGCAGTTTCGAGGAGGTGATTAGGAAGAGCCATCTCAAGTGGTAATAATTTACTGTGAGTAATCGCATGTAGAACAGGGAAAGCGATGGGAACGGAATAGGTGGTGGAGGAAGGGAAAGAGTAAGGGTGCATTTACCCTCCAGTTGACACTGATGAGGGTTAGGTTTCGTTAAATGTTCTCTTGAGGTTACTGTCATTTAACAAATTGGTAAATAATTGTATACTAATATTGTTTATGATTAATAAGCAAATGAACTAGGTCTTATGCGGCGTTTAGTATAAAAGATGTAGAACAGACTTTCACAAACACTAGTAAATTTGGTTGCAAATTATGATAAATGCTTTGAAGAGAAGCTGTGAGTGAAGTGAGCAAGTAAAACAAGGATTTGCTTTAGAAGGGCGTGTCCACCATAGCCACTCCTCAGTAAGTGTCATCTATTTTGAGACCACTGTGATGAATACTATTGGTTACCAAAAAGTGGGAGGGACAGTACTCAAGAGAGAGTAAAAAACCAACAAAGATGAGGTGGAGTACTGTAGTAGGTGCTGGGATTAAAGATATATAGAGAGAAGAGGTCATGTAGATGTATTTTGGTGAGTAAGTGCAGGGAAAATAGTTCAGTTTTATACAGCAAAAGTTAGATACACAGGCCGAGAGACTTAAAAGAGGCAGTATGTACATACAGATTACAAAGAATAATTGTATTAAGCAACAGATCCAAAAACCAGTATGAATATTCTAAATTTTAGAGCAAAATCTTTGATGAAATAGTTTTAAAGCTTTCAAGAAGCTTAATGTTGATTCCTCTAGCATTCTCAGAATAAAGCTTTAAGCAGAACCATATTGAGACTGGAGAATTTGGTCAATTCAATCACCATGAGCAGTAGAAGCAATGTTGCTAATCTCCATTCCATCATTCAAATTAAGCTGTAGCATCCAACAAATCAGATATATTGGTCCCTTTGATCCTGCCATGCTTTCCAAAGCCAAGCCTACACAATGTTCATCAGTGACTTAGTCTGGGTTCAGAAGTGTTTGGCACCTCTCTACACAGTAGCAAACTATTAAGTTTGAGAAAATAAACAGTTACATGGGTGGCCCCATCTGCATGTTCAAACTGGAATTAATATCCCCAGAGTTCTTTGAAGCCCTGACTTTAATAACATAAACAAACAAGGGAAGATATCAGTAGTTGCAACCAATAAAATATAACTTAATTTAAAAATCACTAAAGAAAGTTAATCTGGTTAAAGTGAGTATGCAATGAAAATAAACACAAGAAGATAAGTGAGCAAAGCCATCCAAATTAATGTCTCCCTTATTATCAACTACAGTAAACACATCTACACACATACACTCCTAGGCATACACATGCACACAAGGACACACAGACTGCACTGTTAGCTGAGACTTGAAACAGTCCCGAGTATAGCCCCCTCAGGGAGAGGAGAATCGGGTAGAGCATAGGATGAGACTGACTCAGGGATTGAGTCCAGACTAAGGAGCCAGTGCTAATGGAGGTTCTTTGTTTGAAGTTTAATACTAGTGGTGCTTGGAGTAGCTGACTTTAGTGGGCATGAGAAAGGCCCGATTTAGAGAAAGGCTATTCAAGCAGACAGCTACATCTGCAAGTGAAGTTGGGTTTTTACACAGGCAGACCAAATCAGAGATGATTATCACAAGGTAGCAGAGTGCCAGCCACCAAATACGCATATGGGATTAGGACTTCGGTACCAGGAGGAAATCGGGAAGAACTAGATGTTTTGACCCAGGCTCTCCATAGGGAATAGAAGACCAGTCCACAGAAGTGAGGGGTGAGGTGCAGATCCCATCTCTGGAAACAGGCATTAGTACAAGTATCAGAAAACAGCAAAGGTCAAGGTGACAGCATCCCTAATAATGAGGGGTAGGTTTAAGGTCTTCATTTTACTCCTGGATGGCCAGAGCTTTCATCATAAGGATGGAGGAGAAACAGGATTATAAAAGAGAATTCCAGTGTTTAGCCATAAATAAAGAAGCCTGCTGAGATTGGGAAGCAAGCTGAATCTAAGTGGTAGCTCAGAGTGACCAGAAAGTAAAATATAAGGATATAACCACTTTACTTGAGAACCAATTTTCATAGATATGCATAGAGATACAGATATATTATTTTATATCTTAAGCTATTTGATTAAATGAAAAACATTTATCATAGCCTCAAATATTAACTACTATTATTATGTAACTAATACTCAAAAGTCTCTAGCACTAATTTTCAAAGGTTCTGAGTAATGTTCTCTTTGGCTCCACCCCGATGCCAAAGCTCCATTTAAACTGGCACATGAGTAGCGATTAGCGTCCCAGCCAACATCACTAGGTAGTGAGAGTTTCTAAATGGGGTGGTAATGTGAATACTGAGCAAGCAAAAAAATAGCAACTCAAAGCCCCAGGACAACCTAAAAAAAATCATGGCTGTGGCCTAGATTTAAGTTCTAAATAGTTTTTAAGTATGTTTTTAGATAATAGTCACATTTTAAGAAAAATAAGTCACTTGTATAAATGTCTAGCTTCATTGTATGGTAGAGAACTTGTGTTTATTAAATCCTTTGCAGAGATCTTTTCAGCTGGGTGGGCCATGTGACTCAGCAGTGGCCAGGGAGTGCCCAAGAAATGGCTAGGAATGAAGTGCAGTGCTTACGAGCCCACACGTATTTCCAACAATCCCTCACTTGTATTTACATCCACCAGTTAAATGGAGCGACTTCAAAGATATAGAGCAAAGGAGGAAAGGAACCTAAAACCCTAAATTGCCGCTTGGAGGGGAGATTCCCAGAAAAGTTGCTAATCTCAAGGATTAGCTTTGTGTTGGACTACTGTGTGAGCGAGAAATAATCTTTATCTTGTTAAGCAGTTGAAATAATTGAGCTTGCTTTGTCTAGTTTTGCTTCTAATAGTCTTATATTTATGTTCACCTACACTTAAGTAGGCAAACAATTTTAAATGTTCTTTTAAATACTCCAGCAACATTAGGGAATGTAAAAGCAAGAAAGTCTTACAGTACTTTAGTGGTCTAAATTTAAATGCCTTAAAACTGAGTTTTTGGGTTTTTTTGTTTTTTGTTTTTTGTTTTTTTTGGTAAAGAACAGCAGGAAAATATTACAAGAGTGATTGAACCTAAAATCTTTATTACATCTAAATTCTCAGTGAATATACTGTCTATAAATTATTTTAATGAGATAATTCATCACTTTGTATTTGAAGTGCTGTTTGACTAAAAGTATCCTGTTGTAATACAGGATGGAAGACAACAGTTATATCAAATAAACTAGCTGTAAATTTTGAGTGACCAAGGAAACAATATTTTAAAGTTACAATTAAAAAAAAAAAATACAGCATGCAAAAATTTATTATTTAATACACATGCCAAAAGAAAAGTGGTAGACTGAGGAAACATTTGCAGCACATGAAAGACAAAGGACAAATATCACCAGCAGAGACTTTCTATAAATGGTTAAGAAACACAGATAATGAATAGAAAAATAGGCAAAGGGTGCTTCCCAGTGCACAGCAGAAGAAAGGAAAAGGCCTCACATGTATGGAAACACAAATTTCAAAAGCAGCCTAAGAACTAAGTGGATTTTGAGATATCATTTTTACCCATCTTCTACATTTAAAAAAATGTTTATTGTTTTTCCCAGGGCCAGACTGCTACCCTTCAAATACAATGGTCGCAGCCCTCGATGACGGGTGATGAAAAAGCTTTATCGGCAAAAATGGAAACATGGGAATAAACTTAATGCTCATGAGTGTGGGAGGGAGTTGACATCTCGGTGCATCTCTGGTAAGTAAGACTGTGTAGCTTAAATAACCACAAGAGCTCTCAGTGTAGAACTCGGAGGCCTGGCCATGATTTAGATTAATGAGGGAACAAACACACGGAGGAAAGTGCGTAATCTAATCCTCTCTTTGTAAAACCTAAGACGGAACAAGCAGTGAGCAAGCCTGCAGGCGCGTGTGCGCCTCTGGGCATTTCCCTGCTCGCCCCGTGGGCGTGCGGGGCCTCGCGGGTCCCAAGCAGTGTTGGAACGTGTCAGCGAAACAAAAGAGAAAAAGCCCAAGTGTGAGCCTCTCTCGTTCTCAAGGCCGAGACAGGCGGTGACAACCGAGACAGCGAAAGGAGAAGGTCGGGGATGTGAGACAGGGACGGGTGCTGTGCTTAAAGGAAACAGAGCGACACCCGGGGACGGGGACCTGGAGGAGGGGGGCTGCTTCTGCAGTCGGCGATGGGCTCCCTTTCAGATCGCAGCCCCTCGCAGGCATGAGGGCCCCGGGCTTTCAGACCCCAGGCCCAGGCCGTGCAAAAGCCTGATCCATGCGACAGGAGGGCCCGCGGCGGCAGAGGCCGCGTGAGAGTAAGACTGAGCCCTTCCTCACCAAGGGGGGTGAATGTACCCCATCTTTCAAGCTGCTTGCTCCGAAGCCGGTGGGTAACCGAAGGCTGCCTGAGCAATCAGCAAATCAAAATTTTAGCAGCAATAACAAGAATCGGCAAATTATCTTTTTGGAAATGTGGATAAAAGAAAAGATGAGAACTGTTAAAATATTACAAAATTACAAAGTGTTATAAAATGGTAAGAGGAATGATGAAATTTTATCCCAACGATTTTTATAGAAAATATAGTATACCTTTGGAAAGTGGCTGCTGCTTATTATTTAAGTAAAAGAGCACATGCTGTTGAATGTGAACAGAAAAATTAAAAAGCCACGGGAACAAAATGAATGTAATAACAGCAAAGAAAATGGGTTCAAGTGTTGCAAATTAAGTGGAGGAAAATCCAATTTAAAGTTACTTAACCCTTAAGAAAATATAGTGTCTCACTTAACTTGAAAGTTCATTTGGGGAAGGCTTCAGGCAGCGCTTGATCAGAGCTCTTGTGTGCTTTCCCAGTTTCTCTTTCAGCATTTCTCTCCTTGTCAATTTGATTTTGGTCTGGGCTTAGCTTCTTTCAGGGCAGCAAAATAGCTGCAGAAGTTGCATAATTAAACCTTATAAACCCTAAACCCTTCCAGAAGGAAGAGTTCCCTTCTCACAACTCGACTTGAGTCTGGTGGAAGCAATCAGATTGAGTCTCCAACCCTGACCCAGTTAACCCAAGGGGCATAATAATTTATGGCTTGTCTTGGATCACTGGGGATCACTGGAGCTGAGTTAATCAAACACACAAACCTGATGACTCCTACACAGGGAGGCATCGGTGACATGGATGCTGGGAAGCCAACCAGCCATGCCCAGTAAAATCACCATCAGAAACAGTAAATAGCAAAAGTAACATTGTGGAAAACACAAATTAAAGAAATTGATGGGCAACTGGTGAGAAGTTGGTACATAGAAAAATAGATCTCAAAGAGACAGTCTGCAAATAAGAAAACAGAATGCCCTAAAGAGAAATGATAATCTCTAGCATAATGCAGGGAAACTTCTCACACTTAGGGAACGTAGATTGGAAACAGAAACTAGCATGAGATCAAGTGTGATGGAAATGATAGATCTCAATGAGAAAGAAATTATCGAACATCTCAAGAAGAAGAAATTGTTCCCAAATGAGTTGAAATTAGGGACTATCCTATATATTTTCCATACATGACCTTCCTTAGTGTCAGCCCTCTCTGTTATAAAACTGTGAGATAAGTCCTATCATCTCCACTTGGTGCTCACTGAGGAAACTGAAACTGTAGGACTTAAACAACACAACTGACAAGAGTAGCCAAGCTTCCATTTGAACCCAGGCCCACTCAAAAACAAAACTGGCGTCTTCAGTTGTCCCATTTAAGAAAGTGAAATGAAAGGATAGCTTGCTAGAAGTTTGAATAAAAAGTAGAACTCTGTCACAGCACCATTGCTGTTGATCTGAACTTGCAACGACCATGGAAACTAAATACTCATGCAGATAAGGGAATAGGAACACTGTCTCTCCTCTCCCCACTGAGTGACTTTCCACTAACATGAGCCAAGACTGGTTTTTAAGTAACCCACACTCAGCAAATTAACAGACTCTGAAAGGGAAAGAACCTCTCCTCTGTGTTCCCTCTAATAGATGCACCTAACACACAGGTAAATATTCATAGGCTGCTCTACAACTAATAAAAATATATATCCAGTACTATTAAAACAAGTTAAAACATGGCAGTGGAAAGGTATTTTAGCAGACCGAATTCTAACTGTATACAATTGCCAAACCACTCGCTTCCTTTAATTTGGGCTTTACACACAACATTCTTAGTGGATTGAAAATTTTCAAAGAAAAACCAAGAGAGAGAAAAAAATAATAAAACAAAACATTTATTTTCTTTTAATGCCAAAGAGCATGGGAAATATAGAATAATTTAAGCAAACAAATGAATATGCTTTGGCACCAAAGAGATGAGATGCTGTATTCTTTCTGTTTCTCAAATTCACCATTGGCTGGGGGAGGAAAACCCTCACATAGGGTGCAAGACAGAGTTTTCTTGTTGTGGTGGGATACCTAGGAAGCCTTCTTCCCGAGTTACCAGGTTATGATCAAGTAAACGTTCATTGTACACAGACCATTCATTAAAACCAACCAGCCGAACCTTTATTCAAAATTAATCGTATCGTGGGCTGAACTGTGCCCGCCACCGATCCATATGCTGAAGCGCTAATCCATAGTTAATTTCACAGTGTGGCTTTATTTGGCAATAGAGTCGCTGCCGATGTAATTAGCTAAGTGACAATGAAGTCATGCTTGGAGTAGGAGGGGCCCCTAATCCAACATGACTGGAGCTCTATAAAAAGGGGAGACTTAGAGACAAACACAGAGGGCGAACACCGTGTGACGATGAAGGCAGGGGTTAGAGCCATAAAGCAGGAGCAGAATCACGAGAAGCGCGTCGTGGGGCCTTCGGAGCCCGGGAGGTCGGCTTCGGGCAGCTTCTCCCTCATGGCCCTCCGTCAGAGCCAGCCAGCTGACGCCTCGGGCTCGACTTCTTGGTCCAGGGCCGCGGGGCAGTCCGTTTCTGTGGGCTCAGCCGCCAGCGTGTGGCGCTTTGCTGTGGCAGCCCCAGCAAGCAGGCACAGCATGTCATTCACGATTCCTCAGGGACACGTCATAGGAAGGCGATCCAGCTCCGTGCACAGTGGGCCGCGACACGGTGCAGCCAGCGTGTCACTCCCTGGGTGGGAAAGCGACCAGACTGAAGCGGGCGCAGGGAAGCCAGCAGCTGCGTGCTTTGGCCACAGCCTGGCTCTCAATCCCCACTTCACCCTCCTTCTGTTTAAAGAGGCTAGAAAGGTCCAACCCTGTTTTCCAGAATTATCTGAGGCTTTGTGCTGTGAGCTGGGGCCGCCTGACCAGAGGCTCTCAGGCAAGATCAGGAGGCAGGCACGAGGCACAGATCTCCCTGCGGCTCAATGTTGCTGCAGCTTCGGTGGGTCCAAGAGGCAGCAGGGCCTATTCTTTAGCCACCCCGGTGTCAAGAAAAAGAGGCTTATTGACATGTCCCCCTTACTTTAAGAATGAGGCTTTTGCAATCGATTTTTTTCAAGTTCCTGGTGTTGAAACCAGCATCACGTCAGAGGTGGCCGCAAGCGGGCAGCTCTCCTTTGCAATCGGGTTTAGAACTTGCTCCTGCAACGCTTTCAGTTGCTATTCCTCTGCATTGCAGCTAATATCTATGTTACATCTTTTTATCCTTAAAATATCTAATGGGTTTATGTTTTCTAAACTCGGCCCTTACTAAAAATACATCCGTGTTTGTTGCTGAAAGATCAGGCAGTGTACCATCCAGACTTTATTGAACAAACACACTTCTGAGTGAGACTGAAGGGAAATATGAGGGAAAAGTGCCTGCTGTGGACCTTTGCGTCTGATGTGGAATCGTGGAGAAAGCCGTGAAGATGATGGTGATGGGAAGTGGGAGACGAAGAATTATTTTCTAGAGACGTTTTTAGAGATTTTAAAAAGCTACTTGTGTATCAACTCAGTTCATAGATGATTTCACAGATACTCTTTTCTAGATGAAAATGCAGATCAAGGCTTTACTTAGAAGGCCCAGGGATCGCACAGGGTCCTTTGGGAGAAATAAAGGGAAGGAGAACATCATGTCACTGCCGTGCTTTTGTCTGTTAAGGAGAAATAATTAAGAAAGGCCTCTTGTGGCATCAGGTCCAACTTGATTGTGGGTCTCATTAAATTGACATAACCCTCTCTTCACATATTCAACTTATTGTCATAATGGCATGCAAAAATAATGATTCTTTTATGTCGACAGCACTTACCATGCTGGTACTTGACCATAATGATCACCTCGTTCAAGTCCTTTATTTAGGAACAGAAGCATAAAGACCCTAAGAGCCTTGTTCAAAGCCAGAGATCTATGTAGATCCCAAGACCAAACCAGAATCTTGATGTCATTCTTATTAGTTCTATTGGTCACAGTGTTTCCTACGGTCAGTGGGCTCTGTTTCATTCATTAGAAAAATCCTTTCGTGAATGAGCCTCGGTAGTTAGGTGTTCAGTCTCCTGTTTGGGGGCGCAGTCACCTTCCCAGCATTTGGAAGTCAGGGAGTGAGCATGAGGTCAGGAGACGGGAGCCAGCACACAAAGTGGTTGGGAATGAGGAGCGATGGGTGCACAGGCCCTCCCGTGACTGGGCTTGCCCACCTCCAAGCCACAGGAGCCATCCCCGTGTTGCCCAGTGAGCATATTATTGACTTACTCTTACCTGGGGCTGAGCACCTGAACTTCCCCATGGGCCAAAGCAAATAATTTTATTGTTACCCTTCTCCCTTAACAAGTCTAAAGAATACTTCTCCAGTGCGCATTTTCTGTCCCAAGACTGGCTGTTTTCCAAGATGACTGGGCTTGAGAATTCCAACTCTCTTCATGGAAAACAGCACTTTCTACGCACATAGGTGGGCCCTGTCTTCGGATTCCGTGAATGCAATCCATCATAGCACATGAATCTCATGTCATTACATTTGCTCATACCTGAGTTAGTTCATGTAAAAACAACTCCTTGCATGGATCTTTGATTGCAGACTCTACAGCAGATGCCAGCAATCCCAGTTGGGTTTCTTTATGATCCTTCTGTTAGCATGGCACCCACATGGCACCCTTACTTTCAACATCTTGAGCAAATGCTAGAACAAGACCACACACACAATGCGTTTGCCAAGAAACAATAAATATAATTAGGGAAAGTACAGTCTAAACACATACTTATAAAAAAAACATTTCTAACTGGGATTCTAATCTACAGACATAATGAATGAAGAGTCTTTTATATTATTTGGTAGCACAGTTTAATTTCTTGGAGCCAGGATGTCTGGAGAGTCAGCATCCCAGAGTGGGTACTTCCCTTAAACATTGCATAATCGAAAGCCCATTCAGTGACTATCCACAAACAATAAACTTTCCTGCTCTGAAGGTAAATTCAAGTCCCAAACTTGAAAATCACAGACCTTGTTTATAGCTTTCAAGTGTTAAGTTTTTCTGCTTTCTAATAATCAAAGTTAAAAATTTTTTTTTTTAAACCCCCAAAAACCTTGATGTCCACGATCAGCTGTTGCATATAGAAACTTTGAACTTTTGGAGAAGGCGAGCTATTTCAAAAGAACAATCAGGCCAAAGGGAAAGGGATCAGTCACAAGACTGAGACAGCAACAATAAAATGCACCACTCTGGCAACAATTAAGCCCTCCCGGTTTTACAGCCATAGTGCAGATTTTATATAGACCCCGTGGTTTGCATAATCAGCAAATTCCAGCTGTTCTTATCTACTTATTTAGTGCTTATGCTTTGGTTAGTCTGCTGGGGCTGCCATAACAAAGTACCACAGGCTGGGTGGCTTAAACAACAGAAATTCGTTTTTTCAGTGTGAGAGGGTAGAAATCAGAGATCAGGACGTTAGCAGAGTTGATTCCTTCTCCTTTTTTTGGTTGTTGTTTTTAAAGCAGTTTATTAGTGAAAAATTAGGGGGGAAATAAAAATCAACAGTAGTTTAATAAAATGAAGCACATATGACGGAATACCATGACACCATTAAAAATGATGTACTAGTGTGTTTGGCACAGCAGGATAGTCATGGTATTGTCAAGTGAAAAAAGTTACAAAACAGTATGTATAAGTTGATCCATTTAAAAAACCTGTCAATGCACAGGAGAGTCTGGAAGGCTATATACACCTAAGGAGCAGTTCTCCCTTGATGGTGGCATTATAGGTAATTTTTATTTTTTAAACTGTATTTTTTTTATACCAACACATCTGACTTGTATTATTAAGAAAGCATTAACAATTCTTCAAAAGTCGCCTCTGAAGTAGGGATGAGAGTGGAACTTAGCAACCTGGGGCACAGGGGTGTACATGTTGGTCTGATACCACGTTGATGGTTTGTCGGGGTGCTGGGATGTCAAACGGTCACGGTGCTGAGTTGAAACCCGGTTGCTAGAAGTGCTGACCCTTCTTCAGACTGGGACCCTTTCTTAGCAGCTCCCAACAGCCGCCCTTGCTCCTGAGGCCTCTCCCGTTGATGCGCAGATGGCTCTCTGCTCCGTCTGCCTTCATATGGCCTTTCCCTTGTGCATAGATGCCTGTGTCCTGATCTCTCCTTTATAGGGAGACTAGTCACATTGGGTTAGGGCCATCCTCATTACATTGTTGCAATTTAATTACCTCTTTAAATATTATCCCCAGTACAGTCACATTCAAGGTACTGGGTGTTACTGTAGGGGACATAATTCAACCTATAACATGTTTTTTGCTCCAGTTTTTTCCTTTATCTTGTTAATTTCCCTGGTAATGTCTTCCGTGTCTTTAACTAAATCAATGTAGGTATTGATATTAATATCATTTTGTATCCTCTCCCAGTTTATGCAATATAAAGTTTAAAACTCCATATAATATCCTGTAATCTTCATTATATCCTGTGGTCCTTTCTTTCAACAATAAATTATGAAAATATTAAATGTCAGAAAATATTACTCAGAAAGTTGGAGTATACTGTATATGTACAATCTATTGCATGAAATAAACGCACTGAACATTTTAATTACCCTTAACTTTCACTTTCTAGGGTGCACATAATATCTCCTGCTTTATAAATAAAAACACAATGACTACACTTATATCGAAATATTGGTGGGTACATTTAATTATCCTATAAGCTAAATTCCTAGAGAGGTAAATTACCGTTTCTAAGAATGTGAACATATTTAAGGCATTTAATATATTTCTTCAAATTGCTTTTCAGAAAGAAGTGCTTACACAGATTACACCACAGTAAGTCACCAGTAAAACTGTTGTTGGAAACAATAGAGTGACGGAGAGAAGTAGTGATTGTCATTAATGTTGGGAGGGTTGTCATTTAGAAGAATGATTGAGTTTGGGCTAAGTGACTGTACAACTGCTGATAACAGTATTACAAGCAATCAGTCAAAATTAAAGGAAGGCAGAAATCAGTTCTCTATAAGATGACCCTTCTAAAATCAGAGCTTTAAAAATGACCAAGTATAAAAACTTCCTTGTGATGTAATGAAACTCCTGTCACTGGAAGAATTCAATTTGTGGCTGTATCATAGTCTTTCAGAGATATTTCGGAGATATGCTCATGGCCCATAGCATTGGCAAAAGCAGGATAAATGGCTAAGATCTCCTACAGGTCACTGATTTCTGTCCACCCTCAGATACTTGGCTATGTTTTACTATGGTTTCATAGAAAATAACAGGAAATATTTCATTTATTGCAACATATTAAATTATACAAATTGTGCCAAAGGAAAATTTATAATATGATTAGATGCATGCCCCTTTTTTGTAACTACTGAAATCTTGGGAACATGTTTTTATTAAATTTAAAGATATCGATGGAACAGGAGATAAGGCAAGTTCAATGCAAAACTCAAAGGAAGCACATAAAACCAGCTTTTAAAAAAAATGTTTGAAGCATGTTTTTAATAGTGATATTTTATTATAAATCTTATATTTAAAGAATATGGTGAAAAAAGGAATGATATTGAATCTGTGTGTGGCTTCAAGAAAAAATGATTATTAAAAAGTAATGTGTTGTAAATATTACATTATTTCACCTTGTTTTCTCTAATCCCATGTTCCCTTAAGCTTTCCACATGTACAGCTGAGCCAGGGGTCCTAAGTACTCCAGCAAGGGGCAAGTCTGGTCCCCTTTGACAAGCAACTGAAAATGATTGGGCTTGAACATTCAGGCGTGGTAGGTGGAAGACTTTTCCTAAATTCCTTTGAAATATCAAGGATCAAGTCTGGAAGATACCAGTCATGTGTGTACAGCTATATTCTGTAGTGTGAGAAAGATGCTGCTTCCACAGTGACATTAAACATATAGACAATGGACTACTACTCAGCCAGAGAAAAGACGAAATGCTGCCATTTGTGACAACATGGATGGATACTGAGAATATCATGCCGAACAAAATAAGTTGGTCAGAAAAAGTTAGGAACCATATGATCTCACTCCTATGTGGGATATAAAACTGAAAGCAACAAATGAACAAACAAGAAAAACAAACAAAAACTCATAGACACAGACGAAAGTACGGTGGTGACCAGAGGAGAGGGGGTGAGGGGGATTCTAGTAAAAGGGTACAGGGGTCACATGTATGGTGACAGAAGATGATCTGACTTTGGGTGGTGGGCACACAATGCAATAGACAGATCATGTATCATAGAAATGCAAATATACTTGGAACCTATGTAGCCTTATTAACCAATGTTATCCCAATACATTTAATTAAAAATAAAATAAAATAGTTTTGCAGAATAAATTTTGTATTGGTTGAGAGTTATAAACAGTTGACAATGATATTGTAACAAAAATGTAAAAATCATTTCAATCTTCAGATTAATGTAAGGAGACACTTTTTAAAACATGGTTGTTATAATCCAGTAAAGATTCTGTTTATTTAAATAATAGAATTGTACATTTAATTTAAATTATAGAGTTGTACACTTAATTTTGATGAGCTTATTGTAGTGCTACTATTTAAAATCCCATTTATAAAAGTAGGTGTTTCCAACAAACGAGTGTCCGCGAGGGTGTGGAGAAAAGGGAACCCTCCGGCAATGTTGCTGGGAATGCAGACTGCTGCCACCACTGTGGAAAGCAATATGGAGTTTCCTCAAAAATTAAAAATGGAACTGCTTTATGACCCAGTGATTCCACTTCTAGAAATATATCAAAAGAAACCCAAAACACTAATTCGAAAAAGTACATGCACCCCTATGTTCATTGCAACATTATTTACAATAGCCAAGATTCGGAAGCAGCCCAAGGGCCCGTCGGTAGATGAGTGGATAAAACAGCTGTGGTACATTTACACAATGGAATATTACTCAGCTGTGAAAAAGAAGGAAATCTTACTTTTTTTGACAGCATGGATCGACCTTTTTCATTATGCTGAGTGAGATAAGCCATTCAGAGAAAGACAAGTACCATATGATTTCACTCGTGGAATCTAATGAACAAAATGAGCTAACAAAATCAAAACAGCCTCATAGGTACAGAGAAGATCCTGACAGCTGTCAGAGGGGAGGGGGCTTGGGGGGCTGGGTGAAAAAGGGGAAGGGATTAAGCAAACAAAGGACAAAAGCAGACAGAAAACCGTATGGTGATTGCCAGAGGACAGGGGGATGGGGGGACTGTAAGGGGGGGGGAACGGTGATGGAGGGCACTTGACTTTGGGTGGTGAGCACACGATGCAACATACAGATGATGTATTACAGAATTGTACACCTGAAACCTGTATGATTTTATTAACCAATGCCACCCCAATAAAGTCAATTAGGAGAATAGGTGTTTCTGTCGTGGCAGGGGGAGACGATAATTTGGTAAAGATGTGAGGGCCAAATCTTCCTGGGAGCATAGAAGACAAATCTGTTCATTGCTGGCTCTATGGTCTCAAAAGGCTTTTAAAAACCATGTTAAGTTTTATGTTCATCATTTATAAACAGGAAAAATAATATTGGTGACATAATTTTGAAGAGAAGGTTTAATCCTAGAATATAATCAACACCCTATAATTGCAAATGCTTCTGGTACCAAAAATATGCTATAATATCCTCTCTGGAGATGCCTTAAAATATGCAAAAAATTTAAAAGGTTTTTGTTTTTGATTTATATGATTAATTTCAAAGAATTTTGACAAGCAATATACAGCCTGTGCTTCTAGTCTTTCCAATGGATGCTTTAAAAACTGAGGGCTGAAGGGGCAGCTTAATCCTCTGCCTGGGTCTCAGCAGCTGCTGGGGACGCAGGGAACAAAGCGAAACTCCCAGACTGGGCGGTTATGAAGCACAAGGCCGGGTATCACTCTCTACTACTTGTGAGGAGGAAGGGGTTGGATAAAGGGAAGCCTGGTGAATAATGGACATTGAGAATTATTCAAAATGTATTAAACATGTATCTTGGCCAAACATTTTTGTTGGAAACCTAGTTCAGGATGCAATTAAACGATGAGATTTTTAACTTAAGAGGGAAATTAGTGAAAATACTTTTTAAATTAGACTACACATGTCATTATTTACATAACAAAATAAATGAGGACATGTCCTAAAGTAACCCCATTATTTCTTATTGGTGAAAAAGTAAAACCTAAAAAATAAGAAAAAAATCTGGATATGAGAGTTACTTATGATGTGATACAGCTGTGGAAGATGAAATAAAGCTAAACTCTTAGAAACTCTAGGATAAAACAATTCAAAACTACATAGAATCATTTGATCAATTTAACAGAAATAGCATGCATTAATATGTCAATACCACACATGAGTTTATTTTATATGTTACATATTCACTGATTTAAATATAGTTTAGATTATAGCAGTCATTTAAATATACCAAATATAAAGATTCTATGTTATTTTAAAAGGAATTTGGCTTCGAATTCTTGGTCTGAAGCTCCCAAAGTTAGGAAAAGCCTGCTATTCTCCAGTTAAAAACATTTTTACAATTATTGGAAGAAGATATTCAATTGAAAAGAAGAGAAAATCAATAGCTCACATAAATTTTAAGTACATAAGGATAGACTGCTATGGAATATTCCATCTTTATCAGAGTGCTAAAAATATAGACGAAGGTTGGGAAAGATTCTTCAAATAAAAAAAATAAATGAATAGATTAAGTATATGTGGTTTCTGTGTGGCAGAATTATAAGTACCGTATTGATGGGAAATTAATTCCTACTCTTTCACTGTCAACAACAGAGACACTATAAATATTTCCCTAAAATCAAAGCTGCCAGATATGAAATCCTAAATTGAAGACACACATCTGGAGATAAGCTTGTACAGATTTGCATCGTGGTACAAACACACACAACCGTGCATTCTCTCTTCCCTGGAGAAGAAAGCAGCACTGGGCGGACAACTGAGAGAGAAAGGAGATGGGAACCGAAATTTCATGTCCCGACCCTGAAATAAACCCTGCAGAGGCCGGAGGAGGCGAATGTGGGAGCCCTTCCTGCCGTCTGAAGGGAATTAGATAGAGTGAAACTATCTTTGACCACTTTGGGACTCGTCATATCCGCAGCCTAATAGCTGTGCCCTGCATCAGACCTTGTAAGATTTGGGTACAATTCCCTCTTCCCTCTCCTCACGGCCCCTGGGGGTGGAGAACCTTCTTCGCCTTCCCTATGCTGGCGAATTGAGAGGCACGAAGGAGCCAAGAACACCAAGCGAACAGAGGCGGCGGCGAGGGGGTGGCCCAGGCAGGCTGAGTGGGCCTGTGTCCAGAGAAGCAGGAGGCAGCCGGGATAGGGGTCATAAGAGGGAATGTTCGAGAAGACTTGGGCTCCCCACTCATCATTCTACAGTGGGTTGGAAACGCCTGGACTCCCCAGGGGAGAAAAACACGGGGTGAATAGATAGAGGCTTTTTCTGCATCTCACTCCTCTTTCCCAAGGAGAAAACAGGACCCAAATAATGTCTGCGGGAGAGACTGGGAATTCGGAATTTTCTGTGAGCAGGAATCATCCTTCTTTCCCGGATCTTTCTGTTTTAGCAGTGCTGGTCCAGTATCATTCCTCGTTACAGAAAGATTACAGTGGCTGCTCTGCACTTTTGGGGGACGTAAGAGCTATCCATGGCGCTGGGTGGTTGGAAGTCCAGTTTTTGCCTAGGGGGTCACATTGATTTCCCCAATAAGACTTATCTGGAAGAAAAGATGATATTCTGGCCTACTATCTGTTTCACTCTTGTTTTATCTCTAGATTAGAGTTGGATTAGAAAGTGGGGTGGGGAGAGAAAGGTTGATTAAATATACCCTTCTACTGTAGTATTTATCTGCTCCCCCCTTGGCCAACTGCACTGGAGGTAGAGTGCACTTCACCCCGTCTTTGCTGGGCTTGGCCATGTGCTTGCTTTGGTTAGTGAAATAGGGGAGGAAGTGATAATGGGCCAGGGAGAAAACTTTAAAGGCTGTTTTGTGTTTCCTAGTCTCCTCCTGGATTTCCGCCACCTGCCATGAAAAGAGCAGATCCCAATTAGCTGCCGGGCCCTGCTTCCTTGGCGGAGGCTTGGACTCGCCCTACCTCCTGCAGCTCTAGCTGGTCCTGCACATCCATCAGAAAAGTGCAGTGTTTTGCCGTATGATGCAATTAAACCTCCCACAAAGATCCTGGAACCTCAGAGGCAATGCCAAGGAGTTGCCGGGGAACCTAATGTGCGCTAATAAGCCAGTTCCAGTTGCTGTTTACTGCCAAAAAGCACCAGGGAGCGAGAAGCAGGCCTCTCCCTTCCCACCAACGGGTGGGAAGTCACCTACAAGGATGCGTCCTTTTCTATGGCGGCTGGAGACTTGTGAACCTTGAGGGCTAGGGCAGGACTGTGAAGAGGGGGATGCGCATGGAGGTGTGCGCTGGGCTGCCACCAACTAACCATTCGGATTTGGTCTGGGAATTCTCAGAAAAGGTCAAGCGGAAGAACAGCAATGAGCTAGTTCAAGGAGGTCATATTAGCTTCAAGTCAGAAATTTAATTCAGATGTAGAAATAGAGTGTATTACTTAGGCACGCTTGAATAGTAAACTGTGGATCACCTGCCCAATGCATTTTAAAGCACATTACAATATCCCAAGTCTGACACTTTTTAGAAGTCCTAAAGAAAGGATTTCCTAATGTCATTTACAATAGAAAGAATCTGAGGCCACTTATCATGGGCGCGACTTAGTGGTTGTCAGTGGCAGCTGCTCCTCTGACCTGTTTCTGGCTGTGCTCAACCATCTTTTTCTCCCTGGTTTACAGATTCACTGCCATCCCCACTGGGCATACTCAACTGTTCTGGGATCTCAGATATTATCAGGAAATACCTAAGGAAATTGTTCCCATGATCTGGTCAGCAACCGTATTTCTTCTAGGTACAGCTACGGCTTTAGAAGTCAAACCAACAGGCAACTTTTCCTTTTTGAGATACATTTCCTTACTGTGTACTGTTCAGCCAGGAAAACATTTCCCTAATGGAGGAATGAAAGGTGAGGTTTCTTAAATGTTGACATGTTGACTGCTGTGACCTGAATGCTTGTGTCCCCATGAAATCCATGTTGAAATCCTGTGGATGCCGAATGTGATAGTATTAGGAGATGGGGCGTTTGAGAGGCTCTGCCCTCATGAGCAGATTAGTGTCTTATAAAAGAGGCTTCAATTCCAAGGCCCCTTCCTCTAGGTGAAAACATAGCAAGAAGGCACTAGCTATGAATCGGGAGAGTCCTCACTAGAACGTGACCATACCCACACTTTGATCTTGGACTTCCCAGTCTCCAGAGCTGTGAGAAATAAATTTCTGTTGTTTATAAGTTACCCAGGCTGTAGTATGTTGTTATAGCAGCTCACCCTGACAAAGACATTGATACAGTCCCATTCTTTTAAGCTCAATGTCTTCCTGCTTTTTAACTGAGATGTGGATTCAATAACATTAATCTTATTTTTAATTCAGTGACCTACTTTCACCTTTTATGCTGTCTGAAAAAAACACGCACAAAAAAGTGAGCTTGTCTTCTTCAGATGAATCACATTTAAGCCTCTGGGCTTCCGAAAACAATATAAATAATAGTCAATTTACTCCCACGAGGCATGGAGCTCATTAAGAAAATGAAGAACACACACATGAAACAATCTTAACAGTCACCTAATGCTTTGTTGGCAAAATTAACCCTATTTATTATTCTATCATCAGTAAAATCTGAAATATTGAACGCACCGAGCATTTTTTAGTTTCACAAGCTAAGCAGAAGAGTGAACATGAAGTACTTATTACAACAGCATCGGAAAATTTCTGTTTTCAAGCAAACCTTGAAGGTGACGCCATCATGGGCTGAAATGCTCACGCTGTTGTAACACCCATTTTACATGTCAGTGTCTGAACAATGTCATTGCCAACTACACCCCTCTAGGAATTCGCCTAGGTGTTGGCTCCGGTCATGTCAGCAGACAGGGCTGTCAGCACTGCTGCTGGGCAGAGGAGGGCAAATACTCTACTCTCTGCATGTGACACTCGCCTTGTGAACTCAATGTCCACACTGCAGACACATCGCTCAAGCTTATCTCTTGCTCTGAAGAGGAAGCCACTGAAAAGCACTCTTTTCTTGGTCATTTAAGGATTCAAAAAGAGAAAGGAGAAAAGTTGAGGATTATAAAATTATAATTTTCTTGTTTGTAATGGAAATGCAAGAGAGTCAGAATGGGGATTCTGAAGATGAGTCACCAAGTGTCAAAATGTGGCTCTCCCACATAAAGACGGCTTTAAGAGGTAATACATTTTTGTTGGCCATTCACTGTTCTACTTTCCATTAAGTTATCTCAAAATACTTTGTCAAATATGGAGTACTTTTAGTAGTCTTTATTTTAATTTTCTGTTAAAAATATTTTGATTAGTTGAAAATGTAGGCATTCTTGGATGCCTATAACAATGCAGGTTACATAAATATGGCTACTCAAGACATGGAGAATCCTACATGCAGCAAAATATGTATCAGGATGGTCAAGGGGTGGGTCAGATGCTGCCTGGTTTCATTTTGAACTTGGAATGTTTGGAATGTATATAAAAGTGTTCACCCTTTAAAAAATCCTTAGAGATGATTGCTGTCCCTTATACCCTTGAAAATGTTATATAATCACTTATTTTTGTTTTACACCATTTAAGAGGAGATATTTTCAAGAATATATACAACACAGATATTTGGCACTTCTGATATAAAACTTAGCAGCAAGAATATGTGAATATGTGCAGTAAAAGTAAAACGCTGACAAGAAAAATGTGTAGCTCCAATTGCAAATTTGAAAATGAATACAATTACTTCATATAAGATCTCAATATTATTTAATAGCATTCCTATACTTAAAATTAAAAATAGGAAAATAACACGAAAGCAATATACTGAGCTTTTTGAGTTACAGAGAAAGTTATATATGTCACCTGCATAATTTATTGTCTTAATTTAGATTCTCCATAGGATAAAATTAGCACAAAGGGCAAGGAATAAAAAAAATAAAATTATATTCTTAGAAAATTGTCAACATTAACACATTGTTTGCAGGTAGTTTTTATAGCACGCTCTACTACCAGTCAACGTAAAACCTATAAATACGTTTCCCGCATACAATGTGTTAACATTTTTTGAAATATTTGCATAGGCTTATGAATTTTCTAATTGATGAAATTATTTTTAAAATTAGACTAAGAACACCATTTATATTAAATTTAAAAAGTTAAATTAATTATATGTTTGGATTTTTATAAAATACAGACATTCCCTGACTTACGGTGGTTCAACTTATGATTTTTTTCAACTTCTCAATGGAACAAAATTAATATGCATTCAGTAAACACCAGCTAGGCTAAGTTATGACATTTGGTAGGTTAGGGGTATTAAGTGCATTTTCACTAACTATATTTTCAACTTACGATGACTATCGGATGTAACCTCATCATAAATCAAGAAGCACATGTATATCGTTTTAAACTTTACTTGAATTTATAATTCCTATGACTTTCCTGCAGAAACATAACAAAAGAGTGTAGAAAATTAGCAAATACTAAACTATATTGATAATTTACCTTTCTAAGTTTGTACTTTTTAGAAACAGTATATATATCTAATGCATGTTGATTCTTTGGCTTATCAGTTATAGTGCACTGTGCAACAAGAAACAAAATAGTTGTTTCTTGAGCATTCATATTTATAAGACTACAGCTAAAGATTACGTTTCTATACTGATATTTAGCTACCCTACAAGCAATTAACATTAGACAATAATATGCTATCAAAACAACCTATTTATACCGAAAAATCAAAGTAGAGCTACTATTTGTAAACTTCTATACAAAATGTAACTCTTCAAGTGGAAGTAAAATATAAAATTCTTCTATTTACTATTCAATCCCCACAGGATATCAATTTTTGTTGTACTGAGAAAGAAAGCTGTTTTGTGTTGGAAAACTGATTCAAAAAATAATTAGAGTAAAAACACACCGGTATAATATTTGCCCTTTCAACACCAGCACAGAGCGAACAAAGCTTTCCTAAAGAAGTGACATTTGAACTGAGATGTGAAAGACAAGGAGGAATTTACCTTGGAGAAGAGAGAATGGTTGTAAAGAAGAGGGATTTCTAGGAAAATGGAACAGATAGCAAAGTCTCTCTGAACGGAGGGAACACAGTGAAGAAAAGCTAATATGAGTGGGGCGAAGAGTGAGTGGGTGCTTAGTGCAAAATATGACCTCTGAGGTCAGCAGGGCCAAATCATGCAAGGCCTTCTGGGCCACGTGGAAAAGTTCTGCTCTGTAACCATCGAACAATGAGAATCGATTGAAGAGTTTCAAGCAAAAGATGTCTTTTAATTCTCAACGTGGAGATATCCATTCGGCAGTCGGAGCAGCGTGTCAGATGCTCAGAGAAGAGGTCCCAGGGGTGGATGTGAATTTGGGAATACTAGTTTGTGGCTTGAATCAAAGCCATGCGTATAAATGAGATGGCTGAAGAGAGCATAGAATGAAAAGAAAACAAAACCAGGGCCCAAACCTTGGAAAACTAGCCCTTAAAGGTTCAGATAAGGGGAGAATGGGAGAGAAAATGAGCGGCCAGTAAGACAAACAATGACAGACAAACAAGACAAAATTGAAGGCAGACCCAGGAAACAGTGGAGGTCGAGAGTGACAAGAATGGGGTGTATTTAAAAGTCTGATAGTCTAGTAACGTTGGATATTGTGGGATGTCGGCCGAGGCAGCCACTGCGAACTCTCCACCAGGTTTGGGAGCACCCTCGAGTCATTAGGCCTTAGCACTGGCCGTGGGGAGACACTATGGGAGAGGACACCTGTGGTAGTGACCCAGATGCAGGTACGGAGGTGGAAACATCAAGGCTGGCAAAGAGACACAATGTCCAAGACGTTTGGCTGTGAAGAGTCGGGAAGGTAGGGCAGGGCCTGGCCGAGTGCGTTTGGTGGCGGGAGAGATGATTTCATTTTTGCTTTAGGTATTAAAGACTTGGGGGTGTTTAATGCTGACGGAGAAAGATCTAAGTAAAAGGCAG
Organism: Miniopterus natalensis; assembly: GCF_054644295.1. Classification (NCBI taxonomy): domain Eukaryota; kingdom Metazoa; phylum Chordata; class Mammalia; order Chiroptera; family Miniopteridae; genus Miniopterus; species Miniopterus natalensis. The sequence goes on along the minus strand of NC_142086.1, from coordinate 81,928,860 downwards.
AGGAACAACAGTGAACACTTTCAAGGCCTAGAGAGAAGGTGGCTTCAGTGCACAGATGGAGGGATGGGTTTAGATCCGTGGGACCGTCATTTTTTACAAAAGAGTAAAAGGTCAGGCTGGATGCAGACTCAGGAAGGGTTGTGGCGGGCCGCTCATCCCAATTCCGGCTCTGCCTCTGTCTCCTTGACTTTGGAAATTGCCCATATTTTCAGGGCCTATTCCCTTATGTGTAAATGAAAGCAATTGGGTTGGATAACTTAATAGAAAGGTTTAGAGATGTTTTCATTTGGTTCTAATTTTACTTCCCTGAGGCTGGAACTTCAGACATTGTTTCTCTCAAATACTTTTAAAAAGCTTTTTGTGAGGTATAGTAGATATATAAAAAAAACTGCGCATATTAAATGTATGCATTTGGTAAGTTTGGACATCCCTACACCTCACCTTTGACACTGTTAGGATGACTGCAATTTTAAAAAAGGGAAGAGTTGGCAAGTATGTGGAGAAGAGAAAATGCTTGTGTATAGTTGATGGGAATATAAAATGGTGCAGCCACTATGGAAAACAGTCAAAAACTAAAAATAGAGCTATCACATGATCCAGCAATCTTACTTCTGGGTATACAGGGTGGAGTAAAAGTAGGTTTACAGTTGTTTGTATGAAAAATAATATAATAATTAATAAATGACAATACAAGAATAAACTCAGTGTTTCATGTACTCACAACTGTAAATCTACTTTTGCCCCTCCCTTCATATGCAAAGAAAGGAAAGAAATTGGGATTTTGAAACAGTATCTGCACGCCCCTGCTCATCACAGCATCACCCACAAGAGCCAAATTCTTAATACGTTATGAACACATGGGGCTTTCATTAAAGACTTTTAAGGATCCCAAGTAAAATTGTATTAATGATTGTTCAAATTAGCTGGTTTACAGGGCAGCAAGTTGTCCACAATATTGTTAAAAAGCAATAACAATGATTAAATCATTTTGTACCACAATTGTAGAACTTAAGTCTCTGGCTTCAATATTTCAGAAAAGGAGATTACACGATTCATGTTGCCTCCTAAATACATTTAAAGCCATCACAAAAGACATATAGTGGTGTCCTGTGGGCTGGGTATCCTTACCTTTGCTTCTTTAGAGTGTTGTTACAGCTGAGTCCATTTCTGAGGGACCCAAATGGAGGCCCTACAATCACCGTCCCCACTACAGGCCTCCCTGGATTCCTTAGGGTGTCAGCACCAGCACTGCCTCTTGGAGAAATAGATGTGTCTTCTTATCTTAAAAGAGCAAAAAATAGCAGCATTGACGACAAGGTCCCCTCTCCCCCTCCCCAAGCAAGGGGCTGATGACCCAGCGGCCCTTTCTGACACAGCAGCACTGACTCTCCACGCCTCCTCTTCGCAAATTGTCTTTGAATTCCCCTTCTAATTAGCATTTCTCTGAGAATCAGACCCCCCCAAAAAATACCAAAAAACACCCTTTGATCAGCATTATGGATACGCAACTTATTTTACTTGATACTAAAGACCAAATAGGCTTTAAAAGGGTTGCTTGAACACAATTTTCTCGGCACTTGGCGAATAAAACTGATCAGATTATTTCCTATAAAAAGTTACTTTCACATTTGAAAGTCTGTAATTCTTAATTTTTAAAAATTAGAAATGTGTGGAGAGCTTACCCGAGTAATTTGGAAGTTTTCTACATTCTCATTTTACCGCAAGCTACTTTTTATTTTACCTTTAGGCGCACGTGGTGGTTTTGAGCCAGGATGGAAGTGCCTGGGGCCCTGCAGGAAATTTGCCTCTGGCGTCCCCCTGGTTTCTTTGGCAGGTTCCTTCTGAGCGGCTGCGGAGAGGGCGCCGCCGAGCTGAGCGGGCACGTCCGGGAGCCGGTGCAGCTCAGGCACCAGGGGGCAGGCTTGGATCACAAAAGCGCGCTGGCCCTTGCCGGCCTCCAGGCAAACATCTCTGTAAAAGGAGGTGAGATCGATTTTTACAAATGGGATCTTCGCTAAGAATGAGCCATTTTGTATCATGTCCACAAATTCAAGAGGTTATAGTTCATATAAAAATTTACATTTTATATTTTTGTAAAATAAAACAAACTTCCTCAATTCCAGTTTTTATTTTAATTTTACTCATATATTATGGCACAAATAATGTTTTGTTTTGTTTGTTACAGATAGTAACTGCTCTGTAAATGATAACTGTGTGTAATAATTTTTTGGGGGGTAAAAATAACAGAATACATAGAAAATTATAGGCTAGTGGCAAAATAATTTGTAATCTTAGGTCTTTTAAAATATTTAATTTTTTCTTTATTTATTTTATGATGGACAATTTAGAAATTAGTGAATACACAATATTCAGATGATGCATTATAGAACTGTACACTTGAAATCCATATAATCTTATTAACCAATGTCATCTCAATAAATTAAATAAAATTAAAAAAAAAAAGAAACTAGTGATATACAAATAATAAAATACTGCAGCCTTCAAACCAACATTCAATGAGAACCACTGTTACCATTTGGTGTACTTCTTTAAAGATATACTTTTAAATCAAGATGCTTCTATCTATCCCAATCTACCTGCTTCTATTTTCACTTAACTTATTGTTGACAATTTTCCTAGCATGGGATATTCTTTCATATTGTGATGTGTAGTAACTTTACAATATTATATTATATCAACATGCATAATTTATATACTCTTGATAATTTTAAGTCATGTAGATTATTTACAACTTTTTGATAAGTTCTCTTAAAATAAAAATATAACTTACTCTTGGTTTCCCAAATTGATGGACCATAATGCACATAGTCTTTATAGTCAGAACGTTTTTTATACACTGAGAACAACATAGTTTACCTTCAAAGTGAAAGATTAATTTTAGGTAAGGATAGTATACTAATTTACAGCCTCTTGAAGAAGGGTGAATCACAATTTAGAGGTGAATTCCCACACTCATTTTAGGTATTACCTAATTCTCTTTCCTATGGCATTACCTCAAATCACATTTAATGACCACTTGCCAAAAGAAAACACTTGAAATGTGGTTCCTCACTGCGACTAAGAATATGATAAATTTACCTTCCTCTCATTATGTAAGTCATCCTCATTTAGTGCCAATGAACAGCACCTTAATGGAATATTTCCCACATTTCAGGGGGGTTTTCTGTGTTCGGCCTGTACATGTCAGTGCCAGTGAAAACTACAGTGATTAAAATTACTCCTAAACATACAAGAGTTAAGCTATTGAGGACTATTCTGGTTTTGGGAACAAGTCAGCTTTCAGGTGTTTGTGCTGAGATGGATTGTGTAAATAATTATTATACAATCAGTCATGACAATCAGTGTGAACTTGGGCAAGTTGTTCAAAACATTTTTATAGCCCAGATTCCTCTCTTGAAATGCAGGATTGGCCAGAGCTGTCTTTGCAAAGTTACTGTGAGCTTTAGCAATGGCTGTTTAAAATGTGCCGCCAGGCCCCCATTAACGACAGTGCTCCAAACTCTCACATTAACAGTGGACAAACTGAGATTCACACGTGATATAAACCATCCCCCTCCCTGTCAGCATCGAGAGAAAACACAGGCATCAGTTATAAGGTCCTGTCACTTCTAGATTTCAACCCCAATTTTGGTGAAGGGGATCCCCACACTGGAGTTATGACCTGCCTTCCCAGACCTCTTTGCCTTCATTAACAAGTGGTCAGGAAAGAGCTCCAGGCCCTCATACATTGCTGGTGGGATGGAAAATGGGGCAGTCATGCTGGCATATAGCTTGACAGTTCCAGAGGATGGTAAACATAGAGTTACCATATGGGCCAGAAATTTCACCCCTGAATATATGTCCAAGGAAAATAAAAACATACATTCACACAAAATGGGAACATCAAGGTCCACAGCACCATGATTCAGAATCACACACAAGTAGAAACAACCTAAATCTATCAACTGATGGATGGACAATAGTGAAAATGTGGCTTATGCTTAAAATGAAATCTTGCTTGAAAATAAAAAGGAACGAATGATTGAAACATGTTACACTGTGGATGGACCTTGAACACATTGTGCTAAGTGAAAGAAACCAGGACAAAATAATGGCATATTTTATGGTTCTTTTTATATAAGATGTACAGAATAGGTAATTCTATAGAGACAGAAAGTAGATTAGGGTTTCCTATGGTTGGGAATGGGGAGGTTGGGGTGTGGGAGGAGAAATAGATTTTTAATAAGCCATTTTTATGAAACATATGCTCAGCTTTACCACTATAAGAGAAATAGCTGATTATAGTTACTTTTACAATGCTCTCCTATTAAAAATTATTTTAAAATTCTATTAAAATTATGACTAAAACAATAATGAATAAACATGATTGTTATATAAGCCCAGATATATAGGCAATCAACATGAGATAGGAATTATTAAAGCTACTAAAATATTTGTAATATAAGTGGCATAATTAAGTGCTTGTAGGTTTATTATGCAGTTGATGTAATTTTCAGAAATAACTTCATTATTTTACTTTTTCACTCATGTATGCTTGTGGCTGTCTAATTATTTACTAACTTCATATTTTAAAATTTCTAACTTCACAAATATTAACTAGCAAGTCAATTAAAATCTAACCTTCACCTCCAAAAACTTCTATAGTTCAAAAACATAATTTTTCAAAAAAATGTTTTAAAATGTCATATATTCAATTAAAATATATCTGCTATGTTATTTTATAAAACAGGGATAAACATAACAAAATATAGCATAAGTTTTAAGTTTTCATTTTGAAGAATGTTTTTGTCATTAAATACAGTTTCTGCTTTTTGCAGTACCTCTTTTTTGTTTTAATACTCATCTGAGGGTATTTTTTCCATTGCTTTTCAGAGAGAGTGGAAGGGGGAGAGAGAGAGAGAAACATTGATGTGACAGAGACGCATCGATTGGTTGTCTCCTGTGTGCACCCTGAAGTGGGCCGGGGGTGGAGCCTGCAACGGAGGCAATACCTCTCAATTCTCTTATCTTCTCTGCCAGCATCCCTCCCGCCCAAAGTGTACAAATTATGACCACCTTTCCCCCTTAGTGTATGTGGTATCTTCATAATACTAAATGATAGAAAAGCAATAGAATTTTTAAATTTGTTTGTGGTAAAAAAAAAAAAAAATCAGTTAAAAATGGAAGAGCAATTTAAAAGTTTCATTAGAAAGATTTTTTTTTTTCAATTCCAAGGGTTCATAAATATCTCTTGTTCATTTTCAGTAATACCTGTCAAACCAAGGGCATCCTGTAAGTGAAGTCACCACAGAATTAACACACACACACCACACACACTTCTTACTTGTGAAAACTTGTCTGAGTGATTTGTTTGGTAGGATGTGTCACTACTAAATTTGGTCTGATGTAGAATTGAGGTTTGAAGTGACACATATTTCCTGTATTCTCGTTAGCCAGAAATTTCTGTTGGGCTTCCCCTCCTTTTCTAGTCATCTGTAGAAGAAAGAAGAGGACAGGGACTCTAGAAGACACCAGAAGAAGCAGAAACGATTGTCTCATTTTATTCAAAATGCACTGTCTAGCTGTCCTAGCTATATTCAGGGTCTGCATCAAACTCCTTCCTGAGGAGGAACACTGGCCCAGGAACTCTGGACCCAGGAAAGAGCAGTAGGAGGCCACTAAACACCCCTGATTGTGTTTGAGGCTGAGGCAGGCTTGCAGAGACACTCGCTAGGATGGTACAAAGAAGCAGGGGCAGGGGAGTAATAGGCCTATAGGATAAAGAAAGTGTTTGGCTGCTAGTACATGAAGACAAAATACAATACCTTTACCTCTATATGACCAATCAAAAGGAAAGATGGGAGCTACATGGTCAATTACATTTGTCCAGGGGAGGAATAGGTGTATAAAAATCGTACACTTGTAGCATCCTGTAGCATCTTTACTGCTTTGACATTCAGATCCTCTGCTGTCTCAGTGGTGGCTAGTCTTTCTTCCTGAGAGCACAATAGTCTGGGACTCTAGACATTTTCTCTGACTGAAAATATCTCCTTGTTCTTAAGAGAAATATTAACATTGAGCTCATTGAAGTAATCTTAGCTTTTAAATCAGGCTTTGTGGTGTAAGGGCTTGGAGAATTTTGAATTTCCCAGCCCCATTCAGAAAGCAGCTCTTGGTTGTATAAATTTTTCAACACTGAGCAGCCCAGGGGAAAAGTAAACAAAAAGTGTGGGTGAAAGTCAAACCTTCTCATCAGTTTCTCAGAAAACTGGAAGCCTACTGTTAAGGACACATACCAGTACTGGGTTTTACTGTTTGTTATCTGACGAAGGTCTGCCTCATGGATGGCATAGATCCTGGCACGAGGGAACTTATCATACAACTACAATTCTTTGTTGTTCAGCATAGGTGATGGAAACAAACACTAATAAACACTGTTGTTTATTTTTATAATTTTGTGACTCATGTTTATCTAAAAGGGGGAGTGGTCTGAAGCCAGACTTTCAAGTGGGGAATCCCTGACCTCCTGCCTTTTAAAGGAAATTGAAACTGTCACCTTTTTACAGCTTGCCATCCTGGCTCACCTATCTGAACCTACACTATCAGGATCACTTCTTTCTATTGAGACATCATCTCTAGAATAATAAAATCTCCATTCTTCTCACACACTCTCATACTCTCACACACAAAGTGCTATGGCTTGAGTGAGGCCATAGAACAGGAAGCTACAGATGTGCTGAATTAATGAGACAGAAGGGAGAATCTTTGTACAGAGAAGACAAGGGGCAGAGAGGTCACCCAAATCAGGACCGTTTTCTGTCCACATACTCATTCAGATAGGTCATGACTCAGAAAACACCTCATTGAGCAAACTGAGGCTCTGGTGACCTCACTAGATTCCCTGGTGACATGGGATATCAAACTTAAGTATGAATACTTCATCAGAAATTATATTTCTGGAGAATTCTGAAAAGGAGTGCCAGGCAAAAAAATAGTGAAAAGTTGTTTAATATTACATTTTAAAAATATTCTAATTGATATGCTTAAAGGTATCATCTCTGTGTCAAAAAGTGAAGGTCCAAAGTTTACATGAAATACTAGGTCATAGCATTATGTATGCAGATGATGGAATGAGAATAGCCTTCATACAATTAAGATAATCCAGCTTTTTTTTGGGTTGATTTTTTAAAAACAATAAGAAATTAAAACATTTATTTATTTATGAAAAAGTTTTGAAGAAATTTTAGACAGCCAGGAGTAAAAGAAAAGCATTACCTTTATAGTTTTCTGATCTTTGTACATGAGGCTTAATGAAATACAAGTTGTATTTATCTATTTTATATTGTTATCCCTTGATAACTAAATCATACTGATGAGAAAGTATTGCTTTATGATTTTTCTCTGAATATGATGAGTCACTAGGTGTAGAAACAAATGATTAATTACCACCTACACACTACCACCCAGTTATTTTGAAAATGCTCCCTCTAATTTTTCAGATTTTCCACACTGGAAGGAAATTCCATCCATTGACTTGAAGAAGAGCAATATTCTAAAGAAAATTCTCAAGAAAGATGCTATTCAATTCTTTGCAATTACCCTTTGTTTTCTGAATTTGTTTTTGAAGGGACTTTTCTTGCCCTTACATACATGCACACCTCTTAGTCTATAAATTGTAGGTCTATGGTAAAACACTGTGTTAGGAAATAAAAGGATTTTAGGAACCTATGATCAGATAGTGAGACTAAGGTGTCAAATAAAACGATTAGGGTGAATTTCATTGGGGATTTCCATAATAACCTAAAATATGAAGTCATGGTATAAAACTACCCTTTAATAAGTATTCTCCAGTTTTTTTTCACATTAAATTCTATATTCTCTGTCTGCTGAATTTATCTACTTTCTGACATTTGACATAAGCAGCAGTTAAGATTCTAACAGTTAAGTCCTAGGGCTGGGAAGATGTAGAAAGGTCAAGGGAGTCTTGAATTCCTGTGAATCACTATTACAGTGCTGGGATTCACACTAGGGAAGACAATGCACTGTGTATTTCCTACATCATTCAACAAGTACAAATACAAGAAAAATATTAAAAGTATGAGAAATAAAAAAAGAAGAAATGAAACTTTTTTTATTTTAAAATGACATGATGATAGTTAGGAAACCATATACAATATATAACCCACACCCAAACCCCAAAACAAACAAAAAACTGGAACAAATAAGCAAGTATAGCAATTTAAGAATACAAGATCAATACCAAAAGACAAATTCTTTCCAATATACCAGCAATAAACAACTGAAATTTGGAATTAAAAAAGAAAAATCCTAGCATTTACATTAGCAACAAGAATCTATAGTACTTAGATGTAAATCTAACAAAGTACGTTCAGATTCTCTGGCAGAAAACTCCAAAACACTGGTGAAAGTAATCAAAGAAGATAAAAAATAAATGGAGGTAACCTATCTTCATGGATTGGAAGACTCAACCGATCCTGGGTTTCCTCCTGCCATCCATAGTTCACTTGTTAATCTTTTTTTTTTTTTTAATTTATCTTTATTGTTGAAAGTATTACAGGTGTCCCATTTTTCCCCCCCAATTGACCCCCTGCACCTCGCTCCCACCCCCTCCCCAGGCCTTCACCCCGTCATTGTCTGTGTCCATGGTTTATGCATATAACTTCTTTGGTTAATCTCTTCCCACCCTCCACCCCCCTTCCCTCTTCCCTGTGAAATATGATCGTCTGTTACATGTGTCAATGTCTCTGGATCTATTTAGTTCATCAGATTCTTTTGTTCATTAGCTTCTTGTTAAAGAAGACCCTTCAACATTTCCTGTAGTGCTGGTCTGGTGGTGATGAACTCCTTTAGCTTTTCCTTGTCTGAGAAGCTCGCTATCTGCCCTTCAGTTCTAAATGATAGCTTTGCTAGGTAGAGTAATCTTGGTTGTAGTTCCATGTTTTTCATCACTTTGAATATTTCTTGCCACTCCTTTCTGGCCTGCAAGGTTTCTGTTGAGAAATCAGCTGACAGTCATATGGGTGCTCCCTTGTAGGTAACTAATTGCTTTTCTCTTGTTGCTTTTAAGATTCTCTCTTTGTCTTTAACTTTTGGCATTTTAATTATGATGTGTCTTGCTATGGGCCTCTTTGGGTTTCTCTTGTTTGGGACCCTCTGTGTTTCCTGTACTTGTAAGTCCATTTCTTTCCCTAGTAGGGGAAGTTTTCTGTCATTATTTTTTCAAATAGGTTTTCAATTCCTTGGTCTCTTTCTTCCCCTTCTGGTACCCAAATAATATGAATGTTGGGCCTCTTGAAGTTGTCCCAGAGGCTCCTTACACTATCTTCATATTTCTGGATTCTTTTTTCTCTTCTGGTTGGGTGTTTTTTGTTTCTTCAAGTTCCAAACTGCTGATTTGATTCTCAGTGTCCTCTACTCTACTGTTGATTCCCTGTAAATTATTCTTCATTTTAGTGTGTGTAGCCTTCATTTCAAATTGGTACTTTATTATGTCATTGATTTTCTCAGTTATTTTTGTAATACTCTTACTAATATGGTTGAGCATCCTTATAAACAAAATTCTGAAGTCTGTATCTGTTAGCTTGCTTGGATCTATTTCATTTAGTTCCTTTTCTAGAGATTTCTTCTGTTCTTTCCTTTGTGACATGTTTCTTTGCCTCCGCATTTTGGCTGCTTCCTGGCATTTGATTCTACGTATTAGGTTGAGCTGCTATGTCTCCTGGAATTTGTAGAGTGGCTTTGTGTAGTAGGTGTCCTGTGGGGTCCAGTGGCTCAGCCTCCCCAGTCACCTGAGCTGGGCCTTCTAGGTGCTCCCCTGTGTGGGCTGTGTGCACTGTCCTGTTGTAGTTGAGCCTTGGTTGCTGTTGGTGTCACTGGGAGGAATTGATCCCCCAGGCCAATCAGCTGTGAGGACCAGCTGCAACTACAGCCAGAGAGCTGCTGTGCTGGAGACACTCCTATGGAGAAGGATTTACTTCAGTGGGGCTTTGGTGTTCACCAAGTGCGCCCCTTTGTGTGACTCGTGGATGTGGTAGGGTTGTAATCCAGCGTGGTCGAGTCTGCCCACCAGGTGCACTGTGTCTGGGGCCTCCCGGGAGGTGCAAAGTCAGCCTGTGCCAGGGCCTTGCCCAGGGCCACCCAGCATGAGCTCCACAGCAAACCGTAGTTGGCTGCTACTTGTGCTGGGCTTGGCGGTGCCCAGGAGAGGCCAAGCTATGAGCCAATGCAGCTGCCGCTAGTGCCAGGCCTGGGGCCGCTTATCAAGCCGTATGGGGCCCGCTGCTGCTTGTTTGAGAGATTCTAGGAAAGTCCTAAGCATGAGGCTCGAGAGGCCACTGGCACAGAAAAGCCCCTGGAAATGGCCTGGATGAGCTGCAGGTGGGGAGGGGCGGGGCCTCCGGGAATCACGGGGCGGGGCCAAAGGCGTGAGTCAGGTGCTGGGGACTCAAACATGGCGCCTGCCTGCCGGCTGTGCGGGGAGGACTCGCCACAGGAGCCATGGCCTCCGCCAGCCCTTCTGCCCGGGAGGAAGCCGCCCTCCGCCTCTCGCCCGGATCTCAGGCAGGTTAGTTCCTCCCCGAGTGTCCCGGGTCCTTTCAGGCTGCTCCCGGCGCTGGGCTCAGAGGGAGCGTCCGAGTGAGTCCGTGCCGGGCCCTTTAGAGGAGCTGCTGGGGCTCCCGCAGCCTCCGCAACCCTCAGGGACAGTCCCCGCTGGTTTCACAGCCCGGAGTTGTGGGGACGTCTCTTCCCGGCCCTGGAGCCCTGGGCTGGGGGCCTGCTGTGGGGCTGAGACCCCTCCCTCCTCCGGGAAACCCCCGTCGCGGAGATTCCCTCCTGGGTTTACCCCGCGGCACCGGGTGTGGGCTCTCAGCGTGTCTCCCATCCAGCCCGCCCCGCCCGCGCCTCCGCCCCTCCTCCCGCTCTGATGCTCCCTCAGGTCCCTGGCTGTGGGGCTTCTGTGCAGCCGGGGGTCAGGAGGCTCTGAGTGACGGCGGTTCTGTGTTCAGTTGTGATTCTGATGTGGTTGCGGGAGGCCCCGGGTGCAGCTGTGACCTGCGCCGCCAGCTTGTTCCTCCCACTTGTTTATCTTTGATGAAGGTTTTAGAAACCAAGTCCTGCCCTCGCAGCGTGATCTGCAGAGCAATGTAACCCTAATCAGAGTTCTAGAAAGCTGCCTTTGAATATCCCCCCCACAATGGCCCTAACTTTTTGTGTGGAAATGCAGTCATAGAAACCAACATGGCACGGAAGAATAGCACAAAGTTGGACAACTCAAACTATGTGATTTTAAGATTCAGAAATCTGAAGTAACCATGACAACATGGAATTCACAAAAGAGTAGACAAATATATCAATAGACTAAAATATTAATGGGGTCGGGGGTTGAGGGCTGGTGGGTGGGGAGCCTCCTATTGCTCCAATCCAGTTGGCAAGTCAAGAGGCAGTCACAGCTTCCCAATGACCTCCTTCAACAATTCATAATTATAAAAACTGGTTGGAACCAATGGACAAGCAGCTGGTGGAAAAACAAATTATTATTCAGAAATTCAATGAAATGAGCTATCAAAGAATTTGGTCTATTAGGATAGATATGGGACATAGATTCAGTCACAGGGTACCTATATGCCACTAAATCAGTAAATGTTTGATGGTTTTTTAAAAGCTAATGTCTGATCACAGAAAAATGATTAAATATCCTTTATAATGACATCCATTAAAATTAAACCTTGAAAAATATTTAATAATATTTTAATTCATACAAAATTATTTGTTAAATAAAAAAGTTGAGGGGCAGAACTGTAGATATAACATAAAATAGAAAACACAGATAAATGTAAACACAAATAAATGTAAATGCACAGGAAAAATACCGACACTGTTGTTTTTGGGCTCTTAAATATCTTTAAATTGCGGATTTGTTCTTACATGTATTTTTTTGGGGAAAAATGTCCCTTAGCTTTCCTTTCATTCTAGTCTCAGAGGCTTCCACAATCTAAAAGACTTAATGATCATAAAAACTAATTTCTTTATAAGGAAACTTTAGAGATGTAAAGAGAACTTTATCAAGGTTAAAAAAAAAAAACACACAGAAAAATCTCGATGCCTGAAGCCAGGCTTGCTGCTTCCAGTCTAGTGCCTTCAGCCAATTCCAGTTGCTACTCAGCAGTTTAAAAGTGTGTGATTAAGTTATATTGGATAGTTTAGATAAAATTATAGATTTTTTTTGCGGATTTCTTCATAGAAATTAAGTCCCCAGAATGCTACTAATTTTTACCTGTAGAATTTACACAGTTTTCTTTTGGTTTGCCCTTAAATTTTATTTTCAAGATTGCGTCATGGCTGCAATTTGCTGTAATATTTTGACATCTTGTTTTGGTCACAAATACAAATTCTTACTTGACTAAGTAGGCTTTCTATTATATATGGATAGATATATAAATGATATAGATAATGATATAGATGACACGGATATAAAGATGGAGATATCTCAACACTAAAATTTTGTTTATACTCTTAATTAGGAAATATGATTTTTTAAAAATGAACGATGCAAATTTTATCATAGCGCCTATCTGAATTATACTGATTGCAAGTGAGTTACTTGGAGTTCTTATATATTTAAAAGAGTAACCTGATTCCTATGATGTACCACCTCATGTTAAATTAAGAGCTATTAGAATAAAATAATATGTCCCTGGGAATTGGTTCAGGCATGAAGATAACACCCACATAACCTAATTGTTTCTGCTTTCTGTTTGTTTCTTTTTTCCTTTCTTTTTATTTCCCTTTGGGCCATTTGAACAGTGGCTACCTAACAAAGACACTTGTGGGTTCATAGCTTCTTACCCATAGCCTGATAGCCAATATTTGTTGATGTTGCTTTTTATGTAAAAAAGTGAAGCCAAGCACAGGAATTTGAGTGATTGTCAACTTTTCACATTCTCTAAGTATTATGATATAATGTGAAATTTCCTCATGAGTGAAATGTCAGATACAGTGATCTTTGACAACTGATATTTAGGGAAGGTGAGGCTGTTGATAAAGTGAAAGGGAATTCATAAGCCATGGAAATAAGCAACATGTACTGACTGGCAGCAGTGTTCAATGGCTGGAATCACAGCCTTTATTCATTGAGACTTTCCCTAACCCACATCATCATCAAAGAAAGCATTACAAGCCGTATGAAGTATGGGAAATGACTGTGCACCACCGTAGCATGTAATTAAAGAAAAAGACTCTAAATTATTAATCAGGATGAAATTCAATCAACAGTAAAACAATTGTGTGTGTTCCTTCAATATTTAGGCCAACGATTTATAAGCTCACCAAATATTTATTATTCTGCATTTATTATTTGGTGTATTTTTAGCTTTCTTGTGAATTTTAACTCTTAGCCTTTGGAAATAGCTAAAGCAGAGACAAACTTTGATTCCATTGCCTTTGGTCATTTCCTATGAAGGAATGAAGTGACATAAGTCCAAACCAAACTTCCCCTCATCCCTGTTCCTTCCTTCTCTACGCCTTGTCGTTGTTCCACTGTCTCCATGCCTTCTGCCACTGACTGTGTGGACACCCTTACATCTCTAGGACAAGCGAGAGTGCCTTTAACCAACTCTGCCTTCCCTGTGCGGTTCTAGCCGCAGTCCCAGGCGAGGTAGACCAACTTGTGCATATAGCATGTAATTACATGCTACATCCGGCTGTGGCACGGATGTCAGCCGATCAGAACAGAGGCAGGCCAAAATTTACTGTCCCCTAGGTGTTCTTTTTGGTAATGTTCTACTTTATGGTCACGTAGATGACATTTGACACAGATGACTCCTCTTGCTTTCCTGAAATATTCCTTTCTGTTGGTTTCCAGCATACCCCATTCTTTTGGTCAGATTTCTCTCTCATTAGTGCTTTTTTTGAGTTTCCTCCTTTTGTATCCCCTCTTCTCCCTGACCTCTACCTTCTGGGGTGCCTCGAGGCAGAGTCATCAGAATTTTTTTCTTCCCTGTTGACATTCCTTAAGAAATTTCATCCAGCCGTTTGCCTATAGATACCTTCCACGTGCTGAACACTCCTGCAGTGCTTCCCAATGGCCTTCTGGGGCTCACCTATACATCCAGGCTCAAGATACTATCACGAACCACATTTGACATCAGTCTGCTCAGAAGGTTATCAGACAGAAGCCATGGCACACCAGCAATTCAACATCAAACATTCCTTGCAGGAGTATTTCCTACAACAGTCCAGGAAAGAGTGGACAGAGCCACCCAGGAGATAGGAACTCAGATGACAATTCAGGTTCAAGGAGGTGATACCACACGGGGGACACATGGGAACTTCTCTAGCTTAAAAGCCTTATGTCAGACAGGAGCCAATGTACCTACAGGCATAACTTCCAGAGGCCTGGCAGGAGACACAGACGTCATAGGAGTCATTGCCTTCAGGAAAGCCCAATGGATAACCCTATTGGGCATTCAAAGTTCCTTGTCCAAAGGCAGTTTACAAATTAAGAATAATTTCTATTTTAAATAATGCTGCCTAGAGATGGCATTTAAGTCTTAGTAGGTTACCATTGAACTCAACCCAGAAGGTTCACTGAAGGTCAAATCTTCATATAGAACCAGAAAAGTTTTAAAAATAGAAAAGGCTTAACTTTACCTACAACTCTTAGATTTCTGTATTGTCTAGACTTTTTCTCTGAGGTTCCCACTCATATATCCTACTGCTCCTACTTGATATTCTCTCTTGAATATTTAACTAATGATGTCAGCTAATAGTATCCAAATTTCAATTCTTGACTTTCCCCACCAAACATATTCCTCTAGCCTTACCAATCTCACTAAATGCCAATCTCTCTCTAGATGCCAATGTTGAATTATCGGAGACACCCATAATTTCTCTTTACCCCTCACACCTCACATCCACTCCACAGACACTGAATAGCGAAAATCTAAACACTTCTCCCAATTTTCACTGCAAGCTCTCTCCCTGAAATAGCGACTGTGTGGCTATATAAGGCCTTTTGGCAGCATAAAAGGTAGTGCTAGCTATTAATAGGACAAGGGCAGAAGGGAGAAACTTCAGTTTATTTTATTTTATTTTTTCTAGCAGGAAAATGAGAGTTCCCAAGAAGTTAACAGAAATAACTGGGAAGTCAGTTTTTACAATCTAGGTTGATGTGGGTTTTGACAGAATAGTTTAACATAAAACAAATACACAAATTCATTCTACAGACACAGGTTAGTGAGGCTCAAGAAAATCAAGCACCATTTCTATACAGAATCTATTTACTGACTGGCAGGTTGTGCCTGAAATTTTTTTGGTAATTTCACAGCACCTACACTTCTAGCTGTTTCTTTAGCTTCTTTGGCACAAAGAATGAATTAGAATCCTTCCCTTGGCTTAGAGTATACATTCGTTTCTATAAGAGCTGTTTTATAAAGCTTCTTCTTGCACTGCTTTCTCTCCTTCAAAAAGATATGTTCGGGAATCTCCATGAGACTTGGCAACAGTTTTTGGAATTCCTAAATATACCTGCTGGGAGATAATAAAAGTTTTAATATAAACAAAATTTATGGTAGAAGGTTTTTCCTTCAAGCTCTGAAGTATAGTATTTCTCTCTTCATATTATTTCTTTTCATAGGTATATTTAAGTTTTATTTTATGATGTAATAAAATCACACCCAGGAAAAATTAACTCTTTAACCAAATGCAGAAAATAAAAGACTGATAATTAATATGTACATTTTTATTTTACTTGCCTTTTTATGAGTCCAAAGTAATTAATATTGATATAAAATAATCACAATCGGTACATAGATTTAGATGTTATTTGAATAATCTTTATTCTCGAATATACAGATATACCTAACTTGTTTATCCCTGAGGCTATCTTAGAAACCACATAAATATGAGCAAAAGAAGAGGCAGTAACATCTATAATTTGGGTTAGCTATGATTACTACAACTAAAAATTCATTATTCTAGAGAAAATTCTGTTTCTTTTCAGCCATATTTATGGATGCTGCTGCTAAGCCTTGTTTAAGGAAACTACCATAAATCAGATAAATACCGTAAATGAGACCGCAACTGCCAGGAAAAGAAAAAAAGTGAGGTAACAAAGGAGAGAAAGTTTGGGGCATGTGGCCCATTTCCGTTTGTAACCACCTACGAAGTCTGAAGACATAGCTTCCAGAATATGAATAATAAATATCATGGCCTACTCAAAAAGCAATGCCAGATAGCATTGTGTCAGATGGGCCAATTACTGGGATCCAATCAGAATCTCTTAAGTAATATGAGAAAATTTTGTGCTGGGCTGATGTGTACCTCATTTTTCAAGGCGAGCTTAGTTGAGACTTGAAGGCTGGCTCATTCACTTTCATATAGTGAATATAAAATTCCATTTCAACGTATTGAATTCCTCCAGGAAAATATTTAAGCATTGTATGAGGTATAACCCTGGCCAAAAGCCTGAAATATTAAAACAAGATTAAATTGTTAGCTAACTAATGTTAAATCCATAACCTTGACTGTAAGTTTTCTTGGGAAACTTTGCACATTTTATAATATCTAGTTTAAGAAAAATAGAGAAATTTAATTTCAAAATAGATTTTGAACATAAAATAAATGAACTCACTAGAATTTTCTTCTGGAACTTCTAAATAATACTGATATCACCTTGTGTCATTTCCACCTCACATATCATAAGAATATAAAAATCTTAAGGTTTACCAAATACATTCTCATCTGATTTTCACATGACTGTGTGGTGTGCAGTAGTTGAGAAAACTAGCTGTGCTTGAAAGAATTTTAGTTAATTTTCTAGGTCCCCCAAGAGGTAATTGTGATGTAGCAAGGGGAAGAATTCATATCTTCGTGTATTCCAAAGCATTAGTCTCAAATTTTATGTAAGTTTGCACAAGCAAAATTTTGAAAATCTTTTCCTTTTAACTCTTATTCATAAAAACAAATCCAAATGCTTGTCATAACACTTTTCAAAGGGTTTAGATATTTGTTCCTTCTATTAAAAACCCTTGATATTCTTTGTGAACTTTCAGTTTCATCATGAAATGGACAAAGATCTGAATGTTTAGTTGTGCTAATATTTATTTGTGATATTTGTTCTAATTCAGTTTTATATAATACATGGTCTATATGAGAAAAAAGATTCTAAACTGCTTTACTTTAGCATTTATTTAGATAATGATTTTGCATATTAGAACACATAAAAAGTTTTGAGTCACTAGAAATTTGGAGTCAAGTTTTCAATTCTTGATTGTTTAAGATAGTAACAACTAAACATTTTCACAAGAATGTTTCATGAGTTACAATTCTGAAAGTGAAATAAGTTTATATATCAATAGTTTTACAACTCTGATCAAATTAAATAGACTAATATACTGGAAAAAGAAGACTTCTGATAAATATTTTTGAATGAACCAGTATAAGAAGAGCAAATACTGTAATAAAGAAAAAAACAACAACAGAGTAAGTAAACCTAGATTTTTGTTACCTCTATTTGTATCTTTTTTTTTTTTTTTAATGAATCTTTATTGATTTCAGAGAGAGGAAGGAAGAGGGAGACATAGAAACATTAATTATGAGAGAGTCATTGATCGGCTGCCTCCTTCACGCCCCCGACTGGGAATCGAACCGCAATCTCCTGGATCCTAGGTTGATGCTCAATGGCTGAGCCACACCTGGTAGGGCTCTATTTGTATCTTATAAAAAGTTGTGCCTTTTACAAGGTTTGATTTGCTTTCCTCCTACAGCTATGACATGCTCACTAAGTAGCTAAGAGGGCTGGGCTCCATTATTGCACAAATCAAAATTTACATTTTTGAATGTGCCAAAATGACCTGCAAGAATTCTATATCCTAACTTAATTACCAGAGAGGAGGAAAATGCTTTCTTATTTGTAAATTGGTCCTACCCTAAAATAAAATTATGATTTGAAACATGGCTCTCAAGTGTCCATTTTACTTTGAAAGTTTCTCTTAATAATCTCAAAACAAGCAATAGCATGGGAAGTCCAACAACATGATTCAAAACTTTGTTGTGGTTTATTGACTCGCATAAGCACTTGAAGAGTTTTCAACCACATTTTATATCCATTGCTTATAATGTGGATTCAAGGCCTATACATGAAAGGCAAAGTTATGAAATATTTTTAGTGGAATCAAGAGAGTCTTTTATGTCTTTGTAGTATTAAAGGATTTCCTTTAAAAAGGAACAATAAAAAAGTTAGTAAATTCTATATGTAAATAAATATTATAAAGAATGTGCCGAGAGACACTGCATAATAGGCCAACCAACATGTGATCAACAATGAACTACTGTTGAGGATATATAAAGAACTTCCACAAATCAGTAAGAAAAAGACTAATAGTGCAACATAATAACTGGTAATATGAATAAATGGAGATTTCAATGAATGGCTCCTAATAGTATGACAGGATTTCAATTTTTGTAATGAGGGAAATTCCAAATAAAACCACAATGAGATGCCATTTCACACCCACTTGGTTGGCAAAAATTAATGAGTCCAAGAACATGAAGTTTTGGCTCGGATATAGAATAACGGGAACTCTAACAAAGCAGATAGGCTGTACATGAGTGCAAACATTTTTGAAGCATTTTGGCACCGTGTAATGAAGCTGAGAATGTGAAGTGTGAATTCATAATCTCACTCCTGGGAACAGATCCTCCAGAAATGTTGACCTGTGTTCCTCAGCAGTCATGTAAATAAATGCTGGATGCTCATAACAGTGGCATTGTTTGAACTGGCAAAACAAAGAGAGACAAACAAATTAACAAATTAACAAAACACCAGAACCACAATATGCACTGAGGGGAAAATAAATTAATATACTGTGTTGCATTCTTATAATGCAAAACCATTTAGTAAAAAAGAGATGAACTATATAGTATCCTGCAATTAAATCTTACAAAAATTATGTTGGTTAATAAAAAGCAAGTTGCAAGAGAAACAAAGAAATGAAACACAAAAATTTTAGCGGTGTTACCACTACCTGGTTTGAGGGAGAGGCAGAGAGCATAGGAGGAGAGGGTAAAATTAAGGATGGACATAGAGGAACCTCAGTAGTATTGTTAAAGTTTCATTTCTTGGGCTTGTCAGTGGGTATTGGAATATATGTTATATGTTTAATGGCTTTCATATATATATATATATATATATATATATATAGACATCAAATTATGTTTACAGAATTTAATAAACATTGGGAATATAAATATAAATAGATGTCCAATAGCTTCATGCCTCCTTCAATGGTTCATCTTGATCAATCAACACTTAGATTAACTTTGGAGACCTCCTGCCATGAAAAAAGAAAAAAGAGATTTAGTTATCAGCAATAATAAAAGAGAAGAAATGTTTAAGTTCTATTCCTTTCTCTCTTACCAAACCATATCAATTTAGATTCCATCAGGAAATCAGAAGTCACTTCATACATTTTGAGTCAGGAGAGATACAATTCAGAATACAGTGACCGGCAACTATTAAAAGACCTAGGGAGAGAAGGGAAGCTGACACCAAAGATTTTCTGTATGTCCAGATACAAAGAGGGTGATTCTCAGGAAAAATCCTTAGCAAACCCCACAGAGTCAAACATGAAAATTAGGGGCCTACATTCCCAGAGATTTTGTTCATTCTACAAGATTCTCTGGTTTTCCACATGATATTGATACAGGACATCTGGAGATAAATATTTGAGATATTTTGTTGTAAATTATTATTCTTGTACTATCCTCTTGATCCCTTCTAAGATAATAAAAAACAAAAATAATATGAATATCAATCCATTGCCTTCAATAGTGGCACTAATAAGAATAGTGTTCTTGGAAACAAATGTCTTTGGTGTAGCTGACAAGCCCTCAATCACGAGTGGCTGTCTTTAGGTAAGTCTTCCAATTGTTTACCTTCTTCTTGTGGTTGAGATTCAGAGATGGGGCAGAATTATTTCTTACCTTTCCAGAAAATGAAACTTGCTAATTAGAGATTTAGGATCAAGCTCTATATAAACCCATACTGATGACACACTGATGAATGTGTCTGTACATCAGTAGAATATTCATGTTAAAAAGAAAGTGATTCTCAGACAAACAACGTCTTTCCTAGATTAAGGAATGTCTCTGAAGTTTTAGTCAGTCTACTCTTCTACTCATTAAATGGATTTAGCTCAAGTTAATGGATAAATCAACTTACTATATTTTTAAAGAAGTAAACCCTAAAAAGTGCTCAGAACAAAGACGATTCAGTAAGAAAGTGACCCCTTTTTTTTTCTCCTAAAACTATGAACATACTTAAATTTTTCTAACTTGATTTCTTATCAATGGGCAAGAATAGCAATGTGGATTTTAGCCAGATTTTTGCTACTTCAAATAATGATTATAACTATCTGGAAGAGCTCAGTGTTCAACTTATACTCCAAAATATTATTTATAATTTCATCTATCCCTGTATGACAGGTCCTTTTATTACAACCATTTTCCAAATGGTAGTTAATTTGCTTAAGATCTTACAGCTTTTAGGAAGCAGACCTTTGGTTGAACTATGTCTGTTTGCCTCTAGACTCACCATAGACTACCTGGGATGCCCCATGAGAGATGAATCCTTGCTGTTGCCGTCACATTTTCTCCTGCCTCATTCTGGGGAGCTGCACTTTTGGGGACAATTTCCTGGTCCAGGAAAGCATCTCAGACCAAGACAGTTTTAGAAATCAACTAGTGATACCCCAATATAATAGCTGTGTAAATCCACGAACTTCTTTCTAACCCAGACACTTCTCTTTTCCATAGTCCTATCTAAACTCACTCCTACGTTTTTAATTTTGGCAGCTTAAAAATGGAACAATGCATCTCATGTTTCCTCACTTGGATGGAATTCTTTCCTGTACTCCCTGCCCTGTTCTGACCTCTGTGATCCCTGTCCCAACCTGTAAACCTTGACCAGGCTTTAGCCCTACCCCCTTGGGCTCTCTGAACTCAAACTCCAACCCCTCTACCCCCGCTCTGACACCCGGCCCCTGAACATTCCTTTATCCATTTCTTGGCTGGCCACTAACCCAGGGCCGAGTGTCTTTGCTTGGCTTTTCTTGCAGTTGTATTAAATCTGTTACTGATATTGAAAGGATCAGTATTCTAGGAAATTCCATTTGCTATTTAAATGTCAAACACCTAGTAAATGGACATCACTTGTTAGAATATTCTACACATTATGTTCTCTTCTAAAGACGCAACGTGGCTGAATGATTAAACACATAGGAAAAAATAGTCATATTGTCAAAGTGAAAACTCCAGCTCTTTGGCTTTCTAGCTGTATAATCTTGGGCAAGCTTCCCTGTCTCTCTATGAAGCTCAGAGTCCTCCTCTGTAAAACAAAATGGTAGGAATCATACCATTGTTGAGATAATTAAAAGAGGGTATATATGTAAAACATTTAGAACTCTCCTTGGCACAGGATAAATCCTACATACTTTAATATTACTTGGAAGACCAGAATGTTACAGTGATTTCACCTCATATTTTATTTTTCATTTACAATTACAGTCGTTTCTTTTGTAAATTGCATCAAGTAGGGTTCTTCATAGCAATAACTAAATTTGGTTGTTCATGGTGGGTACCCATATACCTTCTTGGGCAGGCCTACATATATAATATGTGATCTATGGAGACTTTAGCAAGTTCATTTTAACATTGACACTTAGGTTATTGAGAAAAAGAAATCTGCATAATTGCAACATTGCTTAAAGAAACAAGTTTAGAGAATAGCACTTTAGCAGTGAGAAAATGAGGCTGCCTGAAATGAGATGTCCATGATGAGAAATGGCTGGAGATAGGAGAGGCTTGCATGATAATCTAAGTTTAACTTTTGTTCAGGGGAAATGGCAGGTGGGAGTGGGCAATGCATGATTGTGTGCAATTCAGAAATAAGGCTTTGTTTGCATCTTAGCAATACTTCTCAGACAGCAGTGTGAGGATGGCCAGAGGCACTTTGATCAGGTGAAAGCCAATTTCTATAATTTACACCTGAAACAGTGATGGCCAGAAATAAGTCAGTGGTGAGGAATGAGAGGAACAATAAAGAGGTGTAATCCATAGACTTAGTGACTGGTTGAGTGGTTAAAAAGAGAAGACTACTACCAGTTTCCTCCGGAGTAAGGTGGAGTTTTGTAGTAATATTAACTTGTGGGATTATTGCAGAGATTGAATTTAAAACGTTAAAAATAGTGTCTGAAAACAGGAAGCATTCAACAAATGTAAACTCTTAGCATTAAAATGGATATTTCTATATATTTAGCATTTAGCAATACTAACCACTTTCAAGTGGTCACTCTATTTATGACTTGTTACTATTTTAGATGGGATAAATTGGAATGCTAACATTATCTTTCAGTTTGTGGTGGTTATAAAATTCTTGTGATTACTGTGCCTCTGAACTCTTCATTTATGTGAGCTGAAGGATTTAGGGTTTAAAGGTAAATCCTTTTGAGAAGGGAGTTAGGCAGGAAGTTGAGATTAGCTCTAAACATGGTGAATACACTTCTCAATCTCTAGAAACCAAGATTTGCTCTGCCCTCTATTAAAAAAACACCAAAAAACATTTCTCTTGGAGGCTTTCAGTGTAATGCTTAATATTAGACAACCATGGGCTGGACGCTTAGTGTGCAAAGAGAAGACACAAGAAAAGGTATTGAAATGAGCAGCAGAGTGTAATATCTGATAATTACACATAAATAAATGTTTCCACTCATCCATAAATCTGCTCATAGCAATGCCATGGTCAGTTTTATGGGCTGAGAAAAAATTTGAGGGTATTTTTTTTGAAAGATTATAAGGGAATTCCCAGATCCCAATGCAATTTGAGGAGACAACTAGTAAGAGAGGGTCTGGCTGGAAGAATATCAAAGGAATTGAAGTTATGCAAAGAAAAATAGATAAGATAATTTTCAGGGGATCAGTTTACAGAAGAAACTAAAGCAAACAAAATTAGCACATTTGGGGGAAATGAATTCTGGAGTTACTATTAGCTATTACATATATAATATATCAAGTTATTTTTACAGAGCTTTTTTCATATGGGGATTTTTGCTCCATCATTAGATGTTAAATTTAAAATTTTGATTTCTCCTATTGCCAAGGGAAACAAACATGTGGCCATAGGGCAGGACAGTGGTATTTGTTCATTCATTTAGCAAACAGTTATTGAACACCTAAAACACACTAGGTACTCTCCTAGGCTCTTATACTTATTTGCATACATTGAAATTATTAATGTTAACAGACATATGGGGCTGGAAAATGTGATCATATTACCCACACCCTTTCACAGTAACCTACTCATTAGGAAATTCTGACCTGAAAACTAATTATTAAATTACACTTTTAAAAGTAGGGGGAATTGATAAGTATATTACAGATAAGTTTATACTCTAACAAGCAGACTTTGAGCATGGGTGAAGATATTGATCTTCAATTTTTATTTTATATAAATAACCCAGACCAAAGGAGAGATCTGAAGACAAGATAATCCAACAACGACAACAATAAAAAGTACCCTAGGTAGTTATTTCTTCTTTAAATCAACTTGATTGAGGTATAAATAATAAAACAATAAATTACACTCATGTGTATAGTTTAATGAGGTTTGATAAATAGATACATCTGTGTTGCCACAAATATAGTAAAGATGTAGAATTCCCATCACTTCCAAAATGTTTACTTGACCCCTTTTTAGTCAATCTCTTCTCCCCATCTTCTGCTTAGACAAGCAACCACTCTTTGTCCCTACAGATTAGACTGGCCTTTACAGAACTGGCAATTATTTATTGCATATGTTTAATAATTAACAAAAAGTAAAACACTAGAATATTGAAGTATGCCATTTTTCAGTATAATTAAAAATTAAGTTTTTTACAAAATGGTTTTATAGTGACTGTAACGTTACAATCACAAAAAGAGGTCAGAGCCTTGCTTTAGGAGGTTAAGTCTACTGGGAAGGCTCTTGCCATCCCTTTCCCCGTGTGTTTAACTATGCAAGATTAGCAAAATTCATGAAGGGGAGAGTCCAAGAGTATGAAAGCAGGAGAGCATTAAGCCAACAGAATCAAAGTGTAGACAAAGAAGCTGAAGTTAATAGTCCCTAAAAACCTTATATGAAGTCAACAAGATAGAGAAAAGAGAGATTGAGTCCTGTCATAGAGCCTATAAATTGACAATTTCTTATTGTGGAGAGCAAGTTAAATGCTCGTTTAGTTAGTTCTAGGACAGTGAATTTTATATATTTCTAATGCTCTGCTTTTAAAAAAATATTCATTCATTCCTAATTTCCCATTTTATTGTAGCCATTTGAGTAGACTTGAAACATTCTAACTTGTTTAGCTGAAATATAGTCATAGCTATGCCTTCATTATGGTTTGATCCTATACTGTTAGGAATTCATACAGCTCACAAATGACTTAGTCAGGCTAGTGTTTATTGGTAGTTGTAGTGTCATTATGATACTTCAAGCCAGTTTTGGTTGGATTTAATAAACATTTGATAATGATACTATCCCAAAGCTTGCATCTGTGGAGGACTTAAAATTTTACAAAATATATCTATAGAAACTGTGGCAAACCATTCTCTCTTTTTTTTTTTTGAGATGAAAAAAACTGAAGCTGAAGATTATATGAATAATTTTCCTGAGAGCATAGAGCTATGAGAGAGAGAATGAGAGGTAGAAGATCATTTTTTTTTATTATTATTACTTGTGATCTAGGACTTGCTTCAGGGTCACAGAAGAAGTTTCTGTCACTGTCAGCTAAGTCTACCCCTGTCTCCCCTGACTCTCATTCCCTACCCATTGGCCATCCAACTTTCCCTTCTTCTCACACCTCTATGTGATGAAAAGTTGATCCTGTGTTATTGATAAATAATTTAAATATCTTAGAATAATAAATTTTCATGAGTATCAATCTAAATTTCTGACTACCCAAATATATATTTTTATTTTCTCTCTGTAACAGGCCTTAGAGATAAAAAGATTGCAATTCATAGCTAAATATGGTATTTATTTATATTTTAAAATTTCATAGTGATATCTATGGGTCAGTATGATCCAAATTTGATTTTAGGAGAAGCAGAAGATTGGACTAAGATCAGGGATAGGTCAACTCTGTCTGGCTTCTCTGTCTGCACTTCTTCAGGGGTTAGGGGCAGGCCTCCACTCTTATTTTCTTATGGTCTCTTGAGCTGTAAGCATATTTTATTTATGCAAGAAAAGGAATTTCCCTCTGGCCCTGTCCAGAGACCATGTAAAGCTTCCAACTTTCTGTTTGGCTCTGAAATATCTCTTTAACTCACTTGTATATGATTTGAATATTTTAAAACATAACTTCATCCCTAAATTTGTTATTTCTTTAAGAGGCTAAGCACAATACAACAGATATCTTGGGGCTGGCCATAAACTAAGCCTTGAATTTAATATAGTTTCAAGAGCCATGCTTTTTGTTATGACCATTGCAACCAATATATTTAAAAACTGATGTTTTCTTCTTAATGTAAACACATGCCTAGTAGACTTTCTTCTTGAAAATATAAGTTATGTGTTCCCTCAGTGTTCATACTTTTCAAAATATATCCTACTTATTTTTTGCCTAATCTCTCAGATGACTTTTAATATGTTTTTATCCTCATAATATACAATTTAAAAATTTTTCTTCATTGCTTATGTCTTACTCTAATTTTGTATATTCTCTTTTAAAATGTATTTTTTACTATTAAATTTTTTAAAAAGAAAATTTTTGTAAAAAATGTTGCCTTTTGGTCTACAGTATTTTAAATTAGCTATTGTTTTTAGGCAGTAAAATAATGGATATATCACATATTGGTTTTTAACTATTCCAATTATTGAATATTAATTACTTCTTGTAGTTCTTTTTTTATTTCATTGTCCTTTGTTTCCAGACATACAAACCAATCATTTGCAAAAACGTTAGTAGATCTATAAATATCAAATAGTAAGTTTTAAAATTTTATTTTATCTAAAAAATTGCATTGATTAGAATATCCAGGAAGATAATAATTGATAATAGGTAAAAACATTAATGTTGCCTTTAACAGACATGCTGCTAGTATCGCACTTGATGGGGAGGAAGTATTTTTGTGTACCCTTCTAGGTTCTTCCGACTGTTCTAATAACTAACTCAACATGAGACAAATTAAAAAGACAAAATAACCAAGTTTAGTTATCTGTGTATCTACTGGAGCCCCACATGCATGAGAGAGTCAGAAACTCTACACACATGAGATGTTCAGAGACCGATGGAGAAATGAGGTATATATGACATCCTGAGCTAAGGAATGAGGTAAGGGGTCTGAGACTTCAGAGAGGAGGAGGGTAATTCATAGATCTCTAGGGAGAGCAGATGTTCAGTGATTAGATGTTTGCCTTGCCATAAAGATAGATCGTAAAATGTTAATTTTGGTAGTGACTCTTGTTATGGGCAAGGTCCCCAACTAAATGTTTTAAGGGAGAGACAAAAGTGTCTCTTGAGCCTGCAGGGCCTCCATTGTCTTCAGCTTAAAATAATCCACACACCAAAAGTGACACATGATGACAAAGTGGCATATCTTGGGAAGAGTGTTCTGAACCTCTTCATACCATTAATCATAAATTTTGCAATTGTTTTTGTGTATAAATGTATATAAATACACAGATACCAATATACAGGCATACAGGTAAGAAGATGGACACATACATATATAAATACAAACATATATATTTCTCATGTAATTGAGCTTGAAAATCCTCATTCTTTTTACCTCCCAGGCAACAAAAGAGTTAATTTTTTTTTTTTTTTTTTTTTTTTTTTACCTCCACCATGTTAGGTATGGCCAGGAACTGTCTTGTCTAGGCTAATTAATTGTAAGTAAAAGAGACAAGTGAGTATAATAATTTTATCACCAGGACACACATACCTTCTCTCTCTTTCTCTCTCTCTCTTTGAAATGGCAATGGATAAACTGCATATTGATATGGAATTTGTATAAGATCCAAGTGCTCAAAAAGACTAAATCAATCCATGGAAGAAAGTTGTTTTGCAGAATGGTTTGGACAGCCAACAGACTTATGCTTTAAATAAGATTCACTTCATTAACTTTAGTGTTTAATTTTTTTTTTTTTTTTTTACCAGGGTTCCTCTTATTGCCCCTTCTTCCCACTTCCCATGTTTCCAAGTCAGCTTTCCTACAAGAGAAAATCCTGGTAAAAAGCTCTCTTGTAATGGGTAAATAGTTGAATTGAAAGTGTGGGATGGATGCATCTGGAGCAAAGAGTGTGAGTGCCCAGATATGCACCCATGTGACGTTTCTCTGATACTGTCCCTAATCATGCCAACAGACAAGCACTGATGAGAATTTGGCCCAAGACTTAAGAAGGTGGAAAGAACCTTAACCTGCCTGGCTTCCTTAGCTTACATTGCAGCTTTGCAATAGACAATTTAGGCCCCAGCTGGCCATTGCATGTGAGCCAGTTCAAGAACACTACTGTAACTACTACTCAATATAATTCAGGGTGGGGAGGAAAGAAAAATCATTATATTGCTATTATCAGAGTTTACAGTGTATCTGTTCTTTTAGGCCAAGCATTTACCCTCTATCCTTTGGTAGCAGAATACCTCTTTCTTGAGGAAATCCATTCTATGTGCCTTTGGGAAAGCTGATTCTTTTTAATCTCACTCTTATAAGGTTACGTTCATGCCTAAGCAGTGGAATGGTATGCCAAGACCATGGCCATTATACATGTTAGTCAGTGGGGAGGCAACAGAGGCAAGTTTAAGTATAATTCTCTATTAATTTTCCAAATACAGAAAAAAGGCTTGCTCTTTCTGCTGTGATGTTGACCAGTTATTCCTAAATTTGGATCTGCCTTCTGACAACTTGCTTATACTGGAAGAGAACTTGAAGAGGAAGGGAAAGGCCAACTTCTGTTGAAACCATTGTAGTTTTAGTGAACAGAGGAAACATTGGTGAGGAGGCCAGGGCCTTTATAAAATCAGCTGAATGATTAGATAGAAATATAACTTATACATTTAACTATAACTTATACTGTCTGACTTTCCAACTTAATGGAACCAATCAACTCCCTTGCTCCCCTGCCAAAAACAAACAAAATTCTTCAACAGTGGGGCACTAATCTAGTTGAGATAAATTTTTATTCTTTGCTATGGAAGAGGCCTGACTAATATATTATTATTATTGCATCATGATTATTACATATTATCTTTATTTTGTACCAACAAGAACAATGGGAAAATATTCTTTATTGTATCATAAGTCAGAGATCAGGAAAGGAAAGAAATATATCCTTGGACGTTAGGTGAAATAGAGAATCTGAGTAAAATTTAATGAGCTAAAGGAAAATACAGTTTTAGTAGAAAATAATGAAGAACTAGTTTGAGAAAACATGAATTTTTGCCTAGAATGGTCTTGCCTTTTTATCTTTATTGCATTTATTTTTGTTGCTTAGATATGATTGTGTTATAGTATATGCCTATACTCTGACAATTTAAACGTTCAATGTTTTAAAGTTAACAAATTTACATTAGAATCCCACTTCCTCCAAATAGTGTGTTTCTAATATGTTGTGACCTTTCTGGGATTCTTTGTGATCAGATATTGCACGCATGTTTGAAGGATTCTTCTGTGAGCAATGTGCAGGCATTTTAGCCCATGAACTTTGAGGAAAGTTGAGACCACACAATATGTAAAGTGCTATTTGGACACATGGTTCTATATATACACAAGAATATGTGCGTACATTTACATACATTGTTTTAGAACATTATCAGCATATCTAACATAAGATTAAAATTGTGTATGAAGTGAAATCACAATTTTATGCTTCTTATAAGGTATCTCAATAGTTAAAATTCCTCAATTAACAATAAATATGTCAACCTAATCTCATTTTGGCACTGTTTCTAAGGAGCACCTAAACTACTGTTATACTTTGCTTTTGCTTTAAAATACTAAATATGAGTTTTCAATATATTAGCCACTTATATGGACACTGGTAGGTTGATCACAATTGCATTTCTCTATCTTTCCTTAAGTTATGATAGCAGCAAAAATTATTTCATTAGTTTCATGATGGCATTAAATGCATCTATGGAACGCTCCCCAAAGTTTGTTTTTAATTAAGATTCTTTAGGAATTAGATAATTGAGCATAAGCTCATAGCATGGACAACTGCCAAGAATTAACAGTAGTTATGTTAGTGAACTATGTTGCCTAGCAACAATAGCATTTTTATAACATTTTAATAATGCATTCAAATTGTCCCAAAGTTCTCATAACCAAATACATGGCAAACATACTCACACATATTACATAAACACCCTGGTGAATATGTATTTTGTCTTCTGTTTCAATGTTCCTTTTGTATATTATCCCAGTTTTCTACTTTATTCTGGAAATGTTTTCTGTGCCACAGTAGGTGCCAAATGGAAAAATAGAAAAAATAAAAAAGAACCAATTGGTAATTCTAGGACTGAAAAATAAAATTTCTGAAATAAAGAGATTTCCATGAATATAATTAATAGCTAAATAGACATGACGGAGGAAAGAAAAGTGACAGATTGATACAAATTATCTAAGGTAAAAATCAGTACGAAAAAAATTGAAAGAAATATAAATAAGCAGAGACTTGCGGACTTGTTTGATAATCTCAACCTGTACAGCACATGTGTAATTGGAATAGTAGAAGGAGAGAACTGAGGACCAAAAATATTTAACAAATAATGTTTACTATTTCCTAAATTTGATGAAAGATATATATTTGTAGATATAGATGCTCTAAGGATATTAAATAGAAAAAAAAAAAAAGAAGCTCAAAGCGAGGTGCATCATCCTCAATAGCTGAAAGCCAAAGATAAAGAGTAGGTCTTGAAAGTAACCAAAGGAAATTAACATGTTACATAGGAGGAGACACAATTTTAATTAATGACTTGATGGATTCTCATCAGAATCCATGGAGACCAGAAAATACAAAAATAACACCTTTAAAATGCTAAAAGTAAAACCAACTAACTAACCCTGGCAGCCCAGAATTCTATATCTATCAAAAACATTCTTCATTAATAAAGGTGGAATAAAGAATGGATTAGAAAACAAAACAAACTATATGCTGTCTACAAGAGATACACTTTTATTTTAAAGACTTTAAAAATATACTTTAAATATACTTTAAAAGAAAATGAACAAAAATATTTAAAATGCAAGCTTTAAGAATAGGAAGACTGGAATAGTTGTATAATTTTAAATGAAAGTTTTTAAGACAATATGTACTACCAGGAAAGAAACTTCATAATTAATAACAGATAAATTAGTCTGGCAGATAGGAACAATCATAAATGTCTAAGCTCAATAACAGAGCTTTAAATGCATGAAGAAAAAACAGAATGAAGGGGGGAAATAGACAGTTTCATAATTGTAGTTGGAGATATTAGTAGCCCTCTCTTAACAACTGAGAGAACGATTAGAAAAAAATATCACCAAGTTACAAAGATTAAATTGTATCTTTAACACCATTAAACACTTTGACTTAATTGTTGTTTAGAGAACACTAATGTTAATAATGGTTGAATATGTATTCTTTTAAAATTCAAATGTTGCTTTTACGAAGGTAGATAGTCTTCTGGGACATGAAAAATTCTCAATAAATTTTAAAACATTAAATCATACAGCGTATTTTACTGATATCAAAGAGTATTCAACCATAATGGGATTGTATTTGAAATAAATAAAAATAATATAACTAGGAAAACCTGAAATGTTCGAAATTTATACAGCACACAATCAACTCATGGGTCAAAGAAGAAATCATTGTGGAAATCAGAATATATTTCAAACCGAATGTTAATAGAAACATCAAAAATCACATATCAAGTTTGTTGGATACAATTAAAGAAATGTTCAGAAGGATATTTAGAATTCTGTAAGTCTTTTGAATATATAATTCGATGAAACAACAGTTGCTAAAAATAAAAATCTAACCATCCCCATTAAAAGTTTAGCAAAAAAAGAGAAAAAGTTAAACCCCAAAAGAATTAGAAAGAACAATATAAAAATAAAAGACACCAATGAAAACTTAAATGGACATATAAAGAAAGTTAACATAAGGAACAATGGATTCTTTGAAAAGATTCATAAAATTGATAATCCCTAGCAAGTTTAATCAAGAAAAACATAGGAGTAAAAATAGTCTGCTAATATCACACTTGCAAAAGGGACATAAATAGAGATCCTACATGCCTTTTTTTGAAGGATTCTAAAAGAGTATTATTAACAACTTTCTACTGATATATATGGCAACTTAGGTATGGACACTTTGCCTCAGCTTGCTTTCTGCCCTAGAGCTTTTTGCATGCTTCGGCTCCCATACTCTTGCAAACCAGAAAGCGCAAGTGTGTTAACACCCAGTGAACAGCTTTTTTGACCAGTAGGAGATAAAGGACAAGAGCCAATGAATAAATATTTTTCTTATTCTTTTCAAGTGAACAACTGTGGGAAACATACTACACAAATCCCCAGATACCTCAATGGGTCTTAGTGGAATCTTGTCCTAACAGCTCAATAAGAAACTCTTGTGTCAAGAAAAATAAAAAAGAGAAAGAGAGAATATAAGAAAAAGAAAAGAAAAGAAACTCTTATCTTGGCTCTGCCTCATTTCCTCTCTTACTCCTCTTAGGCCTCCATTCTGGTTTCCTAGCATGAGAAACACAAACCATCTATAAGCAAGCCAATGTCTCAGGTTCAGGTTTCTGGGGAAAATATGACATCAGCGGGACTAGAAAATTTGAGAAATATCTGGAAAATAGCAGCTGGGATTGCAAATGACAGAAAAAAAAAGTGCAGAAAAATCATTTGCTGATGACCTCCAAATGAGTGGTTTGTGACAAAAGCGCATCTTTTCTTCTCACTTACCGTGTCCACCACAGCTCAAGTGCAGCTCTGACTCTCATCATCTTCACTCAAGTATACAGTTGGATAGTGTGTTTTCTATCTGGAACAATGACAGTTGTCATATCACAGGGATAAGGGAAGTATGTCATTTCCACTCACATATTATTGTACAAAGGTTGCCACATGGCTGTACTTGAGTTTGATCAATTGCATAAAATATACAACTCTCCAGCAGGAAGGGATTCCAAATATTTATGAAAATTGCCTATAATTCAATTGGTAACTCCACATCAAGTAATGCCAGAAATTTACTAGCCTAAGTTGACCTGAAAAATGTCAAAGTCCTTAATTGTATAGGGTTAATTTTGTAACCCTGCACTCATTTTAGCCAAACTATTAAGGAATTATAGATGTCATCAGACTCTTTGAAGACATGCAATTTCATGTTCAAACGTATTTCTCAAAGCAGTAGCTGTGCAGACATCAAACTGATGCATCTTCAAGCAATTACACAAAGGAATCCACAGTATTCAATGAACTATTTCTTCTAATTTCCAGCAACCTTGTATATCTACTAGGAAAAGTGAAAATTTTTGTAAAAAAACCCCTAAGGTTTGTGAGTACCACAAGCGAATGTTGATTCAGGCAAGAGTACCATTGGATGGAAATACATTTCCATTTAATGGTCTTGATAGGCTGAAGACACATAACACGTGTTGAAGATAGATTGAGGTAAATACTTGGAGCAGAGAATCACAGCTTCTTGCGAGCCAGACAAAGAAACTAATATGTGTCACTGCAAAACATTTATTTGAGCACTGCACTTAATTATGCTCCTCAGGGTAACAGAAGTCAGCCTACGGTCATAATGCCTGCTATATCATGATATGCCAAGGCCACATTTTAATGCAATAAATTTAAAATGCCTTGCAGATATTACATAACTATCATTGTCCTTCTCAAAAGGGAGGGCTGATAAGAATTTGACGATAGCTACTGTTGGGCTTGCCTGTGCTATGCTAATAATTTAAGTTTAGAGTGTTGAATCAGTGTTTTTGTCTTATACCCAAACTCTGTTTTTCATTTGCATGTGTAAGCTGGCCATCTGCTTTGATGACAAAGAGGAGGTGCCTCAGAAAAGGTTCTCTGGCCAGGCTGCTTTGTTGAGAGCTTTATAAATTGATTTGGATTCATGTAAACATTACTTCCCAGATCTGGAATTATTGATAATGGTTTATTCATTTTATTTCCAAAACAAAAGAATGGAGAGGTTTGAAATCATAATTTAACTTTCTTGCTTGCTTGAAGTCCCTTTTGTCGTTGCATTTAGAGGTGCCATAGATGGTAAGAGGCCAGCAGAGGTGTCTGGAAAGGAGCAGCCTGCTCTTCTGCTGAGCTGGCTGAGCTGCAGAGGGGCAACAGGCTCAACTCTTCTGTAGTTGGTGCTCCACTTGCTTCCTGCCTTTTGTGCAAGTTCGCCCAGAGCCGAGCTTTTCTGGGGTGCAGCTGGGAAGGGTGCTTCTCTCCAAGCAATCATTTTCTTTGGCCTGTTCTGACTTACGCTTGCTCCACTCATTCACTCCTCCGGCCCAACACCTGTAGCACATTCCACAAACTCCTCAAAGTTAGCGAAATGCATTAATAGCACACTTCCTTGCTTTGAGGATCATGTTTTGGATTTACACATTTTAAAATAAAATTTTCTTCATTTCTACAGGATCTTGGGAGGGAAGGAGGTAAACGCCTTTCTTCAACCTGCCACCTTTCACTAGCAGTTGTTTCTATAAAATAATTTTCCTAAAGTTCTATATACTAAAACAGAAATCCTGCTGTGTAAACTAAGTAGTAATTTTCCCCTGGAAATTGAGATTGAGGATAAATAATTGAGTAAAATTAACACTTAACTAATGTGTTTTCTTTATAATTTATTAAAGAGTTTAAAGCTTTTGAGGCAAGAGAAGCTCATTTATAACTTTCCAGACCAACTTTATTATAATCAACCCAGTTAGTGTAACACTCTGATAGCCTTGGTTTTAATTAGCAGTGACACTTTTGCCTTTGTACCAAAATAGGAATAAATGATTTTTAGAAGTTTTATCTCTGAAAAAAGAATATATGCATACATTTATCCTCTTACTGAGTAGTTTGCTTTTAAAATTTTGAATAGAATACATCTCCCTACCTCAGTTTTAAAACTTTAGGGGAAAAAATTTCAACATAGCTACAGCAGGAGTTAGAATAATTGATTCAAATAATGCTATTATTAATAATTAGTTATAACTCTATGGGTAAACTCACCTCTCTGACAAAGGGAGCTTATTTGTAAAATCTCTTCATAGGATTCTTACCAGTTATAGTATTCTTTAAAAAAATTCAATATATCACATCAACTGGCATGGGATGTTTACTTAATTCATGTTTGCTGATTCGTTTAAATAAAAATCAACTTCCCAAACAACTCATGGGTTTCTAGTTGGAGAGTTTTGTTTATTAGATATTTGTACACTCAGTTGAAAAAGCACTTAGGAATCTTATATGAAACCAGTATACCTGGTTTGCATTCATTTTAAAAGCATACATTCTGTTCAATTCTTTTTTTCATTTCTTTTCTGGCACTGCCTAAAACCAGATGATATTACACCATGAAAAACGAATTGGTTACTGAGCTTTTCCAGCTGTGGAAAAGGAAATAAAATCCCACACTTTTTAGACGCTATGTATAAGAAAAACATTTTTAATGCCAGGTAAATATATACCATGGCTCTTAACTATCTCCAGGTAAGTAGTCTTACTTCAAATTGTTCTTAAAATAATTGAGACACTAATGAGAGTTTAGCAAGTCAAATGGGAATAGCTTTTGACTTTGTGGCTGGTTCTATTTTAACCCTTATTCTTGTTGCAAAACAGGAAAATTTTCTCTATGATAAAAATTAATCATATCCAGTATGAAGATGTCATGAGAGCCCACAGTCTGTGTAGAAATAGGCAATTCTCATTTAATCTGTTTATTCAATACTACTGTGGCACTGGCAAGTTCTGTCACCTCTCTAAACCATAGTTCCATCATCTCTAAATGTGAATAATTACAAACCCACCTCATTATTGTGTGTGTGTGTGTGTTAAAGAATTTAATCTAATGACAGTGTGAGAGTGAGGCCATTGTGTGTGTTTCAGCTGCCCCTATTCTGGCTCTTACTATTTTTCTATAGAACCATGATTCGAAGTCCAACTATTTAACTCTTCATTGGAATTCTTTTTGCTTTGAACTTTGTCAGAATTCCATACACAAGTTTTCAGGTATTCTATTTGGTAGCTCCAAGTTTTAAACTTGTAGGGGACAAATAAGGAGATTCTGATGTAGCTGCAGCATCCTGTTGTCTTGTAATAAGCCAGAGGAAATGGCAGCCTAGAGGGTAAAGAAATTCATGGGTCTTCTGTGTTGTATTTTTGGTTTCTAGGACACCAGGTCTTCCTCTTTTGGAGTTTAGTCCTTCTGTTTGGGAGAAATATCCTTCAAGATCCTCCTGGGAAAGAGCACATGAAATAAATTTTTGGATCGATATATGGCTGAAATATCTTTATTTTGCTTTCCTGCTGGATTATTAGTTTAGTTGGTGTGTTAGTTCCATATTGCTATTGTAACACATTATCCCAAGTTGAGTGGCTTAAAATAATAGAAATGTACTTAAATTGAGCTGGAGATTTTTGCTTTGGAACAGCCCCCTCTGTAAGTATGTTTCGGAAAGGTGCCTGGACCTCCTACTGTGACTTCCAGCCAGACAAATGTGCCTAAGAACTTGACTCAAGCTTACGCTTACGTGGATGTTCCGTATATTGCAGAATGGGAAATGAAGCCCCAAGTGACACTCATCAATTTAATCTTCTGCCTGTGTGGTCCAGTGAACACCCTGATTGCTTCTTTCCTCTGAAGGATGAGGGACTCTTCTGGAACACCAGCCTACTCGCTTCTCCCGTAAACCCCTCTATTGAATTGCTGGAATTAATTACTTAAAGCTTGCTGTGAAGTCTATATATTAAAGTTTGTGGTGTTGTGTTAAGCTACTGGTGTATGTTTTCTCTCTCCTTTTTGATCTCACAGTAAATAAAAGGGTGAGGGAAAAGAAAGTGGCAGAGGAGATGAGGGCAAGGTTAAGGAAAGGGTGCTGCAAACTTAGTGGCTCAAAACGACACAAATTAATGTATTCTCATGCAATTCTGAAAATCAGAAGTTTAACATGGATCAGCAGAACTACATTTCTTCTAAAGGTTCTGGAGGAAAGTCTGTTTCCTTGACTTTTCTAGCTTCTGGACCTTCTGCAATTCTTGGCTACTGGCCCCATCCTTCATCTTCAACACCAGCAGCAAACGTCTGCACATTTTTCTCTCTCTTGGCTTGCATCACCACATTGCCTTTCTCTGACTCTAACCCTCCCACCTCCCTCTTGTTAGGACTCTTGTAATTATATTTGACTACTCAGATAATCCAGAATATTTTTCACATCTCAAGATCTTTGACCTAACATCTCCAAAATCCCTTTTGCCATGTAAGGTAACATATTCACAGGTTCCAGGCATTAGGATGTGGGCATCTGGAGGGCCATTATTTTGTCTACAGCAGACTCCCCAAAGATTCATGTCCCTCCCACGTGCCAAATACATTCATCCCATTTTCAAGATTATCCAGAGTCAAAAGCCTTTATAGCATCATCTCAAATCCATAATCTCTAAGTCTCATTATCACAAAAGGTGCAAATCTCATCTAATCAAATCGAAATTAGGTAGGAATGAAACTCTAGGGCAATATTACTCTCCATCTGTGGATTTGTGATTCTAGAAAACCCAAAACACAATGGCCAGACAGGCATAGGATAACAGTTATCAATGTCCTAATTCAAAAATGGAAAGAAAATCAGGGTCACCAGTCCTAAGGAATATCATTTGGGAAGTTGAATCTAACTGGGTAAGCAGCATTAGATTCCAAGGCCTGGAAACAATCCTCTGTGGTTCTGGCTCTGGCCTGTACTCTCAGGCTCATCTTTCCTTTTTCATGAAGAGCGATATATGTTACAGCTGAGTAGTTTTATCAGCTTGTTTCTCACCTATAGAATTTTGGGAATCCAACAGCCTTCCTTCATTTTGTTCTATCTCTGTCTCTTTCAGTCCATGCGGCACTGTGACTGTTGACATAACTTTCTTAAGAACCTTGTAAATCTCCATTGTTTGTTTCAAGAACACACTCCATTCAACAGGCTCATCTGCATGTCTTTCTTAGATGATTCCAACTCTATTCCTGGCTTGCACTTAAATGGCTGAGGGAACCTATGAGTCACTTGCCTAATCTCTCAAAGAACAACACATGAAATTGAATACTTTGATCTTTTGATCCTTTTAAGACATTAGTAAAAGGTTGTACAGCCACACCCTTGGCTTTCTTTTTAAAAAATTTTTAAAAAAATCATTTTTTATATTTTTATTACAGTTGACATACAATATTATATTAGTTTCAAGTGTACACCTCAGTGATTAGACATTATTTATAATTTACTAAGTGATCATCCAGATAAATCTCATACCCATCTGGCACCATACATAGTATTACAATATTATTGATGATATTCCCTGACGATTATTACAATATTATTGACTTTACTTCCCCGTGACTATTCTGTAACAACCAATTTGTACTTCTACTCCCTTCACCTTTTTTACCCATCCCCCAAACCCCTTCTTATCTGGCAACCTTCAAAATGTTCTCTGTATCTGAGTCTGTTTCTGTTCTGCCTGTTCATTTATTTTGCTTTTTAGATTCAGTTGTTGATATATATTTATTGCCATTTTATTGTTTATACTTTTTATCTTTTTTCTTCTCCTTAAAGAAGACCCTTTAACATTTCCTGTAGTGCTGGTCTGGTGGTGATGAACTCCTTTAGCTTTTTCTTATCTGTGAAGCTCTTTATCTGACCTTCAATTCTAAACGATAGCTTTGCTGGGTAGAGCAATCCTGTTCCTTAACATCTATACTGCTGTTCCTTAAATGTTTCAAATGATAAGTGCTTCTCATGTTTTCTCACTGCCAAGAATAATGATTTTGATTAACTAATCCAGAATGAAAATGACAGTTACTTGTTTTAAGGAAGAAGTCAGCATCCACTTCTACTCTGGTTGCTGATGACCCTTTTTGCCTCACCAGCCTGAGAAAGTACTAAACCATAAGGGTTGAGCAAGATTTTAAAAGACAACCCCCACATTATTTCTCACTGTCATTTGTTTGGAAATTCTACCAGAGAAAAATGAATATACTGAGAAAGCATTGTCCTATATTTCAGAATAAAGTGACAAAAAAGTTGCAATAAAATTTAGTGTTTTGAATAAATCCATTCGGGTATAAATCTGTAATGTTGACATTAGGAAACTATTTTAGGGCCAGATGAAAACTATGTCTTCGCCTTATTAGGAGTGTTTCATTGCACCCTAAAGAAGGAATTGACTACATTCTAACACAGGATTCTCCAAGTTCCTTCTCCAGGAATGGGCACTGCTAAGTCCACAAGTTCACCTCAAAGTAAAAGTACATTCATTAGAAAAGTCACTGAAAATTTCCTGATACAATCTGAGTATCTTCTCCACTCTAAGTTTGTAGTGGTTCTTGCCCTTTTGAAATGTTTCACTGACTTTCTAGAGCTTAACATGCGCATGGCTGGTTAAATTTATTGGTTTACATTCAGTACTTTGACTTCTAATTTCACTGACCTTTTCTTCCCTTCTCTGCCCTCTAACAGTCCTCTGTAGAAAACTGAAATTTCTTGACAGCCGATCTCTGTAATCTCCAGTAGTTCATTTGTAGCTGGTTTTTTGTTTTGTTTTTTCTATTGCTTTTCCAAAGCTCACACTTTGTCTCTCCATTGACTGCTTTTCTTTCTTCCTGGAATATCATAGCCATATTTCAAAATGTATTGAAAACTCTATTACACTCAAGGACACAGTAATCTTTCCTTCATCTACGTTTATAATACTACTTTCTACAACTCATGAATGAAATACATTAAAATACTTTTTACTATTGTCTTATATTATTTAAATCATGGACTGTTCTTCAATTTGCATTATTTATGCCATAGCTCTTCTCCTAGCATTAACCTTACATAGTTACTCAAAAGATATTGAATTAGTTGATTACGATGCATCTTAAAAAACACACACCTTGTATTACAAGTTTAACCACTATACTTTGAAAAGTGGCTGTGGCAAACATTATCACTACATTGTTGAACACTGATCTTGGCATAAGAAATGATTCTCCATGTCAGGAGAAATAAACTTATATCTTAGCATGAAATGATCTATTAAAAAGAATCGTATCATGTTGATGTTCCAGAAATTTTAGAATAAGAAAATATTTTTGCGATTGCTAGCTTTACATGAATTAAATTGCTAAGGTTGGTTAAAAAGACAATAATTCGCTTTTTTATGTTTCAAAATATTATGAGCACCTTGAGGTTTCAAAAAGCTATGTCTTTGAACGTATATTTAGTTTTCTTTATTTCTTCCATAGAATCACATTCTTCTTCCCACACTACTTTACAAAGTTTAAAAATTACCAAAGACAGAAGAACAAGGGAATTTCTTGGTAATCAAATGTTCCGCAGTTTATACTGAGGTAAGCTTCATGCTACCAGCAGATCACAAGGTAGAGAATTTTCTAATTATTTTACAAGATGTTTGTCTGCCAGAATTTAAGCATCATCTAGGAAGCTTATAATAAGATATAATAAAGCTTAAAATTTTGACTTTGGGTGGTGGACACACAATACAATATAGAGATGATGTATTATAAAACTATACCCTGAAACCAATATACTTTTAATAACCAATGTCACCCCAATAAATTGAATAAAAAAGAAAAACAATTAAAAATAAAAGTGCATGTAACCTTGGACTAAAAAAAAAAAAGAATTTTTTCTACAACAAATAAATCTAAATTTTAGTGGTTTGAATGGTTCAGGCATAGGTGTTTTTAAACACTCTTAAGATGATTCATGTGTGTAACCAGGATTAAGATGAACTGACCTAGGAAATGCTTAGTGAGTAAACATATTAAATATTTATATATATGGCATGTAGGCCACCATTTGTATCGTCGTCCTGGCCCCACGATTGTTTCAGGGAGGCCTGCCTTTCCTCTCCTTTGGATCTTTATTCTGCTTTAAGCAAAGAATTGGCTTCAATGCTTAGTTTTTGAACCACTATTTGAATCCCTAGCAACCTTCTTGCTGTTAACAGAAAGGTAAGTTTTCTCTTTGCCAAGAGACTATTTATTGCCTGCTAGTAAAACATTCCAACTTTTTCCATTTTATATCATTAGTCGTTTTATGGATTGAATTAAATTCTATGTGCTTTCAACGATACACTCTAGTAACTACAATCCACCTGGGTGAAGTTATATTCTCAGCAGACTGTAAAGTTTCCTTTCCCTGGAGGAAACTAAGGGAGAAGGGAGCCAAAGACTTCACCATTGTTCCTACCAAAGATGGGTCATTACACCAGGTAAGTGCTCCTCACCTTTTCTCACTTCTGATAAGGGTTTGGCTTCCCTTTTAGTTTTCTCACAGAGAACACACAGGCAGTAACAACAAAATAGAACCTTCTCTTCTTCTGCTAGTTATTCTCATTGCAAAAGAATATATTTTTAATATATTTTATACCTTTTCTTTCACATCATTTTATTTAAACCCCTCAGCTTGGGCAAAGTCATTTAAATAAATGGCTCACTCTTTAATTAATACTCAGGACTATGGATTCCATAAAGAATAAAAGACCACTTGGCCTATTTCAACAATATAAATATTTTTGTCAAAATCTGTCTACTGGAATGTAGACACTGCCTCTCTTCCAGGACTTCAGCACATAAAGTGCCCCTCTTTAAATATTCAAATGCTCTCCTATTATTATGCCTTTTCTCTGGCATATATAGATTTTCCGTTCATATTAATAAAGAGAGCTGTAATTCCTTACTCTGTTCCCACATTCAGCTACCTCTCTGTCTTTTTTCCCCTTGGACATACAAGAGTAACAGACCTACAACTTGTACTCATGGTTTCTACTTCCTTTCTTCCCATCAAATCCTCCATGTGTTACAACTTGGCTTGCACCCCAATAACTCCTCTAAATATGCCTTAATTCTCTCCCCCAAACCCCTTTTTTGACAATCCAAATTCTTACCTAACTTGGTCTGTTGGGCATTTAACAATACTATTTTGCAATCCCTTTCATAGTTTGTTTGACTTTAATCACACTTACATTTTGTAACTCTAATCATTTCTGTTCCTTTTTATTTTTTAGGCACTGCTATCTCTCTCCAAGGCTTGAAAGTTGTTGTTCCATATAATTTTGTTCTTATATATTTTTTTCTCTTCCATTTTTACTCTTTTCCTAAACAACTTCTTTCATGTTAATTGTTAGAGATACTATCTGTATCACAATAATTTTAATATTAAATTGTCAATAAAATTTTTCACTGCACAGAATGCTCTAATCAAATCACCCAAAGCCAAACTGATCTCTCACCTCTTGATTTTATTCATTCATCCATCTATTCAATAATTATTTGTAAAACATCTTCTATATGTCAGGTACTATGTTAGGTGTTATGAAAAGAGCCATGAGCAAAGCAAAGTCCAAGTTCTAACAGAAATGGGGCATAAAGATGACCAGAGTGTAATAAGGCGAAGATTGTAGGATGCACATATTTGAGAAAAACATTTGGAGTTTGATTTTGTAGAAGATAAACTTGAGATGTCAATTAGACAAACATTTAGAAGAGTCCCATAGAGAGTTAAATGTATGTGGTGTTCAAGAGAGAGATCTTAGTTATATGTAATAAATTAGAAATCAGCACTTAGATGTCGAGATTCATGAAGAGCATCAATGAGGAGCTTGTAGATAGGGAATACCAGGGGTCTGCCTGAGTCCTTGGGCATATCGACACTTGGATGTTAGGGAGACTGGAATGGAACAGCAAAGTTCAGTGAAAGGTAAGAGAATTAAGGAAAGTTTCCAGGAAACCATGTTAAGAAGGTGTTTCAAGAAGGAGGGAATGGGGGTGAGTGTGGGAAATGCAATTAAGTTGAGTAAGGTAAATTTGAAGCATTTCTATTTGTTAGAAACCAGAAATTCACTAGTATTCACAGTATATCTCTATTAAGATCGATTCTAGTGAAATGTGGGGATGCTAGCCTGTATGGAGTAGGTTAAAGAAAAAGTGAAAGGGAAAAAAAGCAACCAATGAATGGCCACCTTCTTGAGAAGTTTCATAATTAAAAGGAGTAGAAAAATAAAGCATAGTTAGAAGTATAGATAAGTAAAGGGAATTGTTTTGTTTTTAACTTATGTGAAATAATGTAATTGTTTAATGGTTAAGGAAATGATTAAGAAGGAAAAAGATGCAGAAAATAGAGGAGACATTAGAGAAACAGTGTTCTTGAATAGGCAAGAATGCATGGACTATAACATGCAAGTGGAATGGTCAGCCATAGACAGGAACATAACATGTTTATTCACAGGAACAGAAGAAAACACCAAAAATGCAGTGATTTAGTGCATGTAATGGTGTAGGTTTGTGGATTTTTACTTCTGAGCTCACCTATTTCACCAAGAGACCAGATCTAATGATGAGAAAGGGTGTTAAAGAAGTTAAATAGTCATATAGAACAATAAAGGATTCCAAGTGAGTGGAGTAGGGAAATTTCACTGGTTTGCCCTGGAAAATCACTAAGGACACTCTTCAGATTAATAGCCATGAATTAATGTGAGTCTTGTTGGCATTGTAATTTTCAGCAATAGACATCTTCTTTAGACGTGTGCACTAACTAGGCATAAAGTTAGATTGGATCAGGGTTTTGTTTGTTGGCTTCCCAACAAAACACAATGAAGACAAAGTTTGGCAAATAAGTTGAGGGTTTATAAAAAGAAGTGATTATAATAAAATCTGAGCTCAGTAAGAAGGTAAATAAAATAAGGAGGGTATGAAGGGTTGGGAAAGGATTTGAAGATCATAACTAAAGAACGTTGGTGGAGAGAAAACCTGTGATATAAACAAGAAATAGAGAAAGTGAGAGGTGGAGTGGACGATTGAGTCTGAGAGTGCAGTTTTTGGTAACAATGTGTTTTTGGCCTATGAGAAGACAGGGAGGTCAAAGTTGAAATTAGAATGGGCAACAAAGTAATCATAAAAAGGGACATCAAAGAACTGAGAGACTCGGAGATTAGAACCTTCTAAGTGGATGCTGAGAGCTATATGTATAGAGCCATGCTGAAGATTTTGCAAATAAAGCAGGTATAGAAATCATTATGGAATGAGGGCTAATGTGAACCAAACTTTGTAAACAATTCCAGCAAATAGTTGTAGTCTGTGATTTAGAGTGACATATGAGCAGAGGGGGTAAAAGAATCTCAAAGGTGGGAATTTTGAAAGAAGGGAGTGACAAAGGAGAGGCGGATATTGCCAAGAGTGAGTAGAACACTTACTCCAATTGATGTTCAGTCTTAGAAAGACTGTGAGAGAACAAAGAAGTAGCAGTAAGAAAAGCGTTTCCACAGGAAGGAGAACTATTCCAGTGAAA
Source organism: Miniopterus natalensis (assembly GCF_054644295.1). NCBI lineage: Eukaryota > Metazoa > Chordata > Mammalia > Chiroptera > Miniopteridae > Miniopterus > Miniopterus natalensis. The sequence goes on along the minus strand of NC_142086.1, from coordinate 81,885,259 downwards.
GCAAGAAGGGGAAGGGAATATTGGATAAAAGCTTGAGGAGGTTGAGGTAGGAGTTTGCACACTCTGGACATCAGGAGGGCCTGGTGGTTCAGATTCAAAGAGGTATATCCACGTGTAAGGGATCAGTGTCCGCGCAACGAGGAATTTGGGTATGTTGAGCTTCTTGTGGCACTGATACAAATATAAAATTATCACATGACGCAATTAATCTTTTATAGAGTGACTGCTGTAGTGAAACTCTGTATTTGAGGGTAGAAAATGGTGGGATATCTCTAGAAATACCCAGAGCTCTGGTACATAACACAATTGCATCAATGCGTGAGAAAAAAATGCAATGAATAATATTTTGCCTTATACTTCAGGACATAACCTGATGCTTTTATGAACTTTCCCTACTTCCTTCTTTAAAACATTAAAACAACTTTCTTCTAAAAATATTTTGCGCTTAATCTAGCATTCCCACCTAAGTTCATGTGCTTTTCCTATTAGCCTAGATTCTTCTGATTGCCTCTCTCACTTGGTCTTCCTCTTTTGAGTCCTTAACACCATGCTCTCTGCTCCCCCTAAGCCAATCTCTCCTTCATAGTGCTAAAGATAGATTCTTCTAACATGGAAATCTACCAATTCCACTTTCAAGTACAAAATTTTATTGGTTAAAAATCTAAACACCTTTCATAGTGTTCAAAGCATTTTGTAATGTGGTATATACTCTTACTCAACCTTTTTTCAGTTCTAACTGAACCATACATGTACATATTGTATCTTCTTACAAAGCCTTTTCTCTGTTTTTCTATGAAGCTAAATCTGATTCATACATATATTTTCAAGTAAGAAGCAACTCCTCTATATGGTGTCCCTAGTTATCCAAAGCTGATTAAATTGCCTTCCTTACCTCCCCCATGGTGCTTCAGGAGAGAAATGATCTCTTCCTCTTTTAATTTTGAATTGGCATAAATCCATCAGGCAGTATGTTCCTTCAGGAAAGTTTCCTTTTTTTTTCCTTTAATGTCCTGATTCAAAAAGAAATTCCCGTCAAATAAGGCTTTCAGTAAATATTTGTAAGTAAATGGTGTACACAGAAGTTAGTTTAAACATCATCATGGACTTTACTCAAATATAGGTTTTCTTTTTTTTTTCCAGAAGGAAATATATGAATAAGGTTCAATATATGAACCTTATTCAATATATGAACCTTATTCATATAAGGTAAGGTTCACCTGGAAAGGTTCTTCTAGTAAAATTTGCTTCAAAGTTAAATGGAAAAAGCCACTCTTAAAAATGGAGATAGAAATCAGGTCATCATGGCAGAATATTTTAATTGATTCCACATTTACCACCTTCAACATGGAAGAGAAATTTGTCACTATTGTTAGAGATTGGCCTTTCTTTGAGACTATTAGGCTTTGTTAGTTCAATATTTCATACTGAGGTTAAGCAGCTCATGCACGTACAGTGAACCACACTATTGGTCTCTTCTTTAGTAGACTGGGAGGTTAACCTGCATATAGGTGTATGATTCCTAAACCTTTTTTTTTTTTTTTTTGTATAATCAAATTGAAAGATCTCTGGTTTGTCTTCTACTCTTTAAAGAAATACATACATATAAATGTGTTGACTAAAATGACTTTTCTATGATTTTTTGCAAGGTGTCCTTAGTAACTGAAGGGGCATAATTCTTTCCCTTCCAGCATGTGATACACTTGGCTGAGTTATTTTGTAAAATAGAGACGTTCACAAGTTTAAGAAATGTAGTCTGAATGTAGAGCTAGGTTCTGAGTGGCAGTTGATCATGTAGAGTGCCAGGGACATTCTCATTGCTTCCTTAACATTCATGGCACTGTCTCTTGATAACAACCCTCTTTCTCATTTAGGTGCTCACACATCCTTTCCACAACCTGTGTCATGTGGTGGAGCGTGAGTCCCAGAGCTGAGCTAACCGGCGTCATATCGATCAGCAGCCACGGACTTGGTCGAAGCTCAGCGATGAGATGAAGACCTTTCTAGAACAGCGTGCTCTGACTTTGTGCCTTCTGTGGTGGTGCAGGGTGTAAGTGTGGGCCCCGCTGTGCTGATTTTGTCTCCCTGAAGGAAGGCAGCTTTAGGGTGAGGCTCCTTAGGGAAGCAGGGTAGACTAAAGAATTCTGCTTTCTGATGAGGTAGCCCAGCAACGAAGCCAAACAAAACATGAACCTTTGAACTCTCCGGGTAGATAGGCCAGTAAATCCACTTTATTGTTTGAACTTGTTACATTTTCCATGATCTCAAATTTAAAGAATCCTAACTATCATATAAAGCATTCTTATAAGAATAACGATCTTATAACTATCATATAGAGCGAGGTTGTTGCTCTCTGTAGGCAGCGGCTTTGATGGTGTGTTTGGAGTGGCGATGAAGAACATTCTTTACCAAAAATAGCCTTCCCTTGTTTGATCAAAGTACAGAACTTCCGTGAGGGCATTAAATATTCCGATCGGTCCAATGGTGACAATAGTGAGCAACCCTGAAAGAATGAGGGCAAAGGACTGAAATCTAAGAAAACTTTGGTTTCGCCAAATTCTGTACAGGTTTGGACAATGGAGAGCGGCCTGCGGCTGGGGAAGATTGTTGCTGGGGCCCCCAGAAAGGTTGGATGAGAAGGATGTGTGGGCCCCAACTCACACAGGTTGTGTTTACCTCCCAAAGTGGCCCATTTGCCAGCACAGTAGTCCCCCCCTTACCGGCAGGGGATACATTTCAAAACCCCCAGTAGATGCTTGAAACCATGGATACGGGGAACTACTGTACGCAATTCTTTAATTTGACGCATTCAAGTTTAAGGTGGAAAAAACAGAACTTGACAAATGAAATATTTGCACCAGTTATTCTCTGAATATTCATACTAAGTACCAAACCCTACAAATACCATAAATTTTTCCTATACATTCACATCTATGATAGAGTTTAATTTATAAATTAGGCACAGTAAGAGATTAAAAACAACTAATAATAAAATAGAACAATTATAACAATATACCCTAAGAAAAGTTATGTGAATTTGGCCTTTCTCAAAATATCTTAATATACTACACTCAACTTTTCACTTAAAGGAACCACCTTAAGTCTTCTCTTTGGCACATCACCAGTTTTGTGCTTTCGGGCTGTTATTAGGTAAAATAAGGGTTACTTGACCACAAGCACTGCAATACTGGGCCATTGATCTGATAACCTAGATGGCTACTAAGTGAGTAATGGGCAGGGGGCATATACAGTGTGTGTACACTGGAAAAAAGATGATTCACGCCCTAGACAGGATGGAGCAGGACTGGGCAAGATTTCATCATGCTACTCAGAATGGCTCTGAAAATATTTATTTCTGGAATTTTCCATTTCATATTTTCAGACCATGGTTAACTTTAGGTAACTGAAACCAAACAAAGTAAAACCGTGGATAAGGGGAACTACTGTATGTAATGCTTTAATGTGATACATTTAAGTTTAAGGTAGAGAACAGAAACAGAATTTAACAGGCAAAATATTTGCACCACAAATATTATTTCAAAGTTCGTACTCTTTCAGGTAATTGAATTTTTGAAGGTAAATTGGTATCTTTGCATTGTAAAACAGAACATATAAGGTTTTAGTAACGTTAAAAAATGAATTGAAGCAGTTTATAATTGAAGAAACACCCCAAATCTGCTTGTCTGGCTTATCTGCCAGCTCTCATTATTAGTTAGAATTATGGCTTCCAGTGAAGATTAAATCTGGGTTGGAATTTTGCTCCTTTTTAAGTCCTTTGGGGTGTTTGAATAAGATTTAGGGTAGAGCCAGACCTGTGACCTTTTGTCTCCATAAAAGAGTGTTGTTTATGACTTGACCATTCCCTGCCTATTAAATGCTTCCTTATTTCAACAAATAAGTTTTCACAGCGTCCACCAAACTACATGAAAATTCAAACTTCATGACAAGTTCAGATTGCTAATGTCACATGTAAGCTTGTCACAAATTAGTATAAACACTGAATGACCCTTGAGCACAGGATTTGAGTCACACTTAATTTTCTAACTTTATGTAAAAAGTAATATCAAAAGTCCCCTTTGAATTAAAAAAAAAAAAAAATCATGCTGGTGTTTGTAAAGAAATGAAAAAATAAAATTACCAATAAAATTCTTTTCCATCTATTCATTCTAGTGAGGAAATAGTCATGTAATAGATGAAACCAAAGTTCTTAAATCCAACTCTTCTGGCAGAACATATTAAAAAATATATATAAATAAATATAGATACATATATGCATTCTATTTAATGGCTCTGAAAATATTTATTTTTAATGCTAAGGAAGATACTAAAATTTTTTATTTTATGGATTTTTACTTAAAATATTAGTTGGTGGGGGCAGCTAAGAAACACTCGTGGATACAGTTCAAGGAGACAAGTCAACTGAAATACTGAGATTTAAACATAAGATTATAGAACACTTCCCCCTCCACATCCTACCCTATCACCACCAAGACTCCAGGTTAATCTCAGAGGATTACAGTTGAAAGAGTCCATCTAAAAAAGAGCTTTTAGCCAATCCCAAAGGCATCAGGGGAGACACAATCTAAGATACCAGAAAAATCCGAAGCTCTGGCATCTACATCTGTGGCAAACAAACAAACAAAAAAGGCAGAACTCCTAGTGAGATTAACATTAACCATTACACTAAAGGCCTATTTACTCAATATATCATGGCCAGATTTCAACAACAAAAAATAAAAAAATAAAAATTACACATAACGCTAAAAAGCAAAAAAACCCATGAATGAACAAGACAAACATCAGAAACAGATAGATGTGAAACATTTTGAAATTATCAGACAGGAATTAAAATAGCTATGATTAATATAATATGAACTCTAATGGAAAAACTGACAACGTGGAAAAACACATAGGTAATGAAAGCAAGTAGATAGAAACTCCAGGAAAGAAGTAAAGACACTGCAACAGCTGTGAAGAATGCCCCTGATTATCTCATCAATAGACTGGACACAGCTAAGGAAAGAATCAGTGAGCTGGAATATATGACAATAGAAACTTTCCAAACTAAACTGCAAAGAGTAAAGGAAATGAAAACAATGGTGTTCAAGGGCCATGGGACAATTTCAAAAGATGTGATGTGTGTGTAATTAGAATAGCAAATGGAGAAGAAATAAAATGAAACAGAAGAAATGTTAAAATAAATAGCTAACTACTTTCTAAAATTAATAACAAAGAGTAAATAATAGATCCAGAAAACTCAGAGGATATTCAGCAGGCTAACTATTGAAAAATTTACACTAGGCATAATGCATTTGAACCGCTAATACCTTGAAATAAGCCAGGAAAGGAGGCTAGAATGATCCATTTGGTAATAGATTACCTTTGAACATATCAGTATGAACTCATGTTTAGCTCAATATAGATATAGATGTTTACATGTACAAATACTTACAGATATGTATATATACATTTTATTATATATACATGTATTTCCCTGTTCTATCAGCTCAGGGGACCTAGAAGCAAAGACACCCAAGCAGCAACAAGTACACCTAGCTTTCAGATCTTCATTTTTTTTTTTTTAATATATATCTTTATTGATTTCAGAGAGAGGAAGGGAGAGAGAGAGAGGGAGGCAGAAACATCAATGATGAGAGTCATTGATCAGCTGCCTCCTGCACAACCCCAAGAGGGGATCGAGCCCTCAACCCAGGCATGGCCCTGACTGGGAATCAATCTGCGATCTCCTGGATCCTAGGTCAATGCTCAACCACTGAGCCACACTCAGCCAGGCCAGATCTTCATTTTTTATACTAAACTCCAATAAGAAAAATCAAGACTCTTTACATAAATGGTGAATTTTAAGACTACAGCAGAAAATATACAAGATCAACCTGGAGTATTTTGTAGTTCTAGAACGTAAGAACATACTCAAAACATACACACACACACACACACACACATGCCCCCCGCCCCCCATGATGTGAGTATATTAAAGAGACACAGGAACCAACTGAAAGAATTCCCAATGGCCAAAGACAAAGCAATTGAAACACAAAAATAAAGTAGTATTGGATTACAAATATAACATCAATATCCATGAGTCATAGTGTTAGAAATAAATGACTGGATAAATAAATGGGAAAGAAGAGAACAACCTCTGATGCTAAAGAATTTCAAGTGAAATGTAGTTACACCTCCCTTGTGGAAATATATCAACACCCCACTTCTTAAGTGTGGGCTGCACATAGTGACTTCCTTCCCAAAGGTACAGTGTGGACAAGGAGAAGTGGGGGGATAACTTTACAGTGAATACTTCTGACAAACACTGCCTCAGCCAGGTAGCCAAGGGCAATAAAAACACGGATATGTTATGTTGATGGTATGTACCCTGGACATGCTGTGATGAAAATGGCGCTTGACCTCTGTGGTCTTCCTCTGAGGAACCCATAACAACAGGCCAGTCATGAGGAAAGTATAAAATCCCACTAGAGGGGCACCTGACAGCGCACCTCTCCGGGCTCCTCAACACCCCCGAGACCAGAAACAGCAAGTCTGGGAAACTGTCCCAGCCAGCAGGATCCTGAGAAGACACCACAGCTAAATGTAATGTGGTGCCCTCAATGGGATCCTGGAACAGAGAAAAAATGTTAAGTAAAAGCTAAGGAAATCTGAATGATTCTGTGCCAGTATTGGTTCATTAATTTTAACAAACAAACCATACTAATGTAAAATATTATTATATTTATATTATATTAGGGGATTCTGCGTATGGGGTTATGAAAACATTTTATACTTCTTAATTTTTCTGGAAATCTAAAACAGTTCTAAAGAATAAAATGATTAAATTATGACCTTCATCCTTAAACCAAGAATTAAGGCTTTAAAATTCAAGGCGATTTACATTCATAAATATGTTTGCTCAGTGTCATTTCTTATCTCTTCAACCACTTGGCATTTGTGCTTCTCACTGATACTCAATTTAACATTTTCCTCTTCAACATATTTTGTGTCCTAATTAGAATAAATGAATACCAAAATTTAAAGCTGCTATCAAAATGCGGGTTAATGATATTGACAAGTGACCTCAGTATGCTAATAACCCCCTCCTATATAGCACTATTTCTCACAGAAAACCTAAGTATTTTTTATTATTAAACATAAATTACATTCTTACCTTACTTACTACCTGAACTACCTGGATATGTGTAATGTTTATTTCTGTGCTCAAAAGTTAGGCTGAGTGCCGTTTTTGTGGCTGCCTGTTAAACCTACTGGTCTCACACAGAGTAAATGTAGTTTTTCTATAAAAATCAGACCAGAATTAGTGAAAAATAGCCATTTAATACATCAATAAATGTTTATCAATGGCTTTCCTTGTTTCTTTATTACCTGCAATTTTAATGGCCTAAAGAAACAAAGACTAAATTTTTCACATTTGGAGACGGTAGGGGAGAAAGGAGAGAAAAAAGGGCAAGGAGGGAAAGGAGGGAAAAAAAGTATTCTTACTAAATACTTGTTGTTCTTGGGAACTATATCAAGTTGGTTTTTTGTTGTTGTTTGTAGTAGTGGTAAACGGGATGGTGTGGTGGCGGTGATCGTAGTAATGACGATCCCGTGAGGCTTCTGCTACCTTTGGGGTGATGCTGGTGGCAGTGGTGGTGGCGATGGTGGCACTGGTGAGTTTGGTGATTGTGCGGTGGTTATTGGTGGATATTGGTAGTGTTGTTGGTGCCTGTTGGTAGTGGCGGTGGTGTAATTAAAAATATCCAACAGAAGAAACATTTCTACAAGGTCTTAACAGAATGTAGTCTAAAAATCACTAAAGGATTAACCTTTTAGGATAAGTTTGTTGGTTGCTAAAGTCATATTCAGAACATGATTATTGGATATATTTCAATTACAAACTTGGGTTCTGGAAGTTGTTTTACACCCATGCATTGCTCTCAGCGGCCTTGGCCAATAATGGTCAACATGACTACATAGCACAAGGCTCATGTGTTCGCATTTACCAGGGTTTCCCCTAGTCCCATTCTGGTCTTTGGCTTGCTACTCCAGTGCAAAACGTTAGGGATAAAATGTAAAGTATGCTACAATTTCCTTTAAATACATTTACAGGTACATTATTAAGCTTAGCATGTGTATCTTGGAGGAGAGAAAGAGAACCAGGCCACTCAGATGGTTGTTGAAAATGAAATTCCTTTCCGTCTGAAGTGTTTCATCAGACGACCATTAACTCACAGGTGTGCAGTACCACAAAATTCCCAAACACTTGGTTAAACAAATATAGGGGAGACCATGAGGCAGCGTGAAAGCTTTTCCACATCTAAGGAGGTGGTGATAAGAGAAAGTCACTATAAGACATAAGATTTAAATGGCAAATACAATGATAAAAGGAAGTATAAACAAAATCAAGTGTTGGAAACAAAAATTAGCACCTAACTTTTGAAAATTAAAATGCCATTTAACCACATAAACACTCTGAGTTTTCCTTGTTCCAACAGCAAAATTATTCAGTCTCAAATATGGGTAACCTTAGAAAACTGGTGAGGATTTTTTTCTGCCTATTTAAAGCATCTTATGATTTTAAGTAAGCTAGAAATAATAGCCAATTGATTGTAGCTGATTCTTTTACTTGTTGATAATTTTTTTCCCATCAAATAAAGTGTATTTTGTATGTTACACTACATTTTTATTATTTTATCAAATATTTAGAGAATACTAACCGTATATAACTACATTCCAAAAATATGTTACAGAGGCCTCTGACTTCCAATAGTTTCTAATAAATAGTGGTCAAATTTTGGAGTCTAGCAATTTTATATTCTCGACACACCATTTATAAAATGTGTCGTCTTGGGCAATTTCTTTATCCTTTCAGTGTCTCAACTTCCTAATCTGTAAATTACTACAGAGTAGGAAATTGTTGGGACTCAAACAATAGAACATAACTAAGGAAACTATTAAGATATGTAGAGCATGACACGCACTTTAAAATGTCCACCTCTTCACTAAGAAAGGAGAGAATTTTAAAATGAATTTCTTTAAGTTGTGTGTAAATCATTGAATTTTTATTCTAAAATTCAAGTCTGAAAGTGTTACTACCACAACAAACCCCTTTGTGTTGCATCTTCCCATCTACTGGACATGGTCTGAAGCCATGCTCTGAGCGTGGCCTCCAGCGACTGGTTGGCACCCTTTAGTCCCATCGCATTGACATGTTGATAAGCATTTGGCCTCTATAAAGATGATCTTTTTCCTGTTACTCTGAGATAACTTTTACTCCTATTGTCTTTTGTTTGGCAAATTCTCATTCTATAAGACTCAGGTCTAATGTGCTCCTTTTTGATAATGTTTCTTCTCTAATCTTTTATTAGCTCTGGCCTGTGCGCATAAACATTTTAAGGCTGGATACACTTAAATGCCACCATTTCTATATTCAAAATAAAAAATAACAATTTCTACCTCAAAGAGTAGCTGTAAACATTTAAGGAGAAAGAGCTTACAAACTGGTTAGCACAATGCTTTTATATGGTAAGTGTTCAATAAATATTAGCTAGCAGCGTCTATTCACACTCATGCTTGTATTTCTCATTTCACAATATGTCACAGTGCATAGCTTCTACAAATATTTAAATAAATTAAATATAAAATATTAACACATCACATGTATCATAGAAAACAGCACACTTTACAAAAGTTAATGTCTTTGAATGAATTCCATATATTGAAAAAGTTAATTTATAGGTAGCAATACAATATTTTAAAAATCAAAAGGCTATTTTAAATATTCTCTATTAGTATTATTGGCCACAAATATATTTTCATGAATTCAGTAGATAAAATACTGTAGATATTAAAATATAATTGTTTTGCTAAGAGGTCTACAGAATCTTCTCAAAATGGCTTTAAGATTGGATTGGGATGGCAGATTGCACACATACTTCAGGCTTAAAACCTTGAAATGCCAGAAAAATATGATACCAGAAATTATTCCATAATAGTGTTGAAAAGCAAGAAATTGTGTCATTCACAAAGAAGAAATACTGAGATGATTCTGAAACACAGAAAGCAGATGAGAAAAGAGCAAAGAAACTGTACCTTTATCCCTTCCAGGATGGAGCTGCTGGGAAGGTGAGAGCAGATGGAGAGAAACCCACGTCCTCAAAGATGTTAGGAGCAGGAGGGGTCCTTTCTCAGGGAAAACAACAGGGCAATGTTTTCCTAATAGTTCAGCCTGGCCACCTCCACTGACCCCGCTGATTGCTATAAAGAAAAGGCATAACATTTCTTTACCCAGGCGTGTTACTGTTTTCTATGAAAATGTCCACACACTATCATAAACACACGTACACCTAGTGCGTGAAAACATATTACAATTTTTCACCCCAAATAAAAGATATGTGCAATAGATTTTAAAATGTTGGGCAAATTAGATCAGAGCCCCTTTGATGTTACAGCTTTACATTACATTACATGTTGACTAATCTAGAGCTTATAACATTACTTTTGAAATAAGGATACTCAAATTATAATATTCCACTTGGCTTTTGTTTTGTTTTTTTTAATGAAAAAGAAAGTTTTTCATTAAAGTTTTTCATAGTGTTTTCCACTATGCTGTGGAAACAATTTTTTATAAAATTTTAAACTATAAGCTTGTAATTGACAGAGTTAAAATTTTTGTTTTACTCTGAGAATTTTATTTTTAATACATATGCTGAAAATTATAACTTTGTGTGAGCTAGACTATTAACATATAGTTGGAATACCCCTTAAAATGCATTAACATTGTAAATAAAGGCAAAATATTGTAAACAATCTCGTCTAACAGTAAAGGATTAATGAAACTAAGTTATATTTCCAATCTACAATGATATATTACTTATCAGGTTAAAAGCTTTTATAGTTTGGTGGATTTTAAAATCCTAAAAAGTCTCTGGCTGAACAGGAAGAAGAGGTGAGACACCTGGCTCCAGATGATCAGTTTTATTGTTGGAACAGGGCATTTTTGGGGTGAATGAGGTATGACTCAGACTGTACTAGTATGAACAACTTGTCTTCTCACTCTCATCCCACCAACTGTTTACATTTATTGATTAGCATGAAAATGTTTGTTTTATAAATGAACAAAAGAGAGATTTGTTGTTTTTATTGTTGTATTTATATGGGGCAAGAGATAGATTAGGAGAGTATAAAAGATTATATAACGTATTTTTCCTACCAATCTCTTAATTTGAAATTTAGTTTCTTGTATATAGAAGAAAAACAATCTCAGAAATATCCAAGGCAAGGACAAGGACCAGAGCTAGAAAACTTGTTAGAGCGAGATGCTATGACACTGCAGAATAAGCAGAGTTCTTTGGCTGTCCAAGCAGCAGGGTGTTTGGAAGAATTATACCTCTTCTTCCCTTTTCTAGAATCTAGCAACAGTGTGGACAACTGGATATTTGTTCTACACCTGTAGATCATAGGTGATCATGTAGTGATCAAAGGTGGTGACATCCGTAACAGTTTCATGGCCAAAGAGATACTGAGCTGGAGAGAAAGAGGAAAGAACAGCTGGACATTTGGTGGTGATGTAGGCAACGTTATGCTGAATCACAGAAACATTACCCCATCTCAATAAGTTAACAAAGCAAAGTGTATTTCTTGCAGACCCTCAGCAGACAGACTCCTCTCATCAGCTATTCAAGGCCCAGGACGGTGGAAGCTTCGTTTTGACACCTGCTTCCATAATCTCTGGAGCACTGAGGAAGGGAGCAGCTTGGTGAATGTCTCACAGCTACTTTCAGATGCAGTCACATGTCATTTCTTGTATTTCACTGATCAAATCAAGTCAAATGACCACAGCCGTCTTCTAAGGGGACAGAATATTGCAATCCTTTCTCTGCCTAAAAGACAGAGATATGGAAAATGTGACAAATATTAATTGTTGCTTCCAGTTTTTCCCACTAGCTAAAAGTCTAGATTTTAGGTTCATATCAGATCACCATTTGGGATCCCAGATATAAATGGAGATGCTCTTTGATAACTCTTGTTTTATCTGTTCAAATTAGTGAATCTCTTGGCAACATAATCTGATAACATAAAAAACTCTGTAGTCGAAAGTTAGCAAGGCCTGGGCATTTGTCTTTCATTTGCTCTTGACGTTTGTTTGAATAAAGAGTACTTTAGAAAAAAAAAGAACTAGTCTAGAGAATGTTCTCAAAAAAGAAGATGTTTACATTATTATTTAAATGAAAAGAATCTTTATGTAAATATTTGTATATAGCATAATTCTACTGTTGTACCAATATTGTCTTAGTCAAGATCTCAATAGAAGGCAGGTGATATAGTTGTCTTGAATGAGGAAGAGGAGATGAAAAATTTAGCAGGACCTTAAAACAGCTATTTATTTCATTCACACTAAATTAACAGAAGGCTTTACCAAGGGCTGAGATACAAAATATTAGGTGTGAAGTCATCAAGGGGGATGTCATTCATGAGACTATCTTTTAAAAGTGATTACTGTCACTAAACATATGAGAAGGGCCTTAGGATTGCACCTCAGTGTTGGGAATCTAGAAAAACAGCCAATGAAAAATACAGATCTAACCACGAAATTAATTTAATATGTTCACAGAGTATTCTGGAGGCAGAACATACATTATTTAACTTTATGAGGTACTTATTTAAAGCCTCACGGTTGCTCTAAGGAAGGAAGCCTGTGTAACAAATCTGAGTTTCTCAATCCTAAAATTTACCTTTTTCTATCCATCTCTGTAGTTCGAGGTTAGGAGGAGGGTACATTGCCAATGGAGTGTCCATTTCCTCGGTACGACCATGTAGAAACCATAGGTCAGTTCTGGAAACAACGGGATACCTGCGTTGAAACAATCTGGAAAACAGTCTGAATGTCTCCCATTGTATCCTATCTCAGGCCAGAGAAAAAATCAATGCTGAAATATTTGGAGCATTCAACAATTTCCTGATGTAGCTATCGATGCAATAATGTCCCTATATCACAGTTTTTGTGTGTTGAGTATATATTGGTTTTTGTTGCTCTTCTTGCCTGTGTTCTGTGAATCCTGTTTCAGATTATACACTTTCTTGGAAATAGGAGGAGAGTTTTAGTTTTTTTAACCTATTTGCCTGACTATGACTTGCATTTCCATCCGGAGATTTTCCAATGCATTATTATTGGGAAAAATTTTATGAAACTGTAAGACTTTCTGGGAATTAATTGGCTGTTGCCACAATTTCTATATTTTCATGACCAGAGTCTGGTTACTTTGATGTTATTATTTCGGTGGAAAATGATGCAAAGAATATTAAATGTTTCTTCTTTTTGCTTAAATGACTGCCAGATATTAAGCAATAGTTAGAATGTTCTTCCTTTGAGGTAAAAAACACACACATCACAGACAATGTTCAAGTAATCTTTACCACAAAAGGAAGAATATTAGCTCCATCACACCCTTAAGCAAACATATCTGAATTTCATATTTATTTTAGAAAAGAACTACAATTTGGAGGCCATACAGATCTTCCTTCTTTGTACTATTGCAATATATAAAAGGTAATGCATTCCTAATGTTTATCAATGCTACAATTGCCATTTGGTTTTATAGAAATACTTGTTAGAGAAGGAGTTGGAAGAATTTATTCTCAGAATATATTCTAAAAGTAACTTTCCATAATATAACATCTGGACAGAGAGTCCAAAAAGTTGGAAACTAAAATCCCTCAGTAGAGGCCATCAAAAGTTTATCCAAATGAAAAATTGTAGATTTGGCTAAATCACCACCTTACCTTTGTGGATTAATCTTTTAAAAGGAAAAAATTCTCTGGATACTTCAAAGGATTTTGAAAAGATGTTTTCTCCAGAAAATTGTTTTAAATTCTAAAACAGAAAATCTAGTTCGCTGTACTATCTCATACACCCTAACAGAAGCTATATCACAGCCAGTGGTTACACCCTATTCTTCTACTCTCTCAGGCTTTGAAAATGGATTCTGGTGATCCAAATATATTGTATCTCTTCTACAAATACTCAAAAGGAATGTCTTCTCAAGAACATATCATGCACCTACTAAATAAGAGAAGAACATTGAAGACACCTCCATTTCCTAAATATCAGTAAAAAATGTACTCAGAAGTCATAAAAACAACAGGAAACTCCAGAAACTTGATGCTCCAGCCGTGACCACAGAAAACTCATGCCTGTGACTTAGGGGGTGGCTGTCTGCTGGAGCTTCCATGAGGCGATGAGCAATGGAAAAGTGTAAGCCTGTTTGTTCCCAGGAATTCTGTAACTGCTTTCGTATTAGTGCTCGGAAAAGTTTTTAAAAAAATAAAAGAAGAACCTTCTTAGAAATTGCCCTCAAATTTGCTTTGAAATGCAACACTATAGAGTATTTTATGAAAAACTTGACAGTCTATATAGGGGATAACTTATATGAAAAAAATAAAATATTTGAAACACTAAGGTAGATTTAAGACCCTGTGCCAGGGTCTCACTGATACATCAACATAAAGACATCAACTTCTTTCCAATGTGAGCAGTTGATAAGAGGGCAATGGGACAAAAATAATCCTCAGGCACAATGCAGTAACATGGGAGAATGAATCTCGATCCTACAGGGGCAGTTGGAGAATTCATTGTGTAGAAAAAAGCAATGGACTTTGGAAAGAACCAGAGACAGTGCTACCTTAAGATACTGCTTATATCATACATTAAATTGAGCCATAAATATTTAGTTTTGAGCTTTTGTTGATAAGTAGATATATGGAATTATAGGGCAGTCATATCATCTTGCTTTGAAAACAGTTCAGAAATGGAAGGCTGAGATTATATATTCCCACCTATTTATGCATCCATTCATTAATATTACCATTGAAGGATGTAGGAAATACAAACTAAGAAATAAAAAAAAGTAATGAATGAGCAAAATGTCAGAGTAACTAGTTCTATGCAAAAAAAATTAGGCTGGAGTAAGTGACGCTGAATAGTAAAATCAATAACTATTTTATCTATAATTTTTGAACCATTATTTAATTTTTCACTCATTCATTTGTTCATTTACTTATTCAGCATATATTTGTTGAGCGCCTATTATATGGCAGGCACTGTTCTAAATATTGAGGATATATTTGGAAGAAAAAGAATGACGACAACAATCTTGTCCTCTTTGAAGTCACCTTATAATTCACCAGGAAGTATCTAATAAGTGTCACAGAGTAGCTAAAAAAAATTATTTATGTAGATTTCTATATGTGAGTTAATTTATTTCACTTAAAATTACTGTAATTTTTATACATCAACCTTTAAAAAATCAAATTGCCATTCCATTCTGCTTCAAAAAATTTTAAAAACAAAGCAAACGAATACACATGAGCACTAATCCAGAACATAATGGAGACAATTTACAAACTGCTTAACTTGGATGAATAAACTTTTGCCCCGTTTTACAGCTGGCAAACGAGGGTCAAGCTCCAGTTAAGTAACTTGCCTGAGGTCACTGGTGAGGCTGAGCTGAGCCTGGGCTGAGCTGGAGCCCCCTGCCCTGCGGCTGGGCCCCAAGTTCGCGCCGGAGCCCAGCTCTCCTGCGGGCCCGGGGCGGCTGCCACAGCGCGAGCGCCCGCCCGGCCGGGCCCGGGGCCGCCGCCTCGCCTTCCCACGGCGGGAATTCGCAGCAGCCGCAGCGCCGCCAGAGCTGAGGAGCGAGAAAGCGAGAGGGCCCCGCGGAAAGGCGCCGTCCGACGGCCGCGGGGAAGTGCGGAGTCCCCAAAGCCTGGGGAAATTAACTTTTTCTGTGAGGTCGTGAAATTAACTTGCTCATTCTTGGTGGTTTTCTGACAAATACTTTTGCTTTTTCATGAATCCCAGATGAAAAGGTACTAACTCCAAGTTAAAATCAGAGCCAGGCGTGGAGGGCTGCGGGTCTGCAGGGCGAAGTGTGGCGAGCGGGCACCGACCAGCTAGGCCTGGGAGTGCGACGAGGGGGCCGGGGCAGGCACCGCGGTCACGCCCACCCTCCGCCCCGCGCGGGGCCCTGCCTCCGTGGGCGCAGAGCACTGGGCGGGCTGGGGAGCGTGCGAGAAAAGCAAAACTACGCTCCGCCGCAGGACTGCTAACATTCGACACGCGAGAACCCTCACACCGAAGACTTACATCGCAAACAAAAGAAAACCTACCCAAAGCAGACAGAGACATGGCAAACACGCTCAGGGGACTAACCCGCAGGGACAAGAGGCTCCCCACGAGAGGCCCCGTCGCCGCTGGGCAGGGAGAGGACAGAGCAGACAGCCTGCCCCAGCCAGAGATGGCTTCTCCAGCCCGCACCGGCGGCCGCTCCGCAACTGCTCACCGACACGCAGCCAGTTAACAGGCAGCTACCAGATGCTTCAATGTTTAAATACAGAAACTTAATATGTGTCTTCTCTTCAAAGTGCCCAGTGTGTTAATTTAGGTACTGAGAAAACCGCAGTGCGCGTTCTCTTCCACCCACCTGCAATGCGCTCTACAGCACTGCCTCCCCCCCTCCCCCCTCCCTCCCCCTCCCTCCCCCTCCCTCCCCCTCCCTCCCCCTCCCTCCCCCTCCCTCCCCCTCCCTCCCCCTCCCTCCCCCTCCCTCCCCCTCCCCCCTCCCCCCTCCCCCCTCCCCCCTCCCCCCTCCCTCCCCCCTCCCCCCCTCCCTCCCCCCTCCCCCTCCCTCCCCCTCCCTCCCCCCTCCCCCTCCCTCCCCCTCCTCCCTCCCCCCCTCCCCCTCCCTCCCCCTCCCTCCCCCTCCCCCCTCCCTCCCCTTCTCCTCCCTCCCTCCCTTCCCCTTCCCCTCCCTCCCTCCCTTCCCTTCCCCTCCCTCCCTCCCTCCCTCCCTCCCTCCCCCTTCCCCTCCCTCCTCCCCTCCCTCCCCCCTCCCCCCTCCCCCTCCCTCCCCCTCCCTCCCCCTCCCCCCCTCCCTCCCCCTTCTCCTCCCTCCCTTCCCCTTCCCCTCCCTCCCTCCCTTCCCTTCCCCTCCCTCCCTCCCTTCCCTTCCCCTCCCTCCCTCCCTCCCTCCCTTCCCTTCCCCTCCCTCCCTCCCCCTTCCCCTCCCTCCTCCCCTCCCTCCTCCCCTCCCTCCCCCCTCCCCCCTCCCCCCTCCCTCCCCCCTCCCTCCCCCCTCCCTCCCCCCTCCCTCCCTCCCTCCCTCCCTCCCTCCCTTCCTTCCTTCCTTCCTTCCTTCCTTCCTTCCTTCCTTCCTTCCTTCCTTCCTTCCTTCCTTCCTTCCTTCCTTCCTTCCTTCCTTCCTTCCCTTTTTGTTACTCCAAGGCCCATCCCAGGTGCCAAGTCACCTTAAATAGCCTTAATATTAACCATACTGGTTAAAAGAAAATTAATACTGTCGTTTTTTACCTTTTTTGTTTGGAAAATATCAAAAAGATTGTTAACACACTCAGTTGCTGGGAAACAGCCCTCACGTAACTAGATTACAGCAGTGCTATTTGGCACAACCTCAGTAGCGGGGAACTAGGGGATGGCCCCTAAAGGAAAGGCGCACGTGGTCTGTGGAAAACAAATGCCATTCTAAGCAATTCATTGTATACTCATACACGTGTGCAATAATGGACGTAAGGGTTATTCATTGCTGGGGTTTTATTTTGTTTTGCCTTTTCTTTCGTAGTAAAGATTTAGACAGCAACTATTCATCAAAAGGAACTGTTTAAATTGATGAATTTTACACCTGGAATGTTATCTGAGTAGGTTAATATGTTTTACTTATTTATTTAAATAACAAATTAGATTATCTTTTAAACAAAATTAAATGAGATTCATTTATCAGTAAAATAAAAGGGGCAAAATGTTTGTTTATTAAGTTGAAGAACATCCAAGAAAAAAGAATAAAGAAAGCAAAGCAAGGTGCCAAGAATTACAGATACGCTGAAATTTGTGTAAAAGCTGGAGAAAGTAAGACTACACATTTAAATTTACTTGTATACTCATAAATATATATTCTGGAAGATTCTATGGAAAATTGGAAACTTTTTCACTAAAATGTCCTTGTGAAATTATGAAATTTGAAAATGTATTTTTTAAGAGAAAAGTTCTTACTAAACATTGCAGCTAAGCTGTTTTCTTCTTGTCACCATATGCTTGTTACTTAAAATTAACGTGGTCTTTATCACTAAATACTAAATGCTACTTTAGGATGATGGTGACCAGAGTAGTCCAGAAACTCCCAGGACTTGGCTCAAATGTCAAGTTCCAAGTCCTGGTGTCTGGAAGGGTTTTCAGCCTCAGACAATGATTTGCAGCAGGTCTCTAGCTCTGGCAGGGTGTGGCTTGCAATACGAAGGCAGACTTTCCATGTTCCGTGGGCCGTTGCATATCCAGGAATCTGCCACGTCAGTGAACATTTCTTCATGGGATATTTTCACTTGGGAGAATTACAGCATACTGGAGACTCATTACTACCTCTGAAAATTCCCCAAACCCATAAAGATTGTAGTTTCCAAAAGAAAATAAAAATAAAGCAAAAAGTTGTGACATAACACTTATTATGGAATCCATTATGGTTATGATTATAAAAGGGAACATATACATTTTTGATAGCTACTGATTACATATATAGCTAAACATTATTCCAGATATAAGGGAAAAAACTTGTTTTCTGAATTGTTTTCATTTTTATAAATACCCTTAAATTTTAAAAAAGCTTCTATTGAATGAAAATTTTGTGTCTGATTATTGATGTTTCATATATTTTAAGCATACTTTTTTTTTTTTTTTTCAAGAAAAACATTGTTTTAAAAGTTTTCTCTTTGGTTACTGGAAGATTATTGTGATCCTTTGGTGTGTCGTGCTTTCTTGGTCTTTCACGGGCCTTGGAGCTTTGTATTGCTATCTTTACTAACTGCCTTCTAGGGAGAAATTTCTGCCACCGTCGCTGCTAGAGATTCTGAGGCTTTCTCAGACCTATGGATACACCTGCTCCTTCCTTCTTGCTCCTTCTGGCGGCAGAATTCTTAAGCTTTTATTCAACACCCCAGGCCGGGTGCTGACAGCCTCTCTTTTGTTTCCCCAAGGGTGGTGCTACAAGTCAAGCCTGTGGCCTCTCTCTGTCCCATCGATGCTACTGGTTTTCTGTGTGCTCACTAGCGGTCTGCCAGAGCCTGCTTGCCCTGCACACACAGGGCTGGCCACAGGGCGGGGGCTGGGGCTACGGCACACGAAACGCCGGGAATGGGGAGGGTTCAGTTGGGGAGATCCACACGGGTGGCGTTTCCAGCGGCTCTTGAATGGGTTTTTCAATGAACTTCACACCACCATTTGGACTCGCATGCCTTTAATGCTCTCTGAGAGTCCTGTCTGCCATTCTGCCCTAGACTCTTTCTTCCTCCAGCATTGGAGCTTGGATTTAGCACACTACATGGGATGAGAGAAAAATGAGCCCCTTGGCGACATCCCGCACAACTGGGGAAGCTGGACGCTCACTAACACTTTCTCCTTCCCCCCATGGGAGTAATCCAGGACCTAAGCAGTGCCATTTTGGGAGACAGGAGACAGGAGTAAAGTCATATCAGCCAGTCCAACTAGTTCAATTTCACACATTTTGCTCTAACTGGGTACTCGAATTTCTCCTCTGGAAACCTGAACTTCCAAAAAGGCTCTCTCGTCTGTGAGGGACAGCCCGAGTCAGTGTTCTCCAGGTGCTTCTGGACCGTGGCCAAGAGGGACTGGGGCTGCTTCGTGGCTGCCTGCATGGTCTACAGCCAGGACCAAGGTCTGTCTGTGTAAAACTCCCATGCAATACTCTTCCTGGGCCCCCTTGGCCTATGGCGCTGGTCCCAAAGACACTTTGTCCCTAGATAGATGGCAGACTCTTAAAATTAATCTCATTACATTTTGAACAATTCATGTAAAATGTAAGTAACATCAGGATAGTTACATGGTTCATCACTTAGGTTTGCTGCATCCTAGAATTATTGGCTTTACACAAAAGCCATACATTAAAGTAAAGGTTTGGAGCAGTCCTTTTTTTGCTGTTTTGTTTTTCTCCCAGGTCTGTTGATCCCACTTGGACCCGTTTATTTGTGCTCGGTTAACAGTTAGCCTGGGCACTGGCCTAACTAGAGCAGTTGCGCCATAGATTTCTCACCATCCGTGAGGCAAAGCCAGGCTTTCTTACATACATGTCAGCGAGTTTCCAAGCAGCAAGCAGACAAACACGACACGCAAGTGCACTTCAAGGCTCTACTTGCGCTGCATTTTATAAGATCCTATTAGCCAAAGCAAACCATGTGGCCAAACCTGACTATAGGGCGGGGGAAATAAACTATCCCTCTTGTTGGGATGATCTGAAATATCACACTTGCAGGAAAAAGATTCAGGAAAGAGAATGATTAGTCATTTTCATAGCTTACCACAACCTGCTCTCTGGCCTAAATATTCACACACCACTTCAGTGCCAAATATGCTCACCCCCAACCCAGGACCTTCAAAAGTATTATGCAGTTACACCGTTGGGCTCAAAGTCCAGTATCTCATGATCCACATCAGGTCCAGATATGGCCCTTAGATGTGACTCTTACTAATCCAAAGCAACAAATTATATGCATACCCAACATGCAATGGAATCGCAGGGACAAGATAATCACAATAAAGATTCCCGTTTAAACAGGGTCCGGAATGGAAGGCACATAATCACTAATACATAGAAATCTAGGTAGATAAATGTTGTCACCTTTACTCAGTCTGGGGACAGAGAATGTCCCTTGATTAAGGACTGGCAATGACTCTGCATCCCATCATTATCTACTGCTTCTTGGAAGTAGCTCTCTAATTCACGGTATTCCATGAATCTTAGCTAAACATTCTGGTCTTTGGGCTCTGTCTACTGAGAAACAGCCTGTGTTGGCAGCTGAACAATGTTCTCATCCTGTTTCCTGTTCAAGAAATGTGAGGGCTCAAAGACCCATTTGCAATCTGAGCAATTCCAGTTCCCCTTAGTCCAAGCTGATGGCCATTTTCTGGTAAATTTTCTTAAAGGCTTTGTAGGCTTTCTAAGCATTGGATTATATTCTTTCTCATTAAAACAAAAATAAAGCCATATCTACATTTGTGTTCAAAAAGGTTCACTTAGTACTTTGGGCAGAGTGCTGGGTTGCTGTGGGACCAGGTCCTGAAGAGTATTGGAATCCACTTTTTTCTAGTTGAGATCCACTATACCATAGGTATTTTTGAGGTCTGGTTTTAGTTTAGACTGCTACAAAAAAGGACAATAGACTGGCTGGCTTATAAACAATAGGAATTTATTTCTCACAGTCTTGAGACTGGGAAGTCCAATAATAAGGTGCCAGCAGATTCACTGTCTGGTGAGGGCCTGCTCTCTGGTTCAGAGATCCCCGTCTTTTCACTATGTCCTTATGTGGCAGATGGGGTGAGGTAGCTCTCTGGGTTCTCTTTGTAAGGACACTCATCTCATTGATGAAAGGTCCACCCTCATGATCTAATCACCTCTCAAAGGCCCCATATCCTAATACTATCACATTGGGGATTAGGTTTCAACGTATGAATTTGGGGGTAGGAGACACATACATTGAGCCTATGGTAGACCTTAAAAACAGTCTCAGAGACATATTTGAATATTTGTCTCCAAGACTCATTTTATTTTGAGAATTTTGTATCCATTTTTGAGACTAGAGATAAGAAATGTTGCTTCCTGTCCAATTTATCCTGTTCCATGTGTATTCCTTCTAAATCAAACTAATTATTTCCTTTAGCTTATCTCTTTCTCTCCATATCTTATTACAGGAAACAAAAGTTAATGACACTTTCAACATTCTATCTGCAAATCATCTTGGCAGCGCTCACAGGATAATTTTGTTAGTTGTTTTGGTCTCATATTTTCCTTTAGAAGTGTTTCTCTGTTTTGTTTACCACCACTAATAACATTTTTCTGCCATTTTCTAGACCTCAGCCAATAGCTAGCCAATCGCCAGAGGCAAAGCTACTTAGTTAATGTCAGCTATCTGCAGACATGTGAGTGAGCACCGCCAAGAACAGTAGAGGAACTACACAGCTAAGTCCAGCGCAAATGGCAGATATACAAATTTTTGAGTTAAATAAATAGGTGTTTTAAGCATTAAGTTTTGGGATGATTTATTGAACACTGAAAGATACCTGATAAGAATATTCTCCTAAGTAAACTATTCTTACTGTTTCTCACACCAGCCCTTCTAGCTCGAATACACTATTTATTAATTTTACTTATATTTTACCTTCTGTCACATGACATGGTCTCTGAAATCATGCTGACTTGAGTTTTTAAAGGCTGGTTATATCAGTTATTGACTATAGACACTGGGATGTGTTCATTAATTTTCTTGATTTCAACATTCTCAGCCCTAAAATAAGGATAACACATGCCACATAGAATTTCTATGATTAACAAATGAAGTTACAAAATAGTCACAGGGATGTAAAGTACAGAATAATATAGTCAATAATATTGCAATAAGTATGTACGGTGGTAGTTGGGTAGTGGAAATACCAGGGGGAACACTTTGTAAAGCATATGATTGTCTAACCACCATGCTGTACACCTGAAACTAATTCAAAATAATACTGAATGTAAACTGTAATAGAAAATACTTTAAAAATTAAAACAAACAAAAAAATAAATGAAGATATGTAAGATGCTCAATGTGGCGGGCACTAATCAATAGTAGTCTCCTCTATTATTAATATTTTATGATAGATTGCAAAAAGTGACCATGCAATTTTTTATCTCTATTTGCACCTCCCATTATAATATGACTCTGCAGCTCCTCTCATCAAAAGGTGGAGTCTGTTTCTTCACTCTCTTAATTTGGTCAGACATTTGACTAATAGTATGTGGCAGAAGTGATGCTGCAGGATTTCAATGACAAGGTTTAAGAAACCTCACAATTAACATTCCCATACTCTTAGAAACCAGTCACCAGCCCAAGCTAGCCTTAAAAGAGGACTGGAGTAGCCCTACTGACAGCTTAAGGCAACTTTCACAAGTGTAAGTGAGGTCATGCTGGACCAACCATCACCTAACCAGCCTGCTCTTTAACCACAAATGCATGAGTAATCCCAGTTGACTCCCTGTGAAGCAGAGGTGAGATGTCCCAGCTGAGCACCACCCTAATTGCAGGCCTATAGAATCATCAACATGTATGTGCTTATTTTTTAAAACAATAAGCATTTTTGTATGTACCAAAAGGTAACTAGAATACATTTATAATACATACATATTAAAATACATGATATCTTACATTTAAACACTGAACAGTATGGTATCCTCATGTATAAAAAGGGATATCACACATATTTCTCTTTGATCAGAGATATTATAAAGATGAAAAATGATAGTATATGCAAAGTATATTTTAGACCATGAGTATATGTAACCATTTTTATTAACTTATATTATTTGTTATTTAATGCACTTCTCATACAAGTATTCTGTATCTATATATAATTAGTGGTTGATATTACAATGGTCCACTAAGAAAAGTTGGTACCAAAAAAAAGTTTCACAACTAGTGTTAGATATAGCCAAGTAAAAGTACTCTGGGATAAGTAAAAATCAATAAAAGTACTCTGGGATAAATTCTCAAATACAGTATTATTCCTGCAAGCAAGAGAGTTATCTAACCCAGTATTAGGGGGATAGCAGAATCATTTTTCAAAGTGGTAACAATAATAAAAAAAATGTAACATAGACAGTTTCTTATTTGGGGGAAAAGTCCCACAGTAAGGGGAGGGACATTATATGTATACTACAATGGAACCAATCCAATCTATTGCACATTAAATAGCTAGTATAGTTATAATTGTGTAGGATTCAATGGGGCTAAATTAACACTCTCATTCTCTCCTCAAATCAGAACTCATGAAATGACATATTAGATAATATATTTCAAAATGAAAGTTTATTATTGATACAAGCTGGATTAGAGATGACACTTAAATACTTGACTAAATGTAAAAGCTCTCCTCTATATTACACAGTTTCTACTTTAGTCACGGGCAAAACTAAGGCAACTATGGGTCTCTACCACAGGAACAGAGCTCTCCTCCCAAAGATTAATGCAAGGCAAGAGAGCAAATGTGGATTTCCATCCTACAGCTGACTGGTTATAAAAGAAGAGAGAGAAAGGGTTGGTTCAGGTACGTTTAGTTTCTTCTCCCAAACTTACCAATTAGCTAAGTCATGTTTTTGCTGTGGAGAGAAGTAAGTGACAACTAGAGAGAGAAGCCAGGAATGTTTTTCAAACTGAAGTCCCTTCCATCTAAAAACACAAGGCCCAGGAAATAAAGATACTCTGTCAATAATATGCATAATATATGGATATCCTAATTAAAATTAGACCAAAGTATATGACTTCACAAAATAAAGAAAGAAACGTTAACAATGAAAAATTATTTTAGCTCAGAAGACGTAGTCACACGGAGACTTGAAGATAACTACTAAGAGTGGAAGCCCCAGTATATTTCTGTATCCAGGACCCCCATGAGCCCATCTCACTGGTTCTAATCTGCCTGGCTTAGGTAAGGGAGATGCAGCCGTCTGATTGGCCAGGCTGAGTCATTAGCCCCTCCAAACCCTGGGTAGCAATCAGCTCTGCCAGTCACCAGCCCTGCGAGGACTCTCCAAGTGTTACTACCTGAAGGGAGAATGGATGAGATGCGGCTCAATAACTCATGTCCACTCTACATTCATTATAGGAAATCAGTTCAAAGCAAGCATGTAAAAAATGGGACTGAAAGTATGTTAAATGTGGGAAAGTGTAATTATTCTTTATAGATTCATAAAAAAAACAAGAAAAAAGTTACTAAAATCTTTAATTTAGATCTATCCAGCACAGCTACAGATGTCTATTTATTTTTAATATTTTAAATCATAAAGCAATGGAATTCTTTATGCTCTTATTTTAAAATTATGCTCTTATTTTAAAATTTATTTAAAAATATCTAGAATATATTTTTTCAAGGAAACTTAAATAAAATGGTATATATGCATATATATGCCTTGCACATATATAGACACATACAAACAGATATAATCTCATATATGTTTAAAAACATTTTGATATTGAAGTTTTAAGAATTTCAAACAATGCATTTGTATAGTTTAAAAGTATGTTTAATTCTATATATTTATATATGTATGTTTATGTTTCATCTATATTGTATTTTAAATGACAGTCTATCAAAACCAAGTATTAGGGTAAAGAAGAATCCCATAGGATTGACTACATTGAAAATGTTACTTTCTCAAAGCTTCCATGCTGCTCTGCTCTGAAGATGTATCATTAAAGATGTGTCACAGACTTAGAGTTTCAGTGATGAGTGACTCACAATTATATACTTACAACAGGAGAAGCATACTCACTGAAGACAGTCTAACCTCACCTCTACTTTTAAATGAAATGGGAATGTATAAAACACCTTATAACCAATAGTTCTTTGATATAGATGATTCATACCAACACTGCTAGGCAAAATACCATTTACAAGTCAAGCAGTGTGAATCAGAATGTGAAACTTTCATATACGAAATTTCCTCTATAAACTAAGAATAGCATATTCTGGCAGAGAACAGGTCATATTTCCTTAATAGATGTCGTAAACTTTTAATATCAGACAAATACTGTGTGGTTCACATCAGAAATATTTAGTTTCGTTTTATTAAAAATATTTGTATGGGACCTTAAGGTGTTTCTAGAAATATATGCCCATTTTCACTAAAGTACATGCAATTTATCATCTGAATTTATTATCCTCTAAATAATTTAAGTGCCCCCATTGGTCATTTTGATGAAGCAGTCAAAGACCCAAATTAAACCTGCAGAAAAGAAAATATGTGAAATGAATAGAAGCGGAATTCTACAAGGAATAACAAATGGCTTATTTAGGTTAATTATAGTCAGTTAACATATAGTTGCATTGGTACCTATTTCTTTTAGCAAATATAGCTACTCAAAGGAATTAAAGAAATGTTTTCTTTACACATAGTGATAGTAACAGAGAAATCCACTTTCTAAGACACCACCTTTGGCTGCTTAGTCAAATTTTTACTACCTAATTTTAGATCTCAGCTCTATTTTTACAACTTTTATGTTTTAGGAAATAACTTTGCTTTATATTCCAAGGTGAAAACAGATGTCATAAACTATAATTTGCCTCCATTTCCGTTTCTGCTACTTCTATAGTTACCCCGGTAACACCTATGCCAACCTCTTTAGAAGAAGAAATGCTCTTTCACGTGCACCTGGACCATTCACCTTTTGTTTTCTGCAGCTTTGCTCTTCGCTTAACTCAAGTTATGTTTGTATTTTTCACCCTTTTCTTCCATATGATTCATTTCCAACAATAAGCATGCTTCAAACTCTTCAACTGAAGAATGAAAATCTATTAATTCACTCTTTCTTTAACCTAACCTCTACCTCACATGACAGTCTTTCTTTCCCCATTTCTTTCCTTCATGATGGAAGTTCTTGAAGAAATCTAGAAGCAGACATACTTACCCGGCCGTCTCAGGTGGAAGGGCTTAGATTAAGGCCTGGGCACATGGCAACACCTAGACTCTAGAGTTTATCCTGTGGCCCTGAGCAGTTTTTAACGGTGCTGCCTTTAGACAGGATGGCTCTAAAAAACAGAGAGGCTACAGAACAGAACAAAGCATGCTAATGCTCATCACAAACCTGTCAAATACTTATCTGGGGAAGATGGCTGAGGGGTTGTGAGGAGCCAGACACGTTCCACTATTGGCACACCTTCGGGAGGAGGGGCTGCTCAGAAACAGGAAAGCATCCCCCATCCAAAGCACCACTCGAATTCTTGCTCTCAAGCCATTGAGCTTGTGTATTAACACTGTGGTCAATTGATGTTGTGGCTTTTGAGAAGAGGGGATGTTGGAAACCCCTAACCCTTCCAGTTCCCCTGCTCCTATTCTTTGTCTAGCTATCATCTTTATCTATCATCTATCTATCTATCTATCTATCTATCTATCTATCTCTCTCTCTCTCTCTCTCTCTCTCTCTCTCTCTCTCATCTATCATCTATCAATCTATCTATCTATCTATCTATATCTATCTATCTATCTATCTATCTATCTATCTATCTATCTATCTATCATCTATCTATCTATCTATCTATCTATCTATCTATCTATCTATCTATCTATCTATCTATCATCTATCTATCATCTATCTATCTATCTATCATCTATCTATCTATCTATCATCTATCTATCTATCTATCTATCTATCTATCTATCTATCTATCTATCATCTATCTATCTATCTATCATCTATCATCTATCTATCATCTATCTATCTATCATCTATCTATCTATCTATCTATCTATCTATCTATCTATCTATCTATCATCTATCTATCTATCTATCTATCTATCTATCTATCTATCATCTATCTATCTATCATCTATCTATCTATCTATCTATCTATCTATCTATCTATCTATCTATCATCTATCATCTATCTATCATCTATCTATCTATCATCTATCTATCTATCTATCTATCTATCTATCTATCTATCTATCTATCTATCTATCATCTATCTATCTATCTATCTATCATCTATCTATCATCTATCTATCTATCTATCTATCTATCTATCTATCTATCTATCTATCTATCTATCTATCTATCATCTATCATCTATCTATCATCTATCTATCTATCATCTATCTATCTATCTATCTATCTATCTATCTATCTATCTATCTATCTATCTATCATCTATCTATCTATCTATCATCTATCATCTATCTATCATCTATCTATCTATCATCTATCTATCTATCTATCTATCTATCTATCTATCTATCTATCTATCATCTATCTATCTATCTATCTATCTATCTATCTATCTATCTATCATCTATCTATCTATCATCTATCTATCATCTATCTATCTATCTATCTATCTATCTATCTATCTATCTATCTATCATCTATCATCTATCATCTATCTATCATCTATCTATCTATCATCTATCTATCTATCTATCTATCTATCTATCTATCTATCTATCTATCTATCATCTATCTATCTATCTATCTATCATCTATCTATCATCTATCTATCTATCTATCTATCTATCTATCTATCTATCTATCTATCTATCTATCTATCTATCTATCATCTATCATCTATCTATCATCTATCTATCTATCATCTATCTATCTATCTATCTATCTATCTATCTATCT